>NC_090802.1:24477426-25189926 GCF_036512215.1 Solanum lycopersicum
AAAAATATGTGCAAAAGTTTTCTCCCAGAACCTGCCCAATTGGTTTATAAACTGGTGGGCTCTTCATGGTCCTACCAAGAACATTTTACCTAACAATTTTCTAAGTTTATATAAACAATGGGTGAAGATTTCCCCTTTCTTGATGAACCTATATGTACAAGATCATGTTCCAAATATAGAACATATAGATCAAATGTACTTCTTTATTGAATTCTCTGTGCCTTGGATCCATAAATGGGTTCCGGAAGTGGGATATACCCCGGAAGAAAATATCCCTTGCCTATATCGTAAATATTTTAATAATTTTTGGAATAAGCTAAACAGGACTGATCCTTCAACTGGTCAGTTATACGGCCAAGAACTGATAGATCAAATCAAAAATACTATTCAAGCATATGAGGATGCTCCAAAGAAAGGATTAAATGCGGGAAGCTCCATCAAGCATATTGCAAGAAGGATTTCCATCCAAGATGGAAATAAACAAGAGATGATTAATGAATATCTAGAAGACGTTAAACGAAACTTAATGGAAAGCATTTCAGACTTTGAAAAATCTGATACATCAATGAAGAGTGGACATAGTAATAATACCACGGATGCGCAATCAATAAACCAAGATGATGCTGAATTGACTGAAAGCCAATTAAACAAAATGGAAGATTTCCTAGCCTCCATCAAAGACCAGGAGAAGACAATAGTAAAAAAGTTAAAATGAAAAGATAAGATCTGACAAGATTTAAAATCTGATTTGATCTTATCAAAAATAGTTTAAAGCTCTGTAGGACCCACTTGGTCCATTATTAATGTAGGACCCACTTTTGGGGTCCATTTTCCTTCCCTTTTGTATATATAAGAAAGACTAACTCTTAGGTGAGAGACAGGTCTTTCCAAGTTTTAGTTTTAAGTTTTCATCTTTCTCTCCCTATTGTAAAAATATTCTAGTGTGATATAATAAAAGCTTTGGTTTAAAGATCTCTGTTCAAGGTATTATTTTATTTCTTATTATTATCTTTCCTTGTTTGCCGCCTCCATGGCCGGCTAAGTTAATTTCATATCTATGCTAACTTCTTAAGATCTGTATGATGTTCTTATTCACTATCTGGATCTAACTAAGTTATAATGCATTCATATTATAGTTCTTTATTCTTTTATCACAAGTTTTGACTTGGTTTCAAGGTGGTGGAAAATATTAAATATTAATGATAGCGAGCATGTGGTATTTGTAAGTCCCCGTTTGAAGTTAGGGGCAGCCTAAAACCCTTGTTAAAACTACTATCAATTAATGTTTAAGATGATCTCCCATGCTTGAGTAAAAGGTTACCATACAGCCAAAACTTAGGATAAAACTTTAAAAATAACTATAATACGTTGCATATTATAACCTGGTGTACAAAGCTAGATCTGGATGGCCGTGCGGACTACCGCCAGCTTCTAGATCCTGATAATTATTATTATTATTACTATTACTATTATTATTATTATTATTATTATTATTATTACTATTATTATTATTACTATTATTATTATTATTATTACTATTATTATTATTATTATTACTATTACTATTATTATTATTATTATTCTATTATTATTATTATTATTATTATTTCTATTATTATTATTATTATTATTATTACTATTATTATTAGTAGTAGTATATTATTATTATTATTATTATTACTATTATTATTATTATTATTATTATTGTTATTACTATTACTATTACTATTACTATTACTATTATTATTATTATTATTATTATTATTATTACTATTATTATTATTATTATTACTATTATTATTATTATTATTATTATTATTATTATTGTCACGACCCAAAACCGGGCCGCGACTGGCACCCACACTTACCTACCTACGTGAGCGAACCAACCAATCTAAACCTTAACATTTCAATGTAATATCAACAGAAAGTAATGCGGAAGACTTAAACTCAATAATAAAATCAATAACTATTATTATCCCCAAAATCTGGAAGTCATCACCACAAGAACATCTATGATCAAATTTCTAAACTAAGAGTATTCTAAGAAGCTAAAAATACATAAAAGCTAGTCCATGCCGGAACTTCAAGGCATCAAGACATGAATGATAGCCTCTCAAAGAAAAGTAAAGGCGTCCCCCTACCGTTCCTTAAGACTCTACTAGACTCGTTCTTGTGTGATGAGACCAACGAACCTAATGCTCTGATACCAAGTTTGTCACGACCCAAAACCAGGCCGCGACTGGCACCCACACTTACCCTCCTATGTGAGCGAACCAACCAATCTAAACCTTAACATTTCAATGTAATATCAACAGAAAGTAATGCGGAAGACTTAAACTCATTAATAAAATCAATAACTATTATTATCCCCAAAATCTGGAAGTCATCACCACAAGAACATCTATAATCAAATTACTAAACTAAGAATATTCTAAGAAGCTAAAAATACATAAAAGCTAGTCCATGCCGGAACTTCAAGGCATCAAGACATGAATGAGGAAGATCCAGTCCAAGCTAGAAGCATTAGCTCACCCTGAAGATCCGGTGTGACGAAGACTGGCTAAAATTACTGTTGAGTTGAAGACGACGGCACGTTTGCTTCACTCCACAAATAACAAAGAAGAAAACATAAAAGTAGGGGGTCAGTACAAAGACAGGTACTGAGTAGATATCATCAGTCAACTCAAAATAGAAAACAATATATATTAAGCAATATCATAAAATCAACTAATATCCTTAGCATGCAGCATTTACAGTTACCCTAACCCTTGGTTACAACACCAAGCACATCAATGAGGACTCACGCCTCCTCATCATACTCATTTGGGAATTTTGGTTCATTAGATTTGAATATATTATCATCTTTCAAGATTCATTATCTTTATTCCCCTCGTGTCGGTACGTGACACTCCGCTCCTCATATACTATCCTGGTGTCGGAACGTGACACCCGATCCATATATTCTATCCTAGTACCGGAACGTGGCACCCGATCCATATATTCTATCCTGGTATCGGAACGTGGCACCCGATCTATATACTATCCTGGTGTCGGAACGTGACACTCCAATCCTCATATACTATCCTGGTATCGGAACGTGGCACCCGATCCATATTCTATCCTGGTGTCGGAACGTGACACTCCGATCCTCATATTCTATCCTGGTACCGGAACGTGGCACCCGATCCATATTCTATTCTGGTGTCGGAACGTGACACTCCGATCCTCATATACTATCCTGGTACCGGAACGTGGCACCCGATCCCCTAATCTCAGCACTTTCATTCATCAAGCCTTTTTTTATACCAAGACATCATCATTAACAAAGTAGATTAGGGTTTCTTTTCAAGATTTGGGGTTCAATAGCTTCATCATGCTTATTTATTCATAATTACATAATCACATCATTCATGCATGCATACAATTAAGCATATAGAAGGGTTTACAATACTACTAACACATATCATTCGCTATTAAGAGTTTACTACGAATAGCATGAAAATAACCATAACCTACCTCCACCGAAGATTCGTGATCAAGCAAGCAATCTCCCAAGCTTTGTTTCTCTCTTCCTCGTTCGATTCTCCCTCTCTCTCTTGTTCTTTCTATTTTCTTATTCAAACCCTCTTTCTTTTACCTTACTTTGTATATAATTAAGAATGAAAGATTGCAATAATAACCCACTAATCAACTTAAGGTTACCTCTTTTAACCCCCAAGTAATTAGACTTATTAACATTAACCCACTAACTTTATAATTAAGGCAGGAATAGTTAAAAACGTCCCTTAAAACAATTAAGGAAATCCGACTCAGACTGAGATTACGCAGCCTGTGACGGCCCGTCATGCCTGCGACGGTCCGTCCTGCTGCCCGTCATAGAGTTCAGAGACTCAATTTCTCTGAAGAGTCTGTGACGGTCCGTCACACCTGTGACGGTCCGTCCCGCCATTCCGTTACGAAGTTCAGAGAGTCGATTTTCAGTACCCAATTTCAGATTTTCTAAGTGTTTTGAAACGAGACTCTGCGACGGTCCGTCGTGCCCATGACGGTCCGTCGTGGGGTCCGTCGCCTCAGCCTGTTTTTCCAGAAATAAAATCTGCTGCTCAAAACGACTAAACAGGTCGTTACAATTATTATTATTATTATTATTATTATTATGATTATGATTATTATTATTATTATTATTATGATTATTATTATTATTATTATTATTATGATTATTATTATTATTATTATTATTATTATTATGATTATTATTATTATTATTATTATTGTTGTTGTTGTTGTTGTTGTTGTTGTTATTATTATTATTATTATTATTATTATTATTGTTATTATTATTATTCTTATTATTGTTATTATTATTATTATTATTCTTATTCTTATTCTTATTCTTATTCTTATTCTTATTCTTATTATTATTATTATTATTATTATTAGTATTATTACTCTTATTATTATTATTATAATTATTATTATTACTACTACTACTACTGTGATCACTATTGACATACTAATTTTTGTAGGCAAATTTAAATATGTCAAAATTGGTTTCAATTAAGACTCTGGTTACAAATTCCTTTTGAAAAACTTAAAAAGAAATTTAATGATGTGGTGACGCACCTTGACCGAATTGTTTAACAATTAATTTTTAATTCAAACTAAAAGGTGTAAATAAAGAATGCAGTTATGCATCCAATTTAAGACAACTAAAAATTCAACAATAAAAATATGAGTGAAAATGTAGCATGCATAATATATCCAAAATAATTTATGTCAAGTATAAGTCAATAGAAGCGACCGTGCTAGAACCACGGAACTCGAGGGATGCCTAATACCTTCCACTCGGTCAACATAATTTCTTACCGAAGTTTCAGGTTTGCAGACCAAAACTAAATAGTCATTTCCTATTGATTAGGAATTAAATAAAAGGGTGACTTGGAACACCATAACTCAATTCCAAGTGGCGACTCTGAAAAAATTAAAAAATAATCCCTGATCAATATCGTCACTTTAATTGAAAAAACCCTCTATGCTTGCGAAAAGGTGTGTGACAGCGTCTAATTTATTAATGGATTGTAATTTTTTCATATTTTATTTGTAGGCACTCTTCACTTACTATTAGTAGGATTTTCATTTATAACTAGAATAAGCATATTATGCCCATTCCCTCATTGGCTTACCACAGTTGCATTGTACCTCAAGCATCAATACATATACCTTCATTATGTTAGGAAATTTGTAATAAGTTTTCTTTCTCCTTGTTATAGAACACAACGAGGTAAATTGAAAAGGCAAATCAATTCAACTAATTGTTTTCTCTTTTGATATACGAAAAAGTAGAAATAATGCAAAATTTGGCTGGTAAACCTAATTGTTCTCATAAAGAAAACAAAAATCATGAAGTTACTTTATTCACTTGTCATCGTTATTAATGCTACAATAATAAATATTTTTTATACTCATTAGCGTGCTTAAAGTTTGATCCTGAATCAAAAATTTTAGATTACTTTAAAGACTAAATATATCAGGGAGCTAGCGTGGTTCTTTTTTTTTTTTTTTTATAAATTTGAGAAGATTAACCATGATAAAAATTCAATCTATATCTATGATTGGAGATCGAATGAACTAGGTTCATATATGTAATAACAACTGATGATTCGTTCATTATGTTAATCACATTTCAAATTCAAAGTAACTATAATTTTATTATTTCAATATCAAAAAATTTAAAAAATTAATTATATTTTTTCTTTTTCATTTGTTCATAATTATTATTTTTAATATTTTCAAACTCCAATTTTCTCGGGAGATTTTTCCTAAAACTGTACACATCATTTACGATATATTTATGTAGAGTTATAAATAAAGCTATTTTTCTGACAAATTTATATATAAAAGATATAAGAAACAAAATTTTAAAAAACTTTGCATGCATACAAATAAAACTAATGAAGATGTATAATCAAAATAGTGATTCTGCAAGACTTATTTTTGTGTTCGGATAATTATGCATTTGGGTAATTGTCGTCAACTCTTGTTGTTCTTAGCATTAGTATTTGCAAGCATATGTGGTATGTAAGATCCTCTAAAATAACACTATAAAGGTTAATAATATGTGTTTGTCTATTTCCATGTAGAAATTATTATTGGTTGATGATATTGAATCGCTAACATAAAATAATTTTGGAATAACATATTATAAGTTCACTGTGTTGGTCCATAAACATCACGTGTCAACATATTTTAACAATAAATTAGTTCCATAATTATTATTGGTTTAGAATCTCATGTTGACATGATTATAAGTATTTTTAAAAAATATTATTTTATTGAAAACACATTCATACTACGCATGAGAAAAATGTAAACATTTTCACAAGATGAAGTTTACCAGTATCTAATCGGTTATGTAATTAAAAAAATGGATTCTAATAAAAGCTGATAATATAATTAAATTAAACCTCCAACCAAAATAACATCTTAAAAATACTCAACTATAATATAAAAAAATTAAATTTAATGAGAACTCCTACTAATAAGAAACAAAAAGTACTTGTGAATCTCAAATCTTACCTTTGAATGCTTTTTCTTTCATGTAAACCATTCCTTTCATTAAAAGAAACAAATAAAATAGGCTATAGAAAGAAAATCATACTTGTATAATTGAAATTGTGAAAAAATATGGAGCAAGAATAAAAACAAACAAAGAAAGAGCGACAATAATTTTAATTTGCAGATATGCCATTTTGAATACAACACAAACATTGAATGCAATTATGTAGAAATTAGAATTGTTAAAGAAAATGCATATATAACTACATTGTTAATTATAAAGATATATATATTCATAGAGAAAGTATGATAATTTTTTCAAACCTTTCTTTGATGACAGCTAACTGAGATCTGGATTATTCAAGATTTTAATAATCAACAATGGTATTTTTTACGATCGAATAAGATGAACTTCAAGTTTAATTTCTGAAGTTGTGTTAAATTGTAACTATGTCTATTTTTAAATTTTACAAAACAATGTAATATTTTTACTGAAAGAAGTTTTATATATAACACAATACATTCCATGATATAATTTACTTTACGCTGCATTTTAAGTTTTCTTGAAAAGTGAATGGTTGTTGAGGAGTTATAAAGCTGCTCCAATTATTTTATATATATCTCTCTCTCTCTCTCTCTCTCTCTCTCTCTCTCTCTCTCTCTCTATATATATATATATATATATATAGGAGATGTGAATATATTGTTAAACCGCAAAGTGAGGTTAAGTTAAACGATTAATCTGATTCATATCTTTTGTATACATTATTTGATGATTGACCTATATGAGTGTGGAGTGATGCCAATCCTATGAAATGACGACAATTTTTTAAAGCACTAAGGGCATTTCCAACCCTATCGTCTATTTTACTCTTCAAATATAGACTTCTCTATTTCTTCACACAATCAACTACAACCTAATTCTATTTTACTCTCTAAAAAAGAATTTTTTCTCTCTCTCCTCAATATTATATTATTATACTTATTTCATTTTTATTTTCTTATCTCGTACTACAACTCATTTCTTCTTTTTGCAAATAATTACCTATAATCTATATAATATTCGTGTAATATAAATTTTATTCTTTTCAATTTTTTCATTAAATATAAAATTATATTCATTCCAAATTTTGCTAAACAAAATAACGTACAACAAATATTATGTATAATACATACTAACTATCAATTCAAAAAAGTGAAATCATTAATGAAATACAATCACATAATAAATAATGCATTCGTAAATTTAATTTTAAATTTTACATGAATACTCGACTTCCAAAGCTGTTGCTTTGCTCCCATAATGCTCTATTAATGCACTATGGAGTTTAAATGAGTAATTTTTTATCCATATGTTTTTTATGTGTAATTAAAAATTGTTTAAATCAACAAACAATTTTATGTTGTATCCAATTATTGTGCACTAATTTACTTCCCCTGTTTCATTTTGAACTTCCATGCTCATTAAAAAGTGTAGTTTGATAATTTATCACTATAACATAAAAGTAATTAAAAAGTGTAGTTTGATAATTTATCACTATAACATAAAAGTAAATTATTTGAATTATCATGTAGATTTTGTATATTCTTCATAGTAAAAAATAATTATAACTTAAAATCAAATACTTAAAGTGACATAAAAAAAAAGATTTGATTTTTTTTTAAAATTCAGGATGAAAATAGTATAGTTATCAATTTTATGTTTTTTTAGATATTATATTACTGAGAAAATAATTCAAAGATTAAAGACTTAATTAATAGTCTCATATAATATAAACAATACTAAAATAATTTGAAATTACATATTTAACGTGACAATTTTTTTAAAATATTTTTTTTTAAATTCAGACAAAAATAGTAACTTGTAAATAAAATAGAGAGGTGAATAATAATCTCCAAATTTGGGAAACTAATATTCACCTCTCTAGAAATGGAGGATAGAGAGTAATATAAAGGGGGGTTGGAGAGGCCATTCTCTATTTTACTCTCTAAATATAAAGAACAGAGAGTAAAATAAAGGTGGATTGGAGATGGCCTAATGAATATAAAGATACATGAATGACCTGGTACCACAAAAATTGCGACAACCAATGATTGTGCGGGTGTAAAGTGATACAGTAAAAATCTGAGTTTATAAAAGGTTTTTTAGTTCATAAAAGTTTTAAACTTCATCAATTATTTTATAAAATTAATCTTGTTTTATCAAAGTATGATTTATAGTCTACCAAACGTCAAATTTGATGCATTGTACATATACGTGAAAGCCTAATTATATTAAACTTTTTATTTCTTTCTATTCATTATTGTTCTTTTCGCAATATACAGAAGATTGTAAATTATTTTTTAGAATAACTCAAAAAGAATCATTTTTGTTAATGTTCAGGTTCATTCTAAAATACCTTATTGACTAGAATTAACTAGTATTTAATAAGATGATTATCTTATAATTTTTTTGTTTTACATGAATAAATCGTAACAAATAATTTCATAAATAGGCTTGAACATAGATTTAGATATGTCTAGGCTCATTCATTCTTAAATACCTTATTGACTAGAGTTAACTAGTATTTAATAAGAAAATTATCTTACAATTTTATTGTTACACATGAATAAATTGTAACAAATAATTCCATTAATAGGCTTGAATGTTAATTTAGAAACGTCTAGGCTCATTCATTTAATATGAATCAGAAAATTTATAATTAGATTTATTTCTCTCTCTATATATAGAGAACACTCAGTTGTATATATGTATCAATCTTCTATTTCCCTGTGTGTCTGATCTTGTAAACAAAGAAAAAAACACCATGGAAAACAACTCTGAACAATCAACAGTGAATGCAGGTCAATTAGTCGGTGTTGGGCAGCTTAACATTGAGAAGAATAAGCAAGAACAAGTGAAGATGTTTTGTACAGAAAAACGGAGAGAAATGGAGAACGTTAATGATTTGAAGAATAATCTGCTACTTCCACCTATACGCATCAATAAGATCACGAAGAAGGACGAGGATATCCGGATGATCGTTGTTGAATCATCCGTTTTGCTGACTAAGATATGTGAGTTTTTCATTCAAGAACTCACCCTTTGTTTCTGGCTTAACGCATCATCGATGTATTTTGAAGAAGGATGACATCAGTGATGTGATTATGAAGATTGACAAATTGGATTTTCTTATTGACAATAATGCTTATTCTATTGACGGATCCACTCCAAGTGTTCTGTCGTTCTATTCTACTAGAGGCAACAATGGACAGGATGGTAATAATCTTTATCATTAAAGGTAACCTTCTCATTTCCTTAATTCACACCAATAGGGTTTCAAAAAACTACTAATAATATATTTTTTGTCTATATTGTTTGATAATACAAGTTATGACGTTCAATATTTAGCTCACGGTTAGTGGTACCTCTAATCAGCAAGCAACAATCTTGATGTGTCCTCATCATTTCGAGGACAACCCTTATCTTTCTTTTCAGTTATTACTTTTAATTTTAAAACAGTTGGAGTTAGCTAGGGGCTAGTCCTAGCAACTTATACTAGTAGAGGTTCTCAGACTGTCAGATCTAAATTATGTTTATGTTATTTTTTTAATGATATTAGTCTATCTAGGTGTTATATAGATTTATCTTCTGTTTTTATGTTTCATTATTTTTATTGGTTTATGTTAATTTTAGTGTCACATTACACTAAAAGTTAGCTTAGCATAATTTGTGTCTCAAAGCATGGGTCTAGAGGTAATCTCGGGGAGTGACATAATATCCTATGCTTACAGAAGAATTGTGCATTCATAAAAGTTCTAAAAGTTCTAAAGAATGATTTTGCGATTATAATTATGTGATATAATAAAACTCTGACTTTGTAAAAAAAATCTTAGTTCATATAAGTCTCTACTGCACCAATTGCTGTATAAATTAATCTTGTTTTACCAAAGTATGATTCACAGTCCACGAGACATCAAATTTGACGTATTATTTACATATATTAAAGCCTATTTATAACAAACTTTTTATTTCTTACTATTTATTATTGCTGCTATTTTTGTGATATATGGAGGATTGCATAAAAAATTATTAGGATAACTAAAAAAGAATTACTTTTATTAATGTCTCAATTCATTCTCTAATACCTTATTGACTAGATTTAACTAGTATTTAATAAAATGATTTTCTTACAATTTTACTGTTACACATCAAATTATAATAAATTTCCGTTGATAGTCTTTATTGAATGTAGATTTAGAAATGTATAGGTTCATTCATTTAATTATATTTAGCAAATCTATAATTAGATTTATTTTTATCTATACTTAGAGAATGAGCAATTGTGTATATGTATGTCTGAACTTGTAAACATAGACAAAATTACCAAGAAAAACAACTTTGAAAGATCGACAGTGAATGCAGCTCAATCCATTGGGTACCCAACGTTAGAGATGTTATTAAATCCCAACAGAGTAAAATGGAGAACGTTAACGATCTAAAGAGAAGGTTGATACTTCCATCAACCCGCATCAAGTAGATCATGAAGAAGGATGCGGATGTCTTAATGGCCGTGAGTGAATCAACTATTTTGATGGCTACGACATGTGAGTTGTTCATTCAAGACCTCACCCTTTGTTCCTCGCTTAAAGCTCAGAAAAACCATTGACATATTCTAAAGAAGGATGATTTTACTGATGTGATTATGAAGACTGACTATTTTGATTTCCTTCTTGACGTTGTTATTGCAACTGACCCCTTCACACCAAGTTCTGTTCCGTTTTATGCCGTTGGAGGAAATAATAGAGAGGATAGAAATAAACTTGATCATTTAAGGTGTTTTTACTCATTTTCTTGATTCACACCTGTAAAGTTAACAAAAAGTACTGACAACATACTCTTCATTTATATTGTTTGATAGAACATGTTCTTATGTTTAGTATCCAGCTCGTGATTAGTGGTACCTTTGATCAACAAGCAATATTGATGAGTCCTTGTCACGCGACGACAATCCTTATCTTTCTTTTCAGTTATGGCTTTCAGTTTTAGACAATTGAACTTATCTAGAAATTTGTCCTAACAACACTTACAAGTAGAGGCTTACTGACAGCCATATATATTTCTAATGTTATCCATTCCAAATTTTAGTTTATATCAGTGTTATGAGCTTTATATAGATGTTTTAAATTTAACTTCGGCGTTTATGTTTTAATATTTATGTTCATCACTTTGTCATATGCCATCATGAGGTTAATTAGCTTGTGATCATGCATCACAGTTCTAAGCACTCTGTCACATTTACAATCAATCTCGGGGTGTGTGAAATAAGATGCTAAGCTTACAAAAAAAATTTGGTTCACAAAAGTTCTAAACTTCATCAATTGTTCTATAAGTTTAATCTTGCTTTATAAAGGTATAGTTCATAGTCTACGATATATCAAGATTCAACACATCATACGCACACGTGAAAAACCCACCAAAGTTTCTTAATATTTTTTTTATCCATGTTGTTTAAATTGAAGCACACATTAATAAAATATCAAACAGTCTGGCACAATATTCCTCCAAATGGTCATGTATACTATTTTTCCTTTATCAACCAATTTGATACATTTCTATCTGTGAGCAATATTAGAAGGTGCAAAAGTTCACGTTCCACTGATTCTTCCCTTCATCTATCTCTTTATCGAAAAAGAAAAAAAAATATTTTGTCAACGCCGTTTTTACATTAGGTTTTCCCATTTATCAAGACAATTATTTATCAGAACAAGTAAACGTTTTTCTGCTTAAACGATCCAGTTTATGAAGAAACTACTTCAATGCAACTAATATTCTGTACTATTATCCACTAATGGATCAGGAAAAGTCAATTTAAATGTAAACTACGGACTTCATTCTTGAAAAACGAGGAAAATACAAAAATTTCATGAATAGTATTTTGAATTTGCATCTTTTCCAAAAAATAAAATAAAAAAAATATTAAATTATTTTTTCTTATTCACTTGTACTCTTTTTGTAAGAAAGTCAAAATAACTAAATCAGAAAAAAGATTTAATATTTTGTTGGAAGATAATACTATCAAGTTTTTATCTATACAAGGAATAATAGATATAGTTAGAAATTCAAAACTTTTCTCAAGATTATATTTAAAAGATCGAAGAAAATATAAGGAAGAAAATTTAGCCAGAAAAATCAGTGTTCAGCTATATAGCCCAATTATCTCTTCATTAGTAACAAAACATGGTTATAATCATATATAAATTATTAACATATTAGACCAATAACATCTATGTCACCGTGTGTGTTGAAAATTTTAAAGAAAAAAATTAAGAACTTTATTTTGAAAAAAGAAACGGGAAAAACGAAAAAATCTCATAAATAGTAGGTGCCTACAAAATAGTATTTTCAATTTGATATTATAAAAATAGAAAAGAAAGTTAGTGCATGACGATAGGAATATTAGTATATATATATATATATATATATATATATATATATATATATATATATATATATATATATATATATATATATATATATATACTAATATTCCTATATATACCTTAAAAGTATGAACTCCTAACTTGAATATTAAATTACTATAATAATCCTAATTTAAGTTGTGACTTTTCTGATAAGTTGTGGCTCTTTTCAAGGGTTGTGATTTTTCGATAAGCTGTGACTTTTCCAATTAGTTGTAACTTTTTCAATAGATTGTGACTTTTCAAAAGCGTTATGGCTTTTCAGACATGACTTTTCAGATAAGACACAAAAATTATTTATTCATACTACCCTTTGTTGACTATAAATAGAGGGACTTATTTCTCTCATTTTTCAACCACAATTTTTTTAGTCTTCTACTCTTCTTCGTTCTTGTATTTTACTTTTTTTTGTGTTATTTATTGTCATTGAGTGAGCGAAGTTTAACGGAATATGAGGTACCACTATTCTGATGAAGTCGTTCTATCCCAAAAGGGTATATCACATAACCTCGAGCACTTGTGGAAAATAATTTTGATGATATAATAATCATAGTTTTTCTTAATGTTAACATTAGTATGTAATGTTCCAATATATGAAATTAACATGATGTAGTCTAAATTCACTTGTATATGTTAACTATTTCTCTTGTGATGTAGATATATGCTTTTGAGTATCTGTTTTCAAAATTTAGAGAATTGTCATAATTTGTTTTTAATGCCCAAGACAGAAGAATGACTTTATTTATCAATACTACTTACTTCAATTTAGATTCTAAGAAAGGTTACTTATCTACAAAATCTTAATTTTTTAGTATCTAACTTCAAAATATATTATTTTGAAATGTTTCGAGTTCTTTTTTTTTAAAAATAAAAAACTCACACGAAATGTGAAAATATAAAATGTAGTTGTTCTTTTCACATGTTCATATGATATCTAAACAATTCAACGTATATATGCAAAACATATCTTGTGAGATAAGACTAGTTACATGATTGGAACTCATCAAATTGAAATAAATATATACGTTATTGCATTTATCTAATAAATTATTTCATTGACCATGTTCATAGGTTTGTGTGAATAAGAGATATATATGAGATCCACACTGAACATTCATAAAAGAATCTGTAATATTATTTTCTGCTAAGCTTAGTATTCAAATATCCACTTAAATAAGCAATACTATTTACTCTAACATATATTTTTGGAATTCGTAATCATGTAAAATGCACGTATAAAAAATGTAACACCTCAAAAAAATCAGACCTAGAAACTTTTTGTTGTAGAAACTTACCTGAACCAATGAACAACACTAGGGTTTACGAACCGTGATAGGTTCCACGATCCGTTGACCTACCCGTGGTCTTGACTTGGACTCCATCAAACCTAAACAACAGACTGCAGGACCCTTCACGAGCCGTGGTCTTGATGATGGGCCGTGGTGACCCTCGTGAAGTCCATGCTCCTCCACACGGTCCATGATAGTGTCTATGAAGAATATCTAGTAGGCCCCAAGACCTCTGCCCAAGTGAGGACCACAGAGACCTTCATGGTCCGTGATCCTCCACATGGGCCATGGTAGGGGCTCGTGGACCATATCTTAGCATCCCTAGCTCCGTGACAAGGACAACGACTGGTCCCATGGTTCTGTGAAAGTGGTCGTGGTTAGCCCCGTCAGATTTTACAGTAGGTTTATTTTGTTCTTTTCCCCTATTCATTGCACACCTAAACTATGTCATCTAACCCCTAAACTGCGTGTTTTTGATGAGTTTTAGCTTAGAAACATAACTAGAACTTACCTAAGTCAAATCATTCGTCAAAACATAGGAAATTAGGTGCGAAAGAGGAAAAAGATACGAGCAACCCTAGTTCAAGAACTCATCTTGGTTCCATCAGTGTTACCCCAAAATCAAAATATTTCTCCATGGAATTCATCAACATGTATATGAGATTTCACTAGTGGGTTCCTTTCGCCCATCAGGTCACTAAAATTTAGTCATAATATTGATTCCCTTAACCTAGGGTTTCTTGAAGGTTGTAAATCGTTGGGTTTTAGCTTTTAGAATGATCCAAATCAGATTATCACGTTGAAGTGTCATTTTTGCCAAGGTTAATGTAGAAATTTAGAACCCTAGATACGTAGTTCTTTATTTCTTGAATTTTACATGCTAGGCTAGATATTTCAGTTATTTAAGATATACATGCCTCAATTTTTAATGTGTCATTATTATATTATTAATGTGCATTCTAAGTTTGCGTGTCAATTTTAAGTTATCCATTATATTTCTGTAATTCAATCATAATGTGTTAATCACTTAATCTATTGAGAGTATCTTAATCTATTAGGGTTTAGGGTTTAAGGTTTAGGGTTTAAGGTTTAAGTTTAGGATTTAAGGTTTTAGGGTTTAGGGTTTAGGGTTAGGGTTTAGGGTTTAGGGTTAGGGTTTAGCTCATGTGGCTTTATGTCGATTATTACTAGCTCCCACGGTTCAATAAAATTCTATTGCATTGACCATGTTATCAGTTTAGTTTAGATTTTAGTTTTAGCATGTTATAAACTTGGTCATTGCATGTAGTTAGTTCAGTATTCAACATCTATACCATGTTCAGATTATATCATTGCTTTATTTCTTTTTAAGTTATATATTATTTCAGCTTTACTCCGTCCTGCATGGTCCATACCTTTTAAGTATTGATGCATACTCTGTGCTACATCTTCTCGTGATATATATTCATGTCCTCAATCGGTTCCCAATCTTCAGTTCAGTAGTAGTAGTGGCGAGTCCTCATTCTTCGAGGACTAGTGATATGATTATTATATTGCTTCTAGCTTTAGTTTCAGTTTGCTAGATCTAATTGAGGCATGTCCCAACATTACTAGTCAGTAGAGGCTATATTTTAGACATAGCTAGTTTCAAGTTTAGTCTTACATTCTGATTTCTCTTTGTATTCAAACTCTCACTTTTTATAGATTTCGTTTTAGTATAGTTAGTTTCAACTTTAGTCTTACATTCTGATTTCTCTTTGTATTCGAACTCTCACATTTTATAGATTCAGTTTTAGTATATAGGTATTCCCCATCATTTCATATTTACATCATGATAAGCTTCCACAGAGTTTTATTGCTCAGTTTATCTTTAGTATGCTTATGATTATGCCAGCATGGTTAGCTTGGGGTCACTCATGATCCCATAACCCGTGTCCGCGTCGTGGGGGGATAGCTTTGAGGTGTGACAAACTTTGTATCATAACATTAGGTTTAAGAGTCCTAGGATGTCTGTAAAGCTTCACTAAGTAGAGTCTTTTTATTTGGTGTTAGGTGCACCACATATAATGAAAAAGAGGTTCCAAGGTGTTTTAGGAAAATCTTCAATTTCCTTGTTACTCTTATTATGCGTAAGGTATGATCTAATTTCTCTTTTTAATCCTTCATTTTGTGCTTTCAAATCATGCCTCATCGTAGATCTTATGGAAGGAATGCAAATGCAGCTCCTCTAGTCCTAGATCAGGAAGTTTCAAAAGCAGAATTTAGGAACGTTATCCAGCTGTTGGCTTAGAGTGTGACCAACTAGAACAATCAGCAGGCTCCAGTTTGGGCAAATGCTAATATTGGGTCAGCTGTCGCTAAAATTTGAGATTTTGTTAGGATGAATCCGCCGGAGTTCTTAGGATCACAAATTGGTGAGGATCCCCAACACTTCGTTGATGAGGTCAAGAAGATCTTTGGAGTGATGTCGGTAAATAGGAATGATCGTGTTGAGTTGGCAAGGGTACAAATGCAGCTCCAATCACTCCAATCACTTGGGTTTGCTTGAGTGAAACCTTTCTAGAGTTAAGGGAGGCAAAAGCTCATGAGCTTATAAATTTAAGGCAGGGTTCGATAACAATCCAAGAGTATGAGATCAAGTTCACCCAACTCTCTAGGTATGCTCCTCACATGGTTGTTGATTCGAGGGTGCAAATGAAGACAAGTTTCTATATAGAGTGTCAGACTTAGTGAAAACAGAGTGTATGAATGCTATGTTGCTGAAAATATGAACATGTCTAGGCTAATGACTCATGCTCAAGGCTGCGTATGATAATCTTAGGGAACATGCCAAGGAAAATAATAATGCTAGGATTGGGACCTATGAGTATTCCCAACAGATTTTGGTTGGAGGAAATCGCTCGGAGTTTTAGCAGAAGTATTCAACTCCAATACCGTCATCAACTATGTTCCATTCTCCATGTTTCAAAATGATTAGAAAGGTAGGGCATCAGGCTCTAAGTCTTAAAGAAGTGTTTCAAGCACCAGAATCTACCTAACTTTTCCAAAGTGTGGTAAAAACCATTCAGCGAGTGTCTTGCTGGAAAGAAAGCATGCATTGGATGTGGTTAGTCTAGTCAAAAGTTAAAGGATTGTCCATCTAAATAGGCATATATGTAATAATTCTAGAGCACAGTCCACAACTTCAAAAGCACCAAAAAGTTGACTCAGCAGGGCAACTCATTTAGTACAGGTGGCGGTCAACGCCAAAACAGGTTTCATGCTCTTCAGGCTCGCTAGGATGAGGAAGATTCTCTTGATGTAGTCACTGGTATGTTACGAGTCTTTGACCTTGATTTTTATGCATTATTAGATCTGGAGGCTACTCTTTTCTTTGTAAATCCTTGTATTGCGTTCAAATTCAGTGTTAGTCCTAAAACTCTCTCAGAACCCTTCTCGTCCTGTACTCTAGTTGGTGACCCAGTTATAGCTAGACGGGTATACAAAAATTGCCCTGTCACAGTCTCTCAGAAAGTCACCTCAGTAGATCTTGTAGAGTTAGGTAGACTTCAAAATCATTCTAGGCATGGAGGTTAAATTCCTATTATGCCTCAATCTTGTAGAAATAGGATTATTCATTTTCAGTTTTCAGATGAACCAATCGTAGAATGGAAGGGCATTATCATAACACCTATGGGTCGATTCGATTCTTATCTTAAGGCCAGAATTATGATTTATAAGGGGTATCTCTATCATCCAATTCGGGTTAAGGATTGGAGCTCCGAAACCCCAACTCTTGAGTCAGCTCCAGTAGTCAATGAGTTTCCAGAATATCTTCTCGAAGTTGCTCTCGAAAAGGAAATCAACTTTGGAATTGATCTCTTTCGAGACACCCAACCTAATTCTATTCCTACGTTCAAAATTTCTCCAACTGAGATTCAGAAATTGAATTAGCAGCTAAAAGACCTTCTAGAGAAGGCCTTCATCACACCTAGTATTTTATCATGGGGTGCATCACTGTCCTTTGTGAAGAAAAAAGATGGTTCTATCAGATTGTACATCGATTATAGGTAGTTGAATAATGTCACAATCAAGAATAAGTATCTCATTCCCAAGATTGATGACTTGTTTAACCAACTCTAGGGTGGTAGTAATTTTTCAAAGATAGACCTAAAATCCTGTTATCATCAGCTCATAGTTTGAGATAGTGACATTATAAAGACAATCTTTAGTACTCGGTATGGTCATTATGAATTTGTATTTATGTCACTGGACTAACCAATGCTCCTGCGACATTCTTGGATTTGATGAACAGAGTGTTTAAGCAGTACTTGGACTTGTTCATTAATGTCTTATTTATGATATCCTTATTTACTCTAGAAATGAGAAAAAATATGCTAGTAATTTGAGGGTTGTCCTGCAAAATCTCAAAGATCGTCAATTATTTGCTAAGTTAGTAACTGTGAATTTTGGTTGCTGATCTTAGGCATATTTATATTCCTAAGCTGTCATTATTTGCCCATAAATTGATTAAAATTAAAGAATTATCTTTTGTTATTAACTTTATTTTGTTATACTTGCGATGATTATGCACTAATACATGTGATTAGAACTTTCAGGAATTCTCAAGGAAATTGGAGTCAAATTGATGAAAAGAGATGCATGAAAGCATGAAAAGTGGCTAAGTATAAAGTCCCCAGGGCCAGGTGCACTGCTAGACGCGAGGCACCAAGGGACAACATTCAAATCCCTATCTCAGGTGTACTGAGAGGTGTGAAGCGCCAAGTTTGAAGGATTTGAGGCTCTTCTTGGCGCTCTACTAGGTGCACCGCGCCAAGGTGCAAAATACTGCAGCAAGTCCAGGTGCAACACGCCAGTGCCATCCCAACTTTTCCAGCTTAAAAATTGTTAAATACGATTCCTAATTCTAGTAGGTTTGGTCTCCAAGATTTCAAACTCTTATAAATAGACCCTTAGGGATACATTGTTAGGTTTCAATTTTTAATTGGTGTGGAAGAGCAAGTATCAAGGTTTGTAATAGGTTTTGGTCTTCTGGCTCTTCTATTATCCAGAAATCTCAAGAACAATCGCATTTTGTGGTATTTTTAATAGCATGAGTGGCTGAACGCCCTAGTGCTAGGGTTGTATCTACTAACTGAATGTTGATTATTGAAGGCTTTTTGAATTAGTTCTTGGTTGTCATTATATATATATATATATATATATATATATTCTTATTTTAGTATTTTTTTACTGGCATCTAAAGATAAGTATATTGTGTAATCTTAAAATTGAGAGAGCTCGATTGACCCATTTGATTGAGATGATTAGTGTTCAAGATTGTCGCGCAGATGAACAACTTATTTTGTTACGTAATGGGATGAAATGTAAATGCTCGCTAGTTAGTCTATTTATCCTCGCTCAACGATGTAGTTAGATAACTAACTGGAATAGGCGGCAAAAGGTATGTAGCCTGACTCACATAATTAACCCTACAAACCAGTAACTTGTAAACTAAAAATAATTATAAGCCGATAAATATGATACACGAGATTCAATATATGCTCCAGCCCTGTAATTGTCTTTTATTTGCGTGAAACATCTTTTTAAAGTCGTTAAATCTTGGTTACTTTTATTTATCACATAATTAGTAGTAGTTAACAATCATCACAATCTCTTAAACAATTACTTTTACCTCTATTTGTAGAATTGATTGTCAGATATAAGTTGATCATAAGTCCCTTGGGAACGATAACTCGTTTCATTAAGAATCTATATTACTTGAGCGACCATGTACACTTGCGTGTATATGGTGGAGCAACAAGTTTTTGGTGCCTGCCGGGGACTTAGAAATTGATTCATATTCGATCTTCTTAAGTTAGAATATTCAGGTAGTAACTAATTGATCTTAGCTTGTTTATTACAGGCATTTGGCTGTCTGGTCTTGCTAGGAAGGGAGAACTAGTCGAACCTTACAGCGAACTCGATGGCGATTTATGCCAACGTAGAAAAATGAATCGAGGTCATCAAGAAGAATTGGGGTTAGGAATTTGGGAAAAAATAATGAGAATAACCACGATAACGTGAATATTTCAGAGAATTTGAACAACCAAGATAACTTGAATAACTAAGAGTTACCCCCCGTCGTACCTGCAATACCTTTCCGTGGTGTGGCAGTCCTACTCACAGCCAATATGACATCTAATATTAGGAAACCTCAAATGGGGGTAGATTTGAACTAAAACAAGGCATTGTGAAACTCCTTCATTGGAATGGACAATTCACGGGTCTCCCCCACGAGGATCCCCAAATCCACCTTACGAATTTTATAGAGATTGCTGATACATACATCCCAACTAGAGTCTCACTTGACTATGTGGGGCTGACTTTGTTCCCATACTCATTGTTAGGAGCCGCAAGGCGTTGGTTAGATTCTGAGCCACCAACCTCCATTACTACCTTGGATTACCTGGTAAAAAAGTTCTTTAGTTGATTCTTCTTATCCAAGAAAACTACAAATATAAGGAGTGAGATATTAAGCTTAAATCAGAATTAGGGAAAGGACATGTAACATGCATAGGCTCGGTTTAAACAAATGTTAAATGCCTGCCGCACCATATGCAAACTAATGAGGTACTTGGTCACACTTTCATTGAGGGTTTATATTATAATACTCGTTTTCTTCTCAATAGTAAAGTGGGTGGACAGCAGAACTTTGATAAAACATGTGAAAAGTTGTTCGACTTACTCCACAGATTCTCCGAAAGGAACCAAAGGTATTAGGGGAAATGCCTAAAACCACAACCAATAGGGGCGTGGGAATTTTAGATGCACATAAAGCAACCGCCATAAATGCCAAATTAGATGCAATGCAACATAATATAGCCATCAATTTCAAACAGATGTCCTTAAATCAAGCACTAGATGACATGGTACAACATGCATCCATTTGGGGTAGGGAATTTTGTAGTGGAGCTCATGAAACCAAGCAATGTGAGGCAAACCCGGATTTTGTGAACTATTTGGGTTATGCCCAAAGGGGTGGAAGTCAACAAAGTTATGGTAATACCTACAACCCTAGTTGTAGGAACCATCCTAACTTCTCATGGGGTGGGAACCAAAATCAAAATCAGGCGCAAGGGGCTAACCAATACAGTTATCAAGGGGCTGGGAAACGATACCAAAATTCTATCCTCCCCCATCTTTGGCTGTCGTTAGGAGGTTTATGTTGAACTCAGTGATCTCATTACAATGTCTTATTTTTACAGGGACTTTTTGTTAAAACTTTAATCTAGAAGCATGAGAGCTTCTTAAGATATGCATGCACAAATACAGATATGACTTGTCATCGGGACTCCTGCCCCAAATTAAGGTATTCAACAAATTGTGAACTAAATATAACAATGTGGATTCGAACCACAACTTCTCCTAATTAAGGCACAAATCTTAGTGTACCAAAAGGGGGGATGGCTAATGTAGAGCTACTCTAAAAGCTCATGACTAAAATAGGGACCAAAATAAATGCTAGAATAGATAAGCCGAATGAGAATATCAGAAACATCCAAAATGTACCAAATGATTTTAGAGAAACAAGTTGCACAAGTATCCCATTCTCTAATCTTGCGTCCCTAAGGTGGGCTGCTCAGTGACACTGAACTAAACACAAAGCAACTGCATGCGGTAAGTACTACAAGTGAGTTACAATTAGAGGAACTAGCTCTAAAGAGGAGAGATACTGAGGAAGGTACCAAAGAAAATAAAGTAGAAGAGGTAGTAAAAAACTCCAATGTTGAGGTACCCATTCCTCAGAAGAAACTACCACCTCCGTTTCCACAAAGGCTCAAAAACCTAAATGAGGATGAATGCTTCAATAAGTTTCTCTCTCTCCTTAAACATGTTCACATTAATCTGCCTTTGCTTGAAATTTTATAGGGTACCCCAAAGTATGCTAAATATGTGAAGGATATAGTGACTAGCAAGAGGAGGCTCCCAGAGTATGAAATTGTAGCACTTACTATGGAGTGCAACTCTAGAATTCAAACTAGACTGCCCAAAAGTTAAAAGATCCAGTTATATTTACTATGCAGTTTACAATTGGGCAAAGTCTTCATGCCCGGGTGTTGTGTGGTTTGGGGGAAAGTATAAATCTGATGCCCTTGTCATTTTACCAAAATCTTGGGTTGGTTAGTCTAAAACTACCTACTGTTATTCTCCAACTCACTGATAGATCCATTGCTAGGCAAGAGAGGGTGGTAGTAAATGTGTTAGTTCAAGTAGTTTCCTTGATTTTTTGGTGTATTTTTTGGTCTTATATTTTGAACGTGATTTGGAAGTTCCATGCATTTTATGAAGTCAATTTTTAGCCAAGGGTAGGGCATTGATTGATATAGTAGCTGGGAAAGTGACTCTAAGGGCACATGATAAGGTCGAGGTATTTTATGTTTATTGTGATTTAAAATTTCCTTCTATATTTGAAGAGTTGTCTGCTGTTACCGTGGTTGATCATATAGTAGAATCACAAGTAGTTGTGCTCGAAGATCCCTTAAAAAGAGTTTAGTAGTTCATGAGGTGGATCACTATACTGAGGCTTAAGAGATAAAATTCACGTTTGAACATAGCACTTGTTGAGGCTCATAAACTTCGAGAAGAGTCATTAGAGAATGAGTTAGGGACCCACCAAAGCCATTAATAAAAGAATCTCCAAAGATGGAACTCAAAACTCTGTCGGCTCACACAAGGTATTCTTATTTGGGGTTGAATGAAACATTGCTTGTTATACTGTCTGCAGAGTTATCTGAATTATAGGTTGATGCGACATTGAGGATTTTAAAATGGAGGAACAAACTGATTGGATTGCAAATGTATGATTTTTCCAATATTAGTTTGGCATTATGGATGCACAAAATCTACATGGAAGATTATCACAAATAAAGTGCATATCATCAATGTCTGCTAAATCCTTTGATGAAAGAAGTGGTAAGAAAGGAAGTAACAAAGTGGCTAGATGTTGGAATTGTGTACCCAATCTCTGATAGTAAGTGGATAAGTCTGGGTGCAATGTGTTTCCAAAAAGGGAGGTATGTCAGTGGTAAGGAACCAAAAAAATGAGTTGATTCCTACTAGAATAGTGACCAATTTTGAGAATTTGTATGGATTACTGAAAACTTAATGTGCCACCTAGAAATATCGCTACCCGGTTCTGTTCATTGATCAGATGCTTGACCAACTAACAGGGGAGGAGTACTATTGTTTCTTAGATGGGTATTCCAAATACAACCAGATCTTAGTTTCCCCTGAGGATTAGGAAAATACCATACTCAATTGTCCTTATGGTACTTTTGTTTTCAAACACATGCCATTCAGACTTTGCAATGCACAGACAACTTTTCAAAGGTGTATGATTTGCCATTTTTCATGATATGGTTGAAGACTTGTAGAGGTGTTCATGGATGATTTCTATGTCTTTCGTATGTATTTTGAGGTATGTCTCTGGAATTTGATAAAGTACTTGCTAGATGTGAGGACACTAACTTAGTTCTAAATTGGGAAAAGTGCCATTTTTTTGTTAGAGAGGGGATAGTGTTGGGACAGAATGTGTCTAAGTCGGGTTTAGAGGTTTACAAATCCAAGGTAGAAGTTATTAAGAAATTTGCCCCTCCCATTTATGTAAAAAGGGTGCATAGTTTTCTTGGTCATGCAGGTTTTTACCGACAATTCATCAAGGCTTTTTCCAAGATTTCAAGACCCATCTGCTGTATTTTGGAGAAGGAGGTGAAGTTTAAATTTGATGAGATGTTCTTGAAAGCTTTTGAGATATTGAAGAGGAACTTAATTGAGGCTCCCATCTTAATTTCTCCTGATTAGGAATTACCATTTAAACTCATGTGTGATGCAAGCATAGTGGGTACAGTGTTGGGACAACAAAATAATTAAGTGTTCCAGTCGATCTATTAACCAAGCAAGATCTTTCTCTACACAAGCTAATTACATAGTGATTGAGAAGGAGGTGCTAGCTCTAATGTTTGCCTTTAACAAGTTCAAATCATATTTGGTAGGTAGTAAAGTGCTTGGTTTTACTCATTATGTAGCTATTACATACCTAATAAGAAGGATGCTAAACAAAGGATGGTTCGGTGGATATTGTTTCTCCAAGAATTTAACCTTGAGATTAAGGATAGGAAAGGTCCTGAAAATCAAATAGTTGATCACTTGTCTAGGTTAGAGGATTATTACATGTGAATGAAGGTGAACAAATCCAGGAAGAGTTTTCGGATGAACAATTGATGGTATTAAATATCTCTTATGTGCCATGGTATGCAGACATTGTGAATCTGATAATAAGGGGAAATTACCCTCCATGTTCAACCATCGAACAAAAGAAAAATCTTAATCATGATGCTAAGTTCTATATTTGGGATGAACTGTTCTTGTTCATGCAAGGCGTGGACTGGGTAGTGAGAAGATGGATTCTAGAGTATGAGGTTCAAAAAGTGATTAAAAGTTGTCATGCTAGCCCATATGGAGGTCACCATGGAGGAGAGCACACGACGCATAAGGTACTACAATCTGGTTTCTTTTGTCCCTCATTATTTAAAGATTTGGTTGCTTTTGTGAGTGTTGTGATAAATGCCAAAGGTTGGGTACTATTTCAAGAAGACATGAGATGCCTCTAAGTAACATTTTGGAGGTTAAAATATTTGAGTTGTGGGGTATTGACTTCATGGGTCCCTTCGTAACATTTCGTGGAAACCAATACATTCTTGTGGTTGTGGATTATATGAGTAAATGGGTGGAGGCTGTTGCTCTTCCTTTGAATGAGTCAAGGGTGGTGATAAAGTTCATAAAGACGCACATTTTCACTCACTTTGGCACTCCAAGGCAATCATAGAGGATTGAGGTAAGCATTTAATTAACCATACACTTAAAAACCCTCTTTCTGAATATGGTATTCGCCATAAGGTTGCTACAACTTACCATCCTCAAACGAGTGGCCGCGTGGAAGTTTCAAATAGAGAGGTGAAGTAAATTTTGCAGAAAATGCCAAATGGGCAGAGGGAAGATTAGTCAGAGAAGTTAGATGATGCATTGTGGGCATATAGGACTGCGTATAAGACAGCTACAAGGACTTTTCTCTATCACATAGAATTTGGGAAAACATGTCATCTTTCGGCAAAATTAGAACAATAAGATTATTCAGAAATTAAGAGGTTTGTCTTGGATCCTGAGCTGGCAGGTAGAAATAGAGTTAGTCAACTACATGAACTAGAGGAGTTTAGGCTCCACATGTATGAGACTTTAAGCTTTACAAAGAAAAGATGAATAGGTGTTATGGCAAGCACATAGTTACTTGTACTTCCACTTTGGGAGAAAAGGTACTACTCTTTAACTTTAGATTGAGTTTATTCCTTAGAAAACAAAGTCTAAATGGAGTGGTACATTCGAAGTGGAAAGAATGACACAATATGGGGCTGTTAAACTTAAAGGTGAGACTGGACCGACATTCTTGGTAAATGGGCAAAGAGTGAAACACTACTTTGGTGTGGATGAAAATTATGATCGGTAAGATCTTGAGATAAATAATGAATGATCCAAGCTGCATCGTGCCTCAATGTTAAATGAAGTGCTACATGAGAGACAACTCGTGAATAATATGTAATAGCTAGGTAGTTCGTTTTGAATTTTGATTTTGTTTTAGCATAGTTTTAATTCTTAGAATCTAGGAATTACTTTTGATTATTAGTTTTATCTAGATAGGATTTTTCATTATTTGTAACTTTGTTTGTAATAGTGAAAAATGAAAAAAAACAAAACTGGAAATTAGCCACTGACGGGCACGTCGAGCTAGGAGTCGACACCCCTCCATCACCCCAAACTCTTGAAGGCTGGCGCACCGCAAGACGTATCACGCCACTACTTTAGGGGCGCTATAGGTGCGTTGCCTCTCTATCGTGCCCAAGCCCAGAATCTATGAAACACCAAGTTTCAACCCGGTTTACCCAACCCAACCCCCCTTAAATTCCTAAAACTAATTTTTCCCCTCTTTCTCTCTCAACCCACTGCCCCAACCCCTCAACTCGTCTAACCACTCTTCTTCTTCTTCTATTATTACTCGAGCCAACTCCAACTATTCTTCTCCTATTCTCGCACACCAACTTTTCTTCTGCCAAACCTCTACTTTAAATTACCACCACTTAACCGCTTCATTTTTTCCCAACTGTGTAAAAAATTCTTATTTTCTTCTCACCACCACTGCCCAAAATCGGCCCTCCCCTTATTTTTGATTTTTTTTCTCCATTTTTCTTCTGAACATTTAGTGATGGCTCCTAAGGCTAAAAATATAAAGGGTTCCATGCAGAGTAGGAATGGTGAAACATCCGTGTTTGGTAGTGGGGAATTAGCCTGGGAATTTGAAAAGGTGGTAGAACGGTATGGTTGGGAGTTGTTGAGTGTTAGTGGAAAGACAAGTATATGCGTGGTGAGTACGTCAATGAGATAATATTGCAGTCCCAATTTCTTGTTATTTACCAAACATGTGGTTGAGTTGGGGCTGAGGTGTATTTTTGATCATCTGGGAGATTGTAATTTGTCCTTAGTTCATGAGTTCTTTGAAAATTGGCTCATTGAAACTAAGTATAAAACTGTGCCTATTCGGGCTAAGGAAGTGAAAATGTTTTCCTGAATATTTAACGAGTTTTTGCGCACCAGAACTGTGATGCCAATTAATTTAATAAGTTGAAAGAAAAACCCCTGATATAGAGATATTCGACATACATTATGTGGGGTAGAGTCGATGGGTAGATGGGAATCTAGTGAGGATACTGGTAGGCATTCAACCCTCCACTTTGCTAATTTTAATCAGTTTGTGTGGGTGTGGCTAAAGATAGTGTGTAATGTGTTGTTGCCTACTAAACATTTGACCATGGTGACACGGAATCGGGTGGTTTTTGTCTATACTCGATGAAGGGGATGCCCATTAATATTGGGGCAATTTTGAGGCAAAATATGATAAAATCTAGGAACTATTTAAGGTGGAGGTTATTTACGGGGGTTGATAACCCATTTTCTAAGGGCCCAGGGTATTGATGAAGAAGAGGTGGACTTAACTATCACTTGCCACCCTGATTTGACGTGCAAGATAGTTGATGTGACTAGGACAAAGGCATTGGATACACCCCATGGACCTGTCTTAATTGCCTGTTGAGAGGCGAGCCCGTGATGATAACGTTATGGCTAGTATGTTTGGGATTGTGGAATTGCAGTTGTGGATAAGTAGATGCATAATCACAGATGATACGATGGAGACCTTAGCAGATCGCTACCCTTCGATCGAAATTGCACTGTTTCTATGCAAGAAGGATCCTGCTTTTATTGAGCCTCTAGATGATGCTGAGACTACTACTGATGGAGAGATGGACGAGGATTATGATTATGTTAATGAGGATGCGAGTTCCTTGATTGTTTTTATGGTGGTGATGTCGAGGCTTAGAGGCCCTAGGGAGCATTGCTATCTCTATTCTTTATTTTAATTGTGCACTGAGGAAAACACTAATTCTTAAGTGTGGGGTGGGTAATATATCTCTTTTGTAAATAAGTGTTTAATGTTTTATCGAGTCTAGTTTTTATTCTAAGTTTTGTTATTAGTATAAGACTCAATTTTTATGGGTTCCTCAACATTGGTTTATGCCACTTTTATTGAGGATAGTCCCTTTGAACCAACTAGGACTAGTTTTACTGCTTTATTGTGTCTTAGAGTCATCATAGGAGTCAAAATTCTCAATGATGGAATGATGACGACAGTCTTAAGGGAAAATTAGTCTCATAGAGGAGTAAGATTGAGAAACCAACTTTGCATTTTTGAAACTATGTCTAAAAAAGTTGGCCGAACGTCATGGGTAGATATAATTGAAAAAATGCAATAAAATGGTAACCTTGAAACAAGCATGTGTTCTAAATATTGACTCAAAATAAAAGAACAAAAATTAAATAGGCTTAATTGTGTAGTAATACCGTAATGCAAGTTGTATGATCATGTTAGTATATATATCCTTATATGTATCATGATGCCATGTGTGGTGAGTGTTTGTTTGTTCTAGATTAACTTGATATGTAGAACTTGCCTTGTGTGTGTTGAACTAGTAGCTTGTATGACTTTGGAATGTGATTGGGAGTTTCTATCAAATAGCCAATTCTTGACTCTACTTGTATGCCTACGATTAAAATCATCCCTAGTGAAGCCCCATCAAGACTTTAACCTTGTTTGTTAATAAGCCACATGATACGATGAAACCCGATTGTTTGATACCAAGTTCTTTTGATCCTAATAAAATCTTTACTGCACTATGTTAAGAAGAAGGGTTAAAAATTGTTGGTTGATATAAGAAAAGGCTGAAATGCTAAATTATGTGGAAAAGAAAAGAATAAGTAGAAACTCTATTTTGGCCCTGGTCCTTAGTGAAATTGTCCACCTCAACTCAATTGAGGGTGACTATTTCAGGAATATGTTCTAAACATTGACCCTGTCCTATCAAGGATAATGTGTACCTCACTCAGACCTTAAAAACTAGAGTGAGGGAGGCTAGTGCAAAGGCATGAAAATAGTGTGAAGGGCAAAGAAGGAGCAACAGAAAGGGGTAAATATTCATGAAGTGTGTACTAGGAGGAAATAAAAGCTAAGTAGGAGGTTGTTGGTAGAACAATGACATGTGAATTAAGGACGTATAGTCAAGCCGACATTACAACCAAATGAAATTCCTCTTGAGTCTTTGAGAAATATAATGTGAAAGTAAAAAACACACCATGGGAAAGCTTATGGCATGTTGAGAGAAGTAAGAATTTCATTTATGAGAGTGAGTTGATTGTTTGAAAAATAGGCCTTGTTGTTATTATGATTTCTTGAGTGAAAGGCTTTACTAAATAAAAAAGTGAGGCAATTAATGGAATGTGTTCGAATTATCTAATTGGCGTGTTTATATGAGTTTGAATTAGCCCGGTAAAAAGAGTAAAAGAGTCATTCTTTGAGCATGTGTTATAATTTAGAGTGAATGTTTTGACATGTCGTGTGCATTGTAAACTACAAGATCATGATCAAGAATGTTCGGTTGATTTTAAGGTGGGTTGATAAGTCCAAGGGTTGTGAAAAAGAGTTGATAGCCTAAAGATTGTTTGAGGACAAACAAAATTCTAAGTGTGGGGTGGTGATATTAGGCATATTTATATTCCTAAGTTGTCCAAATTTGCCCATGAATTGATTAAATTAAAGAATGATATTTACTTATTAACTTTACTTTGTTATATGTGCGACGATTATGCACTAATACATGTGATTAGAAGTTTCAATAATTCTCAAGGAAATCAGAGTCAAATTGAAGAAAAGCGATGCACGAAAGCATGAAAAGCTGGTAAGCATAAAGGCCCCAGGGATAGGCACACTGCTAGGTATGAGGCGCCAAAGGAAAACATTCAAAGCCCTCTCTTATGAGTCTGGAGAGGTGCGTTGTGCCAAGGGTGACAGATTTTGGGTGCTTTCGTGGCGCTTTTCTAGGCGAATCGCGCCAAGGTTGAAAGTAATCTAGCAAGTCCAGGCGTGACAACAGACACACAAGCTAGTGTCATCCCGACATTTCCAGCTTAATAGTGTTGAATAGGATTCCTAATTGTAGTAGGTCTGGTCTCCATGTTTTCCAACTATTATAAATAAACCCATAGGGATCCATTATTAGAGTTTGAATTTTTATTGGTATGCAAGTGCAACTATCAACGTTTATAATAGGTTTTGATCTTGTAACTCTTCTATTTTTTGGAAATCGCATGAACAATTATATTTTGTAGTTTTCTATTAGCATGAGTGGCTAAACGCATAGTTCTAGGGCTGTAGCTACGAATTGAATGTTGATTATTTAAGACTTTTTTAATTAATTCTTGATTGTCATTACAAGTTACCTCTATATTCTTGGTTTATTATTTCTTAACTGGCCATCGAGAGATAAGTGTATTGTCTAATCTTAAAATCGTCAGAGGAGAGATAAGATAGATCGAAGAATCTAGAGTGCTCGATCGACCTTAGTGTTCAGTAGTGACGCCTGAACGAACAATTTGCCTGGTTACGAAATATGATGAAATATAAATAATCACCAATTAGTCTATTTATTCCTGCTTACGATGTAGTTAGATTTCTAACACGAGTAAGCGACAAAAGGTGTGTAGCCCGACTCATACAATTAAACCTATAAACGAGTAACTTGACAACTAAAATTAGTTCTAAGCTAATAATATGATATATGCGATTCAATACATATTATAGCCCTGGAAATGTCTTTTGCTTGCGTGAAACATCATCTTAATGTCGTTCAGTCTTGGTTACTTTTATTTATTTCATGATTAGCAGTAGTTAACAATCATCACATTCTCATAAACAATTACTTTTACTTTTATTCATAGAATTGACTGTCAGATATAAGTTGATCATAAGTCCTTTGGGAACGATAACTCATTTCATTAAGACCCTATATTACTTGAGCTACCACGCACACTTGCGTGTATATAGGGAGAAACAATTACAGTCATTTGCTTTTATTAGACATATAGTGTCTAATGAAGGGATTCAAGTAGATACTTAGGAAATAGAAGCAGTGATACAATGGCCCAGACCAACCTTTTCTACAGATATCAGAAGTTTCTTTGATCTAGAGGTCATCATAGAATATTTGTGGAAGGATTTTTATCCATAGACTCTCCATTAACTAAATTGACTTAGAAAAAGGTTAAGTAAAAGTGGTCAGTGATTGTGAGAAATGCTTTTCAGAATTGAAAACAGCTGATGACTACAACTCCTATCTTAACTCTACCAGAGGGTTCAGATGGTAATGTTACTATGATGCATCCAGGGTCGACTTAAGTTGTGTGTTGATGAAGTGAGGTGAGATTATACCACATGCCTCTAGACAGCACAGGGTAAAGGTCTTCTCCTAAGGGGGAGATGGTGTACTTCACTATGAAGGTCGATTATGTGTTCTTAAGGTGGGTGATTTGAGACAACATATTTTTGAAGAAGCCCATATTTCTAGATATTCTATTCATCCAGGTGACACTAATATGTACCGTAATTTTTGGGACGTCTATTGGTGTAATGGTATGAAAAGAGATATAATGAGTTTTATGGCTAAGTGCCCCGATTTCCACAAGTTAAGGTAGAACATCACAAACCCAGAAATATGCCTCAAGATATGCATATTTCTACTTGGAAGAGGGAAGTGATTAACATGGACTTCAACAAAGGTTTACCTCGTAATCGCACACAACATGACTCTATTTGGTTGATTATTGACAAAGTTACTGAGTTTGCACGCTTTTTGCCAGTCAAGACTACAGATTTCAGCGAAGGACTATGCCAAGATTTACATTAATGATATAGTTAGGTTACACGGGTTACTTTTTCTATCATCTAAGATAGAGTTCCTCAGTTTACTTCTCTTTTTTGAAAGTCATTTTAGAAAGGTCTTGGTACTTAGGTTAATCTTAGCATAATATTTCATCCACAAACAGATGGTCAAGCAGAGCATAGCATTCATACCTTAGAGTACATATTAAGATCTTGTTTGATCGATTTCAAAGGTTTTTGGAATGATCATCTCCTTCTTATGGAGTTCGCCTATAATAATAGTTTTTCAACATTCAGATGGCCTCTTATGAGGCACTGTATTTGAGTATATGTAGATCTCTAGTTGTTTGATTTGAAGTAGGTGAAGCAGACTTTGTAGGGACATATTAAGTTCATGAAGCGATGGAGAAACTGCAACTCATTAGAGATAGACTTAAGGCAACCTAGAGTTGCTAGAAATCCTATGTAGATTTAAGGAGAAGGGAACTAGAATTCCAAGTTGATAATTGGGTTTTCTTGAAAGTGCTACCTATTAAAGGGGTGATGAGATATGAAAAGAAAGGGAAGCTCGGTCCTAGATATATAGGCCCGTACAATATTTTGTTGTTAAATAAGTGTGTGTGATCCAACATATATTGTACCTTTAGAAATTGTGGTTATGAAGGATAGTCTCACTTATGAAGAGGTACCAGTTTAAATCCTTGATTTTCAGGTTTGAAGGTTGAGAAACAAAGAAGTCGCTTCAGTCAAGGTTTTGTGGAGGACTTAGTCCGTAGAGGGAGTTACTGAGAAAGCAGAAGCTACCCTAAAAGCAAGTATCCTCACCTCTTTCCGTCCGATTCCCTTCCTTCTTCAGGTAATAATTCCTTTTCAGTTTTTTAGTCATTCATGCGTAGCTTTTTAAGTAAGGTTATTTTGGGGTTTTTCCCTATTCCTTGGACAACTAAACTATGTATTTTTGGTCAATTTTACCTTAGAAACATAACTAGAACTTCCCTAGTCAAAAAATTCATAACAATATAGGAAAATAAAAAAGAAAGAGGAGAAAGAGGCGAGCAACCCTAGTTCAAGAACGCAACAAGGTTCCATCCGTTCTATCCCCGAAATGGAAAAATTTCTCTGTGGAATTTGTCACCAGGTATGTGGAATTTCACTAGTGGCTTCCCTCGCCTATTAGGTCCCTAGAATTTTGATTTCCTTAATATTATCTAGACTTAGAGTTTGTTGAAGTTTAGAAATTATTGGGTTTTAGATGTTAGAATGATCCAAATCAGATTATTATAGTGTAGTATTTTTTTTGCCAAGATTCATGCATAAAATCAGAACCCTAGTGTAGTTCTTTAGTTCTTAAATTTTACATGCTAGGCCAAATAATTTAGTTATTTAAGATATACATGCCTCAATTTTGAATGTTTCATTATCAATTTATTAATGTGAATCCTCAGTATGAATGTCAGTCTTGAGCTCTCCAGTATATCACCGTAATTCACTCATAATGTGTTAATCACTTAATCAATTAGTATTAGCTTAATACCGAGTTGGACTAGGTTCAGTCACACTACGAGCCACGTGAGTTGTAAGTCCCCTCTGTGGGCATTATTTTGGTGATCAAGCTAGCATGCCTCTATATCTCTGACAAGGTATATTGGGTTCTCTCAATGGGGCGTATATATCGAACTCTACATTTGGATCATGTGTTTTTATGTTAGTTATTAGTATCTCCCACAATTTAATTAGATTCTATTGCATTGACCATGTTATCAGTTTAGTTCAAATTTTAGTTTAAGCCTGTTATAAACTTGGTCATTGCATTCAGTATTCAATATCTCTATCATGTTCAGATTATATCATTGCTTTATTTCTTTGTTCAATTATATGATATTTTAGCTTCATTCTATCTTGGATGGTCAGTTAGTGAAAGGTATTGATGCATACTCTGAGCTACATCTTCTCGTGATGTAGGTTCAGGTGCTCTAAAGTCAGATCACACACAGATCGGTTCGCGATCTTCAGTTCAGCAATAGAAGTAGTGACATGACTATTTTATGGTGTTTAGCTTTATTCAGTTTTCTAGATCTAGTTAGGGCATGTCCCAACATTTTTAGTCAGTATAGGATTTATTTCCGACATAGTTAATTTCAACTTTAATCTTAGAGTTTGATTTCTCTTTTTATTCAAACTCACACTTTTTATAGATTCAGCTTTAGTATATGGCTATTTTCCATCATCTCAGATTGACTTCATGATTAGCCTCCACATAGTTTTATTGCTCAATTTATCTTTAGTATGCCTATGATTATGCCACTAGGGTTAGCTTAGGGTCACTAGTTATTCTCGGTGTCGTATCTGCGTCCTAGGAATATCTTGGGGATGTGACAAGAACTAGTGGATATATATATATATATATATATATATATATTTATATATATATATAACATTCAATTTTAATGAAAATAATGATACTGATGTTACATCATGATAATTTTAGGATCAATTTTTAAATAATTATATTTTATTTCACAAAGAGAATATTGATTTTCCCATTGAAAGTGAAAGAGAGAAATGTAAAAAATGTGTATGAACACACAAGTAGTTTTCCTTTACAAAATGAAAATGTGTGTTAAAACAAAATAAAAATTGAAATTTTAGCCTATAAATAACGCCCAAAATCTATACCTTCATTAGGTTTAGCAAATTTTTAATTAGTTTCTTTCTACTTTGTATATAAGAACCAACATTTATCTGACTTCTAATTTTATTTATGTTAATATAGAAAAAATAGCCCCTTGCTCAAAATTTCATGAAAAATAACTAGACCAGTGATGGTGATAAATGTAGTGGCAAGGGATATAACCTAAGTGAATGTAACAATTATTTGTTGTATTAGAAAAATATGTATATGTTACCATTTACCAACACCACAATAAAACAAGTTTGATGCATATATATGTTTAACCAAATAGACTTTGTTTAGTTGCAAAATAACGTGGTGGACAAGAAGAGGTACATGAGAAATTGAGAAGGTCTGGAAAAAAATGAGAAGCAAAATCAATTAAACTAATTGTGTTCTCTTTTCTAATAAACAAACTAATAGTTATGTAAAATCTGACTTTTACATCTAATTGTTCTCGCAAAGAAAAGAAGAAACATGAAGTTACTTTATTCACTCGTTCTCATTATTGGTAAAAAAACAAACATTTTCTACATACATTAGAGTGCTTAAAGTGTTGAACCTGAATAAAAAAATTTCATAGAGATGCAGTATAGATCAAAGATAGAAAGAAACGCCGATGAGTGTGAGATGTTATCAATTTGGTAAGATCAACAATGATAGTACATAACCCAATTTATGTGATTGAAGATTGAATGAACTAGGTTCTAACAAGCGCACGCGCGCGCACGCACGCACGCACACACACACACACGCGCGCGCGCGCGCGCGCACGCACGCACACACACACACACAGAGAGAGTTATAATCATTAGTTAATATGCATTATTAAACTATGTTAACCCCCCCACCCCCCACCCCAAAAAAATGATGTCTGAATATAGTGTTATACCACAAATTAATGAGGCTAATTAGTAAAAGTTTAATCCAATTCATATTTTTTATTGTTCGTGCATTGCTATGCATAATACATTTGATGATTAAACAAGCAGATTATAAAAACCCCATGAATCTTAGAATATGCATATGACATGTTGGTAAAAATATTGCGATAATAATGATAATTTTTTAGAGCATGATCATGTGATATAATAAAACTTTGAGTTTATAAAAAAACTTGTACTCATAAAAGTTCTTAACTTCACCAATTATTCTATAAAATTAAGGTTGATTTTAACAAAGTATGTTTTATAATCTACCAAACGTTAAATTTGACTCATTTTACACATGTGTGAAAACCCATTTATAACAAAAATTTTATTTCTTTCTATCCATTATTGTTCTTTTTGTGATAAATGTAGGATTGTAGAAATTTTTTAATTAAAATAATTCAAAAGAATTACTTTTTATTAATGTTCAGGTTCACTATTTATTACCTTTTTAACCAGAACTAGCTAGTGTTTAATAAGATGATTTTCTTACAATTTTTTCTTATATAAAAAATTGTAACACAAATACACACACACATACACACACACACACACACACACATTGTGGGTTCATAAAAGTTCTAAACTTCACCAATTATTCTACAAGTTTAATTTTACTTTATCAAGATATAGTTCATAGTCTAATACACACACACACACACACAAATTCAACGCATTGTGGGTTCATAAAAGTTCTAAACTTCACCAATTATTCTACAAGTTTAATTTTACTTTATCAAGATATAGTTCATAGTCTAATACACACCAAATTCGACGCATTGTATGCATACTTGAAAACCCACAAAAGTTTCTTGATATTTTTTCTACTCATGTTTTTTGCGATATATGTATGATATTGGAAAAAAAGATTTGGATATCTCAATAAAAATTAATTTCTAGATTCATTCGTTTATATCTTGGTATAATTAATTTTTCATATGACAATTATTTAGAAATTTTGTTGTTACATCATACGAAATTATTACAACTCTCAATTGATAGACTTGTATGCAGTTTTTTATTTGATTTGTCATCCGGTGTCCAATACTCACATATTAAGAGTCTTATTATATTAGAATTTACACTAGAAAGTCTGTCGTTGAGGGTAAAATGCTTCTTAAAAAGCTTTTATCATGCCTTTATTGTGTGTCCACCTTTACTAGCATTAATGTTCATTATTTTCTATGACCTTTTGGGCATTGTAGGATTTTTCATCCATTCACATGATATTATCCATTGCTATCTGTTCGATTATTCATTTATGAGTTATTGACTGTTATTGGTTCGATTTTCAATTTATCAGTTATTGATTGTTATTGGTTCGATTATAAATTTATCAGTTGTTAATTGTTATTGGTTCGATTATCAGTTTATAAATTAGTGATTGTTAATTATTGATTTCATTTTTGCTTAATTTAAGTATTATTTAGAGTTTGAAATACATCAAATTTGACGTATTGCTCACATATCTAAAATCCCATTTATAACAAACTATTTATTTCTTTCTATTCATGGTTATTATTCTTTTAGTGCTATATGGAATATTGTTGAAAAATATTTATTCAGATAACTTAAAAAGAATTACTTTTATTAAATCTCGTTGCATTCTTTAATACCTTACTGACTAGATTTTACTAGTATCTAATAAGATGATTTTCTGACCTTATATATTAAATTGTGATAAATTTCAATCAATAGTCTTAGCTTGAATTTAAATTTAGAAATGTATAAGTTTGTTCATTTAATTATATTTAGAAAATTTGTAATCAGGTTTAATTGTCTTTATATATAGAGAAGGAGCAACAATATATATGTATGTCTGAACTTGTAAACATAGAAAAAGTCACCATGGAAAACAACTTTGAGAAATCGGCAGTGAATGCAACTCAATTTGCTCGGTACCCAATGTAGGAGATGTTTTGGAAATCCCAACAGAGTGAAATCGAGAACGTTAACCGATTTCAAGAACAGACTACTACTTCCACCAACCCGTATTAAGAAGATCATCAAGAAGGACAAGGATCTTCGAATGGTTGCGGCTGAATCACCTATTTTGATGGTTAAGGCATGTGAGTTGTTTATTCAATATCTCACCATTCGTCTCTCTTAACACTCAAGAAAACCATCAAAATATTCTGAACAAGGATGACCTTACTGAAGTGATTGTGCAGACTGAATATTTCAATTTTCTTCTAGACGTTGTTCATGGGGATGATGCAACCGACCCTTTCACACCAAGTTATGTTTCGTTCTATGCTATTGTAGGTAACAATGGACATGATGATAATCTTATCATTAAAAGTAACTTTCTCATTTCCTTAATTTACACCTATAAGGTTACAAAAAGTATTGAAAACATACTCTCTGTTAATATTATTTGAAAGTACAGGTCTTGTTATTCAGAATCTAGCTCGCGGTAATTAATGCTACCTCTGATCAGCGAGCAGAAGTATTAATGAGTCCTCATCACTTAGAGGATAACCCTTATCTTTCTTTTCAGTTATTACTTTCAAATTTAGACAATTGGAATTAGCTAGGGTTTGTCCTAGCAACTCCTACTAGCAGAGGCTTACTGACAGCCATATATAGATATCTTATGTTATTGTTTTCAAATATTCGTTTATCTTATTGTTATGAGTTTTATATAGATCTTTTCAGATTTATCTTTTGCATTTATGTTTCAATTTTATATTGATTTATGTTAATCATAGCGTCACGTGGTTAATTAGCTAGGGGTCATGACTTATGACTCAATACTGTGCCATATCTAGAGGTAACCTCGGGACTTGTTGACATAAGATCCTAAGCTTACGAAAAATTCTTGGTTCATAAAAGTTGTAACTTCACCAATTATTCTATAAGTTTAATCTTAATTTATCAATGTATAGTTCATAGTCTACGATACATTAAACACACTATATGCATACAAGAAAACCCACCAAAATTTCTTAATTTTTATTCATTTTATTTAAATCAAAGCACATATATCAAATGCTTGGGCACAGTATCCCTCCAGATGGTCAAGTATACTATTTTCCTTTATTAGCCAATGTGATATACTTTATCTTTGAGCAAGTTTTGAAGGTGCAAAGTTTGACGTTCCACTGATTCATCCCTTCATCTATATTATTATAAAAAAAGAACGAAAAATCTTTTTTTATTGCTTCACTTACATCAGGTTTCCCCATTCATCAAGAAAATTATTTATTGGAACAAATGAACTTTTTCAGCTTAAACAATCTAGTTTATTGAAAAACTTTTTCAATGCAACTAATATTCTGTACTATTATCCACCAATAGATCTGGAAAGGTTAATGTAAATGTAAACGAAGGAATTCATCTTGAAAATGAGGAATAAACAACAATGTCATAAATTGTATTTTGAATTTTCTTCTTTGCCCAGAAAAAAAAGAGAATATTAATATTATTCCTTATTCACTTGTGCTCTTTTAGTAAAGAAAGTCAATATTAACTAAATCAGGAATAAATTTAATATTACGTTTGAAGTTAATATGATCAAATTTCAATATATACTCAAATACATGTACTCAGGATAAGATTTAAAAGATCGAAGAAAATATGAGGAACAAAATTTAGCAAGGAAGATCATAGTTCATGTATATAGCCAAACTGTCTCTTCCACAATAATAAAACATGGTTATGATCGTATATCAATTTTTAAAACATTACACTAATACCTTTGAAGTCACTGTCATAGTTGAAAATTTTGGGGAAGAAACTAAGAACTTCATTCTGAATAAAAGAGACGCAGAAATACGAAAAACCTCACAAATAGTAGATGCCTAAATAATAGTATTTTCAATTTGATATTTTTAAAAGAGAAAAGAAAGTTAGTAGATGATGATATGAATATTAGTATATATAATAAATTAACAGGAAAGACTATATCATACATTTTAGTATTGGCAATATATATTAGTAGGTAGTTCAGAACTAAGGATTTTCTTTTTTTTTTCTTAAGGTCGGAATGGACCCTTTTTCGCATTAAGTGACCAACAAAATATATTGGATGCACATCATCGATACAAAATCTTATCAACACTTTTTCTGAGTAGGCAGATTAATGTACAAAAATATAGTTTGTCAAATGCTCAATTCGCAAATCAAGAAATAATTGTCCTTTCAAGATCTTGATCTCAAATATGTTTTTTTGAATAACTAATCGTCTTTTGAATATTTATTGGAGTTCCAATAATTTTTATGTCATCAATATGCATAGCAATTCCAATAATTTTCGATGTTCTTTTCTTTATAAAAACACATGGACAAATTGCATCATTTGTATACCCTTTCTTATATAAACACTTACTAAGAAGGTTATACCACATGCGTCCATATTGCTTCAAACTTTACAATGATTTTTACAATTTAAATGAATACATTTCTTGAGATTTTGAGCTATGTGATTTAAGCATCGTATATTCTTCATGAATTTTGATGTAAATCTCATGATCAAGTGATCCATACAAATAAATTGTAATCACATCCATCAAATAATTTTTTATCTCTCATGGACTGCGAAGTAATTAGATAACGCAATGTTATTTCATCCATAATGGGTGACTATGTCTCTTCATAATCGACACCAAGCCTTTGAGAAAATCCTTGTGCAACAAGACATGCTTTTATACCTTTGTGTTTTATTTTTCTCATTTTTTCCGCAAAAATCCATTTACAGCCAACCATTTTTATACTATTAGGTGGCTGAACTATAAATCTAAGAACTTCACGCTTGACAAGTAAATTCAACTCTGAGTGAACTGCTTCTTACCAATTTTGACAATCATTTCTATGTCAATATTCTACAACATATTGAGGTTCAAGATCCTGACTCTCTTGCATGATTTTTGTGGCAACATATATGTAAAGACATAATCAACCACTATTTTATGATTGATTCAGATTAGTTTGAATATTTCTTGAATTTGTTGATAGTTCTTTATTTCCTCGAGTCTCAAGATCATTGATTCCTTCATATATATCATAATTATTCAAATGTTGAATTTTAATATGAGATTATTTCATAGTGTCATTTTAGCCTTAATTTTTTGTTCTTTAAGGATTTTATCCCTAGAAACCAATGGTCTACCGCATTTTATATGTGCTTTTGACTAAATTATATGTGACACTAGTGGATGGTCCTATAGAGACTTCAATTTGAACTGAGACATACTCTAATAGAGTATGTCAATTAGTAAATCTTTTCAAATTTGTAAATACGTTAGGCATTTTATTTCTAATTTCTACATGTGAATAATCTTTTGTTTGTAACTACCTCATTCTGCCGATATGTAAAATTCAATGAAGAAAGAATTGAGGCCAGAAAACTTTTTGGTAGTAACATAAAATTGCCCAATCTAGTCTAGATTTGGATGAAAACGGAGGCATCAAGGTGTAGGGAAATCTAGTAATGAATTAGAGATCTAATTATAAATTTTATTACATGAGTGTATAGTTAAGACGATAAGTAACACATACCACCTTACGGAATCAAATTCGACCGAGTAGAATTCTCAGAATTGATGTGAATAGGTACGTTCTGTCTCCATCGACGCTGCTAGTGTGGGATTTTGGGTGCTAAGTGGCACCGCTGTAGCGAGTTGGGTTAGCTGTAGCGGTCCTGACGCAACTTAAAGTCTCTAATTAACCCTGAAACAACAATATTTTTGTATTTTTCGACTTTTACGGATAAGGAGTTGACCCCACACAAGTTCTAAATAGTTTTTCTCCATTCTTGAGGCTAGAGGTAAGATCTTATCGTCTCAAATCCATTTTTCAATCTGTAGAACCTATTTTCTTGGGTTATTATCAATGGGGAATGGTTTTGATCTAAAAACTATGGTGGAAAAAGCCCTAAATTGGGTATTAGGATCTTGGGTTGGTCTAGGGCTATTGGGTTTGTTATCATACAGATAATTAGATCTTTTATTATTGATCCTTGTGTATATTAATTGTTATATACCTAGAACAAGTGGAAAGAATAAAAAAAGGGAAGATTAAAGTGTCTTGAGGGATTCAAGCTTGGTTTGAGGTATGTGCTGATTGCGATTTCATGTTGGTGTGATATATGTTTTTTATTGCCTCATTATAATGCATGTATGAATGTGAATGTTGCATTATCTATCACACACAATGCAAATGAGAATGAACTAATAATTGTAAGCCAAGAATCACCTTTTGTTGTTTGATCTTGATGATGTACTTGTGTATATGATTAAGGTGTGTTGATGAGATCGGATTGCCACGTTATGAGATAAATATTTGATCAGGTTGCCACGTTTTAGCACAACAATGGGATATTTCCACGTTTCGGCAAGCTAACTAGTATCGGGTACCATGCCGATGCACTAGCAGTTTGAATTTGGGTTCCATGAGAGGCCCAAATACTTGTGATAATTGTATTTCTTGTTTATGAACTATGACTTATGACGTCTCAAAAAGTTTTACTTAGTGTGACTGGGGGAGTGGGACTCCATTTATGCATTTCACAAGTGGACTTTAAGAGTGTTTGTGGTGAGGTTATCTTATGCTATGAAGATTGTGTTAAACAATGTTGTTTATATTCAGTATGTTACATGGTTATATTATTTCTTTGACTTATATATGTTTCACTAAGTGGGATAGCTGTGTGATCCTACCAGTACACGGTGGTTGTGTACTGATACTGCCCTTGTTCTTATTTTTGCTATGTATAGGGAATTTTCCAGCGGTTACTGATAGACATTGCTTAGAAGATTAGTGATAATTTGAATTCAAGGGTATAGTTCTTCAGGGATACCTTAAGTTCTCTTTTTTACAGTATATTCTATTTAGACTTAGACTAGTTCTTTAGATAACATTTTGTTAGACTTATGAATCTTGTTAGAGTTTTGGTACAATGAATTTCAGGTTCTAGGTATTATATTCCATATTTTTTTAGTTAATTAAACGTATTTCTGTAATATTATTGGCTTAGTTTTGGTTAAGTTGCTTGGTTTAGTTGTAGTAATAATTCTTTTACCAAAGGGTTAGTTGGTCGCAAATCATGATGGTTTGTATTGTGACAAGTTGGTAGTAGAGCGTAGGTTCGTTGAACTCATTGTACAAAAATGAGTCTAGTAGAGTCTTGCAAAAAGTTACGATGACGTGTGTACTTTTATTCGAGATTCTATAGGACTTTATTAAAACTCACCTCTTTCCTTCTCCTTCGTGCTATGACTTGAAACCAATTGGTATCTGGTGATACAAATTGGTATCTTTCCTACTTCACTCTATGGTTTGAACTAGAGCAACAAAAGTGGTAACACCATTGCTAGCAAGAAATGATGTATATAGACTACTAATAGTTTAATAGGGTTACCATTCGAAACAAGTATCCATCGCCTCGGATATATGACCTATTTGACCAATTGCAACATCCATCAATTTTTCGTAAGATTGATTTAAGGTCTGGTTACCATCAGTTAAAGATTGAATGTGATTAAGAATTGGGTTAACCAAGTTCGATGATTGAATTTAGCAGTTATGTGGGGCTCCCTAGCTAGTATTGTCACATGTGGTATGTGCTTAGTCCAATTAGTATCTTCCTATTCCAATTGGTATCTCAACGAAATGAACTAGATAGAATACAAGCAAGTTAATTAGAACTGAGATTGTTCCAAATTGTATCTGGACTTCAGGACCGCATAAGGCGTGACTGATGGTCATTTATGGAACAAACTAATTAATAAAAAATTTGACTTATCTATCAATTGTATCATGGAAACTTTGAACGCATGTTTCTGGTTGTCTTAATTAGATGTGAATGTGAAGTTGTAATTTCTTAAATGTGATAAGGTAATTATGTGCATAATAATAAGGGTGCATGAACTTTGATATGTACAATATTTTGGCATGGTCATTGAAGTTATGCAAGTTTTAAGTACTTGAGTATCATGAAACTAATTGTCAAAGGAAAATCATCATGAGATTAGGTGCAATAGTCTATATAAATTACGACGTGATTCGTAAGAGAGAAATTAGATGTGTGTCGCAACCAACTAATCCTAGGACGAGTGAGTTGTATTGTTGAATGTAAAATTAGGGGAAGTGTGGAGTGTGTGCCGTTAAGAATAATTGAGGGTAGACAATGCATATCCTAGTTATGAGGACTATTCTAAAATTGCTAAGTAAAGCTAGGAACTTTTGGGGAAAATTAGAAAGGGAAAACCCCTAGAAAATTTGTTGTCTTGGGTTCTGTTTGCATTACGGACGCTAGGACGGGGTTCGTCCCTCAAAAGTGGGGCTGCCAGAGCAGGATTTCTCCTTCTAGAGAGGGACAGAGCGAGAAATAGTCTTAACCCGTATCCTTATTTTTCTTAGTCATAATATGGATGTAAGACCCCCAAAATGAGTTAGGGTATTGATACGCTCAAACTTACTTCTCAAGTAAGAAGTAAAGCGGTCTTATCAAGTAAAAAAAACCCAAATAATGAGGTTGGGATCGATCCCACGAGGAAAATAGTTCAGACTTAACTTTATTCTTTTATTACTATTATTTAGTCAACTATTTCCCCAGAAAACAAAAGACAAAAAAGGCATTTTTATTTCTAATTTAATGAAAATAATTAACTAAATTAAAGTAAACAACTAACAGATTCAAATCTCGGAGCTTAATCAATTAATAAAAGTAACTAGGGCTTAAGTGTTCCCCATAGGTTCCTAACTTGATAATTCCAACTTATAACAATTCTTTCCTTGTATCTTGCATGTAAAGTGATAAGTTATGTATCTCTAAATCCTTGGTCCGGTATCTAGAAAATTTCACTCCACACCTTGGTCCAACTATGTGTGTTGCTATACTAACCTTACGTATACCTCATATTAAGCATTGTATTTGATATTTGACTAATTTATTACCTCGTACCAAACGATACTAGTGTACACTAAATCTATGTTGATAATTCTTTTCCTATTATCTACCTCATTGGTCCGGCAAGTTGCATTAAGAAGAGTTCTAACGTCTACCATCCGTTAAAAAGACTTCTAAATGAAAGAATTATCAATCCATGCACTATTCTAGAATTACTATTTTAGTTAGATTTTATCTCATTAGTCACCCAAGGTTCCCACAACCCTACTTATGGAGTTTAGTTACTCATGGTCATAATCACACTGTTCATATATTTAATATAAGAATTCATGCACTTGCTTTAATGAAAAAAAATAAAATCCAGAAATTCACATTAATCAACAAAAACACCAACAATCAATTCCACAAAAAGTGTATCAATTACTGAAATTAATTCTTCAATACATGAACAAGACAACTAAAAATTATCGAAATGTTTAACCCCAAAAACGAGGTTTTTGAACTATTTATAATAAAAGAAAAACCTAATAAAAGAAGGATTCTAATAACTGAAAATATGTCCAAACGCGTCTGAGTCGACGAACCTCGTGACAGACCGTAGTGGTCACGACGGGCCGTCATGGCCTCCGTCGTCCCATACTTCACATATTCTTCTTCTTCTATCTTCATTACCCTCAACAAACAGGTATGACAGACTGTTCCAAGAACGATGGTCTGTCGAGGGTCTCCGTTCCATAATACTTTAACTTATTTGAATTTGGGTACTGGGAGTACTCTCTGATCATTATGATGAACCAGCAGGATGGACCGTTGTGGCAATGACGGTCCGTCATGGACTTCCGTAATCCCACACTAGGTCATACTTCCCCATCTTCCTTCAGCAACTTCTCTTCTCACTATGATGACACCTATGGACCGTCACAGACTCGACGGATCGTCATAAGCTCCGTAGGTGGTCTCTGCTGCATTTATCACTCAAAAACTTCTGCGTTCATCTTTGGACAGATAACCTGTAAATAAGTAGAAACTGACATAAAAATCAATACAAAAAGGCTTTTGGACACACACTAAACTTAAGGAAAAAGCATTAAAAATACCGTGAAACCACGGTACATCAACACCCTCAACTTAAATTTGTTGTTTGTCCTCAAGTGACACACTATGACTCACTACAAAATCTTTGTACAAGAGTATCTATATTTTAGCGTTCGCAATCATTTGACTATCAATCCCAATCATTCTCATCATGTTTATGCATGTTATCACTATTATGCTTGAATTATGTGGAACCAGACCATGACACAGACTTACCATGAACTTACACCTATCCTCTTCAATTTCTCAACGAGGTGCTAATATTTCCGGTATTGCAACTAGTGTCCTCACTTTAAAACAACATCTCATTTTTCACACAATGATTTCAGTTTGAGTATAAGGATTTCTTTTCAAAACACACTCTCAAAACAAATTCACAACTCATTCATACATATTGCCATAAGCTTGCCCTTATTTTCACTACTTTAAGTTCGCCATATAACTCTTAGGATTACGATAGGACTTTCTTAGCTTGTAACATAGGCTCAGGGTCAGGTAGGGTATATTTAGGTATACTTTAGTGACTTGTTTCCCTCCTTTACATATCGGATAAATGTACCACCCTTTTATCGTTTTATTTTGCCCAATTTCTCAATTTTCTTTTTGTCTTGTTGTTTTCCCTTTCTTATCCTTATATGTAAGTGACTTTTCTTTTCTTTTTTTAGTCAATTCTGTTTTGTTCTTTCTTTCTCTTCATTCTTTCAACCCCACTTTCCAGAGTATCCCTAATAACATTCACCCTCAACTCATGACTTTGCCATGAGTCAAGGTTCACAATACCCACGGTTGGGTCAGGGCCACGACAAGGTTGTTTTCTGCATTAGCCACCCTTAACTTATGCTTTTGGCATAAACTGAGATATGCATGTCCAAGGAGGGACCAGGGACAACTCATTGTTCCCAGAGAAGATTAGTTGGGGTGACAAAGAAAGATTTGTTTTTAGGCTCAACTCATTTGGATCAATACGAGATTAACTTCATTTTTTGGGCTCAAGATTGACTATTTCGAACAAAGGCCTATGATCCTTTCCTAATTGTTCATTTTGGCATACTTTTAGCAAGACTAACCAGACAAGTTCTAGCTCAGTCTCAAAGGTAGATCCTTCGAATTTTCCTCACACTCACTTGACATTCATTACTTTCCCAGATTTTTAGACACCTAGTTCGAGTCTTAGATTCAAGGTCATGCAGTAGTGTATCTCTATGTCATGTTTAGAGCCACAGAATTATCAATTACTATTCCTAGTCATGCATTATTTTCATATCGGGATATCATATTTATTTTAGCCATCATGCTTTAGAGTTATACGATGTACACAATATATAACATGTCGATTCAACAATAGAAGTAATCAATCGGTCTTTTGGGGAAAAAAGGAACACATGCAAGAAAACCCCAAAAGAGGATCATGAATTGGGCTACTCAGACTTCACACTTGCACTAACTTTCCATTTACCCCACCCCCAACAAAAATATATGAAATTGTCCCCAATGCATACAAAAAACTGAAATACGAGAGTGGTAGGTGAAGCAAACCTGAGGCGCAAAGCGCCGGCGATCAGCAAGATGTTGGGTCCGGTTCCTCGAAGCCCACTACCTCTGTAGTCTGGAAACCCTCAATAGTGTCCTCATCAGCAACAAAACTATCTGTCGTGTCTCCCGCTGTCTCCAAATCTCTGGAGCTAGATGCCCCGACAGCTGAATCTACATCCCTAATCTTACGTGCCTCCTCATCAGCAATTGAGGATCTCCTAACAGCCTTTATCTCACAACACTCCTTCGTCCTTGCCCTAGTCTCATCCTCCTCTCGACCCCTGTGCCTCTTGGCATGATCTCGATCAGCAAGCAGGCTCTGCAGAAGGGGCCTCACACTCAAGCACCCTAGCCTCTAGGATAATATCAAGATCTACTCGCAAAATCTCAACCGCAACCTGAAGGGTTGACACGTCTATAGAAGGGGATGGCCAAGCTAGAAACCACAACTCAAAAGCGTCTAAGCACTGATGAAACTCCGCGATCTTCCTCTCTGTGTGTCTCCAAATCTCCTCCGCCTCAGCAATAGACATCTGCATCCTAGTCTGTATGTGATGCAGAAGTGTGGCCATCTAAGCCTCGAGTTTTTGTACCCTAGCAAGCGGGACAAGAGCAGGGGAAGGGGTGAGTGAGAGGATCTTGGGGAAGTGCTACTACCTGGGATAGACTAGACCGAGATAGTGTCAGTGGGTGCTGAAGTAGCCTGCGTAGCCGTTCAAGCATGCGCTACAGTATCAGCCACATTCTTACCAAGTCGAGGCACCTGTGGACGGGGCCCTCTGCGTGGATCCAACTCATTGGCCTCATCCCTGATGAGGCCGAAATCAACATTGACCTGCTGATTCTTGAGCTAATCAATGTGCCAGATGGGCGCACCTGCGGACATGCATAATGAAAATACCATGCATGGAAAAGGGTAATAGTGGTGACCTTGAAATCCCTCTCGTGCATGAACTCCTGAAGAAGCCAAGCGAAGTCAACCTCAAACCCGTCCATCATCGTTGCAATCAGAACTGCGCGATCCCATGTAACTATATTATCTACAGCCGTGGGGGAGATGCAGTGGCGGACAATCAACCATAAAAACTTAGCCGTAAAGGTAAGTTGGCATTCCCAATGGCTCCCTTCGGCTCCATTAGTAGTCGGTAACCTCTCCATCAATATATAAGTGCTGGCCCATCCACCTCTTGGTGTTCTCTCTCAGCGATGGCTCACACAAAAATCGACCCTCTTTAATAATTTACCATCGGTCGTCGAACTCGGCGGTGAAAGGGGTCCTGGTGGTATCGACATCCTCGCTGTACAGATACCATGGGATGGCTGGCAGGGAGATGTCGACCTGTATGCCGCCTACTTTGACATGCTCAAGTGGGGCCTGTTTGGCGGGGGCAGCCCGCCTATCAATTTGTGATCGAATAGTAGCCACATAAGAGGCATGAAACTCTCAGACTAACTCCTCACTGTAGTGGCCCAAAGAACGAGCCGTCCACTCTAGTCGGTGTCTGGTGAAGAGAGTGTGTATATTTGGCATAGTGGGGAGAATTCTTTTAAGGACCTGCCTCTCCAATGTAAGGGCCCGTATCATGACGACTTTATCATTTTGAATCTTGGCGTCTTAATACACTTGGTATTGCCCGTCGACACACCACCAATTGGGCTGGTCGGCAATCGGGGCGGGAACTCCAGTCGGTGAGGCAGGAGTGGAATCAGGACTGTCATCCTCATCAGACAAGGCAGACTGTGCAGCCGTGTCGGGTGCAGAGACTCCTAAGGAACTCCTAAGGAACCAGATGCTCCTTCTTCTTGTGTAGCTGACCCAGAAGGTGTGCCGGTCAGTGTGCGCTCCTAATCAGACTGGGAGGAAGTAACTACGCTGGACGCCACCTTTTTGGGCGTAGCCCTGGTTGCACTTGAAGCTCGTGCTGGAGTGGCAGTGCCTGGGGCACGTACTCAGGATCATGCTCATCATCACAGCCTATAACAAGTCGGGCAGACGAGGCGACAGACTTTGAACACCCACGTGCGTAAACTCAATCTTGTTTCGGTGCCATAAGAGATAGTACCTATATTAATCATTATTATTACTAGAAGGAGCAAACAAGACAAGCAAAAACGAGACAAAATACACATAAGAGAAAAGTTGTAATGACATCTCTGTAATAGTAGTGAAACACGATGGACCAGGTGATGGCCTATTGTGAGCATGACGGACCTTCATGCGGTCCGTTATGTCTTACTTCAACAATATTTAATTTGTGACCCTCAAAAGGAAAGTCTCTGACAATTATGACGGATAAGCAGGATGGATCGTCGTGATAATGACGCTCCGTCCTTGATGTCCGTTGTGGGTACTTAGAAAAAGTATGGAGACCCTTAGGAGAGGGATCTCTGACCGTCATGACGGTTGTGCAGGACAGACCATCGAGAGTACGACGGTCCGTCGTAGATGTCCGTTAGTGGACTCTAGAAAAAAATAGAGACCCTTAGGACAAGGGTCCTGACAACCATAACGATTGTGCAGGACGGACCATCGTGGGAACGACGGTCCGTCGCATATGTCTGTTGGTGGACAGTTAGAGAAAACGAATAGTGTGGTGTTGGAACAGACCCGATGACGATCCATCATGGGTACGACGTTCCATCTTTAGGATCTCGTTCTGTCATTCAGTGACAGATCTGGGGATGCCACAATCATCCCCTCTGACTCAAACTGAGTACTTGATATTAACCTACATGTTTCTAACCCAAATACCTAGCAAACTAGAAATGCTAAAACACCAATTTCTCAAGCTTTAACAAGGAAATTCGAAGGACTCTCAACCTAGGTCAGAAAAAATTGGATCAAAGTTCAAAGATCCACCAAAAAAAATAGTCCAATAGTAATTGAAGAACAAAAATGTAGTGTAAATTGGTAGAGATCAGAGACACATACCTGATAAGAGGAGAAAAACAAGACAGTGAGGCACTCAGCTATCAAGAGCAGAAACACAACAGCACACTCCGACCAGTAGAAAGTAGATTTTGGGATTTGGGGATTTGGGGAAGTGAAGTGGATCAGTTGATAGAGACGAGGATAAGAAAGACAGGAAGTTGGAAAGGGAGGAAATGGGAGAAAGAGGGAAAGAAACGATTTAAATGAAGGGGTGGGGAGTTTAAAAGGTTGAAAACTTTTATAATTCCCCAGCCGGGTCGTGTCGGGTTGCTGGTTAATGACGCAACGAGTCCCCAACGACGGTCCATTGCAGATGCAACGGTCCGTCATGGGTTTCGTCACGGATGCCCTAATTTTAAAAATAAATGAAAAATGTACCTGGCACACCGGATTAATGTTACGGTCCATCGCAAGCGTGACGGTCCATCGATGTATCGGTCAATGAATGTTGCGGAGTGATTTTCTGCAAAATTTCCTGGTGATGTGCTACCTGCAAATTTAAAACCCATTAGTAGAAAATGCTACTATTATTAGAAAGAAAACTACAGTTGGGTTAGAGGATACATATTGGGTTGCCTCCCAACCAGCGCCTGATTTAACGTCGCGGCATGACTGAAGACACTTGATTACTCTGACTTCATCAAGATGGTATGGCTCGATCACTTCATTGCCGATTCAGCATGCCTGAAATAGATTTTTATTTGTTGTCCGAAATAGATTTTTTACAAACGTTTTTACTTTGTACTAAGACTTAAGCTTTGCGTTAACAAAAGAGTAAGAGTGAAGTTTATTTTTTAAAAGATTATACGGGAGATAAGTATTCCCTAGACTTGAAAAGTTTTCACATTTGAGAAAGAAAGGAAACACCGATTTCCAAGAGAGCTTTGAGTAATAATCTCAAACCACAGAAAGAGTTTTGTTTCAAAAACATATGAGATGAGTATGTTTTAGGTATAGTATTGAGCCTCACTATGGGAACCTGAGTTCATAATCACTTATGTCTTCATAAACGATGTAGCCATCATGGGTAGAAAGAATCATAATTTTTAGATGATTCCTTAGTACTTTTTAGCATAAAAGAGTGGATCAACTTAGTTGAGGTATTCTATATGATGACAAAGAATAGGACATTTTTAGTAGTGTGGTTGAGACATTTCGGCTCATAGTGATGGTTGGCGGTTAGAGAAACTCTTATATTATTATATTGCTTTATATATTAAGTGATTTGTTATTGCGTTTCTTTAACAAATTGAGTTGCTACCTACTATTTTAAATTCCTTGTATGAATTGCATTGTTATTGTTATTTTACGCTATATTTGAGTTTAGTTATTCATCAAGTATAGCCAAGGTAAGTATTCCTTTCAAGCTTATGTTATGTTAAGTGTTCCCTTTGCATACTCGAATATTCAATGTATTGATGTCATTTGGCCTGCAGACATAGGTAAACAAGATCAGCATCTATCACCTCGTTGATCCATTTGAGCCCTCAGAGTTATTTGGTGAGCCTCCTTACTTTTTGGAGGAGTTCTTTTACATTGTTTTAGTAATTCTATTGTTAGGATGATCGGGGATCTTGTCCCCACATCCCTCTTTGCTTTAGAGGCTTCATAGATGAGTAGTTATAGTTCTTTAGTCTTTCCGTTTTCAGTTGTATATGTTAAGATTTGAGTTGCCATTTCGGCTAAGCTTTATATCCTTTTTTAAAGTATTGCATGAGTTATATTTTGAGACTATCTGTTATATGTAAGTCTTTTGATATAGGCTCGGGGCATTACAAACTTACTATCGAAGCACATAGTTCAAGAGTGATAGAAGGTCTATGAATTCGTGTGGGTAGAGTCCTAGTTAACGTTGTGAAGCACACCACATCTATAATTACAAGGCTGCAATATTTAGGAAATTTTTCACTTCTTTCATTCTTATTTTGTGCGATAGAGTTAATCTCAATAGAGTTTCCTTCTAACTTGTGCTTAAGTGTATCTTTCGGTAAATCATTCCTCCACAAAGAGTTGTAAGAGGTCATCCTATAAGCCATAACGTTGAGGAGCAAGAAGTACCAAATGCACCTGAAGTGAAACCTCAAGGGAGAGGTCACCAATGCTGAATACCGAGAAGCAATTCGAACGCTAAGTCAGGTTGTGACCAACCAAGTTGGGAAATAGAGAGGAGGGGCTTGACAAGAAGAAGTTGATACTTCTATGATCCGAGAATTCTTGAGGATGAAACCTCCATGTTTCACTGGTTCAAGCACAACTGAGGATCCAAAAAAATTTTATTGAGAAATAGCAGGAAGTGTTTAAGGTCATGTATGTTATAGATGTTGAGCGGGTTGAACTAGTTGCATATCAATTGAAGAATGTATCTAGGACATGGTTTGATTGAGGTAAGAAGGGTAGAGCTGACTGTGCACTAATTTTGACTTGCTTTATGTTTGAGGATGCTTTCTTGGGGTGTTTCTTCCCTTGAGAATTGAGAGTGGCTACGGTGTGAGAATTTCTTATCCTTAAGAAGGAATCACTAAGTGTTCATGAGAACATCTTGAAGTTCACCCAATATTCCCGATATGCTTTGGAGATGGTTGCGGATATGAGGAGTAAAATGAGTTTGTTTCTTATTGGGTTGTCTCATCTGTCGAGTAAGGGACTTAATGCTGCAATGTGAATAGGTGACATGGATATAGCAAGGTTGATGTTTTATGTGCAGAAATTAAAGGAAGATAAGTAGAGAGATAGGGAGGAGTTTAGAAACAAGTAATCTAAGACAAAGAATGAGTTTGGGAAGCAAAGGAGTAATGTGAATCATTTGTCCTTTCAACAAAAGCAAAAGGAAAATAGTTCATCATCTACTAGTGCTCCTGCACCCAGAAACAAAGGTCAGTATAATGGTCAAAATTAGCAAAACATCAGAGCTTGGCCTTCACAATATTAGCGTAGTATGGGACAAGGAGGTAATTGTGCTCCTGCATGTGCTAAATGTGGTAGGAAACACGCAGGTAAGTGTTGCGATGGCTCCATATGTTGTTTTAAGTGTGGCCAAGAGGGTCATTTCATGATAGAATGACCCAATAACCGGCAAGGTAATGTGAATTAGGGCAATAGATCCCAATTTTCATTAGTTGCTCCACCAGACAGGGATGCACCTAGATGATCTACTTTCTGTACTAACTGAGGATAAAGCGACCTATTGCTATCACACGTCGTCTAGAGAAAGAGAATTCACCAGATGCTTACACTAGTATGATCAAAGTCTTTACTCTTAATGTTTATGCTTTTCTAGACCTAGTTGCGAGTTTATACTTTATGACTTTTTATGTTGCAATGAAATTTGACATTTTTCCTAAAAAACTTTGTGAACCCTTATGTTTTTCTACACCTGTTGGGGGGTCAATTCTAGTTGTATGAGTATATCTTGATTGTGTCATTTCCATCAATCACAAGGACACCACGACTAACTTATTTGTGTTAGACATGGTAGATTTTGATGACATTCTAGGAATGGACTGGATTCATGCAGGTTATGCTCCACTGATTGCAAAACTCAAATTTGTTGGTTCTGAATTCCTAATCACCCAGTTGTAGAGTGGAGTAGCAGTTAGCAGTGCCTAAGGGTCACTTTTTTGTACCTTCAGGAGAGAAAGATAGTTTCCAAGGGTTGTGTCTATCACTTAATCTGAGTTAATGACTCTAGTGTTGAGACAATTCCTATTGAGTCAGTTCTAGTGGTAGTGAGTTTCCTAAAGTCTTTCCAGATGATCTACCCACATTCCCTCCTTTGAGAGAGATAGTCTTTGGTATTGATATTTTTCTTGATACTCGTCCTATCTCTATTTTGCCATATAAAATGTCTCCAGCAGAGTTGAAGGAGCTAAAAGATCAATTGAAAGACCTCCTTGATAAGGATTTTCTTCAACCAAGTGCCTCACATTGGGGTGTTTTGGTTCTATTTATGAGGAAGAAGGATGGTTCCCTTAGGATGTGTATAGATTACCGCCAGTTAAACATGGTTATCATCAAGAATAAGTATCATCTTCTAAATTTTGATGATTTTTCGATTCTCTTTAGGTTGATACATGTTCATCTAAGATAGACCTCTGGTAAGGTTACCATCAGTTAAGAGTAAGGAATTGTGACATTCCAAAGACAACTTTCAGAACCTGTTATGGCCATTATGAGTTCCTAGTTATGTCCTTTGGTTTGACCAATATTTCTGTATCATTCATGAACCTTATGAAAAAGTATTCAAGCCTTAATTAGATATGTGGGTTATTGTGTTTATTGATGACATACCAATGTATTCAAGGAATGAAGGAAATCATGCTAGTCATCTAAAAATAGTTCTTTGAACTCTAAAAGATAGAGAGTTGTATGCCAAGTTCTCTAAGTAAGAGTTTTGGCTTGAGTATGTAGCATTCTTAGGCTATATTATATTCGGTGATAGAATTAAACTTGACGCTCAGGAAATAGAGGCAATGCAGAATTGTCCTAGACCAATATCTCTAACTGATATGAGGAGTTTCTTGGGGTTGGGTGGATATTATAGAAGGTTTGTGTAGGGGTTCTCATCTATTCTATCCCCTTTGACCAATTTGACTAAGAAAAAAGTGAAGTTTCATTGGTCTGAGGGTTGTGAGAAAAGCTCTCATGAATTGAAAATAGGTTGATTACTGCCCCGGTATTGACCTTACCAGAAAGCACTCAAGGTTTTGTCGTATATTATGATGCATCTAGAGTTGGTTTAGGTTGTGTGTTAATGATGATTGGCAAAGTTATAGCTTATGCCTCCAGAAAGTTGAAGGTCCATGAGAGGAATTACCCAGCCCATGATCTAGAATTTGCTACCGTGGTATTTTCATTGAAAATATGGCATCACTATCTTTATGGTGTTCATTTGGATGTGTTCACCGATCACAGGAGTCCTTCTTATGTGTTTAGTCAGAAAGATCTTAATCTCAAACAAAGAAAGCGGTTAAAATTCCTCAAGAATTATGATATGAGTATTCTTTATCACCCATGTAAGGCTGATGTTGTTGTTGATGCCTTGAGCAGGTTGTCTGTGGGTAGTACTGCCTATTTTGAGAAAGATAAGAAATTTTTAGCAAGAGATGTGCATAGACTTGCGCACTTAGGAGTTAGATTAATGGATTCCACAAAAAGAGGAATAGTGATGATGAATCTGGCTGGATAATTATTAGTATCAGAAGTTAAAGAGAAATAAGACCAAGACCCTATCTTGATTGAATTGAAGGCAAATGATCATAAGCAAAAAGTGATGGCTTTTGAAGAAGGGGGAGATGGAGTTTAATTGAGGTATAAAGGTAGGTTGTATGCAACAAAAGTGGATGAACTCCAAGAGAGGATCACGCGGGAAGCTTATAGCTCCAGATGTTCTATCCATCAAGGTTCCATAAAAATGTATATCATGACTAAAGAGAAGATTAATGGTGGAGTATTCTAAAGAAGGGAATTGAAGAGTTTTCTGCTAAGTGTTTGAATTGCCAACAAGTTAAAATAGAGCACCAAAGGCCCGGTGGTATGGTTCAGAATATAGAACATCCGGAATAGAAGAAGGAAATGATCAACATGGATTTTATCACAGGTTTACCAACATCTCATAGGCAACATGATTTTATTTGGGTGATTGTCGATAGAATGACGAAATCAACCCACTTTTTATTGGTAAAGACAACACATTCAACTGAACACTATGACAAGTTGTATCTACAATAAGTAGTTAGACTTCATGGAGTTCTGGTCTCCATTATTTCATCTAGAGGTGCGCAATTTATTACATAGTTCTAGAAATATTTTTGGAAAGCCTTGGTTCGAAGGTGAACTTGAGTACTGTTTTTCACCCTCAGAAAGATGGTCAAGCAGAGCGCACAATTTATACCTTAGAGGATATGTTGAGGGCTTGTGTGATTGATTTTAAAGGTAATTGGAATGATCACCAACCTCTTATTGAATTTGCATATAGCAATAGTTATCACTCTAGCATCCTCATGGCTCTTTATGAAGCTTTGGGAGAAGATGCATATCTCCTATGGGATGGTTTGAAGTTGGTGAAACTGGGTTGATATGACCAGACTTAATTCATCATGCTATTTAGAAGGGGAAAGCTATTCAAGAGAGGTTGAAAATGGTGCAGAGTCATCAGAAATCCTACACTGATGTTAGGAGGAGGGAATTAGAGTTTGAAGTATATGAATGGGTATACTTAAAAATTCACCGATGAAGGGTGTTATGAGATTTGGTAATAAGGGGAAGTTAAGTCCCTGGTTTGGCCCTTACCACATATCTAAAAGGATTGGTAATGTAGCTTATGAGTTGAAGCTACCCCAAGGGTTAGCAACGGTCCATCCAATATTTAATATTTCCAAGTTGAAAAAGTACATGGGCGATCCTTCATTTATCACACATACAGAAGATATTGGTATTAAGGATAGCATATTATATTAGGAGATTCATGTTCAGATTCTAGACCGACATATTCGAAAGTTAAGGACCAAGGATAAAGCATCAGTAAAAGTTCCACATCAAGGTACTAATTCTCTTCTTAGTACACAGTAATGCATATTCTTGATATTTTCAATTTGCTTCGTGGATGTTTTCACTAAATATTAAACCGTTATTCTAGTAACAGTAATCTCATTCGAAGACGATTATTATCAAGGGAGATATATTGTAACATCTCTCTGATTAAAAGAACTAGAGTTGGAAAAGTCATTTTTGGAAAGAATTAAAAATATGGAAAATTGGTTAAGTTATGTTAAGTTTGAGTTTTTGGTCAACTTCAAATGACCATAGATCTTAGATCATGATGATTTATGTGTGTTTTCAGACATTCTGGGAAATATCTTTGAATTATCTTTCTATCGCTACTGAGTTTGCGTGATTCCGAGTTCGTATGAGTGAGATATACCCTTTAAAGGTTAGGTCATTTCGATAAGGGAAGTCAAGTCGGATTTCAAAATGGTAATTTGGTCGTTTCCATACCCCATTATTTTAATTTCTTTATTGATAATTAATATGGGGTTTAAACTGATATGGTTCAGTTTATGCTATTGAAAAAGAGTTAGGGTTTAAAGTGAAGAGAAAAGTAGAGGAGAAAAGAGAAGGAGAAGCAAGGATTTGTCAATTTCATGGAGATTTACATGTGGATTGCACCAAGGGTTAATCCCTACGAGGTATGTGAGGTCACATAGCATTGGATTAGATCGTCCATGCGCCAATCATGATTCAATTTAGCGAAGTTGTGTAGTTTTAAAAGCTATTCTGAGTTATTGATGATAATTCATTACAAATATTGTTGGTTCTTGTTGCTGACGTTTCTTGAGTTTGATTCATGATTTTTAGTGTGCTTTCGAGTAGAATGTTACATATATTGATAATTTAGTTGATTCTAAGTGTTTGCCGAAGGAACCAAGTGAAATTAGAGGGTTAAAAGTTGAAAAATGAAGAAGAAAAGTCAGGGGTTTCTGCGCAGGGGCCTGGGTCACCGCCCCAACCAGGAATTTGAACTTTGGCCTCTGGGGCGCTGCGCCAGCCAGAGCGCCCCAAAACTATGTCTGAAGTTTATGCTCTGGCGCTCTATGTCGCTCAAAGTGTCAGGGACACCAGGTTTCCACTCTTTCCCACTTCTTCTATACTAGTTCCTTAGCAACGTACCTAAGTTTTCTAGTTGATTTATATACTATAAGATATGTCTAAAGATCATGAATTCATTCAGAACATGAAATCATGATCCTTGCATCCATGTTCAATTCAAGGAAAGTAAAGAGTAAAGTCAAGAGGTTAAGAGTTAAGTCAAGAGAAGTTCATGGAGTTTTCCAAAAGTCTTTTACAAATATTTTTAATTTTTTTTTAAGACTTAATCTTTGAGTTGAGCAAAAAGGATGATTAAAGTTCATTTATTCAAGAGATTATACGGGAACTAAGTATACCCAAGAGTTGAAATGTTTTCACATTTGAGCAGGAAAGGAAACATTGATTTCCAAGAGAGACTTTGAGCTAGTTTTTGAGTAATTATTTCAAATCACAAAAAGAGTTTTTTTAAAAAATAATATGTGTTGAGTATATTTTAGGAGTATTATTGAGCATCTATATGGGGACAGGAGTTCATAATAATATAAGTCTATATAAATCATGTATCCATTATAGAAGGATCATACTTTTTAGATGATTCCTTAGTGTTTTTAGTATAGACTAATGATTCCACTTAGTTGAGGTGTTCTATATGAAGCACAGTATAGGACAATTCTGGTCGCGTGGGCGAGACGTTGTATCATCACTTAGGCGCATAGTGAAGGATTTCGGTTAGAGAAACTCCCAATAGTATTATATTACTTTATATGTAAACTGAGTGGTTATTTCATTTATTTAACAAATTGAGTTGCTGCCTACTATTTTAAATGTCTTGTATAAATTGCACTATTATTGTTATTTTACATTGTATTTAGAGTTGAGTTATTCATGTATTGAGTAAAGTCAAGGTAAATGTTCCTTTCAGGTTCTTTTCAAGCTTATGTTATGTTTAGTGTTCCCCTCGCATACTCGTACATTCAATGTACTGATGTCATGTGGTCTGCATGCACACATATGTAACCAGGATCAACATCCAACGCCTCATTGATCCAACTAATCACTCGGAGTCAGTTGGTGAGCCTTGTTGCTTTCTGTAGATCTCCTTTTACAAATTTTTAGTATTTCATTTTTTAGGATGATCGGGGTTCTTGTATCGATATCCATTTTTGTTTTAAAGGCTTCATATACAAGTAGTTATAGTTCTTTATTCTTTCTATTATCAATTGTATACTTTAAGGCTTGAGTTGTTATTTTGCAAAGTTTTATATCTCTTTAAAGCTATTGCATGAGATATTTTGAGACTATCTATTGTGTTTAGTAATTAAGCCAAGACAATGGTTCGTTTGGGGCCATCAATGGTTCTCGAGTTCCAGTCACACCCAAACTACTAATTATATTCACTATTCTATGTTAAAAAGCATTAAGAAATCATCTAAAGTACGACCCTTTATAACCACGTTCGTTACATGGTTTATGGAGACTTTGAGTTATCTGAACTCGTTCCTATATCGCTACTCAACACTACTTCTAAAATACAACTAGATCATATTTTAAAAACATAACTTTTATGTGGTTTGAGGTTTATTACTCAAAAATCTTTCTCTTAAAAGAGATGGCAGTAAAACCACTCATGAAAACTCTTTTGAAAATCCGTGCATCCTCTCATCTTAAATGTAAAAGTATTTATTCTAGGGAATACTTAATTCTTATATATCCTTTTAAATAAAATGAACTTGTCTATATTCTTACCCAAACTCAATGCTTATGTCTTAAAACAAGTGTAAAACAATAGTAAAAGACTTTTTGAAAAGACTCAAAGAAATCTCAAAACTTGAAACTTAGTTGTACCTTGAATTTGAATTATGAATTCAAGTGTTATGATCTCATGTTATGGATAATATCTTGATGTTTAGACATACCTTAAAGTGTAGAAATCAACTAGAAAACATAGGTACGATCTGCGGGAACTCATATCGAAAGAAGGACGAAAGGCTATACGACCCGGCGAAGTGGTGCAGGGCACCGAATTCTTAATTACAAAAGGAAGGTTGGGGCATATTGGGTGGCACGGCTCCCACAGACCCAAACTACAGAACTTTACATGAGGCGCACTGAGTGGCGCGGCGCCCCACCCTTTTTTCCCAGAAAACTTGAAGAATTTTTTACTCCTTTTTCGACTCTAATTCGTCTAGAATTGAATGGGTTTTTTCTTGATTACTTAGATTCTAATACCCAATATTAGTATACAAGAATCTAATAAAAAAATAACCTTCAAAGACGTAAGAGTTTCTCAATAGCTCATCCAAACATCAACAATCACGATTTTGAAAGAAACTTCGATAAAACTCATCAAGAACTCAAATCCTTCAACTTTAAGAACGAAATTATGCTGAAAATAACATGATTGTTGCGTGGGTGAACAAACTCAACACTATGTGAACTCACATAGCTCTTTGGGATAAACCTTGGCGAAATCCGTAGTAAAATTCTGAAGAACGTGACGAACGTTTGACTTTTCTCCTTTTCTCCTCTTCTTGAACTTCTCTCAAAACCCTAGCATAAATTATGATGGTGTAAATTAAAGTTTAGACCCCTAATTTATTACTAGAAATGCATTAAATTTGATAGGATAAGGAAAATTCCAAAATACCCTATTTAATCCAGGTAATTTTCCTTAACTAGACAGTCCGACTTCAAAAAGGCATATATCTCCCTCATAAGAGCTCAAAAATTAGCAAACTTGGTGGCGTTGGAAAGAGAATTCCAAGACCTTTCATTTATATCTTATGAGGCACCTAAATTATCATGTACTGAAAGTTATGGTTGTTTGAAGTTGACCCAAAACTCATACTTAGCATAACTTGCCAAAATTTCAAATTTTTACTTTGAAAATAGTTCTTTCGAGTTCTAGTTCTTTTAAATACCGGGGTGTTACACCCACAACGCCTTGTCTAGATTGATCATTAGTATATATATAGATATAGATATAGATAGATTATCTCATGTCTCTTTGTATTCTTTTTTTAAAAGAAAAAAGAGATAAATCGTGACATCTCTGTTAGACTAAAATTTGTAAAAATATAATTTCTTTTCTCCTTATTCTCCGATATATTTTATTTGTAAGAGTAAACTAAACAAATCACTCCTTTCAGTCTATTAATCGATATGTCATATAAACTAATTAATTATATATTTAGTCCTTAGATGTAGTTTATCAAATTCTATAATTCATTTCCCTTTTACTTTGGGTTATTGATTTTTCTTTTTTTATATTAATGCATGACATATATATTGATGGATAAATTGTAAACATTGTCATATAAAGTTTAAAAGAATGGAGAAAGAAAAATCTCAGTTGTGCAATTTTATTCTCAGCTTGGATTGTTTTTTTCCTTTCTAGGCAAACTTGAATCATTATTTTTTGTCTGTCATTTGCCTTTCGTTGTAGCTTATTGGTTTCCATCATATTCTTCTGATACCAAATTTTGCCATTTTTTCCAACAAAATTTGTTACATTTTCATTTTTGATGGTTAAGTATTAATATTAGGTAAGAATAATACTTATCTTCTTTTCATTGTAATTCTATATTAAATACGATAGGACGATAACATGACTTCTAATTTAAAGCAGAATGATTATTTTTGTGTGTCGGAGTAATATATTTCGTTTGTCTTGTTTAGTATATTTATCACCTCTTCAAAAAAAAGTCTTGCTAATTTTCTTCTCATTGATTAATCTTCTTATTTATACAAACAATCATAAGGAAGAAAATTATATCTATATCTACTATTAAGTTAGACATAAAAAAGGTGATGTGGAAACAGTGACGGAACCACCCTATTATGAGGGGTTCATCTGGACTTCTTCGACGGAAAATTATATGATTTATACGTGGTTAAAATAATTTTTTTAGATATATATAGTAGATATGGAACTTTTTTCAACTACTTCATGTGTCTACATTTTTAGATTTTTAATACCCTTATTGAAAATTTTGATTCCCCCACGATGTGGAACCTATCTGCTTCTAACATGTTATATATCTTTTTTGTGAGATTTTGAAATATTTTTTCTCTTCAAATTTACACCTTTCTGTTTCCTTAAGAGGCCTGTTTCTTCCACCAATTTGAATTTTTTTTTAAACTATAGATTCATTACTAATGAACAAGTGAAAACATTTTATTTTCTTTTCACAATAAAGGCAGCTAATGAAATGGATTGAAATAAAGCCAATTCCTAAAAAGAGTTTTAAGAGCACTCTTCCTTCTTATGGAGATGTAAGATTGCACATTTATTTACTTCTATCAAATATTTCATTTAAATATTTAGGAAGCCAGATGAAAACTCTATCTATATGTAGGTGATGCTACTTACAAGAATGCTTTAATTGAGATTCTTGAGTTGCTTTTGAGGGACATGTTAGTCCAAATATATAGTTTAGAATAATAATCTATATTTATATTTACTTAGAAGTGTTAGTAGAAAATTGAAATAAGGAAGATAAATGTAATATCATAACTTTCAAGAAGAATTGAGTGTTATAAAGTCAAACTTAACGGAAAGTTTATGAGATAATTTACTTTTAGTTTTTCTTCATAAATTTACTATTTTTATGTTAGCTTGAATGTTAGTTCTACATATTGCACTTACATTAGAAAATTAGATAATTTTACTGGAAGAAAACTTCAAGTCAATTCTTACGGTTAATGTCTAGTTCCGCATTTTATTTATCTACTATCAAATGTTTATCTTTCTTTCATTTTCCTGATAAACTTATTATTTTTATTCTTATTACTACGTAATAGCTTTATAAAAGAACTTATTCAAATGGATAATAAACTCATAATTTTTCAATTATAACAACTCTAATATATAAAAGAATAGATATTAGATGGTATTTCTGTTGATTCCATCCCATTTTTTAGTCAACTTTAGCTATTCAATTGGTACAAGCAATTGTTAAAAAAGAATAGTAATTGGAGTTGAAAATAAAAGATTTGGTGGTTGACAAATTGGTAAGATTTGCAACCATTCTTGACTTTGCTATATTTACATATGTCATTAGTGACATCGGCATGGTTTTATTATTCTATAAATAGAGCATTCTTTCTCATTTGTATAACACACCAAGTGAGAGAGAAAAACTATTTTGAGAGCAAAAGTGAGGTATTTCTTAGCCTATACAAGAAAATAGTCTGTGAAGAGAAATAGAGTGTGAACAATATTTTAGTAAGACGGAAACCAAAAGAGTGTTGTTCCTTTTGAGTGTGTAGTAGTCATTTTGAGTATTATATTCGTGACTACACAGTGTGAAATTCCTTACTATAGTAATATCAATTGCTCCTCTTGGCCCATGATTTTTTCCATTATTTAGAAGGGTTTCCACGTAAAATTCTTGGTATCGTTATTTTCCCATTTTATTTCCATTACTTTTATCATATATATTTTTGTGCTTGTCCGCATTTTTCCAACAAACTGGTATCAGAGCCAAGGTTTTATCTGAGTATGCTTTGTGGTTGCAGCACAATCTGAATTTCCACATCAGAAAAGATTTACTTTGATTTGCGATAACTATATTTTTTAGGGAAAACAATGGAAGTCAACACAAGTAGAATGGTTACTTTGAATGGTGTTAATTATGCCATTTGGAAGGGGGAAATGGAAGATCTGCTTTATATTAAGAATTTTTACAAACCAGTATTTACCACTGTAAAGTCTGATAATAAAACAGATGAATAGTGGAACCTGTTGCATAAACAGGCTTGTGGATTCATTAGGCAATGGGTCGATGATAATGTGTTGAACCATATTTCTGGGGAAATACATGCTCGAACCCTATGGGGGCATCTTGAAAGTTTATATGCTCCAAAGACTGGCAACAACAAAATGTTCTTAATAAAGCAGATGTTGAGTTTGAAATATCATGATGGTTCTCCGGTGACAGACCGTCTGAATAATTTTCAGGGGATTATGAATCAATTATCTGCTATGGGCATCAAATTTGATGAAGAAATTCAAGTCTTGCTTCTACTTGGATCCCTACCAGATTTATGTGAAACATTTAGAACGTCATTGTCAAATTCTGCTCCGGATGGTGTGATCACTATGGAATCCACCAAGAGTAGTGTCTTGAACGAAGAGATGAGAAGAAAAACTCAAAGTTCCTCTTCGTTGGATGTCCTGATAACTGGCCCCAGGGGGAGAAATAAAACTCGTGGTTCTCACTATAGAGAACAAAATAGGAGCAAATCCAAAGGCAGACTTAAGGATATTGAGTGCTATCATTGTGGCATGAAAGGGCACACAAAGAAGTTCTGTAGGAAGTTGAAGAGGGAGAACAAAAACAAAAAGGACACTAAAGAAGATGGCAATGAAAACTGCCTAGCCACCATCACCACCGAAGATCTTGTTACCATTCTTGATGCAAACATGATAAATATTGCTTGTGATGAGTCAAGCTGGGTTGTGGACACTGGTGCCGCATCTCATGTGACATCAAGGAAGGATTTTTTCTTTTCCTACACTCCTGGTGATTTTGGAACCTTGAGTATGGTGTAATGAGACTGTTTCTAGGGTGGTTGGTATTGGTACAATTTGTTTGGAAATTAGTGTTGAAACTAAACTAGTTTTGAACAATGTGAAACATGCTCCTTATGTTCGTCTGCACCTGATTTCTGTTGGTGTTTTAGATGATGAAAAATATGTTAGTACCAATAGTGATGGAAAATGGAAGCTCATTAAGGGTTCCTTGGTTGTGGCTCATGGTAACAAACGTCGTGGTCTATACTAGACTACGGCCTCTACTTGTGTTGATATGGTGAATACGGTTGAAGCGATAGCTCTTCAACATTATGGCACAAGAGACTTAGCCACATTAGCGACAAAGGACTTAATGTTCTAGCCAAGAAGAAATTATTATCAAAGTTCCAAAGTGCTAAATTAGAAAAATGTGAACACTACTTGACTGGTAAACAAAATAGAGTTTCCTTTAAGTCCTACCCTCCTTCGAGAAAGACAGAGTTGCTTGAGTTAGTGCACTCTGATTTATGTGGTCCAATGAAGACAAAGACATAAGGTGGTGCACTTTACTTTATCACTTTCATTGATGATTGCTCGAGAAACTTTAGGTCTATGTCTTGAAGACTAAAGACCAAGTGTTAGGTGTCTTTAAGCCGTTTCAGGCTTCAGTTGAAAGAGAAACTGGAAAGAAAGTGAAATGTATTCGTACTGATAATGGTGGTGAATATTGTGGATCATTTGACGAATACTGCAAGTATCAAGGTATTAGACACCATAAGACTCCTCCTAAGACTCCTCAGCTTAATGGTTTGGCTGAGAGGATGAACAAGACCTGTTTGCTTTCTGAAGCAAAGTTGCCAAACTCTTTTTGGGGTGAGGCTTTATTGACCGTTGCACATGTTATTAATCTATCTACTACTGTTGCTTTGCAAAGTGATGCCAAATAGTGTTTGGTATGGAAAGGATGTTTCCTACGACCATTTGAGAGTATTTGGTTGCAAAGCTTTTGTACATGCTCCGAAAGATGAGAGGTCAAAGTTACATGCCAAGACAAGGCAATGTATCTTCATTTGATATGGCCTAGATGAATTTGGTTACAGGCTATATGATCCAATTGAAAAGAAACTTGTGAGAAGCCGTGATATTATTTTCATTGAGAATCAAACAATTGAAGATATTGACAAAGCGAAGAAGGTAGAATCTTCAAGTTTTGATGGTATAGTTCATCATGATGAAGTTCCTCACGCAAGTGTGCATGATGTTGTTGGATTTGATAATCATGGTGATGCCCAGAACCATGTATCGAATCAACATGTTGATGTTGATAATAACAATGATATTGTTATTGATGATCCTGTTTCTCATGAAGTTGTGGACGAATCAAATATTCTGCTTCGGAGGTCCACAAGACAGCGGTTTCCTTTCTCCCGTTATTCCCCAAATGAGTATGTGTTACTCAGTGATGGGGGAGAACCTGAATGTTATGAGGAGGCCATGGAATATGAGCACAAGAATCAATGGATTGAAGCCATGCAAGACGAGATGAAGTCTTTGCATAAGAACCACACTTATGAGTTGGTAAAATTGCCCAAGGGCATGAGAGCTTTGAAGAACAAGTGGTGTTCAAAGTTAAAGTTGAAGAACACAACTTGAAGCCCAGGTACAAAGCTAGATTGGTTGTTAAGGGATTCGGTCAAAGGAAAGGTATTGACTTTGACGAAATATTTTCTCCTATTGTGAAAATGTCCTTGATTAGGACAGTTCTAGGTTTGGCTGCTAGTCTTAATTTAGAGATTGAGCAGATGGATGTGAAGATGGCTTTCCTTCACGGTAACCTAGAAGAAGAGATTTATATGGAACAACCTGAGGGCTTCAAAGTAGATGGTAAAGAAAATTTTGTATGCAAACTCAAAAAGAGTCTTTATGGCCTAAAACAAGCTCCCGACAATGGTACAAAAAGTTTGAATCTGTTATGGGAGAGCAAGACTATAAGAAGACTTCTTCAGATCATTGCGTATTGTATAAAAAATTTCTGACAGAGATTTTATCATCATTTTGTTGTATGTCGATGATATGTTGATTGTGGGCAAGAATACTTCCAAAATTGACGAGCTGAAGAAAGAGTTGTGTAAGTCTTTTTATATGAAATACTTGGGTCATGCCAAACAAATTTTGGGCATGAGAATTAATCGTCTTAGAGATATAAGGAAGATTTATTTGTCCCAGAAGAAGTACATTGAATGCGTACTGGAGCGCTCCAATATGAAGAATGTTAATCCTGTTAGTATACCTCTTGCTGGTCATATGAAGTTGAGTAAGAAGATATGCCCTACAGCTAGGGAGGAAAAAGACAACATGGCCAAAGTTCCATATTCCTCCGTCGTCGGAAGTCTAATGTATGCAATGGTGTGCACTAGACCTGATATTGCTCACGTAGTTGGTGTTGTTAGTAGATTTCTCGAAAATCCGGGAAAAGAGCATTGGGAAGCTATGAAGTGGATACTCAGGTATCTTAGAAGAAGCTCAGATGAATGCTTGTGTTTTGGAGCATCAAATCCAATCTTGAAAGGCTATACAGATTCTGATATGGCAGGTGACCTTGATAACAAAAATTCCACTACTGGATATTTGTTTACTTTTTCAAGGGGAGCTATATCATGACAGTCAAAGTTGCAGAAGTGTGTTGCACTATCTACAACTGAAGCTGAGTATATCGCGGCTACTGAAGCTGGCAAGGAGATGATATGGCTAAAGAGATTTCTTCAAGAGCTTGGTTTGAATCAGATAGAGTATATTGTCTATTGTGACTGCCAGAGTGCAATAGACTTGAGCAAAAACTCCATGTACCATGTAAAAAAACACATCGACATCATATATCATTGGATTCGTGAGAAAGTGCAGAATGAATCATTTCACGTCAAAAAGATTCACACAAGTGAAAATCCTGCAGATATGCTGACCAAGATGATACCGAAAGACAAGTTCGAGTTATGCAAAGAACTTGTGGGTATGAGCTCTCTCTAAAGAAGTTTAAATACCTTCTTCCAGTAAATGGGACTGGAGGGGGAGATTTGTTGAATCCATCCCATTTTTAGTCAATTTTAGCTATTCAATTGGTACAAGCAATTGTTAAAAAGGAATAGTAATTGGAGTTGAAAATAAAAGATTTGGTGGTTGCCAAATTGGTAAGATTTGCAACAATTCTTGACTTTGCTATATTTACATATGTCATTAGTGACATAGGCATGGTTTTATTATTCTATAAATAGAGCATTTTTGCTCATTTGTAGAACACACCAAGTTTGAGAGAAAAATCATTTTGAGAGTAAAGTGATGTATTGCATAGACTATACAAGAAAATAGTCTGTGAAGAAAAATAGAGTGTGAGCGATATTTTAGTAAGACGGAAACCAAAAGAGTGTTGTTCCTTTTGAGCGTGTAGTAGTCACTTTGAGTATTATATCCGTGACTACACGGTGTAAAAATTCCTTACTATAGTAATATCAATTGCTCCTCTTGGCCCGTGGTTTTTTCCCTTATTCAGAAGGATTTCCACGTAAAATTATTGGTGTCGTTATTTTTCCATTTTATTTCCATTACTTTTACCATATATATTTTTGTGCTCGTCCGCGTTTTCCCAACAACTCCCTCCCTTTTAGAAAGAATTATCCTAATTCCTTTTTAGTATGTTTAAAAAAAATAACTTTTTTCCTTTTTTGACAATACTTTAACTTTAACTTTAATTCTCCACAAGGCATGTTTAAGATCACAAGATTAAATGACATTTTGATACATTTGACATAACTTTATTTTAGAACCACAAGATTAAAAAATTTCTTTCTTTTCTTAAACTTTGTTTCAACTTTCAAGTCAAACTAGATCATTCTTTTTTAAATGGAGGGAGTACTAATTTAAGATTTTTTTTTGTTTTTTGATAAGATCGATTTTCCATGAATGAAGTTAAAATTATAAATGTAAGTATTTGTTATCTAATTTATTTATAATTGAAAATTAATAAAATCATCTTAAAAATTTGGGCTAAATTTACTAGTGTCTTATAACTAAAAATGATTATGGTAACTTCTCATCCACTTAATTAACCCTTGTGAGTTGTATTATTTTTCCTCCATTCTCTTGATTATTAAATGTTTTGACTATTTCAATTTTGGCGAAATATTCTCAATGCCTTTGCAGCAAAGAGCTATGGAATGAAATTGTGATGGACATTTAGTTTCAAAACAAGTGACTGTGCGCATGTTTAGAAATTATGTGTTGAGTGTTAATCACAAGTAATAGTATTTAAACAACATTTCACAAAGTGCTAAAAAAAAAAAAAAAAAAAAAAAAAACCTTTCATACTTGTTGTCTCATTGAGACCGAGCCCTAACTTCGAAATAAAACTTCTTGTTGTCACGACCGGTCAATAAAGGGCCAGAACCCCTAGAGAGTTAAAAGGTTCGACCCTTGACCTTGGTAACAACAACAGGAAGGTTTAAAGAAAACGAAAAAAAATAAAATATCAATATAAAAAATTGTTTTAAAAAAAAGGAAAAAAAATAGAGATGGGAGGTCCTAAGATAAAGTATAGCTTCCTGTTTCTATGTATCACTTTTGCTACAATAATACCAAGTCTTATGGCTCATATTGGTCACTACGACGAGGTGTGGAGGAGAAGAGCCGAAGAAGCAAAGGAGTATGCCCGTAAAATTTATGAACCACATCCTGAAAATGTCACGCTTGCATTTAACCAAAAACTTCGGGAGTAAGTTATAACTTTATTTATTCTTCATTTTTCATGTTTGTCTTTATGTATTCACGTTATGGTTTGTATTGCAGCACGATGAAGGAATTAAAGAAAGTAAAAGGTACACATAATAATAGCACAAGGAGGGGTCTAGGGACAAAAAAGTACACTGGACCATGCATGGTCACAAATCCAATTGATAAGTGTTGGAGATGTGATCCTAATTGGGCAGACAATAGGAAAAAATTAGCAGATTGTGCAATGGGATTTGGATCTAAGGCCATTGGTGGCAAAGACGGTGAATTCTATGTTGTCACAGATAATTCTGATGATTATAATGATCCAAAACCCGGAACTCTTCGTCATGCTGTTATCCAAAAGGAGCCATTGTGGATCATATTTAAAAGGGGTATGAACATTAGGTAAGTACGTACGTTTCTCTATATATATATATGCAATGCAATGCAATGCAAATAGAATTCAATGCTCATATATATATATATATATATATATAATGTTTCATGAATAGGTTGCACCAGGAGATGATCATGCAGAGTGACAAGACGATAGATGCTCGTGGTGTTAATGTTCACATTACTAAAGGTGCTGGTATAACCCTCCAGTACATCAAGAATGTGATCATCCACGGACTTCACATTCATGACATCGTTGAGGGTAATGGTGGAATGGTTCGGGATGCTGTTGACCATATTGGTATACGTACAAAGAGTGATGGAGATGGTATTTCAATCTTCGGTGCATCAAATATATGGATTGATCATGTGTCTATGCAACGTTGTTATGATGGTTTGATAGATGCTGTAGAAGGATCAACAGGTATCACTATATCAAATGGACATTTCACTGATCACAACGAGGTGATGTTGTTTGGTGCAAGTGATAGTTCTTCGATTGATCAAGTTATGCAAATAACATTAGCTTTCAATCATTTTGGAAAGAGATTGATACAAAGAATGCCAAGATGTCGATGGGGATATATACATGTTGTTAACAATGATTATACTCATTGGAATATGTATGCCATTGGTGGTAGCATGCATCCTACTATCATTACACAGGGTAATCGTTTTATAGCACCACCAGACATCTTCAAGAAACAGGTAACAAAAAGGGAGTACAATCCAGAATCAGTTTGGATGCAATGGACATGGAGATCAGAAGGAAATCTATTCATGAATGGTGCATACTTCACTGAATCAGGAGATCCAGAATGGTCAAGCAAACACAAAGATCTTTATGATGGAATATCAGCAGCTCCAGCAGAAGATGTCACTTGGATGACTAGATTTGCAGGTGTACTTGGCTGCAAACCAGGAAAACCTTGTTAGATCACTAATTCGAGCTCTTCTTTTTTTGTATCAGATCACCAACTGAAAATTCATTTTTTCCTCTCACTAAATTATAACCCTTCGTTTTTCTTTTTCTCCTCAATGAAGCCTTAACTTTGTACATTATTTTTCTATGTACCTTCAAACAATTAGTTTCAAATAACAACAGATAGCTCTTTATATATTTATCTCTTCATTTAATATGATCGATCTAAACTCTCTATTTGAGAATTGCTGCAACATGTAGCATGCCAAAACTCATAATAGTACCATTAATTGTTAATTCTGATTTTAACAACTCTCCACATTTATTAAATATAATTGCATTACATTTTAATTATGATTTTATTTATTTGAACGTGCTGTATCATATTGAATCAATAAATATATAACGATCATATTATCAGGGGCGTAGGCACATGTATTGGATATCCTTCGTCGAAAAACATACCACATATACAAATAAAATGATGCAAGAAATATTTAAAAACATATTTACATGGATTGGGTCAAGCCCATTGATTGACTAGAAAAATAAAATAGTTAAGTTTCCATTTCTTCATTCTTAACATGTTGAGCTCCAGAGGAACTAATACCACTGTCAAAGAAATTTGATCTGGAATCTAATCATGTCATATCGGAGATGTCGACTTCAGCTAACAATCCCTTTATCATAGACTATCTGCCGCCTTGCCCTTCAATTTAATTTATTGGATTATTGGTTGTTGTTCTTGGTCTTTTGTTGCTTGCTGTAGATCCATATTATTTTGACTCTTCTTTATTCTTATATATGGTAAGTCAAATTTTTAGAGTTCTAACAATGCCTTCCTTAACTTAATATCTCTCTCAAAGAATTGATTTTTTCCACCATTGGACCTGCAAAATTAAAAATTATGTTAGTACAAAAATTTGCTGACTTGATTGCCTCCTCTGTAAATATTTTCGACTAAGGCTCCATTGTCTGCTAACACCCTCTTTAAGTAGAAGCAGCTCAAACATATTAATGTCCTAAAACAAAAATCAAACAAGATCTTAAACTTGAATTTTTTAATAACTTGTATATAATTGATTTTTTCTAGTTTTCAATTAATAATACGGAAAAGGGCCTAAAATACCTCGAAGTATTGAAAATGGTACACAATTACCCTCCATCCACCTATTGGCCCCCAAATACCCTTTACATCCACCTTTGGGTCCAAATTTACCCCTTCATTAACAGACTAAAATTAAAAATAATTAAATAATAATTTTTAATGACGTGGCACTCAACCATTGGTTGTAATTTAATTATTTAAAATAATTTTAAACCCACCCATTACCCACCCATTTTAACTAAACCCACTCATTTTAATTATTTAAAATAACAACAGTGGATAATTTACCAGTACATAATCTGGTTTACTTACCATCAATAGATTGTTCATAATAATCGTTCATCTTCTGGATTTGCTCGAAGAATGTTCATCAATGATGTCCTGTTTAGCCTTAGAATCTGAAAAATCTCGGTTGTTCGAACAGCAAATGGCTGCGGTCTCCCACATAAAACACCTATTTCTCCAAATATTTCTCCTGCAACAGCTTTTCCAATTGTCTGTTTGGGAACATGATTGAGAAGAGAGATTTAGTTATATATCCTAAAGTTGACACTTAATAATAATAGTTACTATGTAGTAATATACATACTTGCTCTAGCCCTTCAATCTGTGCTATAAATTCCTGCAACAATAACATATAACATACTGATTAACAACATGACAAACACAGCTTTAATAGTATACACAAAATCTATAAACTGACTTACCACTGCTCCTGAAACTATTATATACAGATCAGTTGGTGCCTCATTCTGCAAAATTACGTCTTGCTTCGGAGGGAAGTATTCAGCTTCCATTTCAGGAACCTTAGAAATCAAAGTATCACACTGTTAAAACCAATGCAAGAGTGATCGAGAGAACAAAAGAGACGGCGAGGGAAGGGGAGAAAATTACCAGTTGGAAAAGGAGGTTCGGGAAACACCTTGGAACAAATGAACATTTTGAACTATAGGAAAAAACAGATGGTGTGCAATGCTTGTTCTAATGGCTTTAGTCAGGCCATTTGATAAACCAGTAATATTGCTTTTCCTTTTACATTTTTCTTTTCTGTTCCCTTCATATTTTAGGATTTGGGGGTGGGGGGGAGGGAGAGAGAAGGGTAATAAGGGAAAAATGAATGGGAAAGTAATGGGTGGGTTTAGTTAAAATGGGTGGGTAATGGGTGGGTTTAAAATTATTTTAAATAATTAAATTACAACCAATGGTTGAGTGCCACGTCATTAAAAATTATTATTTAATTATTTTTAATTTTGATCTGTTAATGAAGGGGTTAATTTGGACCCAAAGGTGGATGTGAAGGGTATTTGGGGGCCAATAGGCGGATGGAGGGCAATTGTGTACCATTTTCATTACTTCGAGGGTATTTTAGGCCCTTTTCCGTTAATAATATAATCTTTCTTATTTTAAATTACTTTTCATGAAATATAATGATCTAAGTATGTCAAATTTCATCTAATAGTTCCTTCAGTTTTTCATGAAAAATTTACTTTTCTACAAATAGTATTTAATAATTTTTAAGAAATAATAACTTATAACTTATTATTCTTAAAAATGAGGCCCTTAAATTCGGAGGCCTAAGACACATGTTTTTTTCAAGTATTTTGCAACAACTGCAATATTTCATGGAGTTTCCCACACTCCATTAAGTACCCTTTTACATATCAAAGAATCTCTTTCTAAAACAACAAGCATTACATTGTGAGTGCAGCAATACTCTGCCCCAAACATTAGGGCTTCCATTTCTTCCATCAACACTGATTCCTTCCTAATATTTTTTGTTTCTGCATATACAGATTTTCCCTCAACAGCTCTGATACAGAATGCACTAGAAGAGTTGCCAGTCAAAGCATCCAATCCTCCATCCCTATTATATTTGAAGCTCAGTACAGGACATGTCTGTCTCACCACTTTACAAGATATCACTAGTCTGTAATTTTCAAAGAACATGATCATTAAAGGCCAATCATCAGGAATATCAGCTAACCAATGGTACAAATACTTAACTCACATAACCAAGTTACCCCCCCCCCCCCATATAGATAAAATACATTCTGCCTCCATTACTTATTTTGTTCCTTCTTTTTCAAAATTCCACCCAATAAAAATAGGCACATGAAGAGTCAAAGGTTTAAGTTAAGAAGCACATTCAAACTTCCACCAAATATCACACATTTATTTCAGCTGAACACCGTAAGATTTTGTCATGCCCCAAGAGCACCCTTTAGACATGGCGCAATGTACTTGATCCCGAAGGGTCTCATACAAGCCTCATAGCATTCATAACATTCGATTATAAGAAAAATGGTATGAAATTAAAATTATCTATTTAAAACCATACAATGCAAAAGTTCATTTAAAGATGCAATGGAAGTCTACCATCTCACATGACTATTTAAACAAGACATTGAAAACAAAAGATAGGGTCACCACCATTTACAATCGAAAGCCTCAACATGTCTAAACATAGTCTACTACAAATGAAAGGAAATGAACATCTAAGCACTTGTCCTTGATCTATGAGGACATACCTTTTTTGACTTGGAAGAAACTCAAGTTCAAGCTTTGACTAGAGAAAAAGCACTAAAAGTCCGGAACCTAAACTTGTAGTAAAATAAGAGAAATATGGGTTAGCACAATTAAGCAATAAGTATGATAGCTATGCAAAAACATGCTTGAAACATACATTTTGTTTGAAATCCACGCATATGCCATTTTCATAAAACATCGTGAATATAAGCATAATAGGAACAGTATACAAACATAACCAACATACAAGTCATATTTTCACACTTGAACATAATCAACATATAAACCCATAAGTCATATTATCACATTAAAGTCTTCATCTCAAGTAACCCCCAAACTATACTTTGTGCAATGTATGAATAGTGTCTCATACCACTATCCACACGAAGTACCACTTAAAGGCTACCTAAAGTGAACTTACCATTCGACTTTTCCATCTTTACACAATACTCAATCATAAGAAACATAAATTTTACATAAGTCACATCATCATATTAGGACCATCATCTAAGATGACCTTAAGTCATGCTTTTTCAATGCATAAGTAATCTCCCACCCATAATACTACCCACACTAAGTACTTTCTTGAATCCACCATTGACTAGGCACATACATGTTCATTAAGTCAAGACAATGGAATAACTCATAATACAATCCAAATAAGACATACATGATTTCATTAAGCATATAAGTCAAAATTCATTGTTGATTAAGGACACATTCATATATAGGTCAGTAAGACCTTAGAGAACTCACTCTAGCCCTCTTAATACATACTCATGCAATGCATGGATGACATCCCATAATACCACCACGCTTCATAGATCTTCTCAAGAAACCATAATGAATATCTCACATGATGGGAATAAGCGTATAACTTACATAGACCATGAGAGATAGGTCATGGAATCCAATGTCATAAAACTCTACATCGTAAAAGTTGATCAACTTGCGTTACGTCGATCGGTAAGTAGATCCACTAGCTATCCTATGCGAGCACATGGTTATGGGATAAAAAGGTTGCTACTAGATACCCCGCCTTAACTCACATATGGGTATCCACCCCAAGAGATTGCTCTCTACTCATGGATGAGTATCTATCTCATTCAATACCCTCTCGGTTCTTAGCCTACATTGCCATATGGTATATAATTTCTTTAGTTCATCATTAAAGGAAAAGAGATTGTTACTAGACATTCTGCCCCAACTCACGGGTGAGCATCAATCTCAAACCCCACATTCATTCATTAGTGTACAATTGAGAATGGCCTCTGAATTAACATATCTTCATTACCATAATCTGAGAAACTTCATTCATTCAAGAATGTGTGTATACGTGAGAATAGCCTTTTACATTACCAACAACATTTATGAAATTGCTTTCTAATAATAATCATAGCACATTCATAGTAATCACACACATATAATCCTCATCATATTCATATATTACCCATTTATACTTTGTCTTTCAAGATCATGATCACAATATACACAATTAATATGTAAACACTTCCACCTTTCAAGTGGATCAATAGTTCAAGCATAATTCTACTTTAACATGTAATTGAATCATAACTTACCCTTCCAAGGGTCATACTTCCAAATCATCACCACACACAACAATTGAAATAATAAACATGAATATTAACTCAATTCAATAACTAAAACATCATAAATTCAATTAGAGTATTCACCCAATCATCATTCATTCAAGCCAACATTCACGAAAATAAGTCTTGCGGGAAATCATGGGTTCATGGGGAATTTCTTCAATCATTCACCTTAAAACAACAAATTAATCATACGATAAGTTCATTTAAGCAGTTGAAATCGTTTTATGAAAGAACCTATTATTTGAGAGAAACCCTAGAATTTTGGGTAAATTTCATCTTTGAAAAGAGAGTTTTGAGGGCTTCTTAGGTGATAGCTACCAAGAATCAAAACTATCATACCTTGATATTGATTTCCCAATATGAAACACCTTGAAATCACCAAACCCAAGCTTCAATGGTTTCTTTCTTCTTCCTTGAGTTTAGAGAGAGAAATTTTAAGAGAAGAACTTTTGGGGTTTTGATTTGGGTATTTGAAAATAATGAAGTTAATGAAGTGTTTTAAGACTTAAAACTATTTATATTAATTATATAAAATATTTAAAATCAACACCACTTAATAATTAACTAAAACAAAATTACTTAAAACTCCTAAATTTGGGCAGCCCGTCAGGGACCACACCCAACTTCACGGCTCATGAAGGGGGACCACGGCGCGTGGTAATGCCCGTGGTCCCTAGGCAGTGTGCCCTCTTTTACTTTATAAAACTAAGATGCTAAGGAATCTTCACAGACACTTCTATGGGTCGTGGTCAAGACCAGTGACTGTGAAGTGGTCCATGAAGTTTGAATAGTAGCTTGGGCAAAGTGCCTTGCCTCCCATACCACCAAGTGACCTTCACGGCCACTGGCCATGAAGTGGTCCGTGGACTTGGGACAGTGTTTGTCCAAGCTTGGGCAAGCCTTGGCCTTCCTTGGCTTTGCACTTTCCCTTGCAACCCTTAACCAACATTAAAAAGGGTCTTTCAATTATGGAGTCTATATTGTATCTTGACGTTGACTCACAAAACTCCTTCAAACAAGAATCGGGACAACATTACATGTCAAGAAACCTCATTACAAACTCTAACACAAGGTCGTTGGGATCTAGTTTCACTTATTCATTTTACGCGTCATTATGCATTTAATACCAGATGCCCCAATAATCATCTGCCATAGTTTTAAAGCATCTGGACATTGAACAAAAAGATGTTCAAAAGTTTCTTGATGATAACTATTGCAACAACATTTCACTTCACTTTCCACCTTGATTTTCACAGACACTTTTCGACTGGGAATTCTCTTCCTCCGGACTCTCCACATGAAAAATGAGATTTTTAATGGAATTCCCTTTGGCCAAATAAATTTCATCTCCTACTGATGTGAACATCTCCTTCTTAATTCCTCCCAGAAAGATTTAATAGTAAATTTTATATAGCTTGTTATCATCCACCAGGCCTTATCCCATTCCCATTCTTCTGATTTCCCTACTACGGCCAGTACCTTGTGAATTTGATTGATCACTTAATCATCAAATATTTGCATCAATAGTTCATTATTTCACTTACCTTGTATCAACAACTACTTGATATCTTCATAAGTATTCTTGTCTCTTGCGTGCAGTCTTATATTGCTTGTATGTAGTGATTGTGAACACCGTGATGAAGCGTGCAATATGTTATGATGTTGAAGTCTTTGTCGGTGAGTTTTATGATATCGAGGTCTTTATCGACGAGTGTTGTGATGTCAAGTTTATTTCTAATTAGTGTTTATAAAAGAATATGGAAAATAATTTTAGCTAGTAATTTGATATAAAGCCAATGGAAAATGGTTCTGTCTAGTAATATAAATAAAACCGATGAAATGGTTTCTCCTAGTGATATTGTTCGATGGGAAATGGTTTCAGTAAGGATTGATCAGTGTGACTTAATGCATTTGATGCTTATACATGACTCAATTACTTGTTAATTGTGATTGGTGTACTTATTACATGTAGCTAAACTATTTGACATTGAGATTGACTTATTTGATTTGTTAATAGTTGGATTGTGAAGATTGAACTGTGAATATTGGGTCTTATGAGTCGTGTATTGTAGAATTTCTAAGTTATCCCGATTTTGTGCAGGTTGTAGGTTGAGGAGGTTCCATTGGAGTGTAAGGGGTATTGGATTTCTAGCTAGTTGTTTTCTAGTAGGTTGTTTTCTGGGTACCGTGTTGTTCGTACTCACCCTCGCTTTTACACTTTTGTAGGTTCTAAGCCCAGAAACACGTAATCTTTTTGTTCTTCTTCTCCTGACATCGAGGCTCATTGAAGGATTTTAGAGGTACCTGCTTGTCATCAAGGTGGGCCCCTCTTTTCCTATTCATTAAGCTTTGTTTTATTTAAAAGACAAACACCGCGACTTGTATTTATCTTTTGAAATTGATAATTTCATTAGTTGCGTGTACGCGTGCCAAACAAATTTTTTGGGGGGGGGGGGTTATTAGAAAAGTACGTTTTTCTCTTTATCTTGTTCTCATATTTACTTTTTTCCGTATTTCACTCATTTTCTTGGGTTGAGGATGTCTTGTCTTGGTGGGAAAAGAAAAATGTCATAACGTCCATTATTTTGGGCTGTGACATAGGGCGAGGTCCCAAACAATATATTTCAGGTGATGTTTAGTGAATTTAAGGTATATATATGTTCAGTTATATATATTTTTAGTGAAGTTTAATACTTTAGTGTGCTTTACTTTATTAATTATCTAAGGCTATTAATTTTTTAAACTATTTGTGCTTGGGAGCCCTAATACAATATGATAAGTGCAATCACATTTGAGAGAAAGACATTCGCTAGACTTTCTAGTTGGCTAAACAAATCCTAGTATAATGATAAGTGTGGGATTTGGATGTTACCTCATATTTTGAGCAATTGCACCAGTATTGAAACACGGATGAATTCAAGGCATTGTCTGAACAAGCCAAAAAAGTTAGTAATAATCTTAAGGGTGGCTCGTTACACATCAGAAGTTTAAAGAGCGTTGGAACAACTATAAGAAAGATTATAAGTTCTAATCTAAAATTTTAAAGTAAATAGTTAGTTGATTAAGTATTATTTGATTAATATCGTATAAAATTTTACTTCTATTTATAGGAAATAGAGTTGGGTCGCATTCCCCTTGAACCGCAGATTTTCAAGATGTGGGTGGAGTAAATGACTGAACAAACTTTTGTTTTGATGCTAATTTTTATTTTTAATATGTAGGGAGAGTATCAATGGTACGTGCATGAGAAAATGGAAAATCCAATCCAGATCACACCTAAAATATCCACTCTAATTGGACTGAAATAATGGTAGCGGGACGCACAAGGGAAGAATCTATTGTTTTGGCTCTCTAGATGATGTACAATGACTTCAGTCAGGTCTAGAAGTTATTGAATTGTCACGGCAAGCAAAGGCAAATTGACTAGCTGCTATGTTGGATTAAGTAGCGAAATTTCCACAAGCACTGGCATAGTCTAAGCAAAAAAGGAATTGTTGATCAAAAAAGGAAGAATAACACCGTTCAACAAATTGATCAAAAAATAAGTGTTCAACCTTTGCTCGTCGGTCTGCTTCTTCATTCCCTACCAAGGACACTGATGACAGTGATGAGGATGAATACATATAGAGTCCACTCCTTAGCTTGTGTTCCTTTAATTTATGAGCATTTTAGACTTTTGAACTAATTTTAAAAGACACTATAAGTCTTTAAAATGTGATGTATGTGTTTTATAAAGTTCAATTAAGTTTGTTATTATATATTTTGTTTATTATATTTTTTGTTTGATATATATGAATGAGTTGAATTCAATTGCATGTGGACAACAGAAACAAACAATTTATGTTGTCAAAAATATTGTAGAAAAGCAATGGACATGATGATTTTGTCCATCGCTTTTATGTTTTTTATCTTAAAAAAAAGTAATAGAAAAAGCAAAAGACATAGTCCTCTAGTTTGTCACTTTTCTGCATTTTAAAAAAAAATTCCAAAAAAGCGATGAACTGCGACATTTTTTCCGTCGCTTTTCTACATTTTTAAAAAAAAGAAAAAGAAAGGGAATGTGTTTCCTTGTCCGTCTCTTTTCTGTATTTTAAAAAAATAAAAAGAGAAAAACCACACACTCCATCGTTCTATAGGGACAACTGATAATTTTCTTCACAAAAAAGACCCATCAAAACTGTGGAGTCTGTTGCTTTTTACAAAGTTTCGAGGACAAAAGCAACAGACTCAACTATATCATTTTTTTCAATATTTTTCTACAAAAAAAAAAGAAGAAGTGATGGACTGTGTTGCATTGTCCATCGCTTTTTGCATATATTTTTTTAAAAAAAAGTGACATACTGTCACTTTTTTGCATTTTAGAGTTTTCTTTAAAAAAGAAGATAAAAAGTGATGCAATCCTTCGAAAAGTGTCGAGGACCAAAGCGACAGACTAGAGTGCATTTCTTTTCTGTCGATTTTGACCAAAAAGTAATGCATTTCATTGCCTTTGTCCATCTTTTTTTGATAGTCTTTTAGTCATATGTCAAAATTGAAAACGAACAATCTTTATATACGGATTAAGAAGGAAAGTAGGACAAACAAATTAATAAGAAAGAAATATTTATTTATTTTATTTGTTTTTTTTAAACTTTTCCTACCGTAGCACTAGCTCATTTTTTAACAAGTTTGATATGATAAATTGAAAAAATAACGAAATAAGCTATTATGAATAATGACTTATATAAATACATTGATGACGTAAAAATTATTTAATGACTTATACACATACATTGATAATGTATAATATGTGTGGTTATATAAATAAAAGTGGTTTGTTATTGGAAGGCTATAAGAAGACGATATATAAGCAAGAATTTGTGACACACCATCTTTATCGTTCCTTATTTGAAGTAATGGATCAAAATCATGTTCATTTATGAGTATATAAATAAGGTGATTGTATGAATGAAAATAAGCACAAAGAGGAACAAATAATGTTGCTTGTTTAGGAATAATTAATTATCCTATTTTTCTCACAACACTTTTTTAAGGGTAGTAGTGGTGTAAAGGATTGACCTTACATCAACTACCATCAACACCCCTAGCAAATTTTAACAATAACCCCAACTTACCTACCAACCTACCTACCTTATTAATTATAATAATGGAGTATTCTTATAGAACAAAAATTAATGTATTATTCATTGTACTCATTCTCTTTGTATTTGCTGCACTCGGGACAGCAATAAACGCTCCGAGGAGGAAACTAACTAAGAAATACAGAGGCCCGTGTATGGCCGTGAATTCAATTGACAAGTGCTGGAGATGTGACCCTTTCTGGGCTGAAGATCGCCAAAAAATGGCTGATTGTGCGTTGGGCTTTGGTATCAATGCAATGGGAGGAAAGTATGGTCCATACTACATTGTCACAGATAATTCTGATGATGACGTTGTTGATCCTAAGCCTGGAACTCTCCGATTCGGGGTGATCCAAAAAGGACCATTGTGGATCACATTTGCCAGAAGTATGAGAATCCGATTGACCAGGGAACTTATTGTTAGTAGCAATAAAACAATTGATGGACGTGGAAAATACGTTCACATAGCAAATGGAGCTGGAATTAAGATACAAAGCGCATCTAATGTTATTATCTCTAATCTTCGAATTCACAATATTGTACCTACCGCAGGTGGCCTGCTAAGGGAGTCTGACGACCACCTTGGCCTAAGGGGCGCAGATGAAGGTAATATAAATGACTATATATATTGATTGAAAAAAGAGAAGAGAATTTAAATAATTTAATTATGCATACAGGTGATGCCATCAGTATCTTCAATTCTCATGATATATGGATTGACCACATCTCTATGTCTCGTGCCACTGATGGTCTGATAGATGCTGTTGCTGGTTCCACTAATATTACGATATCCAACTGTCACTTCACTGATCATGAAAAGGTAATGTTGTTTGGTGCTAACGATCATGCGGAAGAGGACAGGGGAATGAAAATAACATTGGCGTATAACCACTTTGGAAAGAGATTGGATCAAAGGATGCCTAGATGCAGGTTTGGATTTTTCCATCTGGTGAACAATGATTACACTCATTGGGAAAGGTACATACGTATTTAAATAATATTGGTAAGTATTGAATGATGATTGATGTAAGCGCGCCATGGTTTAAATGTGTGTGTATGGTTGATGCAGATACGCTATTGGAGGAAGCAGTGGAGCGACAATCATCAGCCAAGGGAATAGGTTTATTGCGGAGGATAAATTGTTGGTGAAAGAGGTGACATATAGAGAAAAAAGTACATCAAGTGTTGAAGAATGGATGAAATGGACATGGATAACAGATGGTGATGATTTCGAAAATGGTGCTACATTTACACCATCTGGTGACCAGAATTTACTCTCTAAAATTGACCATCTCAATTTGATTCAACCAGAGCCCTCTTCTAAAGTTGGATTACTAACTAAGTTTTCTGGTGCTTTGTCTTGCAAGATTCGACGCCCATGTTAACTTCTTTCTTTTTGGTAATTGGGGTCACAAACAGGACTTTAATGTAACAATATTCCTCATATATAAAGCAATTATTCTTTTCTTCTCTTGCACCAATCCTATATATATTAATATTTGACACTAAATTTTGAGAATTAATATAGAAAACAAAAAATAAGCAGATAAAGAAGAAGTTTGCATTATAATGAAAATAGAAAAGAGATAGAAAATGTTATTCCTAAAGCCTCTGGTTTACAACAAATACACAGCAGCTATATAAACTATGACACAACTTCAGCTCCTAAAATAACTCTAATAACTTACTAATACCACTATCTAGGTAGAATTTCTACGATATAGGAACTAATTTATTTTATTCAGTAAACTAAACAGGGCAGAAGTAAACAGTAAAGAAACAATTTAGATGTGCTAATTTTTAACACTCCCCCTTACTGCATTGCTTACGATTTGTAACTCTAAGAGCAGCCGTGAAATATTCAAATTTAGGCTTCATTTGTTTTTATTAAGATTAAGAGCGCTGAATCGGAATATATGTCCGAACATTAAGATTTGCATTAAAAGTTAGGTGTCTATATCTTATATTCAGATGTCTATATCTGAATACACATCTGAATATTAAGATGTTGTCTTCAAATCTGAATACTGAATTATTATCGTTTGTTTTTATATCTGAATGTGCGTATGAAATCAAACACTATATTAATAAAATGTTACAAAAAAATTCATTTCATCAAAAAATATTATTTTTAGATTTAAAGTATCATAATCATCTAGCATAACATAAAAAAATCACTAATAAAAAGTACTTTATAGGCACAAAATAATATCACAAAGTTCAATAAGTATGATAAATACTAGTTGAAAAATAATAAATAAGGTATCACATAATCAACGCCTAACATATATTTTGGCTAAGTAGAAAAACTAAAGAATTCTTATCTTTTTCGATAACCTTAATCCAATTCTCTAACTCGTGAACCTGTAACGTCATTCATGCTTTTTTATAGTGGACACTATCACAAAATATACTAACACGTGTGATGTATAATGACTCTTTCCATCCAACTCCATCTATTTTTTTGCATATATTCTTCAAATATAGGTGCACTATTTTTTTAATCAATAACTCCAGAGCAGTATTAATCATCTTGTCATCAATTTCCAATTCAAACGAATAAGTTTTTTTTCTTCTCCAATTTTTTTTTCTAGGTGAAACTGAAGATTGTGATGGAGAATTATTAAGAGTTCCATTAGTTTTGTCACTAACTAGTTCAACAACAATAAATATATTAGTGTTATCTCACAAATGAATTTGCTGATCAAAGAGTTTCAATAAAATTATTGGCCTAAATTCTAATAAGAGACCTCAAATATGTATACATAGTTATTATTTTTAATTATGAATAATATTTTTTTCACTCAAAAACCTTGATGAACATCAAAAGACTAAAAATATTATTGCAACAAGTGTTCTTGACAAACATTAATATAACCTAAGAAAAATTATTAATATAAAAAAACTTGTAAAGATAATGAAAACTTATCAGTTCAAGAGAAAAAAAATGGTGTTTGATTGACAAAAGAGAGAAAGAAAGTTTGTAGTTGTGAGAGGAAAAACACTTAAAGACCGAGAGAGACGATACACTATTATTTTATAACTTATTAAATTAGTATGAAAGATGCTTCTATCACGATAGGGAATCGTGTGATTCTTTCTATCCCCGTACTTTCTCGCTCTTATGGAGTTGTATTCCCTAGGGTATGCAGTTATCTTCCCTGGCCTAAGTTGAATGTATATCATTCACATCTCCATCCCATTCATGTCGATAAATCCATTGGTATAAAGTTTCATGTCTTCTATATATAATAGTATGATAAAGTGAGCTCTTGACATAACGAAGAGGTCTCCTTGTTGCATCAAGGTGTGAACTTCTTGGACACTGCATAAACATAGAAACAATTCCAAAGGAGTAAGCAATCTCTCGTCATGTGATGGTTAATAAAATTAAACTATCGACAAGTTGTTGAAATTTTTTGGCATCTTTTAATGACTTTCCTTCAGCTTTTATCAGATGTGGTTCCATTTGAACAAATTTTTCTTTCGACTTCCCCATGTCAAAACGCTGCAGTAATTTTCTTGCATATGCCTTTTGAGAAAGAAAATATCTTTGCATATGTCTTTTGAGAAAGAAAATATCCTTGATCTGTTTTTTAACTTTCAGCCCAAGAAAACACCTCACTTCACCCAAATTCATCATCTCAAATCGAACCAAAAAGATCACTTTTCAACATTGACATTCCGCTTGATTATTACAAGTAAGAAAATTTTTATGGTCTTCGAGGCACACCATGTCATAGTTATACGAGGGATTTTATTTTAATAGATAAAATTTATTTTGTAAGTCCATATCGGTTAACTTTTCCTTTTCTCTTCTCATTCTTCTACCCCATCTTCTATATATCCCCTTTCTATATAGAGTACTTATTAAAATTTTAAATTTAAATATATTTTATTAGTAATTTATTATCTGTATTTTTTTGATAATTCATAATGTACATTTGTTAAAAGTCAAATAGCGATAAATATATTAATATTAATTTAGATTTAAGTCATTAATTGCAGATTTTATAAAAAAAGTTAAATTAAGATTTGTGCTCTTAACCTCATACAAATCAATTGAGTTATTTTTATGACAAAAATAAATAGTTAATTAAAATTACTTGTAAATCGACAAAATCAAAATATAATTAATTATTTTTTTCATTTTACTCTCTCCATTAATTTATTATTTTTTGTTATCGAATTCAATCTATAAAATATTCTTTTAATTCTATTAACATGATAAGAATTGCAATTAATAATTTTTTAGGTTGAATTGCAACTTAGTGAGAATGTTATATTTTTGAGCAAACACTATAAGTTGCAATTCTTATCATATTAACATAATAATAAACAATATTATGAAAATATCAATTAAATTTTACAAAGCTTGAATTTCAATAATAAACATATATCATATAAATTGAGCGAGTCTGTATATATATGTGTGTGTAAGAGTTTATGGATGATTTTTGGTTTTGAATTACATGAAAATCGAAATAAACTTATGTAATTATTTGTGAAGATTACAAATTCTCTTTCTGTTACATTTTCTTGTTGGAGAATATTGGACACATTTAAGGGTTTACGAAATTAGAAAGATATGAAACTATTGAGAAGAAAAAAATGGTTTTACACTCCTTTCGTATTACTCCCACTGTCTCATTCTATATGTCATATTTCGGATTTCAAGAGTCAAACAAGTCTATCTTTGCCCGTAAATAATTCATAGATCTTTTAAACAATTAGAATTATCCATTATTATGACTCATAATACCTTTTATGCAGTTTATAAATATATAAATTTCATTTAAAAAAATTAAAGATTCCATCCGCAAATTTTCGATCAAACTTAAATTGTTTGACTCTTAAAACATAAAAGGTGTCATAGAAATTGGAACAAATTGGAACAAAGGGAATAGTTATTTTTACTTTTTTACACGTTCTTTAAGAAATTATTAATAAAAATGATAATTTACTATTTTACTCTTTAAGATTTTTTTTACAACTTTATAAATTTTGTTTTTACTATAAAAAATAACAATTGCTAGGGTAATGAAAATAAAAAAAATGTTAGTTTAATTTGTTAATTGATAAATAAATTTTTACTTATTTTTAGTAATATTGATAACTAATATAGGATAGAAAAATATTACCAAATGTTAGGAGTACGATGAATTAGGCTAAATTTTATACCTTTAAAATTATTTAAAGATAAAGGAAAATAGAAAAATTTGAAATAATAGTTAAAATAAAACTAAAAGTGGAAAAGTTAAAATAATGGGAAAAAGCTAAAAAGTAAGAGAGAAGGAACTTTTTTAGAAAATGGACCCAACTATCGACTTGTCAAATCATGAAAGGAGGCTCCCATATTACTTTTGTATGCCACCTCATACTTGTTCCTTAAACATCATAAAATGTCATCCACTTATCATAAGTCCATCAGATGCACATTTGATTCTAATTTAATAAATAGACTAGAATCTACATCAGAAACTTTAAAGCCACAAAATATATATTATGAGCAGCTTTACCATAGAAAGCACATGGTGCTTGTTCAAGACCATACAAATATTTTTTTAATCAACAAATATAATGAAGACACAAACTACATAAACACATATCTTTGAAAGTGACAAATTTCTAGGTTTCAATGTCCACACACCACCCTTTCTTATAAGAAGCATAGCCAACAAAGATACTTTTTTTTGTTTGCTTTTGGGTCAAGTTTAGTTCGAAAGTATTTTGGAATATGAACATAACAATTTGAACCAAATACCCTAAAGTTCTTTACATTTGGATTTTCATGATTTAGAATCTCGAAAGGGAATTTTACTTCCGGACCATGGAGACAAATGATTTATCACATAACATGCACATTTAGTAGCTTCAGCCCAGAGCTCTTGAGGGAGATTTTTATCATGCAAGCAGGAAAGACTTGTAGAAGCAAGATGAGCTAGTTTCATTTCGGAAACACCATTCTTTTGGGGGTTCTTATGGCATGCCATTTGCCTTAAAATACCATTATCATCACAGTATTTAAAGAATGCATCAGACATGTATTCTCCTCCATTGCGATTACGCAACCAGTTAACTTTTACCCCAAAATCCTTCTCCATGGTAGTTTGAAATCAACAAATTTTAACAAGGATCACTCTTCTCTTTAGAGAAATCCACCCATGTATATCTAGAGGTCTATAGACATTGAAATTTTGTGGATCTCTACAAAACATGTTTAATTCGAATTGGGACTCTAGAAGGTTTGCTTAGTTTCAATTAGAATCTTTTAGGGCTTATCAACCCTAAAATCTAGTTCATGCTTATATAAAGAGTACTAAATTCTCTTACCAAGCATCTTAAAAATTCATAAGGAGATCAAAATCTCAAATATCGCATAAGCTCTTGGTATTTTTAAAGATCTCCATATTCCACATTTTTATGGAACATTCACGTAGAGGTCAAATCTAAATCATTCTAGTGCGAGAATACACTATTAAGATCCTTGACTCTTGGATAAATCTTAGGTGAGTAGAATCAAGAGAGGAACAAAGATGCTTGATTAATAAAATCATATTTCTTCATATTTTTTTGTGATTTTAATTTATTTTCTGTCACTTTAAAATTTGTTGCAAACAACGGGATTGACTTCAAACCTCTATTTATGCTTAAAGATACCAGTAGGGTTGAGATTTAACATCTCTAAAGGTATTAAGTAAACAAAAATGGATTGTTGGATTGATTTTCGTGCAGATTGTCATATGTAGAGACCTTGTTGGTTAATTCAATTTTCTCTATTAGATGAGCATATGCATTTATTATATGTACTAATATCATATAATAAATTAAGTTAGCTCGATTAGGTGAGGGATCGAGTGTCTGATGCGCTTCCTAGGTTAATCTCAAGCTTTACAAAACTAAAAAGAAAATAATGCGACATAAGATCAAACAGAGTAAATGTGGTTTATATTATATGCACTAATATAATAATATATTGTAGTCTAACCTATTAAAATCTATTATAATTACTACTCCCTCCGTTTCAAAATAAGTCAAATGTTGAGTCTTTTTTCATAGTTTAAAATAAGTGAATTGTTCAAAGTTCAATAGAGTTGTTTGAATTTTTTTTTTCCGTTTTTGCCCTTCATTTACATCTTCTAGGTGATAATTTCAAGAAAATTAAATGTTCCTATTTATGATTTTATTTTAAATTATTTATAATTTTCAAGAATATTTTGAGAATATATAGGACAAAAATGGAAAATGATGTTTAGTTTATATCATATCCTTTTTTTTTCTTAATGGTATATATTGACTCAACAATTCAATTATTTTATAGTGGAGGGAATACTATTATTACCAGATTACCAATTAATATTAATCATAAGATTATTTATAAATATTATATACAAATTAAATGACTTGGTTATACAAATATATTCAAGTATGAAACTTAAAGTAAAAAGGAAATAGAAGAAATATGAATAGTCAAAGACAACATTAGTGTAAAGATCCAATATCATAATGGGAAAATTAGATAAATATACTATATTAAAAAGATATTTACTTTTTATAGCAATAACATTTTTTTACTTGATCACTTCAAATACATTTATATTACATATTATAAAAAATAATTTATAAAACACATATAATAGAAGTTTCATTCATGGATAATATCTTTATCACATATTTTAATACTTTGTCATGACTGGAATCTAGACCCCGAACGAGACTGGCGTCGTTGACCTCTCAGAGGTCGCAAACAAACCTACTCACGTCATCCTTACTTTACATAGGTTAATTTTAGCGGAAAATTTGAAACTTTTGATCCTTTAAACATACTTGCTAAACATTATTAATATTTCATGATCGTTCATCATCAACCATCTAATATTAAAGAGGTAAACAATTGAAAGAAATTGTTCATTAAGTCTTAATTGTATAATTGTCAAAATGACACGAATACAAATTTGAATCAAAACAAAGGAACGCTAGTGGAACATGCTTCACTAGTTCAACTTTAAAACTATGCTAGAATGTAAAGTAGTAGCATTTTTTGAAAGCATGAGGACCTACCAAACTCCGGATGAATACAAACGTCCGGATAGCTGCAACAACGAACCTGTAGCTCTATCGCCCACCTGTGCCTGCACCTAAAAGTAGATGTTTGTATGGACTTAGTACACACTTGTACTAAGTATGTATATATGCAAGCACACACCAAGGACATGCATGAGAAAGAATATCTCTTTCCTGACAACATAATTTATGGAATGTCAAGTCAATGGACTTGCCGAATTGAGTTTGGAAAGTTAGTGAACTTTCCAAGTTAAGTTAGGAAGGTCATGCCATGAGAGTAACATGCATCGTTATAAATATCGTATTGCATACAACACATAACATCTTCATATACCACGTATCATAGCACATAACATATAACACATAGCTCCTTTCATATCATTCATTCATATGCCATGAGACCTTGAAATGATGGACTTGACATTAAGAATTTCCAAAATGATGGCTCAACACATGGGACCCCAACTAGGGAGTCTTCATTAGAAAACACAGAGTCTGCTTCATTCTTTCGTACATACGTCATTTCAATTCATTCATAGGCTAGTGTGAACACCAGCTATACTTAGGGTATAGTTTAAGACTTTTATCGGGTTTGCTGTGCAATGATCAAGAATAATCTAATGTCATTACCTGGGTCTAGCTCACCTCTTGATTATTCTATCCTAACACCTTTGGTATCATTCATTTCATTATGTGCTTCATTTGAGGCTGACCTTATTCATTTATTGGGAACTTTAACTTTAACCAACATAGATCATGTGAGCATCATGAAATAAAGTGTCTCCCCCATACCGAAAAGAGGTGGAATCACCGGCCAAAGTGACTCAATAGAATGCTAGCGTTTATGGGAATTTAACCCCGCCAGATCCCTATATTGACAGTATAGGTTCAAAGACTAGGAGATATATGGAGACCTATACCCGGTAAGCCGGACAGTCTCATCTCATGAGAGTTACGTGAACCTTTGCCCTTTTCTAAAGAAGGCATCACTGCTCATGTCTAGTCTATCGGTGCTCGCTATAAAGTTTCATTACATTAAACTCATACATCATGGAAGCTGGCTTCTAAATGAGGACATCATAGCTCATTAGATGACTTCTCATCTCATCATTAGTATTAAATATGCATTAACTTCAATACTTTCATTAGAGTTTTCATAGAGACTGGTCCCTTCATTAACTTTACACTCTCATTGGCGAGTACGTATTGATAATATTTACTTAGGCTCATTTGAGATCGCTCTCATCATATACATTAGCCTCATATCATGTTGTCACCACATTCTTCATTATTAGCACCTTTGTTTTTCATAGTTACTCACCTCTTATTACGTGAACGTTCATTTCTTCATTTCCTAATTCATCCCATCATATGCCAATGCACTTGGCAATTTAGTGTATCTTACACTCATACTTAACCCTCCTAGGGTTCATCATTTCATTACATACATCTTAGACTCACTTACTTTTGAACGTATGTTAGACTTATGTGTCTATACATACAAGCTATGGGGCTTCATTCATAGTTCGTTAAGTGATTCTTACTTTCCTAAAAGTATGTATTTCAAGACTTATGTATCTTATATATATTCCAAGATATTAATTTTTTTTATCTAACTAGATGACATTACTCTTGGATATTTTACTCACAGATGACTTATATATCAATACGGAAGTTTGGGCACGGGAACCCAAATCTTGAATCACTTAGATATCATTTATATTTTTCATTGATTTTGTTTCTAATATATATAACATTAGAACTCTAAATTAAATCTTAATATTTACATGGAAGGATTAATTTCTATTTTTATTTAAAACTCCAAATTAAATCTCGACATTTATATGGAAGGGTAAATTTTCTATTTTTATTTAGAACTCCAAATTAAATCTCAACATTTATATGAAAGGATTAATTTTTTTATTTTAATAAGAATTCTAAATTAAATCTCAACATTTACATGGAAGGATTAATTTTTTTTTCATTTTAATTGGAATTCTAAATTAAATCTCAACATTTACATGGAACGATATTTTTTTTCCATTTTAATAAGAATTCTAAATTATATCTCAACATTTACACGGAAGGATTAAATTTTTAATTTTAATTTTACTTAGTTAACCGAAGGGTAAGGATTTCGAGCCCCCACAACCCCTTTGATTTTTAGAGTTAAATTCACTACAATAGGGAGGTTGTGGGTTCGAACCCCCACATCCCCCCTTATTTTTTAAAATTTTGCTGAGGAGGCTGTGAGGTGGTGGGTTCGAACCTCCACAGCCCCTCTATCTTCATTTTATTTAAATGGGCGAGTGGCAGTGAGGTTGTGGGATCGAATCCCCACAACCTCACTTTATTTCCTTGATATTTTGCCTTTCCCTTCAGCGCTGAGGTCGTGGGTTCGATCCCACGCCTCACATTTTTTTCCCTCATTCTTACTGCGTAGTGGGAGGTTGTGGGTTCGAATCCCACGCCCCCCATTTACTTATTTACTTAATTTTTCTCCTTCTCCTCCCCATAGGTCGCGAGTTCGATTCCCCACCATCCCCATTTCCTTTTTTTTTGAATACAGGATCTAGGATCGAATCCCTCAGCCCCTATTTTCTTTTTTCTTTGCCTCACGAAACCAGTAGCTATGGGGTTCGATTCCCCTTAGCTCCTTCACATTTTCTCTTATTTTTCAGCCTTTTCAACATGTGAGGTCTTGGGTTCAATTCCAATTGACCTCCCTTATTTATTTCCCTTTTTAAGAACCCAGAATTTAACTTTATGGGAGAGTATGCAAATCTGAAATTTTTTTCGTATCATTCTTCACTCATTTTTAGTCACCTCTTTCATGAGTTTACTTAGCTAAAAGAGTGTTATTCAACCAAACATTTTTCATTATAATGAACACCAAATTGCACACACCATTACACATATAAAATACACCAAAAACACATGAATATTCGACCCAAAAATGGTGGCTTAAGCTACTGCCCACGATGCGCACACAACAAAAATTTTTGGTTACACCTCGAATATCTTTTTTCGTAATTTCCCTCACATAAAACATGTTCACACTTAATATAAATACGTCAATCATGCCTGAGTCTAGCATCACAAAATATCCATCCAACGAATTCATTAGGGAGCTAAGGACAAGGACATACAAAGCGTAACAACCTTAGTTTTCAAGAGCTTGAGAAACGTTCGAAGGAAAGTACTGATAGAATTCTAGGAGAGAAACCCATACCTTTATTGATGTGCAAACGAAGAATTTGCGGCCCAAAACTCTCTCCAAAAATTAGTCCAAGTTATCTCAACATCCACACCACTCAACGAACAACTTCTCTTCGCCTTAACGTTTTTGGTTGCTTTGTTTTTTCTTAAAATTTCATGTGAGTTCTTCAAGTGTGAAGAACTCTTGATGTATTCTCTGGTTTTTGTTGTGTTTGGTAGAATAACGTGAGAGAGAGACGGAGAACATGAGAGAGAGAGATGGAGAACGTGAGAGAGAGAGCTGAGAAAGGTGAGAGAGAGAGAGAGAGTTATTACGATTAGGAGACTAAATTCAAGACTTAGTCAAAATAGGATTTAATTAACTTAATAAAAATCTGATTTATTTTAATTAATACGTGAAAGGACCATTACACCCTTAAAATTTCAGATTTTTAAATAATAATTAAATCACCGTAAGTGTTTATCTATTCGATTTTTTTGGATTGTTACATACAATTTATCAATTATTTTACCAAACAAACATAGTATATGTAAAAAAATTATCCGATGTTTTAAAATAATTATATAATACATATATATTGCATACATAATTCACTTTTAATACAGATTGCAGATTTATCATAGTATTTGTATAAATGGTAATAAATAAGAAAAATATCGCTAAACTCAATAATATATATTAAAAGGTATCCATCCATGTAATTTTTCCTATCTTAGTTGTCTCCTCTAAATCTTTTGTAGATTGCGAACCGTGACGAAAGAAGAGTCTAGAAGACTCCGACTGGTGACGTGAATGGGGGGTACCAGGACGGGGAACGTGACAAGACATGGTTTTCTACCGGACCATCACGGTCTAGTTAGTATCAATTTTGGACAAATTCACTAGGCGGAAATTCTTTTTTTTTTAAAAATAAATTATTAAAGTCGTTGGTCGTGACTATTGGACCCCACACAACTGCTATTTCATCCCCCACACTCCAAAAATTTTTAACGCCCCAAAGTTTTTTAAAATACATTTTTGTCTTATTTTTGACTATAAAAAATCCCCACCCCTCATTATTTAGTCACAAATTTTCTTCAACTTCGTCTATATTCTACTCTCTAATATATATTTAATTGATAATATTTATTAGTTTGAAAGTTTTGGTGGATTTTTTTTAGCAATCTTCAATCTTCAACTTTCAACTTTCATCTTTCAATTTTCGGTTTTTGGTTTTACACCTCTACTTTTTGGTAGACATTTGGTACATTTGTTTCAACTTTTTTCAATTAATTTTTACTTATTTAGTAATTTATTTTTTTGCATTTGATTTTTATATTGTATTTAGTTTTCTTATTTTAAAATTTTAATATGGATTCTGATAAAAAAATTCTAGCAAAGATAAACAAACATTTATTGGTGAGGTCAATAATGTATTTATCGGAAAAAAATATAAAGATGATAGCTCTTCTAAATCTAAAACTAGAAAAGTAGCTCAAATAAGAATAAATACTGAAGATTGTATGCATGTTGGTGAAATTGTTTTTCATATTGATAGTAATACTCAATTAGATCATGAATCTTTAGAAGTTGTAGCACCTCGTAATTTCCATGACCTAATATAGAGCCTCACATGAATAGCAAAGACTTAGAACACTGTTTTGAGGCCTAATATAATGTATATGAAACAATTAGAAAGTTTTAGAGACAAGACGTCAAGGAACGTCCATGACATCCGGAGACTAGTGAAATAGGTGGTAGTGTGGCTTGGCATGTTTCATGGGGTTTTAGGAGTCAAAATTTAATGAAATTTGGTAGAAAGTTGTTAAACATGTATAATAGTGTGTTTGGGTCGAAAAATCTGGGTAGGAATCCCCAAGGACAACCTCTAATGACCCTTCAATTTGACAAAAAGCTGTTAATTTGACAGTGGCCAAACGACGGACCAATCGACGAGCCTTTGATGGGTTTACGACCCGTCGATGGTGAGCGTTGGTCAAGCCTTGTCCAAATTCAAAAAGTGGTCCAAAAACACTATCTGTTGCCAATGATGTCTGTGAAGTATGGTAGGCATGGGCTGGCGTCAACTAACCTACGGACTATAGGTCGGGGTCTCGTCAGCCAGGTCTGGTTTTGCTGTCCAATTTTTAATGAAGTCAATTAAATTAGTTAGTTGCTTAGGTGGTTACTCAGGGTTAAGGGGTGTCTAATTAAGTTAGTTAAAAGGGTATATAAAGACCTAAGCCTAATTAAACTAAACCAACACCCACAATTCCCAAACTCAAATCTCTTTAACCTCGCTCTTCCCAAACTCAAAAACATCATTGAAGGAACACTAAGGCTCCAGTTGAGGACGAATTTACCAAGGGATTCATCAAAAATTCGTGGAAACATCATCACCAAGGTATGGTATTTTTCGCTCTTGGGATTCTTTCCCCAAGAGGCTCCTTCAACTATGGTTTCAAACTACACCAAGACTAGGGTTTCAATCTATACATGAGGTATCTTCTCAAAACGAAATTATTGTTCAATTGTGATGATTTATGGTCTTTTGTTGTTGATTAGATATAGAATTATGGCTAATTGATGATAACCACTTAAGATTCCCCATTTAACCCTTGATCTTCCCAAAACTCATGAATCCTTGAAATTCTATGGTAATTAAGAAAGATGATGAGTATGTGGATCATGTTGATTGATATTAACCATGTATTCCTCATTTAATTTATCTTTATTATGTATTGGTTATGTGTACTTGAGTAATGGAAGTATGAAGGATCATGAGAGGGAAATAAGGTATGAAGTTTGGTTTTTTCTTGGATTTAGTTGTGCAATATGAGTTACTTAGATAGTAAGGATTGTATGTCTAATGTGTTAAGGTGATGTTGATGACTGGTATCCCTCATTCCTAACCCTAGAATTGTGAATATACTATAAATTGTATAAGCATGTTAATGTATGATTGTTATATGATTGAATGTAGCTTTTCATGATTGTAATATGAGCCAAGTGAAAGGTTTACTCACTTGTTAATGGTTTCTAGAGTGAAAGGGTTGTTCTCACTTGTGAGCACCTATGAGCTATTATGATTATACGTTTGCATAAGGGCCTAGTAAAGTCTAGTGTGAAACTACGAAATGACTAAAGATGGTTTTAAGAAGGGAATAGATACTTAGCACCGAAAGGGCATGTAAATGAGATGCAGGTCTCACGTGTATTAAGTCTGGACTCCCACATGGGCTTCCTCATGCTTAGTAAGTCCTAATTCAAAAATTATATGTTGTCTCATGATATGGGAACCCCCACACTAGTCAGTTAGTGTTCCTAGCAACAATCTCTTTTACCTTTAACTATGATCCAACATAGTACGTATAGGTTAGTGGATATACCTATATATCTATGTAAGAAAGGTTGCACCTTAGCCAATTGTGTTAACCCTCTCTTTTCAATATGGGAGTAGGACCTCAGATTCCATGTAACTCACATGGTCTCATGTAAGTATTTCATTCCTTCTCTTAATGTAAAAAGTAAATGAACAAGTTAAGTATGTGAACTCTTATTAGGGTCGTCTTAAAGGCTACTACATAGTGTGAGGAAGGGTATGAGACTTCTCTTACACTTTGCATATGTGGGATCCTAAGGAATGGTCCTAGTAGTGTTACTTTATGATTATGCTTATAATTATGGTTATGATTATGTTGATAATCTATGAGTAGTATTGATGTATTAAGCATGTTATGATGAATAATGAGAATATGTTGTAAGTAAGAAGTGGGTTGCTTAATGTGATACTTAACTTTGGATAGTGTTATGGGATTCCATCTTTAGCATTGCACAAGTATTGCTTAGGTTGTGTACATGTTGGGTTGATATTATGTTGAATTGACTTACTATGCTTATTATATGTGCATGAGTGAGTTAAATAGATAGGAAGCATGATTTTGACTACAATATCCTTTTCTTATGCATTGATGATTTTTGTGCATAGAAGCCATATTTGTATGTGTGATGTACTTATCCATATTTCTCCCTTTTTCCAAAACATTTTCGGTTCAAGCCATTGAGGAGTTATTGGCCAATTATAATGAAGGCTTGGATCTTTTCCCAAGTCATTAGTGAGTCCTCAAGTTTCGGTATGTTGCCATGTCCCATTCTACCTATGATGTTGCTTATGTTTGGAGACATTTATTCTTTCCTTTATCATTGAGACAATTGATGTAAGACTATAATGGCTAATTGTTCTTGTATTGACTATGACTAAAAGTTTGTACTCTTGTATATGGTTTATATGTGAGATGAGACTTTAGACTCTTATATGTTTTACTTATGCTAAAATAGAATTCTATGTAAAATTCATATGTGAAGAGTCTATGTAAACTCCATATATAATATGCGAGAAGTCTAAGTACACTTCACTATGTAAAGTTTTAATTTTTTCCACATTTTTGACTTATGATGTGCTATGATTTATGCTAAGGGATAGTCTTACTCCTCTTCGAGGACGACGACACCGGTAATGACCAGGGGGTACTTTGGTTCGTAACAAACTTGGTAATAGAGCATGAGGTTGTGTACTATTAGGATTGATGTCTCACTAAACCACGTTTATGTAGGTTCTTATTCATAATTGTGAAGCACACCACACTTATGAATGAGAGACTATAAGATGCTTAGGAATTTTGAATCTCTTGTTATTCCTTAGTCGTGCCTAAGAATCTTAATTCCATCTAATACTTTCTTCTAATCCTTTTATTCTGCTTATAGGAAATTAATACAATGAGTAACAATGCTCGAAGGGCCAAGAAGGAGAATTTGAATGATGTGGTTCCCTCTCAAGCTCCTCAAAACCCTCAAGTTCCTATTGAAGCAAGGTCTATGTCTAACATGGAGATAGGGGAGACTATTCATAGATTGACTCAAGTCTTGAATACACAAGTTACTAGTGATGCAACAGTGCAAGTGAGTCCCCTTGCTAACACCACCGCTTCAAGGATTAGGGATTTCACAAGGATGAATGCCCCTACTTTCTATGGTTCTAAGGTGAAGGAGGACCCACAAGGATTCATTGATGAAGTGTTCAAAGTCCTTAATGCTATGGGTGTGTTTTCTCAAGAGAAGGTGGAATTAGCTGCCTACAAACTCAAAAATATGGCTCAAGTTTGGTATGATCAATGGAAGGATGAGAGGGTCGTTAGAGAAGGCTGGATTACTTAGGAATCATTCAATATGACCTTCTTTTATAGATTCTCCTTGGAATTAAGGGAGAGGAAAATGCAAGAATTCATTAACCTTCGCCAAGGGGGTATGAGTGTAAAGGAGTATAGCCTCAAGTTCACTCAACTATCAAAGCATGCTCCTACTATGTTTACGGATTCTAGAGCCAAGATGAACAAATTTATTATAGGGATATCCGACCTTTTGGTTAATGATGTAGGTTAGCTATGTTGATTCCTATCATATACATCTCTCGTCTTATGTTTCATGCCGAACAAATTGAGGAGCAAAAACTTAAGCAAGTTGGTAAGGAGTTGAAGAAAGTAAGGACCAAAGATGGGAATTCTTCCAAGAGTAGATTTGAGGTGAAAGACAAACCATGGTTCAAGAAGAGGTTTTCCAATCAAGTCCCTCCTAATGCTCCATAGTTCAACAAGTGTAAGGTGTGTACACCCAAGCCCCAAGAGGGAAAAAGTGGTGGTTCTTATGTTCAGAGGCCTTTTTGTTTAAAATTTGGTAGAAAACATGATGGTAAATGCGTAGTTGGCACGGGTAATTACTATGGTGTGGCAAGAGTGGTCACATGTAGAGATATTTCCCTATGGTGAAAGCTCAAGGAAGGGAAAATGCGCCTGCTCAAACAAATTCCCCAAATCTGGATACCCCTAAAAAGAATCGCTTATGCTCTCCAATACCAGGGTGATCAAGAGAGCTCACTCGATGTGGTTATCGGTATGTTATAATGATTTTACTTTAATGTATATGCTTTGATGGATCCTGGAACTGCATTGTCATTTGTGAACCCTCTTGTAGCCATGAATTTAATATACTACTCGACATCTTAGATGAACCCTTTTTGGTTCTATCCCGACAGGTGATTTTGTGGTGGATAAAAGAGTCTATAAAGGTCGTCCTATTTCCTTGACCAATAGAGTTACATTAGTTGATTTGATAGAACTTGATATGTTAGACTTTGATGTCATATTAGGAATGGATTGGTTAGATTTTGATGTCATATTGGGAATGGATTGGTTGCATTCTTATTTTACCTCTGTTGATCATTTCACAAGGGTAGTCAAATTTCAATTTCCTAATGAACCTATTTTTAAGTGGAGAGGACTAAACTCAAATCCTAGGGGTAAAATCATTCCGTGTCAAAAAGTTTGCAAATTGATTGCAAAAGATTGTCTCTACCACATAGTGAGAGTTAGAGATCTTGAATCCGAGGTCCCTCCCACAGAGTCGGTACCCATAATAAAGAAATTTCCGGAGGTCTTTCCCAACGACATGCCAGGAACTCCTCCCAGACGGGAGATTGACAACAACATAAATTTATAGCCGGATACACAACATATTTCAATCCCTCTTTATTGGATGGACCCGACAGAGTTGAAAGAAATAAAGGCTCAACTAAAGGTTTCACTAGATAAGGTTTTTATTCAACCTAGCATATCTCCATGGGTTGCCCCGGTATTGTTTGTTAAAAAAAAGGATGACTCTTTGAGAATGTGTATCGACTATCGTCAATTGAACAAAGTCATCATAATGAATAAGTACTCAGTCCCTAATATTCATGACTTGTTTGATCAACTCCAAAGAGCGAGCCACTTTTGAAAGATTGACTTGAGGTCAGGTTACTACCAACTTAGGTGAGGGAGGTCGATGTTTTCAAAATGGAATTCCAAACAAAATATGGTCACTTTGAATTCCTAGTTATGTTATTTGATCTAACAAATGCCCCGACATCTTTCATGGACCTTGTGAATCGAGTTTTTAGAAAGTATCTTGATCTGTTTGTGACTGTGTTCATTGATGACATTTTGATATACTTAAGGAGTGAGAATGATCATATGAGACATTTGAGGATAATGTTGCAAGTTCTCAAGGATAACCAACTTTTATCTAAGTTTAGTAAGTGTGAATTTTTGATAAGATCGGTTGCATTTCTTGGGCAAATTGTCTCAAGTGAAAGGGTAGAGGTTGATCCGAGGAAGCCAAAAGTGGCCAAGAGTTGGCCTAGACCTTTGAATCCATCGACATCCAAAGTTTTCTAGTATTAGTGGGTTACTATAGGAGGTTTATTGAGAGATTTTCATCTATCACATCTCCATTAACTACCTCAACCAAAAATAACTCCAAGCTCGAGTGGTCTAAATCTTCTGAAAAGATCTTTCAGTTATTGAAAGACAGACTCACCTCCGCTCTGGTTTTGATATTGCCGAAAGGTACCAAAAGGTTTATGGTTTACTGTGATGCCTGCGGATTGTTCTAGGATGTGTGCTCATGCAACGCGGCAAAATGATAGCATATTATTCTAGGAAAGTCAAGGAACATGAGAAAAATTATCCAACCTCATGACCTTGAGCTTGCAGCCGTGGTGTTTTCCTTGAAAATTTTGAGGCACTAACTCTATGGGGTACATGCTGATGTGTTCACCGATAAAAAAAGTCTAAAATATGCATTCACTCAAAAAGACTTGAATCTAATCCAAATAAGATGGTTAGAAATTTTGAAGGATTGTGACATGAGTGTTCTTTTTCATCTCGAGAAAGCCAATGTGGTTGCGAATGCGTTAAGCCGAGTGTCCATGGGTAGTGTGGCTCATGTGGTTGATGATAAGAAAGAATTAGTGAAGAAGGTTCATAGATTGTTTCAGTTAGGTGTCCGACTAGAGGAATCTTTAAAGGGTGGTTTCATGGTCCGTCATAACTTCGAGTCATCTCTAGTGGTTGATGTAAAGTCCAACCAACATCTTGATCTTCTATTTATGTAGTTGAAGGAATCGGTCCTTAAGAAGAAGAATGATTCTTGCTCTCAAGGGAGATGGGGTACTTAGGAACCAAGGAAGGTTATGCGTGCCATATGTGGACGACTTGAGGGAGAAAATCATGGAAAAATATCATGTCTCCCGATACCCCATCCATCCGGGATCCCCCAAGATGTATCATGACTTGCATGAGATTTATTGGTGGAATGGAATGAAAGGGGAGGTAGCTAAGTTTGTATCAAGGTGCCCAAATTTCCAATAAGTCAAAGTTGAGCATCAAGGCCAGGGTGGTCTAACACAATATATTGATATCCCCACTTAGAATTGGGAAGATGTCAACATGAACTTTGTGGTGGGATTGCCTCGAACACATAGGAAACATGACTCGATTTGGGTTATAGTGGATAGGTTGACTAAGTCCACCCACTTCCTTCCTGTGAAGGTTTCTTACTCGGCAAAGAAGTATGGTAGACTGTATATTAAGGATATCGTGAAGTTTCATGGGGCACCCTTGTCATTCATTTTGGATAGAGGAGCCCAATTTACTTCACATTTTTGGAGATCTTTCCAAAGTGGGCTATATACTCAAGTAAAACTTAGCACCGCTTTCCACCCTCAAACTGACGGACAAGCGGATTGCACAATTAAAACCCTAGAAGACATGTTAAGAGCTTGTGTCATTTATTTCAAAGGGAATTAGGATTTTCACCTAACTTTGATAGGGTTCTCCTACAACAATAGCTACCATTCGAGTATCTCTATGGCACCTTTTGAAACACTTTATGGTAGGAGGTTCCGATCCCAGTTTGGATGGTTTAAAGTGGGTAAGTTTGATCTTCTTGGCTCGAGATAGTGTATAAGGCCAAGGATAAAGTCAACTCATAAAAGAGAGGTTGAAAATGACTTACAGTCGGCAAAAATCTTATGCCGACAATAGAAAGACGGACCTTGAATTCGAAGTAGGAGATTGGGTCTATTTGAAAATTTTACCCATGAAAGGGTTGATGAGATTTGTAAGAAAGGGAAACTTAGTCCACGATATGTGAGCCTTTGTAAGAATTTAAAAAATGTAGGGGGAGTGGCAGATAAGTTATAGCTGCCAATCGCATTGGCCTCGGTTCACCTGGTATTTCATGTCTCCATACTTAAGAAGTGAATTGGTGACCCCGAGTCCAATCTTCTTATTGAAGGACTATGTGTGGATGATAACATTTCCTATGAAGAGGTTCGGTGGAAATACTTGATCATCAAAGTAAGGAGTTAAGAAACAAAGAGGTGACCTCCGTAAAAGTTCTATGGAGTAACTACCTAGTGAGGGAGCAACGTAGGAGGCCGGGGCCGACATGAAGTCCCATTATCATCATCTCTTTCCTAATTGAGGTTAGTAATTCCTCTTAATAATAAATATATTCAACGTCATGTATTTTGACTTATTTTCTAAGTAGGTGCTTTTTGGTAAAGTTTGTAAAAAGAGAGTTTTCATGAAAAAGGCTTTCTTTGTTTGTGTTAACTTGCACTTAGATGAAGATTGAGTATAGGTTCCTTTCTTGAGATGTTGTTTTTTATGTCATTTTTAGAAGAAGGATAGCATGGTAACTCTTTTATCTTGAGCTCATTTTGATATCGAGAAGGTAGTTCCTCATTATGTGTCATGAAATTTTGATCTCTTATATGTTGTGAAGTATGAATTTATTTGCTATGTGTAATGTGGTTGATATGTGTTGAATGGAGCGGTGAAGGACTCCTATGAGTTGTGACTCATTATAATATTGTTTGTTGTTGGGCTTCTTGTCATGAGTCTACTCTTTTTTTCCTAATAGGAGGTTTAAGGTGTCATTCGGGGACAAATGTTTTCGGGGGGTAGAGATTTTAGCACCCCGTAATTTCAATGAACTAATCTAGAGACTCATGAATATAATAGACTCAGAATAGTGTTTTAAGGCCAAAAATAATGTATATGAAACATTTATAAAGTGTTAGAGACAAAGTCATAAAACGCCCATGATGTCCAGACTAGTGAAATAGGTGCTAGTGTGCCATAGCATGTTTCATGGGGTTTTAGGAGTAGGAATTTTATGAAATTTGGTAGAAAGGTGTTAAACATGATTTAGAATGTGTTTAGGGTCGAATGATATACCGTGGTTTCACGGTATACTTAATACTTTTTCATTAAGTTTAGTGTGTTCGAAAGTCTTTTTGTGCTAATTTTTATATAAGTTTCTCTTTGTTATGCAGGAAATCTGTCAAAAGCTGAATGCGGAGATATCGAGCGAAGAAATGCAGAAGAGACCACCTACGGATCTTATGACGCTCCATCGTGCTTGCGATGGTCCGTAGGTGGCAACATAGTGCAGCTGATAAAGGAAGATGGGGAAGTCTGACCAAGTGTGGGGTTACGAAGCTTGTGACGGTCCGTCGTGTCTATGACGGTCCATCCTGTAGGTTCGTCATGATGTTCAGATAAGTGATCGCAACACCCAGATTCCAAGAGTTGAAGTGTTTTGGAACGAAGACCCTCGACGGACCGTTGTGCCTATGACGGTCTGTCATACTTGCCGTCGAGGGTGGTGAAGAGAGCAGAAGAAGAAATTGCATAAGTATGGGACGACAGAGTCCATGACGGTCCGTCGTGACCACGACGATCCATCGCTTGGTCCGTCGACCCAGCCACGTTTTGGCAGATTTCCTGCAAACAGAGCCCTTGTTTAATTAGGTTTTTTATTTTTTATAAATAGTTTGAAAAACCTCGTTTTTGAGGTTAGACTCTGTTATGTTAGACTCTTAGATTGTTAAACTCCGTATTGGTAAACATTGTATTGTGAGATTCTTGATAATCATTAGACTTTTTGTGATATTATTGATTACTTTGAGATTCTTGCAAGTTAATATTGGTGATTAATCAAGCAAACTTTTGGATTTTACTATTTATCATTTGAAGTACATGAATTCTTATTTAATATATTTGAATATTGTGTTTATGGCCATGAGTAACTAAACTCCATAACTAGGGTTGTGGGAACCATAGGAAAATAATGAGATAAACCCTAACTAAAATAACAATTCTAGAATAGTGTCTTGCATGTATTAATAATTCTTTCGCGTATAAGTCTTTTTAAAGGATGACCAACGTTAGAACTCGCCTTAATGCTACTTGCAGGACCAAGGAGGTAGATAATAGGAAAAGAATTATTAACATAGATTTAGTGTATACTATCTAATAGGCTAGTATTGATTTGTACGAGGTAATAACTTACTCAAATATCGAATATGATGCTTAATATGAGGTAAGGATAAGGGTTAGGATAGCAACACACGTAGCCGGACCAAGGTGCGGAGTGAGATTATCAAGTTATGAACCTATGGGGAACAGGTAAACCCTAGTTACTTTTATTAATTGATTAAAATCCAACTGTCAAAGCTGTTAAGTGTCTCTTTCAAGTTTGTTATTTTCTTTCACTGAAATAGAAACCCCCCTTTTTATGCCGGACCAAGGATTTAGAAATACATAACTTATCACTTTGCATGCAAGATACTAGGAAAGAATTGTTATAGTTAGAATTATCAAGTTATGAACTTGTGGGGAACACGTAAACCCTAGCTACTTTGATTAATTGATTAAAATCAAATTGTCAAAGCTGTTAAGTATGTCTTTCAAGTTCGTTATTTATTTTCACTCATTTAGAAATAGAAAGCCCCCTTTTTATGTTTTTACTTTCCAAGGAAGTCATTGACCAAACAATAGTAATAACAGGTTAAAGTTAAGTCTAGACTATTTTCCTCGTGGGAACTATCCCAACCTCACTAGTTGGGTTATTTACTTGACACGACCGCTTTACTTCTTATTTGAGAAGTAATTTTGAGCGTATCAAATTTTGGTGCCGCTGCCAGCGAAATTAACTTTTAGATTAACTTGAACTTATTAGTATAGTTTAGTTGATATTTTCTTGATTTTACTTTGTTTTATTGTTTTTGATTTCTTTTCAGAACTATCCTCCTTGTATGCCAAATACATGGAGAGGAAGAGAACCCTTGTTTTCCTATGATCACGAGTTAGAGCTTACATTACGCAATATGAATCGAAACTTGGGAATAAATTATGATGATCCGAACCAGAACATCCCAACTCTGATTGATGTTCATGGTCAGATGTTACCCGATGCTCCGGGTGAACACCAGCAGAGGGGACAAAATCCCGTTCCACGGCCCCAAGCATACTACAGAGGGTATGATAACATAGCAGACTCGGATGGGCCACTTGTCTCGCCCCCTCTACCCACAGGACACACCTTTGTGGTAACTAGTAGCCTGATGAAAATGCTCACTGCCAGAGGTTTGTTTTCAGGGCTACCTTATGATGATCCATATGCCCATATAGCTAAGGTAAGGGCATTGTGTAAAAGTTGTGTGGGGAGGCCTGATTTGGATCTAGATGTAATAGGGCTCAGAGTGTTTCCTCTCTCACTGACGGGAGAGGCTGCTATATGGTTCACTGAGCTCCCATACAACTCAATCTTCACTTGGAACCAATTAAGAGATGTTTTCTTAGCACGCTACTATCCGGTCTCCAAGAAACTAAACCACAAAGACAGTGTGAACAACTTTGTTGCACTACCAGGAGAGTCAGTTAGTAGTTCTTGGGATAGATTCACCTCATTCTTGAGAAGTGTTCCAAATCACGGTATAGATGATGAGTAACTGAAGGAATACTTCTATCGGGGACAGGATGATAACAACAAAGCAGTGTTGGACACTATAGCAGGTGGATCTTATGGAGAATGACCTTATGCTGAGATTGCTGAAAAATTAGAGAAAATCTCCCGGAATAACAAAGCTTGGAGTACTATGAAGTCTGATACAGGGAGAAATAGCTTCGTAGTGCAGTCCACTCACAACCCAGCCACAAATGAGATTCAGGAAGATATGGCTCAGATGAGAACCGAGCTTGGGTTGGTACTAAAACATGTCACTGGGGTGCAGAAAAGATAAATGCAGTCAACTTCTTGTCGAAACCACCGCCACAAAACGATGAGTGTTATTATGAGGAGGATTCCTATGTAGTAAATGAATAGATGGGGGGTTTCCGACCAAGTGCCCAAGGCTCTAATCAGGAGAATTGGCGCCAAGGTCAAGGGAACCAAGGTCAGGACTATGGTAACTACAATCGTGAGGGTCATTATGTCCGAGATGGAAACTACAATTGCGACAACAACTTCAATAAGGGTAACTATGGTAATAGAAACGACAGGAATGGTTATGTTCCTCCTCAAAATTGTGAAGTTACTCCTAGGGATGGTGGAGGTAGTATGTCGTGAGTTGAGGATATGTTGCATAAAATGATGATGAGGTTCGATGCTAGTGATGAGCACAATAAAGAGTTGAGAAATGATTTAGCGGGTATTGGGCAAAAAGTTGATACACATGCAATATCGATTAAGCAACTTGAGTTATAATTGGCCCAATTATCTGTAACTGTGAACACACGGCAATCGGGCACTCTTCCTAGCAACACTGTCCAAAATCCAAAAAATGATGGACATTTTATGGCAATTACTACTCGCGGTGGCAAGCAAACCATTGACCCACCTATGCCATCTGATGATAATAAGGTGACAAAACATACTGATAAAGTGGTAGATGTTGATGCTGAATTAGAGGATAACACCGCAAAAGATGCTGAAGTGCCTAAAAAGGTAACTCCTATGCCTAGGACACCACCCTCATTTCCTCAAAAATTATTGAAAAAGACCGAGGATGGCAAATATAGGTGTTTTATAACAATGTTGAAGAAACTTTCTATCAATGTCCCTTTTGTAGAAGCTTTAGAAAAAATGCCCGGTTACGCCAAGTTTATGAAAGATCTGGTCACAAAGAAAAGATCGGTCACTTTTGAGGATGATGGTAGAATGCAGCATTGTAGTGCTATTTCTACAAGATCTCTGGTTTAAAAGAAAGAAGATCCGGGTGCGTTCACTATTCCTTGTACAATCGGGCTATTACATTTTGTGAAAGCATTATGTGATCTGGGGGCAAGCATAAATCTCATGCCCCTCTCAATTTAAAAGAAGTTGGGTTCGGGTGACCCAAAGGCCACTGCGATGCAGTTACTGATGGCTGATCGAACAGTAAAATGTCCTATAGGAATACTCAACAATGTGCTAGTAAAAGTGGAGTCATTCATATTTCCTGCAGATTTTGTTATTCTTGATTTGGAAGTCGATTTTGAAGTGCCCATTATTCTTGGGAGGCCATTCCTTGCTACGGGAAGAGACTTAATAGACATGGAAAAGGGGCAGATGAAATTTTGATTGAACAATGAGGAAGTGACCTTTAATATTTCTAGGTCCATGAGGCAGAGTGGTGAGCTCCAATCGGCTTTTGCTATATCCTACAACATGGGTGAGACATCTGAGACACAAATAGAAGAACGTCTAGGTGTAGAAGAATTAGCGGCAGTGATAATGAACTTTGATAGCGATTGCATTAAAGAGTATGAGTCATTAGTCGCGGCTCTTGACAGAGGTGATGTTCGATTTAAACCGAAGAAATTTGAGCTTGATATGAAGAATCGAGTCCCCACCCGCGAAACCATCTATAGAGGAGGCTCCAAAATTAGAACTAAAAGCTCTCCCACCACATCTTAGGTACTAATTATTAGGTAATGGTGACACTTTGCCGGTAATAATTGCATCAGACCTGGATGAACAACAAGTTCAGAGTTTGGTGAATGTACTAAAAAGGTTCAAAAGAGCTATTGGGTGGACTATTGCAGACATTATTGGGATCCCTCCTGGTATTTGCTCTCATAAAATCCAACTCATGCCTGATCATAAGCCAAGTATTGAGCACCCGAGATGCTTAAATCCTCCTATGCAAGAGGTCGTGAAGAAGGAAATCATTAAGTGGTTTGATGACGGAGTAATATACCAAATCGCCGATAGTAGTTGGGTATGCTCGGTTCAGTGTGTACCTAAGAAAGGGTGAATGACCTGTGGTCCCCCACAAAAAAAATGAACTTGTTCCAATGAGACCAGTTACTGGATGGAGGGTGTGTATGGATTACCGTAAACTAAACTCATGGACTGAAAAAGACCATTTTACTATGCCCTTCATGGATCAGATGTTGGATAGACTTGCCGGAAAAGGGTGGTACTTTTTTCTTGATGGATATTCGGGGTATAATCATATTTCTATTGCACCAAAAGATCAAGATAAAACCACTTTCACTTGTCCATATGGGACCTTTGCGTTCAAAAGAATGCTGTTTGGGTTGTGCAATGCACCCACAACATTTCAGAGATGTATGATGTCGATATTTTCTGACATGGTGGAGGATACAATAGAAGTCTTTATGGATGATTTTTCTGTGGTTGGTGATTCATTCGAGCGGTGTTTGACCAATTTATCTGAGGTCCTTAAGAGATGTGAAGATTGCAATTTAGTACTAAACTGGGAAAAGTGTCATTTCTTGGTGAAAGAGGGTATTGTGTTGGGTCATCGCATTTCAGAAAAAGGCATAGAGGTTGATCGAGCTAAAGTCGAGCTAATAGAGAGACTTCCCCCACCGATCTCTGTGAAAGGTGTGAGAAGCTTTCTTAGGCATGCAGGTTTTTACCGGAGATTCATCAAAGACTTTTCAAAGATTGCACACCCATTGTGCAAACTGCTGGAGAGAGATTGTAAATTTTGTTTTGCTGAATCCTGTCTTAAAGCATTCGGTGAGCTAAAAGAAAAATTGGTGTTTGCGCCTATCATTTTTTCTTCGGATTGGAACAGTCCATTTTAGGTGATGTGCGATGCTAATGGGGTGGCTCTTGGTGTAGTATTGGTATAGAGAAAAACCAAAATCGTTCACCCCATTTACTATGCTAGTAAATCCCTAAATGAAGCTCAGAAGAACTATACACTGACTGAGCAAGAACTCCTTACAGTAGTTTTTGCTTTTGAGAAATTTCGCTCCTATTTGCTAGGTACTAGAGTTATAGTGCATACTGACCACTCAGCATTGAGATATTTGATGGCGAAGAAGGATGCGAAACCTAGGCTGATTCGTTGGGTATTACTGCTACAAGAATTTGACTTTGAAGTAATGGATAGATTAGGAATTGAAAATCAAGTTGCCGATCACTTGTCTTGTCTAGAGGATGAAGCTATGAGAGTTAGGGGATAAGACTAAAATTGATGATACTTTCCCCGATGAACATGTATTGGCTGCTTATCAAGACTTGATCCCATGGTTCACAGATTTTGCGAACTATCTGGCTAGTGATATTGTTCCACCAGACTTGTCCTTTCATCAAAGAAAAAAGTTCATGTACAATGTGAAGAAGTTCTTTTGGGATGAACCGTACTTGTATAGGAGTTGTGCTGACGGGCTTATTCGGCGTTGTGTGCCAGAATGTGAGATACTGAGTGTGTTGGAGGCATGCCATTCCTCACCCGTTGGTGGACATCACAGTGGTATCCGAACCGCTCATAAGATATTACAATGTGTCTACTATTGTCCAACTCTTCATCAAGATGCTCATGGGTTTGCTAAAGCATGTGACAGATGCCAACGAGATGGCTGTATTTCAAGAAAGCAAGAGCTCCCTCTAAACCCCATTCTTGTGATTGAGTTATTTGATGTTTGGGGTATTGACTTTATGGGCCCTTTCTTGAGTTCTCATGGAATAAGTACATTCTAGTAGCAGTTGATTATGTATCTAAATGGGTCGAAATCATAGCCCTCGCAAACAATGAAGGGAAGAGTGTCACTGCATTCTTGAAAAAGAATATATTCTCTCATTTTTGCACCCCAAGGGACATTATTAGTGATGGGGGCTCCCAGTTCTGCAACAGATTGTTCAAGGGGTTATTGGAGAAATACAGGGTTTGCCATAATGTGGACACTCCTTACCACCCTCAAACTAGTGGGCAAGTTGAAATGTCGAATCGGGAGATGAAACAGATATTGTCCAAAACAGTGAACGCTAGTAGAACGGATTGGTCAAGGAGGCTTGATGATGCTCTTTCGGCCTACTGGACAGCATATAAGACTCCCATAGGTATGTCTCCATACCAACTTGTATATGGGAAAACTTGTCATCTTCCGGTTGAGTTAGAGTATAAAGCCATGTGGGCTATGAAGAAGTTAAAAATGGATTGGAGCGAAGCTGCAGAGCAACTGTTAAATGGGTTGAATGAACTCGATGAATTTCGCCTGAAAGCCTATGAAATCTCATCCCTAAACAAAGAAAAGATGAAGAAGTACCATGACAACAAAATTGAAAAACGAGAGTTTATGGTCGGGGATTTGGTGCTTTTATTCAATTCCAGGTTGCGCTTGTTTCCGGGCAAGCTCAAGTCCAAATGGACTGGTCCTTACTTGGTTACCCAACTATTCCCTCATGGAGCAGTTGAGTTGGAAACTAAGGAGGGTGTGCGGTCCAAGGTGAATGGACAACGCATAAAAATCTATTTCGGGCATGCATAATCGGCGAATGAAGTGATCGAGGCATACCATCTTGATGAAGTCTGAGTAATCAAGTGTCCCCAGTCGTGCCCCGACATTAAATCAGGCACTTGTTGGGAGGCAACCCAATACTTGTCGTTTTTTTAGTAATGGTATCAATTTTCTACTAATGGGTTTTTAAATTTGCAGGCACATTACAAGGAAATTCTGCAGAAAATTACTTTGCAGCAGTCACTGACGGATACATCAATGGACCGTTGCGCCCGCGACGGACCGGCGTATGCATCCGTCGTGCTAGGTACATTTTTTATGTTATTTTCAAACTAGGACACACACGATGGACCCAACAACGGGTCGTCACAACTGCGACGGACCGTCGTCGGGGAATCGTCGCGTGATTAATAAGTCATACCCGACCTGACCCCATTGGAGTTTAATATACACTTTCACCATTTAAACTCCCCAACCCTCATTTCACCCCAATTACTTCATTATTTCTCCCATTACTCTTTCTTTCTCAACTTTCACAATCTATTCCTCTATCAACCACCGATCATTGCCCCCCCCACAATTCTCCAAAGCCCTAAAAGTGTTAATCTACTAATCGGAGCTATTGCTGTGGGTGTCTGCATGGCCACCGAGTACTTGTCTATTTGTTTTTCTCCATTTCTAAGGTACGTGTCTCTAATTTCTACTCATTTATCTTGAATTTTTGTTTATTAGTTAGTATTAACTTAGTTCTTCGTCGTATGTTGTTTCCTTAATATGATTCTATCTAAACTAGGTTCAAAATGTTCAAAATTTCCATGTTGACAACCCTAGACATAGGTGCTTTTGCATTGCTAGTTTCCTAGGTAGTTGGGATAGACAAATGTAGGTCCAAAACACTACAAGTTTGATGTGGGTTCATCGGGGATGCATAGGGTACACCAGTTTTGTCACTGTTATTCAGAACGAGACCCCGATGACGGACCATCGTAGGGTCCGTTCCAAAAGCCCTAGCACCCTGTCCCAACGGACACATGTGACCGACGGTCCGTCCTGCACAACCGTTCCAATTGTCAGAGACCCTGTTTCTAAGGGTCTTTCATTTTATCCGAAGTGTTTCCCAACGGACACATGTGACGGACCGTCGTCCATGCACAACCGTTCTGGTTGTCAGAGACCCTGTTTCTAAGGGTCTCTCACTCTTTCTAAGTATCCTTCAACGGACACATGTGACGGACCGTCATACCCACGATGGTCCGTCCTGCACAACCGTCATGACGGTCAGAGACCCCTCGGCTAAGGGTCTCCATATTTTTTAAGTGTCCTATGACGGACACCTACGACTAACCGTCGTACCTGTGACGGTCCGTCCTGCACATACCGTCATGCTAGTCAGAGACTCTCCTTCAGGGTTCTCTATATATACATAGTCTAAGTAAAACATGACGAACCTCATGACGGTCCGTCATAGTCACGACGAGCATTCACCAGGCCCGTCGTGTGTCACTGTTTCTTTAGCAATGACATACTATTTTCAATGTTTTATTTCGTATGGTTTTGCTTGTCTTGTTTTCCACTACTCGTACTAATATTGATCCTTGACAGGTACTATCTACTATGGCATCCAAGCAAGACCGAATCTACGCACGCGGGCGATCAAAGTCTCTCGCTCCGTGTGCCCGCATGGTCATCGGCTCTGATGATGAGCGTGACCCTGAGTATGTGCCCCCAGACACTTCAACACCTTCTCGTGCTGCACGTGCTCCCAGAGCCACACCCAAAAAGGTGGCGTCCGACGTAATCACTTCCTTCCAGTCTGATGAGGAGCGCACACTAACCCACACACCCTCTGAGTATGCCACAAATGAAGAAGGAGCGTCTGGCTCCTTAGGAGTATCATGGTCCGAGGAAGCCTCTGGCTCTGCTGAGGTTCCCGCACCCGCCACCGCTGCAGCACCGGCCTCGTCTGATGAGGCTGACAGTTCAGAATCTACATCAGGCTCACCAGTCCCGGTACCCACCCCAGCCACTGACCAGCCCAACCGGTGGTGTGTCGATGGGCAATTTCAAGTCTACTCCAATGCCAAGTTCCTGACTGATAAAGGAGTGATTACTCGAACACTCACCTTGGAACGGAGGGTCCTTATAGGGAGTCTCCCGACGATGCCTGAGATCCACAATCTCTTCACCAGGCATCGCTTGGAGTGGATAGCACGTCCGTTGGGACGTTACAATGAAGAAATGGTCCGAGAGTTCTACGCATCCTACGTAGCGACTCTCTGATCACAAATAGATAGGCGGGATGCCCCCGCTAAACAAGCCCCACTGGAGCAGGTCCGAGTACGGGGCGTACAGGTTGACATTTCCCTGCCAGCCATCCACCGGTTTCTATACGGCGAGAGTGTTGATGCTACTCGTACCCCCCTCACTGCCGATTTTGACTACTGCTGGTAGATAGTTAAAGATTGCCAGTTCTTGCGCGAGCCATCACTGAGAGTGACCAACAAGAGGTGGATGGCCCTGCACTTGTCAGTTGATAGAGAGTGTGCAGATTGGGTGACTGAGCCAAAGGGGGCCATCAAAAAGGCTAACCTCACTTTCACGGTGAAGTTCTTGTGGCTGCTTGTCCGTCACTGTCTTTCCCCCACAGCTGCAGATAATATCGTTTTCTGGGATCGAGCAGTGTTGATGGCGGCGATGATAGCCGGGTTCGAGGTGGACTTCGCATGGCTTCTACAGGCAGTCATGCACGAGAGGGCATTCAAGGTCACTATTACCTACCCTTTTCCGTGCGTGATATTTGCTCTCTACAGGTCCACAGGTGTGCCCATATGGCACGTATATCAGCTTAAGACCCCGCAGGGAACTGTTGACGTCGGCCTCATTAGAGACGAGGCCAATGAGTTGGCTCCATGCAGAGGGCCCCGTCCAGAGCTGCCCCCACATGCTGATGATCTTGCTGATACAGTACCCAGGCCCGCACAGCTACACAGGCGGCGTCCACTGACACTACCCCGGTCGAGTCTATCCCGGGTAGTAGCACTGCCCCGAGCTCCTCTCGCACAGCCCCTCTACCGGCACTGGTCCCGCTTGCTAGGGTCATAAAACTAGAGGCGCAAATGGCCACACTTCTGCATCATTTCCAGTCGTGCATGCAGAAGTCTATTACTGGGTCCGAAGAGCGCCTAGAGAGGAAAATGGTCCAGTTTACATAGCGGAAGAACGCTGAGACTAACCAGCGCTTTGACGCCTTTGAGTTGAGGGTTCTAGCTCGACTAGCCCCTCTGGTGGATGTGTCGACTCTTCAAGCCGCAGTTGACAGTCTTCGTGCACATATCGACACGATCTTAGAGGCTAGGGTACCGGAGTCTGAGGCCCCTTTTGTCGAGCCTGCTGAGGACACAGTGTTGGCGGCCCTTTTTGCCACTTCAGAAATTCCACAACCTCCCCCTCGAGAGAGTGCCAAGAGGCGTAGGGGTCGAGTAGAGGACGAGGCGCGAGCACGAAAGAGGAGCGCCGAGAGATGGAGGCTGCGAGGAGAGCCTCACTTGCTGAGGAGGCGGTGCACCAGATGAGAGCATCAGAGTTAGCGGCTGGGGCATCTAGCTCCCGCACTGTAGAGATAGAAGGAGGCACTACTGATGGTGCGATTATTGTTGTGGACACCACTGAGGGTGTACAGATTGCAGAAGACGTGGGTTCCGTGGAACCGGACCCACCAGCTTGCTGATCGACGACGCTTTGCGTCACATGTTTGCTTCACCTACCACTCTAGTATTTAGATTTTTATGCATTGGGTACAATTGCATGTTTTTTTGTTGGGGGTGGGGTAAATGAAAAGTGAGTGTTAGGGTGAAGTCTGAGTAGCCCAATTCACCATCCTCTTTTGGGGTTTCCTTGCCTGTGTTCTTTTTCCCCAAAAGACTGATTACCTTTCTGTTGAACCGACATGTTTATATCTTTTATACTTAGTTTAATTCTGGAGCATGATGGCTAAAATGATATCCTGATAAACTCGAAAATGATGCATGACTAGGCATAGTAACTGATAATTGTGTGGCTCTAAGCATGAAATAGAGTTACACCATTGCATTACCCTAAGTCTTAAATTCGAACTAGGTGTCTGATAATCTGGTATAGTGATGAGATGTCAAGTGAGTGTGAGGAAAATATGAATAGTCCACTATTGGTACTGAGTTAGAACTTGCCTGGTTAGTTCTGCTAAAAGTTAGCTGTAATAGACAATTAGGAAAGGATCATAGGCCCTTATTCAATTGCCCATTTCTAGCCTAAATAAAAGAAACCAAATGAAATTTATCCTTCTTTGATCCAAATAATCTCAGCTTAAAATTAGACCTTTCTTTTTCACCCCAACTGATCTTTTATGGGAACAATGTGTTGGCCCTGGTCCCTCCTTGGACATGTGCACCTCAGCTTTTGCCAAAAGCATAAGTTGAGGGTGGCTAATGCATAAACAAACTTCGTTATGGCCTTGACCCAACTTTGGGTATTGTGTACCTTGACTCATGGCAAAGACATGAGTTGAGGGTGGATATTATGAGTAATGCTCTAGAAAGTGGGGTTGAAAGAACAAAGAGAGAGAAAGAACAAAAGTAAAGTGACTCAAGAATTCGTTGAAAGAAAAGTAAAGAAAAAGAAAAATATATAAGAATTACAAACAAGAAAAGAAGATAGTCACATACACAAATGAAGAAAGAAGAGAAAATAGCAAGGTGAAAGAATATGAGAAACTGGGCGAGATAAAATGATAGAAAGTGGAAGGTTTAGACGATACGTCAAGGAGGTCAAAAAGTCACTAAAATATACCTAAATACACCCTACCTGACCCTGAGCCTATGTTACTAGCTAAGAAAGACCTATCGTGATCCTAAGGGTTGTATAGCGAACTTAAGGCACTGAAAATAAGGGCAAGCTTAGGGCAATAGGTATGAATGAGTTTTACTTTGTTATGAGAGCAAGTGTTGAAAAGTAATCCTTATACTCGAACTGAAATCATTGTGTGAAAAATGAGGAATTTGTTTTAAAGTTAGGACACTAGTTGCAATACCGGAATTGTTAGCACCTCGGTGAGAAATTGAAGAGGATAGGTGTTAATGCATGGTGAGTCTGTGTCATGTTCTGATCCCACAAAATTCAAGCCTAATAGTGATAGCATGCATACATTTGATGAGATTAATCGGGATTGATAGCCAAATGATTGCAAAGGATAAAACATGGATACTATTGTACAAAGATTGAGTAGTGAGTCATAGTGCGTCGCTTGAGGATAAATAACGAATTTAAGTTGAGGGTGTTGATATATCGTGGTTTCACGGTATAATTAATACTTTTTCCTTAAGTTTAGTGTGTCTGAAAGTCTTTTTGTGCTAATTTTTGTATAAGTTTCTCTTTGTTTTGCAGGAAATCTTTCCAAAGCTGAATGCGGAGATTTTGAGCGAAGAAATGCAGAAGAGACCACCTACGGAGCTTATGACGGTCCGTCGTGCTTGCGACGGTCCGTAGGTGGCAGTGTAGTGCATCTGCTGAAGGAAGATGGGGAAGTCTGACCAAGTGTGGGGTTACGAAGCTTGTGACGGTCCGTCGTGTCTATGACGGTCCGTCCTGCAGGTTCGTCATGAAGTTCAGAGAAGTGATCCCAGTACCCATATTCCAAGAGTTGAAGTGTTTTGGAATGAAGACCCTCGACGGATCGTTATTCCTATGATGGTCCTTCATACTTGCCGTCGAGGGTGGTGAAGAGAGCAGCAGAAGAAATTGCATAAGTATGGGACGACGGAGTCCATGACGGTCTGGCGTGACCACGACGATCCGTCGCATGGTCCGTCGACCCGACCGTGTTTTGGCAGATTTCCAGCAAACAGAGCCCTTGTTTAATTAGTTATTTTATTTTTTATAAATAGTTCAAAAAACCTCATTTTTGAGGTTAGACTCTGTTATGTTAGACTGTTAGATTGTTAAACTCCGTATTGGTAAACATTGTATTGTGAGATTCTTGATAATCATTAGACTTTTTGTGAGATTATTGATTACTATGAGATTCTTGCAAGTGAATATTGGTAATTAATAAATCAAACTTTCGGATTTTACTGTTTCTCATTGAAGTAAGTGCACGAATTCTTTTTTAATATATTTGAATATTGTGTTTATGGCCATGAGTAACTAAACTCCATAACTAGGGTTGTGGGAACCATAGGCAAATAATCAGATAAACCTTAATTAAAATAACAATTCTAGAATAGTATGTTGCATGTATTAATAATTCTTTCGCTTAGAAGTCTTTTTAACGGATGGCTAACGTTAGAACTCTCCTTAATGCTACTTGCCGGACCAAGGAGGTAGATAATAGTAAAAGAATTATTAACATAGATTTAATGTATACTATCTATAGGCTAGTATTGACTAGTACGAGGTAATAACTTATTCAAATATCGAATACGATGCTTAATATGAGGTAAGGATAAGGGTTAGGATAGCAACACACATAGCCGGACCAAGGTGCGGAGTGAGATATTCTAGATGCCGGACCAAGGATTTAGAAATACATAACTTATCACTTGCATGCAAGATACTAGGAAAGAGTTGTTGTTGTTAGAATTATCAAGTTATGAACCTGTGGGGAACACGTAAACCCTAGTTACTTTGATTAATTGATTAAAATCCAACTGTCAAAGCTGTTAAGTGTCTCTTTCAAGTTCGTTATTTATTTTCACTCATTTAGAAATAGAAACCCCCCTTTTTATGTTTTTACTTTCCAAGGAAGTCATTGACCAAACAATAGTAATAACAGGTTGAACTTAAGTCTAGACTATTTTCCTCGTGGGAACGATCCCAACCTCACTAGTTGGGTTATTTACTTGACACGACCGCTTTACTTCTTATTTGAGAAGTAAGTTTGAGCGTATCATCGAACCATATGGGTATGACTCCCCAAGGACCACCTCTAAAGACCCTTTAAATTGACAAAAAGCTATAAATTTGAGAATCGCGACACGACGGACCAATTGATGAGCCAGCGATAGGTTTATAGCCCATCATTGGTAGTCGTTGGTCCAGACTTGGAAAAATTCAAAAAGTGATCCAAAAACCACTCTCTGTCGCTAAGGATAGATATGCAGTACGGTGGGCGTGGCACGACGTCCATTGAAGGAACACTAGGGCTCAAAGTTGAGGACAAATTTACCAAGGTCTTCATTCCTAATTCATGGCAAGATCGTCACCAAGGTTTGGTTTCTATCACGCTTGGGATTCTTTCCCCAAGAGTCTCCTTCAACTATGGTTTCAAACTACAGAGCAAGACTAGGGTTTCAATCTAGTCATGAGGTCTCTTTTCAAAACAAAATTATTCTTCAATTGTGATGAATAGTGGTTTGGATTTGTTGATTAACTATGTATATATGGCTAATTGTTGATAACCACTTGAGATTCCCCCTTGAACCCTTGATCTTCCCAGAACTCATGAAACCTTAAAATTCTATGGTAATTAAGAAAGATAATGAGAATGTGGATTATGTAGATTGATATTAACCATGTATTACTCATAGAATTTACCGTTATTATGTATTGGTTATGTGTACTTGAGTAATGGAAGTACGAAGAATCATGAGAGGGCAATAAGGTATGAAGTTTGGTTTTTTATTGGATTCAATTGTGCAATATGTGTTACTATGATAGTAACGATTGAATATCTAGTGTGTTGTAGTGATGTTGATGAATAGTATCCCTCATCCTTAACCTTAGACTTATGCATTCACTATGAATTGTATAAACATTTTAAAGTACGATTGCTATATGATTGAATGTAGCTTTTCATGATTATAGTAAAGAGTTAAGTGAAAGGGTTGTTTTCACTTGTGAGTACCTATGAGTTATTATGTTTTGGCGTTTGCATAAGGGCCTAGTAAAGGCTAGTGTGAACTTACAAGACAAGTAAAGATGGTTATAAGAAGGGAATAGATTCTTAGGGCCGAAAGGTCATGTAAATGAGATGAAGGCCTCCATTTTAGTAAATTCAACCTCCCACATGGGTTTCCTTAAGTTTAGTAAGTCAAGATTCCCAAATTATATGTTGTCTCATGGAAAGGGAACCCCACGCTAGTAATTAAGTTAGTGTTCCTAGAAACAATATCCTTGATCCTTAACTATGTTCCCATATATGACTTATATCTTAGTGGATCCACGTAGATAGCTATGTGTGAATGATTTCACCTAGGAAAGTGTTAACGCTCTCGTTATGGTGTGTGAGTAGAAAATCAAATTCCATGTAGCTCACATGGTCTCATGTCGGTTATTGCATTTCTTCCCCCTAATGTAAAAATTAAATGAATAAGTTAAGTATGTGAAATCTTATTAGGGTCGCCTTAAAGGCTACTACATAGTGTGAGGGAGGGTATGACACTTCTCTTACACATTGCACATGTGAGATCCTAAGGGATGGTCCTAGTAGTGTTCTTTTGTGATTATGATTATGGTTATAAGCTATGAGTAGTATTTATGCATTAAGAATGTTATGATGAATTATGAGAATATATTGTAAGTAAGAATTGGCTTGCTTAATGTGAAACTTAGCTTTGGATAGGGTTATCTGATTCAATCTTTAGTATTGCATAAGTATTGCTTAGGTTGTCTACATGTTGCGTTGGTATTATGTTGAATTGACTTACTATGCTTACTATATGTGCATGATTGAGTAAAATCTATAGAAAGCATGATTTTGACTAAAATATCATTTTCTAAGCATTAATGATTTTTGTGCATAAAATCCATATTTAGTACGTGTGATGTACTAATCCATATTTCTCCCTTTTTCTCAAACATTTTAGGTTTAGGACGTTAAAGAATTTGTGGCCAATTGCAATGAAGACTTGGATTTTTCCCGAAGTCATTGGTGAGTCCTCAAGTCCGGGGATGTTGCCATGTTCCATTCTAGCTATGATGTTTCTTATGTTTAGAGACATTTATTCTTCCATTTATCATTGAGAAAATTGATGTAAGCCTATAATGGCGTATTTTTCTTGTATTTTCTATGAACAAAGTTTGTACTCTTATAGATGGTTTATATGTGAGATGAGAATTAACACTCTTATATGTTTTACTTATGCTAAAAGAGAAGTCTGTGTAAAATTTATATGTGAGGAGTGTATGTAAACTCGATATATAATATGTGAGAAGTCTAATTACACTTCACTACATAAAGTTTTAAATTTGTCTGCATTTTTGACCTATGATGTGCTATGATGTATGCTAAGGGCTAGTCTTAGTCCTCTTCGAGGACGACGACGCCAGTACAACTAGGGGGTACTTTGGGTCGTTACAAAAGCAAGGTTTGATAATTATAATGAACAATTAGATGAAAAAGTAGAATATGATAATGTTAATGATGATAATAATACTTTTGATAATGATGAAACAGAGCAACATATGGCTACTAGTCCCGCTCCCATTGTCACTCCCACTCTCACTCCCCTTGTACATCCTAGTAGGTCTAAGCACAAGGTTGAACGTGCTAAAAACTTGTCATGTGGAAACTTATGACTCAAAGTGAGGATAAAACTCAAGTTATTTGTAATAAATGTAAACATAGAATGAATCATAAAACTGTGGGAAAAGCAGGTGTGATAGGGCATTTAAGTAATCATTTAATGAGCAGTTATAAAAACGAATTCTTGAAACCTATTGCTACAACCAAGCCTATAAAACATGGTATTCGCCTTTCTGATACATCTTTAGGTGTAGGGTATTGGATGCTAACATGGTCCAATAACAATTAAATTATTCTAATGTTTGTGGCCCTAATCCAAATGGTACATATATTAGAGAAAAAAATCTTGAAGAATCAGCTAAAATTATTGTTGTTTGTGTCTTCCTTATAAGTCTCTATAGTAAAATCTTAATTTATTCATTATATTCAAATTGTGTATAATCAATATTTAGAGGGTTTTCAAGAAACAAAATAACAAATTATTTTTTATTGTCAAGCTCAACATTTTCATTATTTTCGTTGTCTATTTTATTATACTACTTTTAAATTGATTAATACTTATGATATGAGTAATAATATTAATAGTAATGATTATTTCACAATTATTGGTCATTTTATTGATGAAAATCGGATCATCAAAAAGAAATTTAGGTTTTATATGTTGTGAAATACATAAGATTGATAGTTACATAACTCAAACTATTACATATGGTTTAGAGTCTTATGGAACTTGTAATAAGTAATTAGTGTCACCTTAGTTAATGCTTATGATAATACATCTGTTGTTGATATACTAAAACTAGTACTTTTCCCTATTTATGTTGATCGTTTTTATATTAGGTGTGTTACACGCTTATATAATTTGATAGTAAGATATGGTATATTCAATGTATTATAATGGTTGTACACAATATAGAACTGGATTTCATTTTATCTTTAAATGTCAAGCAAATGCTAGATGTAAAGAATTTGAAAATCATTGTCGTGAATTTAATCTTCCCCTTTGAAAAGTTCCAAAATTAGTGTCTACTAGATGAAATTGTTTATATGAAATGCTTAAAGCTGAGCATAAATTTTGGAAACCTTTATAAATGGTTTTGGATCCTCATAATTCAAATATGCGATATACACTTATTGAGAATGATTAGGATGACATCTTATAAAAAAATTTCAAAAAAAATATTTAGCTACAAAACAAATTTCTTGACTTTATCATCCAACTGTTTGTTTAGTTTAACCAAATTTATATGATATTTTTGATAAATTTTTTAAATTCAAAAATAATACAAGGTTTCCAAAGTCCATGGAGTCAATGATAAAAAAATTTAGAAAATATTTTTTTCCTACTCCTAGAATTTATTTAACTGCTAATTTATTAAACTCAATTACAAGGAAATAGGTGTCTCATAAATGATTGAAAAAGTATATTTAAATTTAGATATTCAAGATTACAAATGTTACGATCTGATTTCTCAGTCATGATTGCACCTACTACATCCCACCAGTAAGTAAGCCTAACTCGTAACCGAGAGCCATAAGCGACAGATTACCAAGCGTAATCCGCCAACACCAAGAAGTAAGATCTTCAAAAAAAAAGCGAAGAAAGGGTAATCAACAAACCATATAGGAAACATCCAAAGACGTGACATCAGTTAGTAGTTGGGCATCTAATCCAAAATAGTGGTACTACACTTTCACAATTACAAGACAAGTACAAGCTGTTTGTGAATACAATATAAATACTAAGCCTGGCCAAGAAAAAATAAATCGGTAGCTCCAAACTCTAGTACCTCACCCTCATCTCAGAAATCCCAAGCTGCTCTGCATGACTTCAAATCAATAGGGATAACTCAACTGCAATTAATAAGGGCAAAAAAGTAGTATGAGTACCAAAAATGGTACTCAACATGCAATGGACAACTGAGCTCAAAAGATAGAATAAGCATAAACAATAAGTAATAATGAAAGAATAGCACAAGTAACTAAACAACAGATACTAAAGTAACTAGGAAATAAATAATAGAAATAGAAAACAATGGGTAAGAAGTAAGAAATCAATGGATGAACACACATGGATTTCAAGTCAAAAACCTAATTACAAGCAACTAAATAAGATACGAAGTTAGCTACCCCGTTTTAGAAGGACCCACAACCACAATTCTAAAGACAAAACCTACTAGGTAACAATACAACAATAGCATAGAATAAAATATAGTCAACAATAAGCTATCCATATCCCTATAATATCGGAATGTACAAACATGAACATAACTCAACCGACCCCCATAAATCGGAGGGTACAAACAACAAACAAGTGTACTAGTGATAGGTAATTCATAGGCATGCCAGATGAGAAGTAGAACCATTTGAAACCATTACCATAGAACTCTAATAAACTCCCAACCCAACTAACAAGAGTGAAAAATCAATCCAAGACGCCCAACCTCACAATCCATACTTAGGGGCGTACGCTGCGCAACTACAAAGAGTGACTCGGGGCATGTCAACTCCGAAGAAGATTTCATGTATCAAGGCTGCCTAGACATCCATTCCATTCCTAGGGGTGTAATCCTCCCTTCTTGAAAAAAGTGATCAGAGGCTTAAATAAAACCAAAAGCTTGCAAGAAAGAGCATCGATTAGTTGGGTAGTAAAGTAAATACTAAGAACAATCCAGTTTCCTTTACTATCTCAAGTAAATAAAAAACCTTGTCCCTGAAGCCTCTAAATCTCAAAATTTAGCAAGTGGAGTTATACATGTGGTATGACTCCCTTTAAAACTAGTTTAGAAAATAAAAATCGAGTAAAATAATATCTCATCATGAACGATATCATATCACAAAATCTATCAGAATGAGAAAATATGTAATGTATGCCATCATAGCAGTCAAATAAAGTACTCCAAATAAAATAATTATACCATCGTTGAGACCACACTACCAATGAAGATAGAGTACTAACTTGGGATCCAACCGGTCCTCACACACGACCTCATGCCCAGCAATATAATTACAAGCTTAATAAACAAATAACATGTACACCGTTAACTAACAACTAAAGGTATGAAGAAGAGATTTCAAATCAAAAAAAGGGGAGAAAACTCAGGGGACATCCCTACCCCAATCACATCTCTCTAGTCTCAAACTAAGTGTAGTGTAATAACCCTCAAATGAACTAGGATGGAGTAGAGCTTCACTTGTGTTTTTTTAATGCCCCAAACAAACTCAGCTAAATTAGAGCCTCATGAGTGTTTCCTGAGTTAATTTGAAGTTAAACTGAGTTTCTTTAGTGTTATTAGTCAATTTGTGAAGTTTTATCAAGTTTGGAGGTCATACGTCCAAGAATGTCCATGGCGTTCGGAAGGTGTGCCTTAGATAGCGCCCACGTATCTTGATGTGTTTAATCAAAATTGATTTGGGATGTTACTAAGACCTATAAGACTTATTTTAGGGGTTTCAAAACCGGTTACGAATCCATCTAGGACCCACAAGGGTCCCTGGAAGAGGACCCCAACACTTAGACAAAACTGCCCAAAGCAGTGACCAGTCGACGAGCCAATCGACCAGGAGACGGCCCGTCAACCTGGTCTGTCATTTGGACAGGGAAGCCTGCACATTAGAGAGTTGAATTCTCAACCTACGACACCCAATCGACGGGGCATTGGTTGACAAACTGCCCGTCTGTAGGGAACCGTTTGTGCTGCCTCCAAAAGCTATCTTTTGCCTATGAAGTGTTGGGGTGTTTTGGTAAATTCATCCCAAGTATTTTATGACTCTAGGACTTTCGTTTTAGGGTTTATTAGGTATATTAAAGTATTTCAAACCCTCAGACCTCATTTTAGACCTCTCTTACTAAAATCCAAAATCCCTCTCCCTTAGAATTCTCTCTCAAGTCTCTTTGGAAGATAAAAGTCATGAAGAACTTGGAGGACTGGTTGGGACGTGTTCTTCATCAAAACATCAGTGGCTTGCATTGAATTTGAGGTATGGTATCCATCCTTTAATTCTCTTACATTCAAGGAGACCCTTTCACAAAGATTTCAAAAAGAGTCTTCAACCCTAGTTTCTTCTATCTTCAAATCTAAATATAGGTCTTGCATGAAAATGTTCTGAATGACTTAATAATAATGTTTCTAATTTTATTTGATGATTTTAAGTTTAGATCTTCAATTAAATCATGTTAAATTTTTTCATGTAATGTTAACTTAAAAATGGGTTTAAGGAGTTTAGTTTTGTAATCTTTGAACTTTGGTTTACTTATGTTGTTATTGATGTTTAGCTACTGCCTTAAGGGCTACTTTATGATGAATTATTGAAAAAAATGTTATAGGTGATGGAATCTTGGATTGAAGGGTAAGTTAATTATGTTGATTAAGCTTTAGTAATAAAATGCTCTTGAGTGGTATGGTCCACCTTCTTAGTGGCGGTATTTACTTGAATTGTATGAATATGAAGTTACTAGTTTAATTTAAATGAAGCTATTAAGGCTTGTTATGTGAATTAATATGATAAATATTCAATTCTTGTTAAATCTGTCTTATGAAGTGATTTTGTGAAGTAGACTAGAGTGTATGCTTGAATGAAGTTATTCTTGTTAATTGTTTTATGAAGCTTGTAATGACAAGTGTGGTAAGGATTATGTCTAGAGGACTTATATGACTATGTGAAATATGTAAAGTGTGCGATGTGATGAAAGAAGGTCTAAACATGTTTAAAAGTTAAATGTAAATGAAATGAAGCTCATGTGCAAGGAATGCTCACGTGTACACACAAACTCATACTTGAATGAATGAAATGAATCTAAATTATGTCAAGAAAGAGAGTTTTGAGGTGAACACTCTTCGTGAGTTAAGATCAAGTGTTTAGTAGAAAACTCACTATTCCTTTTGAGCTTTGTAAGTTAGTTTGGAGGATGAATGTCGTTCGTGAGTTGAGATGTGGTGTTTACTAGTTATCCTTAATTTATGGCTTATAATGTTAAGAATCCATGGGGATTTATGCCTTGCACAGAGAGGATATGAAGGAAAGGTGGATTACACTCGTGAGTTGAGATGTTGTATTCCAATGTATGTCTTGAGATGAGTACTCCTCATTAGTAGAAAATGAGTTACTTAGTTTCAATCTCCTTATCCCTTAACTCTGCGCCCGCATAGGTGTAGCTATTGGGAAAACCATGTAAAAGCTAAGAGAATGACCTCATTCTAGCCAAGTGAGGATCCCTCATAATATAGGGGTTAATATCGGGATTCCATGTCTAGCACTCATGGTCTATGTCGGTTAAGCTAACTCCCACAAATCTAATGAAAGTACTAAGTCTCCAAAAAGGACGTGCTACTTAGGGTAGTAGTGGTATGGGACGCTATTTATCCATTGCACTATGTAGGACCTTTCGAAAGGGGAATCTTGGTGATTTTTATTTAAATTGATTGAACTAAGTTCTTAAAAGAACGTATCACATAGGATAGGTGGTGGTATCGGACGCTACCTATCCATTGCACTAGGTAGGACCTTCTGAAAGGGGAGTCTTGGTGCCTAGTCTTCTAAAAGAGTACTTACGGTAGGTGGTGGTATGGGACACCATCTACTAATTGCATTAAGTGGTCATTCCGAAAGGGAGTTTTCGGTGTGTTGTTGGGTATTCTTCTATTATATTTCCGTTAAGTGGGTGTTTGTTATCCCGAGGTGAGTATGCCGAATGGAAGGAAGTCTTAAGGGTCACTTTGGTGTGTATTGAAGGAGGTATATGTGTACTTTCTTCATGTATTATCTTAGTGAGTCTTATGATGACCTTAGAAGGGAAACTTCTATGGAAATGATGCTTATTCCTTATTGACAATGCTTTGGAAGTTTCACCATTTTGGAGTCTAAGTAGTTCATTGTAAGTGTTAAATAAAATTACTATAAGGCTTGAGATGTTTTACTGTTAAGTTTCCTTTTGAGTTTAAAATTATGAAAATTCTCCTCTAAGTGTTAAGTGATGATTATTATGGTGTTTTGCGTTTATATTCTTGAATGTGTTACTTATTTTGCATGAAATGTTATTTTACTAAAATGTTCCTTTTCGAATAATTTTGCATATGACATACTTAGTACATTGTTTTGTATTAACCCCATACTTTTCTATAGTATCTAAGTATAGGTTGGAAGCAAGGGTGAAGTTTATAAGGAAAAGCTTGGGAAAGTTCCTTTCAAGACAAAGTGTGTCCGTATATATCCGAGGGCATAATTCCTAACTCTTTAGTTTCTTTATGTTAAGACTTGTTATGTATATCTCTCAAATGTAAAGGGAGGTGTCCCTAAGTTAATTATGTCGTGTCTTTATGTTTGTCTTGTGACAATGAGATTTTCTAAGTATTTATATAGAATTATTTTTATGTTAATTGTCTTGAAAAGTTTTAATTTCGCACTACTTTTCATGTATTATGTAAGGAACGATAGTTAAAGGGCTTGTACAAGACCTCAAAGGGTCAAGTACGCCCGGTCAGGAAATGAGGATTCTCCATAACTTCTAGGGGGTACTTTCGGGTCGTGACAGACTTGGTATCAGAGCATAAGGTTATGTAAATAGTTTAGAGTCTAAAAACTCTCACAAGCCACGTCTAGTAGTATCTTGGTCATTGGTGTGAGTCGCGACACATCCATGGACAAGAGGCTATAGGACGATAAAGTTTCACTTTCTTCATTACTCTTGAATCGTGCCACAGGACTTAACTCCATAAGGCCTCTCTCTTATGTTCCCTTTTTCGGTGGTTTTCCAAGTGTGACTGCTTGGAAGGGGAGATGTTTCTAAGTTTGAAGTAGAGGAAAGGTGAGTTTTGATGTTATGATTCTTTTGTGGCTAGAAGAGTAGATATTTAAAGTATGTTTTGAAAATTTTGATGTGATGCCATTTATGGCTAGGTGTGATTTATGAGATTGGAATTGTTGTGATGAGAAACTTTGTGGTGATGTAGTTCTAAGTATGGTAAGAATTATAATGATTGAATAAAAATACTTTTAGAGCAAATGATTTATCTTGTGATTATGTTCAATGATGGTACAAATGCTTTAAGGTGTAAATTTTGAGGAATGTTGAGAGAATGCAGAGATTTTATAGAAGTTGAGGGAAACTCCCTTGTTTGACTAATGTTTCATAGTTGTTCTTGTGATTGGTGGATGTTGTGGTGTAGGTTTACACTAAGATGGAAATGTGGTATGAATATCTAGTGAGGAGGTTTTGTTCCATGAAATTGAGTTAAGTGATGTCTATGAGTTGAACGAGGTGATGTTTAAGAGAGTTTGTCTAGGGTTGAATCCAAAAAGGAAAGTGTTATGCTTAACTTTTAAGGTTGATGTTTAATCTTGATGTGCATTAGTTGAGGGTAGTGTGAGTTCCTACCTTGTGAGAAGTATAATTGTTCTTTGAAGTATGAGACATTGAAGATGGCTTTACCCTAAGTGGGGGATGAGTTGAGTAGAATAACATGTAATGTACTTAGTCCAAGAGAATCCTCAAGGGTCACTAACTGAGAGTGGTAGTATGGGATGCAACTCTCACATTGCACTTAGTGCAACTTACCAAGTCTCTTTGGAGTAAGTTAGTGTGGTATTTTCCCTCATATTGTCATGCCATCTTGTTAAAGTTGCTTGAAAGGTGCATTATTGAAATTTTTAAGCATGTAACACAGTGAAGTTTTGAATTCAATGTATCTAATGTCCAAATATGAGAAAATTGCATTTTTCATGAATTATGGTTTCAATGTGTCATGAAATGAGTTTATATGGTTTTATAGTTCATATGATAATGTCATCTTAATGAATTGCTCAAAGAATGAAATTTTGAATTTTTACAGTATATTGGCACTGAACAAAGTGAATGCTCACTGTAAAAGTTCTCATTTTTGAAGAAAATTGTTTTGTCTTGAACTGAAGTTTCAATATGTGCAAAAGTGTTGTATATGAGCATGTTTAATGTTGGAGAAGGTAGTTCCTCCATAAGAGGAGGTTAAGGGTGATTTTTGAAGTTTGTAAAGTTTTGCTAAAAGTGCTTATGTTGCTAAGTGTTTGAAAGTGCAAAATGTGCTCCTTTCTTGTTAATTCTTTGATTTTGAGTGTTTGAGCCCTGATTTAAATGTGTTATGTGATGCTGAGTGAGTCCTTGTAGTTCTTGAAGTATTAGTGTCATTTGAGGACGAGTGTTTCTTGAAGTAATTTGAAGTTAAATGAGTTACTTTAGAGTTCTTAGGCAGTGTGTGAAGTTTGGTTAAGTTTGGAGGTCAAACGTCCAAGAACGTCCATGACAATCGAAAGGACTGCCTTAGATAGCACTTGTGTGTCTTGACGTGTTTGAGTGAGTTATTGTGTTCGTTTTAATCGTAACTGATGTGGGATGTTCCTAAGACCTATAAGACTTAGTTTAGAGGTTTAACGTCTGGGTAAGACTCAATCTAGGATCCACGAGAAGCCCTAGAAGAGGACACCAACACTTAAATAAAATTGCCCAAAGCAGTGACCCGTCGATGAGCTAATCGACGGCCAGTCGACCAAGAGACGGTCCGTCCACCTGTTCCATCATTTGGACAGGAAATCCTTCAAATTGGAGAATTGCAGTCTCAACCAACGACACCCCATCGACGGGGCGTTGGTTGACAAACGTCTCGTCTGTAGGGAACCGTTTGTGCTGACTGCAAAAAATGCCTTTTGCTTTTGAAGTCTTGGGTTGTTTGGTAAATTCATATCAAGTCATTTATGAACCTAGTACATTAGTTTTAGGTTTTATTAGGTATACTAAAGTAATTCAAACCATAAGACCTTATTTTAGACCTTTCTTCCTAAAAGCCAAAACCCCTCTTCCTTAGAATTCACTCTCAAGTCACTTTGGAAGATAGAAGTCAAGAAGAACTTGGAGGGCTGGTTGGGACGTGTTCTTCATAAAAAATATCAGTGGTTTGTCTTTCATTTGAGGTATGGTATACATCCTTGAACTCTCATCCATTCAAAGAGCCCCTTTCAAAAACAGTCTTCAAACCTAGTTTCTTCTATCTTCAAATATAAATATGGATCTTGCATGAAAACGTTTTGAATGACTTAATAATGATGTTTCTAATGTTAGTTGATGAGTTTAACGTTCTAACTTCAATGAAATAATGTTAAATCTTTTCATCTAATGTTGGATTAAGAAATGGGTTAAATGAGTTTAGCTTTGTAATCGTTGAACTTTGGATTATTTATGTTGTTATTGATGTTTAGATACTGCCCTAAGGGCTAATATATGATGAATTATTGAATAAAATGATATATTTGATGGAATCTTGGATTAAAGGGTAAGTTGGTTATGTTGATTAAGCTTTAGTTATAAAATGATCTTGAGTTGTATGGTCCACCTTCATGTGGCGGTGTTTACTTGAATTTTATGAATGTGAAGTTACTAGTTTATTGTGCATGAGACTATTAAGGCTTGTCATGTGAAGTAAGATGATAAATATTTAATTCTTGTTAAATCTGCCTTATGAAGTGATTTGGTGAAGTAGTCTAGAGCGTATGCTTTAATGAAGTTATTCTTGTAAATTGTTTTATGAAGCTTGTTATGAGAAGTGTGTTAAGGATTATGTCTAGAGGACTTATTTGATTATGTGAAGTATGTAAAGTGTGTGATGTGATGAAAGAAGGTCTAAGAATGTATAGAAGTTAAATGTAAATGAAATGAAGCTCATGTGCAAGGTGTGCTCACATGTACACACACACTCACACTTGAATATATGAATGAAGCTAAGTTAAGTCAAGAAGGGGAGTTTTGGGGTGAACACTCTTCGTGAGTTGAGATGAAGTGTTTAGTAGCAACCTCACTATTCCTTTTGAGCTTTCTAAGATAAGTTGGAGGCTAAATGCCGTTCGTGAGTTGAGATGTGGTGTTCACTAGCTATTCTTTATTTATGGCTTATAATATTGAGAATCCGTGGGGATTTATGCCTTGCACTGAGAGGATATGAAGGAGAGGTGGATTACACTCGTGAGTTGAGATGTTGTATTCCAATGTACCTCTTGAGATAAGTACTCCTCATTAGTAGAGAATGAGTTACTTAGTAGCAATATCCTTATCCCGTAAATATGTTCCCACAAAGGTGTAGCAATGTAAAAGGTAAGAGAGTGACCTCTTTCTAGGCAAGTGAGGATCGCTCATTTGATAGGGGTTAATATCAGGATTCCATGTCTAGCACTCATGGTCTATGTAGGTTAAGCTAACTCCCACAAATGTAATGAAAGTACTAAGTCTCCTAAAATAACGTACTACATAGGGAGGTAGTGGTATGGGATGCTATTTATCCATTGCTCTAAGTAGGAAATTTCGAAAGGGGAGTCTTGGTGAGTCTTATTTGAATTGAATGAACTAAGTCTCCTAAAAGAACGTATTACTTAAAATAGGTGGTGGTATGGGACGCCAGCTATCCATTGCACTAGGTAGGACTTTCCCAAAGGGGAGTCTTGGTGTCAAGTCTTCTAAAAGAGTGTACTACTTAGGGTAGGTGGTGGTATGAGACGCCATCTACTCATTGCATTAAGTAAGAATTACAAAGGAAATTTTTTGTGTGTTTTTGGGTATTCTTATATTGTATTGCTATTGAGTGGGTGTTTGTTATCCTGAGGTGAATATGCCAAATGGAAGGAAGTCTTGAGGGTCTCTTTGTTGTGAATTGAAGGAGGTATATTTGTACTTTCTTCATCTCTTATCATAGTGAGTCTTAGGATGATATTTGTAGGGAAACTCCTACGGAAATGATGCTTATTCCTCATTGGCAATGCTTTGGAAGTTTCACCATTTTGGAGTCTAAGTAGTTCATTGTAACTATTGAATGAACTTACTGTAATGTTTGAGGTTTTACTTTAAAATGTCCTTTTGAGTTTGAAATTATGAAAATTCTCGTCTCAGTGTTAAATGATGATTCTTATGGTGTTTTGCTTTTATATTCTTGAATATGTTACTTATGTTGAATGAAATGTTATTTTAATAAAATGTCCCTTTTCGCATGTTTTTGCATAGGCCATACTTAGTAAATTGTTTTGTATTAACCCCATACTTTTTATACTATCTAAGTATAGGTTGGAAGCAAGGTTGAAGTTTAGAAGGCAAAGCTTCGAAAGTTCCTCTCAAGACAAAGTGTGTCCTCATACATCCGAGGAAATAATTCCAATCTTCTTAGTTTCTTTATGCTAAGACTTATTATGTATCTCTTTTAAATGTAAAGGGCCGTGTCCCTAAGTTAATCATGTTCTGTCTTTAAGTTTAGCTTGTGACAATGAGATTTTCTAAGTATTTATAAAGAATTCCTTTTTATGCTAATTGTCTTGTAAAGTTTTAATTCAGCACTACTTTTCATGACTTTTGTAATGAGCAACAGTTAAAGGGATTGTACAAGACACCAAAGGGTCAAGTACGCCCGGTCACGAAACGAGGGTTCTCCCTAACTTCTAGGGGGTAATTTCGGGTTGTGACAGTTTTAAGGGCTCTTAACTTGTTAATTTAATGTGTGAATGAGTTTATACGTCAGTTCGGTTGAGTTTGAGGTCAAACATCAAGAAACGACCAAGACATTCAGAGGCTAGTCGTCTATGTGCTTGTGTGTGCCTATGTGTTATGATGGAAGCTAAGCTCTCTTTTGAGGTCTAAATCAATAGTGAGGACCCTAGAACCTAGATGACTATGTTTTGAGTTTAACTTCCGCGTACGACTACCCCAAGGACCCATGTAGTCCCTTGAGAAGGACCCTATCTCCTCGCTAAGAAGATGACAGGCAGCCTAATTTACGGCTCCAAACGACGACTAGTCAATCAATTGATGGCTCGTCAGTCTGGGCGTTGACCAGGCCTGCAAAATTTTGAGCCTCTTATCCAAATTACGGACCCCCATTGATGTGGATTTATTCCTCTGACGGTCCGTCGTTGTAGGCGTCGAATGGGCACCTACAAAAGCTGTTAAGTTGTGGCGTACTTAGGGGTGAGTTGGTAAATTCACCCCAAGTCTTATTAATTGCATGGACGGTTGTTTTAGGTGTATTTATTTATTTTAAAAATATTAAAATGATTAAAACCTCTTTTAGACCCTAATACCTAAATCAAAACCCTTTTCCTCCCAAGTTCTATCCAAAACTCCCATGCAAGCTTGAGGTCAAAGGCTAGGGCTATGGATTCCAACGGATTTCTTCTTCAATTCTCTTGGGGTTTCTTCTAATAAGGTATGAGATTCTTATATAAGGCTATATCACACCTTAGATCCAATATCAAAGTGATTTCAAATATTTCAAAGTTTGTGAAAAAGTCCAATTTTAAGTCTAAGTCAGGGGTTCTTGCATGAAACTTTTTAAAATCATTAGATATGATGTTATTGATGTTAAATTATTTTTCCAATTAAAATCTTCGTTAACCCTTAACCTTCTCAAATCTCTAAATTTGGCTTATAAAGTGTGTTAATTCCTTATGACCTAGTGTGGACATAATTGAGTTTAGTTTATGTTGTATTTTTTTTATTTCTATGGTTAATTATGCTATTATATTGTTAATTGTTGGAGATGTTAAGGAATGGTGATCTTGTCTATTGGAAGAGTTAAGTTGACCTAAATTCCATTACTAATGTAGAATTGATATAGAGTTGATATTGTGTGGTATGGTCCACTTATGGTGGAGATGTTTACTTCTGGTCTTATTTTGATAATGGCCTTGTCGGCATTATTATGTGAATTTTAGTAGTATCATGTTAGGGTTTATGTGAAGGTATAATGTGAAGTTTGGTATATGAAGTAATGTGACTTTGTATAAGGTGTTATGGCTTATATGAATGCATAAAGTGAAGTTATTATGTGTTATATGTGTGATCTTTTTTAATGATAATAATGTGAAGGTGTTTATGTGATATTGAGGTGATCTTGTGTAAAGCTATGTTATGTTGAATGAAAGCATATTCTTCTAAATGTTGGTATGTGATGATGATAGACTAATTAGAGTCTTTATATGCTGATATGGTGTCTTGTTTAGGTAAATCTAGTTGTCCCTACTTGATGCATAGAATTTATATGAATATTATCTCTTGGCTTGGTAGGCTTAGGCACCCTTGTCATGTATGAATGAATGAAAGAATGAATGAATGACTAATGTGAGACCTTGAATATGATAAAAAGGTCAAGAATGTAAAACCTTGAATATGAGAAGAAGGTTAAGAATGTAAAACCTTGAATATGAGAAGAAGGTTAAGAATAAGACGCCTTGAAGGGGCGGACCTAAATTGTGCCCTTCTTGAGTAGAATGATGGACTTAGAGGTAGGTTGGCCGGAACGACATGAAACTATTTTTAAGGAAGTCATAAGAGCTATCCTAATGAACCTTGATCAGTAGACCCTTATGGACCCCTTATTTGTTATGGTATTTAGAGTTGGTAGGACTTATAGATGGTACCTTCTCAAATACTCTTACATGAATGAAATTAATCTATGAGAAAAAAAGGCAAAGCACCGAGTGGATATGCTTAAGGGAGTAGCTCTCAACTAGGCTAAAGTTCAAAGAAACCTTTTGATGTCCCCTAAGACATGTGCCTACATGGGAAGTGTGCTACTTCTACCCTTGGCAAGTAGAACACCTTCCATGGTGTGGGGTCTGTGTGACGACTGGGGGTGCTCCCGGGTCGTTACATGTAGCTAGAACAAAATAATGGCAACGAAGATCCACCAAAGTCAAAAGTGTCAAAGTACAAAGATCACTCATAAATAAGCCCTACATAGAGAAAATCATAACTACGAGACGATACAACACAACCTATATCATCTAATATCAATCCTAGTCTAAGGCAACCAAAAATCAATCCTAACAAAGATAAACAAGATTATATACTCCACAAGCGAAGCCACAATCTAAACTAACCCAAGTCTCCTACAAAATCAAGAAATGATGGAATAACAAGAGTAATGATGAAAACCAGACAAATACCACCAAAAAAGACATGAAATATATACTAGACATTATCTAAGAATTTTAATCAAGAAAGTAGACCGAAGCCTATCTCAAATACAAACATGAGCACTTTAAATCCATCATACATGAACTATCCAAATGTGAAACGCTATCGGACACCGTCAAATTATCAATCATAACATAATTACAGAAGTTTTGACATTAAAATCGTAACAATGAGTAATGGACCAAAATTTGAGTCAAAACAAGAATATGGGACCCAGACAGGGAATCTTGAAACTGAATCCATCAAAGGTCTTAAACTATGCTTTAAACATGTGGTCCGAAATCGAACTTAATCTGAGCCCCGAAAATAGCCACAACAAAAACAGCAAAATTAACAAGAAAATCAAACAAACGCAGTAGCTTTGAATTCAAATGAATTAAGGTTCCTAAGAACATTCAAATAAAAAACCAAGTATTCACACTCCCAATTATTGCACAAGACTTTGAATCACTCAAATAAAAGCTTGGATGAGGTGAATCGCCTCTTGAAAATGAGGGCTAAAAGCTGAAATTTCTTGATATTAAATGAAAATTGGCCACTAAAAGTAGAAATACGGTCACTAAGAGTCTGCACCATATATAAGCACTTTAGCTGGTTTGCTCCAACTCTTAATTCTCCGATGGGGTTTCTGGGATTCTTATAAAACCCTGTGCATGCAAACAAAATATGTTGCTTCATCAAATTTGGCCATCAAAACTCAACAAAACCATATAAACTCTCATTTGAGGTAGTTTTGATGGAAAGTGGGTCCCAGACCAAAGTTATATTTTAAGCTAATACCCACAAAAATGTTCAAAATGAGACTGAGAGCTTAAAAAATCACACGAAATGTCATTCTAGACAAAACTCGACATTTCAGAGCTAACCGCACTGATGAAATTCTCCTCTGAGCACATTTAACAAGAATTTTAACCAAATTTAACCCTTGGTTTAAGCTTCAAATTTTAAACAACTAAGTCACAAACTAACACTAGAAGTCTTGGGGCCCGTACCAACCATGCCCCTAACTTAAAATGGTCGTTCCATAGCTGATGAAACTGCTTGAATTGCATTCTGAGATTGTCTTCCTGATATACTGATTTAAGTTAACCATTCAAGTCTAAGTCTCCAAACGATCGAACTATCAGTCTCAACAATTTATGAATGACCTTTGATCACAAACAAATAAAATGGTAACTCATTACAACAAATTACCTAAATTGACAGTAGTTAAGGATAATATAAAAATTTAAGCTAACAAATTGTATTACTTGTATAATTATTGTAGAATAAATGAAGTAGTACAAAAGGAAGAACCTGAAAGTTCTAGGTGTAATATTGATGATATGCTAGAAAATTATGTTAGACTTACTTCTAATGAAACGAATGATTTTTTGATGAATATCATGATCAGGAACGGAAACTATTAGGGATGCATAAGGCAAACCTCAATTTTTAGAATGGTGGTGGAATCGCGACAAGACATTTCCAAAACATCGACCGGTTGTTCGAGGTGTTATTCAAGCATCTCTAGTAACTTTGGAGGGTGCTTTTAGTGCAAAAAGGTTTCAATTTATTGATCATAAGTATTTATTAGCATCAGACAACTTAAAGATATCGATTTGCTTAAAGATTAAATCAATGTTGAGCGAAAGAATTATGGGCGTCCAAATTTACCTGCCCTAATTGGAGATGATATAGACAAAATATTGGTGGATTGTAGTGATGATGACATTGATGCCTTTAAGGAACAACCACAACAACCAATACCAAATCATGTTACTAAAAAATTAATAGAAGATTTAAGACAAGACTTATATGAAGGCTTCAAATATTAGTATGATAATTCAAGGTGTAATTCAAAAAGAACCCTTCCTAGAATGTGGATGCGTAGATTAGATCCTCTACATATATTTGTAACAAAAATTGTACTACTCTATTTTTTATTAATAAAAAATAGTCTATTTGTCTTAAAAAAAATTATTATTGTCTTCAACTTAATGCAAGTATATTTTTTATGAATTCCAATTTTCAAAAGTTTCAAACTTCAAACTTAAGTTATAATTTGAAATTCAAAAAGTTGAAAATTGAAAGTCTTATATACTATAAAAAAAAGTTTCAAACTTTACTAAGTTAGTTATAGATAGATTTAAAATTTTAAGACTTAGGAGTTTGAAATTTAAACTTTTAAGAGTCTAAAATTTAAATTTTGAAAAAATTAGTAAGTTATACTTTTAAAAGAAATATTTAATAAGTTATATATTTTGAAATCTTTGCAATTGAAAAAAGTCAATATTTAATTTAATTTATTTCCTAAAAAGAGGAGGAACCAGAAATCTGGTCTATTTTCGATTCGGTTCAATCTAGGTATGTACTGGTCCAATAGACTTTCTATTGGTTGATGCTGGTTTCGGAAAAAGTCCAGTCGGTTGTCCCTATTACATTCCCTTGCCAACCTTACTTGAGTCTATCACTTAAAATTTTTAATGGGTTGGGTTGGTTATCGATATTAAGGCTCATCTTTTACACCCTAATTGTACATCATTTTAATCTAAGAGTTTTAAAATATTTTATACTAACAACATATAGAAATTAATCTTCATATTTACTCTGATCGTTCTTTTTATCGTTGTTGTTTGAGCGAAAAATTGAATTTAATTCAAGTATAAGATTGCAATCTTCAATGAAAAAATAACGTGGATAAGCAAACATATAGTAATTAATTAGTTATTATAGTTATAGTTTGCCTTAATTACACTTTGCAACTATTTTTAGTTATAATTACGCGGCTCAATGTTTAGTTTGTATAATTCACTATAAGGATTCTTTGTTTGATTTGTATTTGTATATGACATTGATTTCCTTTGAATGTTCAGTTTTATCATCAGATACATTCAATTTTTTTTGTATAACTTTTTAAAGTTCGTATAAACGTGTTGTTTTGAAATCTATTTAATGTTTGTAGAATGTAATTTCTAGAACTATTAAAGTTCACATGTTGGTGTTTGTATAAATCCATTATTTTAAGTTTTACGGTTAAAAATAACTCAATTATACAAATACACACGAATTATACAAATGTACTTGTAATTATACAAATGATGTGAGAATTATACAAACAAAGTTATAGCTACAACTACAACCAGCAAATATATAAACTATAGCTAAGAAGCCTGATTAAGTTTAGCATAGCAGCTATTTGCGAAATTTCACTATTTTTATATTTTCTTCAATACTATTTTCATTTGATAGTGACACCATCAAATTTTATTTCTATTTTGGTAAGAATTATAGTAAGTTTATTTACTAAGTATATAAAAACAATACCTAAGCTGCAGTACTTAAATAGATTATTTCTTATCAAGATGGTTAATTTGACATACCTAGTATTTGACTAAAACACAGCACAATCAATTTCAAGATTTAATACATATACTGAGTTTTAAGAAAAACAATTACATTATCTATGTGTTTGGTAGTGAGCAAAATATATTTTTCAAAAAATATTTTTAAATTTTTAAATGTTTGATTGGTTAAACCTTTTGATAAACAATTCACTTAGAAAACAAGTTTCTTAAAATTGTAGAAAATAACTTGCTTGATAACCATAACTTTGGGACCAAATCAAGCTTTTCCTATAAATAGATGAGCCCTATTCATTGTAAAATCACCCCTTAGAGAAATAATAAGTCTTATTTCTTCTCTCTACTTTCTTCTTAATATTACTTTATAGTTTCATAACACATTATCAACATGAGTGAAGGTTTTGTTTGAAGAATTAATAAGGTATTATTTATTCTTTTACTTTTTAATGACTAATCTTACGAAACTTGAGTTTGTTGCCCTTTATAGTTTGGCAAGAACTATCATTATATGGTTGTTAGATTATGAAATCCACCTTAATGCAACAAGTCTTGGAGACCCAAAAAAGGATGAAAACAAAGCATCAAAACAGAATTATGCAAAAGCAATAATATTTTGCCTCATTATCTTGACGAGATTCTAAAAATCGAATATCTCACAGTCAAAGATCCATTTGGTTTGTAGAGTTGCCTGAATGGATCATACATCCAAAGGCACAATATGATTGGATGAATCTAAGGATAAAAAACTTTAAGTCTATAAATGAATATAATTTTGTCATGTTCAAAATCATTTCCTAGTTGAGACTATGTGGAGAAACGATTAGTGAGACTGATATGATGGAAAATATGTTATCTACATGTGCTCCTGTAGCAACAATATCAAGAAAGATATTTCAAAAAATATTCTAAAATAATTTGTCATCTTCTCGTGGATGAACAAAATAATGATTTAGTAATGAAAAATCATGAGAATCAATCTGCTAGATCTGAATCACTTTGTGAAGTCAATGAGGCGTACACCCACTGTGACATCCCGTCATTGAAAGAATTAGAATTAGAAATAAACTATTTTTTTAAAAAATAAATTTTGATATTTTTTGGCAATTTATGCTAAGTATGAGTTTGGATCAACTTTGAACGACCATATCTCTCAATACATAATGAGTTAGGTGGGCCATAAGATATCATATAAAAGATATTTGAATTATCTTTCCAACTCCACTATGTTTGTTTATTACTGAGCTTGTATGAGGGAGATACGTCCGTTTGAAGTCGGGCTGTCTAGTTAAGGTAAGTTATTCAGATTTAATAAGAATATTTTGGTCTTTTCTTACCCAATTAACTTAAAATGAAAACTGGTAATATCTAGGGGTCTAAACTGATTTGATTATTTTTACAAATCCAAATTTACGTTAGGGTTTTGAGAAAAGTTTAAGAAGAGGAGAGAAGGGGAAACAAACGTTCCTCATGTTCTTGAGGATTTTCGTTGCGGATTTCACCAAGGGTTGATCCCTAAGTGATATGTGAGTTCACATAGTTTTGGGTTAGTTCATCCATGCATCAATCATGATTAATTCAGTGCAATTTCGTTCTTGAAAGAGTAAAGAAGTTGAGTTGTTGATGAGTTTTGTTAAAATTTCCTTCAAGATCTTGATTTTTGAGGTTTTGATGTGTTCTTCAGATAATCATATGAGTTTTTAGGTTGTTTTTAGCAGATTCTAGTACATTAATGTATGATAATCAAATCTACGTGAATGGAAAGAAACCATTCGATTCTAGGTGAATTAATGTTAGAAAATTAGTAAGAAAATTCATCATGTTTACTGGGAAAAAGGGGTAGGGCGCCACTCCACTCAATACACCATGACTTTACTTTTGTAGTTAAGACTCTGGTGCCCTGCACCACTCAGTACGCCAGGGTTCCCACTTCTTCTACCCTTTCCCTATTCTTTCCACTTGAGTCCCCTCGAACCGTACCTATGTTTTCTATGATTTCAACACTCTAACGTACATCTAAAAATTATGAGATCATCCATAACATGAGATCATAACCTTCAATCCATATTCAAATTCAAGGTAGATCTAGGATTCAAGTTAACAGAGTTACTAGAACCTTTTCAAAGTCTTCTGCAATCATTTTACTTGTTTTAAAGACTTAAGCAATGAGTTTGAGAAAGAATAAATCCAATTTCATTTATTAAATATTATGTATGGGAACTAAGTATTCCCAAAGAGTAAATATTTTTATATTTAAGATGAGAGGAAACATCGATTTCCTAAAGAGTTTTCATAAGCAGTTTTAGTACCATCTTTTTTAAGAGAGATCTTTTTGAGTAATAATCTCAAACCACAGAAAATTCAAATATATGAGATTGTTAGATTTTGGGAGTAGTATTGAGAACCGATATTGGGACGAGTTAAAATAACTCAAGTCTACATACAACATGTAGTCAACGTGGGTTCAAAGGATCATATTTTTAAGATGATTTCTTAATGCTTTATAGAATAGATTAGTGGATCCACTTAGTAGTAGGTTCTATATACCGACAAAGAAGAGGACAATTTTATAAGCGTGGTCTAGACGTTGTATCATCATATCACTCATAGTGATGGTTAATAGTTAGAGAATCTCTCACATAATTACTTCTGTTTTCATATACAAAACTAAGTTATTATTGAAATTTGTTGAGTTAAGTGGAGATAAGGTTAGTTTCTTCAATTCCCTGTCAAGCTTATGTCTTGTTACCCTTCACATGCTCGTACATTCCATCTATTGACACCATTTGACTTGCATTCGTTGTTCTAGTTGACCTTTAGAATTGTTGGTGAGCCTCCTTGCTTCTAGAGGATCTTTTTTATCACTGTTTTTGTCATTTCAGTTTGTTAGGATAGTCGGGGGTCTCATCCCGACATCTCTCTTAGTATTTAGATTCTTCATAGATTGTTAGACATTATTAGTTCATGAGTCTTTCCATTTTCAGTTGTTTTGTTACAAGACTTGAGTTGCTTCATTAGCTAGTTGAATGTTTCCATTACAACATTCTAGTATATATCATGAATTTATCTTTGTTGAGTAAAGTCTTTCATTGAGTAGTACGCCAGGACAAGGGTTTGTTTGAGGCCAATAATATCTCTTTAGTACCATTCCCGCCAAGGGTGTAGGCTTGGGGCATAAAAAACTGGGTATCAGATCTAGGTTTCAACAATCCTAAGGAGTCTATGAAGTCATGTCTGTGGAGTCCTAGATATCGATGTGAAGCACACCACATCTATATTTAGGAGTATGTAACTTTTAGGAATTATCTCACTTCTTTCATACTCATTTTGTGCGATTGTGTTTATCTCTATAAACTTTTCTTTCTAACTCATGTTAGCACGTACTTTCAGATCATGACTCAATGATAATCTACCCTAGTTTATCCCACTAAAATAAATGTTGAGGATCAAGGGTTACTTAATGCACCGGAAGTGCAACCCCACAAAGAGGTCACCTATGTTTAGTTCTGTGAAGGTTTCTGGATGTTGATCTAAGTTGTGTCCAACCAATCTGGGAAATAAAGAGAGAATTGAGAGGAAGCATTTGATACTTCCAGAATCTAGGAGCTCTTAAAAATGAACCCTTCAAGATTCAGTATTCAAGCATCAATGAGGATCCCGAAATGTTTGTAGAGGAATTTTATAAAGTGTTTTAGATTATGCATTTTGTTGATGTTGAGCGGGGAACTAGTTGCATACCATTGGAAGGGTGCTTCTAGAATCTAGTTTGACAAATAGAAGAAGAGTAGACCTACATGGGGAGTTTCTTTCCCCCGAGCTAAGGGAGAAAAAAGTAAGAGAATTCCTCACTCTTAAGAACATTGATATGAGTATGAAAGAGTATAATGTTAAGTTCACCCAACTATCACATTATCCCCAAGAGATGGTTCCTGACATGAAGAGCGGGATGAGTTTGTTTGTTGTTGGGTTGTCAGGTAGCTATGCTAATAGGGGATATGGACAGAGCAAGGTTGATGGTACATGCATAATAAATTGAGGAAAATAAGCGGAGAGATAGAGAAGAGTTCTGAAACAAGAAGGCTAAGATCTGAAATGAGTCGGACAATAGAAGAGTAATGCAAACTAGTCATCTTTCCAACACAAGAAAAAAGTCCTGCTCCATCACATACTAGTGCACTTGACCTAAGGAACAAAGATGATCTCAATAATTAGAATCAAAACAATTCAGGGCTGAAATTGTATAGTCTCAAGGTAGTGTGACACAAGGAGGTGATGAGACTCCAAAATGTGCTAAGTGTGGTAAGACCCATTCAGGTGTCTGTCCTAATGATCTACTGGTTGCTTCAAGCGTTGTCAAGAGGGTCACTTCATGACAGATTTCCCTAATAACAGGAAGGGCGGTGGAAATAGGGGAAATAAAGCCTAATCTTATTCAGTTGCTCCTCCATACATAGTTTCACATAGAGGATCTACTTCACGAGCATACAAAGGATCAAATAATTTATACGATATCACTAGTTGCTAAGACCAAGAGAATTCTCTTGATGGTTTCATTGGTATGATCAAAGTCTTTGATAATGATGTTTATTCTTTGGTAGATCCTAGAGCGAGTCTATCTTTTGTGACTCTGTAAGTTCCAATGAATTTTCATGTTCTTCCTAAGGAACTTCTTGAGCATTTTATGTTTCTACGCATGTTGGTGAGTCTATACTAGCTAAGAGAGTTTACCATGATTGTACGATTTCAGTCAATCACAAGAACACCATTGCTAACTTAGTTGAGTTAGCTGTGGTAGATTTCGATGTCATTCTAGGTATAAAATGGCTTCATGCCTGTTATGCCTTAGTTAATAGTAAACTTAAGTATTACATACTAATTTTCTAATGAGACGATTATAGAGTGGATGAGTATTTCATTAGTGCCTAAGGATCGTTTCATTTTTTACCTTAAGGCCATAAATTCAAATTCCAAGGGATGAATCTATTACTTAGTTCAGTTTAATGACTCTTGTGTTGATGCACGACCTATGCAATCAGTTCCAGTTGTTAGTGAGTTTTTTATGGTCTTTCCAGCCCCACATTCCCTCCTGAGAGAGAAATAGATTTCGGTATAGATATTTTTCCAGATACTCGTCCTATATTTATTCATCCATAAAGAATGGTTTCAGTTGAGTTAAAAGAGTAGTTGAAATATCTTATTGAGAAAGTTTTATTCGACCAAGTGTCTCACCTTGGGGCGCACAGGTCTTATTTATGAGGAAGCTAAGAAACATGGTTCTCGTAGAATGTGCATAGATTACTGTCAGGTAAACAAGGTTACTATAAAGAATATGTATCTCTTTGATCAACTTCAGTGTGCCACTTGTTTTTCTAGATAAACTCTAGATTACTCTATCATCAATTGAGAGTAAGAGAAAGTGATATCCCTAAGACGACATTTAGGATCCTCTATATTCATTACGAGTTCCTAGTTATGTCCTTTGGTTTGACTAATGCTCCTACAACATTCATGGACCTTATGAATAGAGTATTCAAGCCTTATTTAGATATGTTTGTTATTGTATTCATTAATGACATTCTAATCTATTCAAGGAATAGGAAAGTTCAGGTTAGTCATCTCAAAATAGCTTTCCAGACTCTAAAGGGTAAGGATCCATATGCGAATGCTCTAAATGTATGTTTTGGCTTGAGTTTGTGCATTCCAAGACCAGTTTTTCAGTAATGGGATTTGAGTTGACACTAAAAAGATAGAGGTAGTGTAGAACTGGCCTAGACACACATCTCCAACTGATATTAGGAGTTTCTCGGGATTGGCTGGTTACTATAAAAGGTTCGTTGAAGGGTTCTCATCTATTTCATCCTCGTTTACAAAGTTGACTCACTTTCGATAGTCTGAAGCTTGTGAGAAAATCTTTCATGAATTGAAAAAGTGGTTGACTATACCCAGTATTCACCTTTACAGAACGTACACAAGGTTTGGTATCTTGTGATGCGTTCAATGTTGGACTGGTGTGTGTATTAATGCAGAATGTAAAGGTTATAACTTATGCTTCCAAACAACTTAAGATTCACGAGAAGAATTATCCAACACAAGATCTGAGTTAGATGTTGTAGTATTCACATTGAAAATATGGTGTCACTATCTTTATAGTGTTCATGTAGATATTTTTACCAATCACAAAAATCTTCAGTATGTGTTTAGTCAGAAAGAGATTAATCCCAGATGGAGTAGGTGGTCAGAATTTACTCAAGTGTTATGATATGAGTATCCTATATCACCCAAGTAAAGTTGTTGTTGATTCCTAGAGAAGGTTTTCAATGGGTAGTACCTCTCATGGCAAAGAAGACAAGAAACAGTTAGCAAAAGATGCTAATTTCACGTATCATTACACTTCATCCAATATTAAGTGTCAACGATAGTTAGTCACTAATATTAACCCAACAAAGTGAGTTGGAGTCGAGTTCCAGGGGAGTGGTACATACGCAGGAATCAATAGAAAAGCATGAATAAGCTCAAATCAATTAAAGGTAAGAACATTTACGAATAAAAACAAGTGTCAAATATCAAGGGTTTTTTTGTATTATAAACTACAACAACAAATAACATGAATATAAAAAATATAAGACGAGTTCTTGCGATGTGATTGATTATGGGCTATGGTAGACAAAATGGATGATTGCAATTAACAGTAAATAGTTGTAAATAGTGAATAAGCTAGACTTTTGTGGGGATAAACTTTATGTAAAAAATGTACCACGAATCAAATTGGTTTCTACCGAATACCAATAAGTAGTAGCTAAGAACAACCTTCACTTTAGTTCATTCACTCTCTCGAGCTAAATGTGTGGAAAAAGGTTTGTGATTCACTCTCTCTGTCTGAACCATGATAACCCAATACCCACAGACTATCAAATCAATAACCTTGATTTTAAAACCTCTCTCTCGAGAAAGCCAAAAACACGACGGTAGAGTTGTATTTGCAACTACAACCCTTTAGATTAAGCCACAATTACTGAATGAAATCACTTGTAAATGACATTTACACTATCAATTAACAATACTAAACAGCTAGATCAACCCATAATTACATAATCACACCCCATGAATTGGGATTTTAACTAAACATCATTAAAAGTTAAAAATTTTACCAAATTATGTTTACATCAACTGGGTAAGATTAGCATCATCTCGACAAAGGTCTAAGATGAAGAATCTCCAAAACCCACTTCTAATATCTCAAAAATGGAAATCTCCAAATCGTCATAACTAAGGAAATATTGTCTCCAAAAACTAAGTTATAAGCTCTAAACTTCAAAATTGAATTAAAATACAATTGATACAAAAACTAGATACTAAACTATGAATTTCAAAATGTATTTATAGTCGCCCAAAAATGCGTTGCGAAGGACCATTCGACGCACTATGTCGGGATCGCCAATCCAATCGGTGATCCTCCCATTGGTCAATCCCATCGCCTTTGTACTTTGACCTTCAACATCTTCAAGTTTTGTAACTTTGGGTAATATAGCACTGCATTGTGATATTGTTCGGCGAATTGCTGACTACTTCTTTATATCGTCGACTTGATTTTCTCCTTTAAAACTGAGCACACTTAAATATTAGGGGATACCTTGGCGTTTCGGCGACTCTCCCAATTGGTCAGGCAATCCTCGGGCCTTTATTCCTTCGTTCTTTTAGTTGCCTTGTTTCTTTTTGCACAATAGTGTTCATACTTAGCTCCTCAATCGAATGCCTGAAATTCAAGGATTTGCATCAGTTATTGTCAAAACATATGTATTTGAGGATACTAAATCCATTAAAATAAAGTCTTACATGAGTCCAAATGAACTTAAACTTTTGTTTGTCCACAAGTAAAACTCAAGTTCCACAGTTCAAAAAGGATGTCTCAAATGCTACACAAGACTTAACCATGAATGGAAACAAAAAGACTCAACTTAATCATGCAAGGATCAATTGTGCACTCAAATATTCTAGTTGTGACTCATCGTTACCGAAGAATTTCAAGCTCACATGATTTGCTTCAAATGTAAGTTCAAGCTCAACAAAGGTAATAATATTTCCTCACACAGAAGAATTCCATATCCGCACACAACGGTTCTACAATTCAAAGTTCTGGAATTAAAATGCAGTGTTTACACTCATAAAGATGAACAGAATGCATGATTTCACCCATAGATCTGCCGGTATTTTCCAATCAACACTTGCTTCAACTCATTAAAAATCAAAAAAGTTTTTTCAAGGCTTGTAATATGGCTGAATGCAAAGGTATGTTCATATAGACTTAGTGACCTGTGCACAACACTTTCTTTCCTCTTTTTTATCATTCCCATTCAAGTTTAAAAGTCACCCATTATTCATATTCCATGGACTATTAGAAACCTCATTTATTTTTGCATTTTCACAACTTTATTCCACAATTTTGTTATTCTTTTTCTTTTTCATTCTTTTCTTCTTTTTCTCTCTTCATTTTTTGTATGCTGGGGTTTCATTTGTTTTCCAAAACCATGGGTCAGAAGGGGACTTCTTTGCACTTCTTGATGTACCTTTTTCCATTAATTTCACCACACCACCAACTTAGACTTTTGGCCTAAGTTGTCTATTCAACCAAACTACAAATCATATGGATTCTGGGTAATGGATAAAGAAAGGTTATGTTTTCATCAAGTTTCTTCCAAGAAAAGGTTAAGGCTCAAGGGTGCTCAAGAGGGGTTCCCACACTCACAAGGTAGGATAATAAAAAGAGGTATAACGTCAATTTGTTTAACACTCTTCAAAGTTGCTTAAGATCATTTTAAGAGGTTGCGTCAGTTAGTTAAACGGACCAACGGGAAAAATTCTATGCGTCATCACATATGGTTCACGGAAAGCTCATCATACAAGGCATTGATGACAATGTCAAACAAGACTCCACACTTTCGCTACGATGCAATTTTTATCATAAGAGACTCAATTCTATACTTGTCCAATCACAACGAAATGCAAAGATGTCACATATTGTCTATGCAAGTTCATTTAGCCTCATAGTAACCGCACATTCATTTTTGTTCGATTATGAGCATCATTCCAGTCATCGATATTGATCAAGATCGAGAATAAAATTCGCAACATAATAGCCTCATCAAAACACAAGCAAGAGGTGACACATTTATTGAGACAGGTCCAAAAAATCATTTACAATAAAAAATAAGGGGCCACAAGCTCAATCTTCCACAAAAGTAGTGTAAAAGCACAATTATAGCTCATAAACCCAAATATATACACAAAATATCAGCCGCAAAAGGCCACAAAAAGTTGACCTCACCCTACCACAAATAAAGTCATTAGTCCTTAAATGCAAACGAAATAATATATCCACAAGTCAAAATAAAGAAAGAACGAGAGGGAGGTAAAGAAGGGATCATGTCTAAGCAGTCGCTCCATGTGTCTGGAGATCAGTGAGCAGAGTCACCTCAGAAAGAACAGTAGTTGCACTAGGATCAACCAAGGGTGTATTTGTTAGAGAAGCCTGTGCAACTGCATCTACCATGGCCTCCTCAATCCCAGTGAGGCCCTCGTACGAAGCTTATTCAGCACCTCAAGCATCTTTTCATCCGTCTCCGCCTAAGACTCGGGATTGGTTGTCTCCTCAACTCTAACACCATCTCTGGTGGTATAAGGAGGCATATTAGGTACATCTGGGATCTCCAACATCACGAATATCCTGGACATGTCTGTGGACTTCAACTTATCCACATCACTCCTTAGTAAGTCAATAACGGCCTTTAATGTTGTTACCTCCTTGGTGTCCCTTTGTCCACACACGCACATGGCTATCCTCTCCACAAGGGAATCAATAGTAGCACTTAACGGTGACATAATATCAGCAAGGGAAATATTAATCATGCTTGGAATGGAGGCCTCGAGTTTGGCAGCACAACGATCAGCAGAATAGGCAAGCTGCCCTATTCAAAGAAATGCATCCTGAGTAAGCAGGGTTTGAAAAAAAAGCAACAACAAGTCTAAAAAGGAATGCAGCAGAAGAACTAGGGGCATCAAAAGGTACAAAATAAGATGTAACTGAAGGTCCATGCGGTGGAGTAGGCAAAGATATTGATGCCTGTGCAGGTAGTGAGTGTGTATCGACATCTGGGGATGAGTCCAATCAGCCTGCCTTTTTCTTCTTTTTTTCAGCTTGGTCCTTTAAATATTCAGCCTTAATTCTCTAGATATCAGTGAAGTATGTGAGAATATTTCCACATCTTTCTTTGCATCTCTAGGTACCCCAGCCCATCTGCACAGCTCGGTGATCAATACCGGGAAAGAAAGTGAGGTCAGGTGCTTCTTGTCCCTCATGACCATGTCCTATACTATAGTGATCCCCACATTTATCCTGGTCTTCTCTATGATAACTCAAACAGACTTCCTTGGCTAGGCGGAGGATTGACTTGTTTTGGGACGATTTCGATAATGTTGTTGATGAAGTCAAACCAAAACCTTGTAGCAATGTTAATATCCTTCTTTTCAATTGGTACTCCAATCTCTATCTACTTGGGAGTATCGACTGGTACGAGCGAGGCTAATAATTTTTTCATATTGTCCAGAGTCTTTTCCAAATCAAATGATGGAACTCATCATCGGTGTCATCGGGACAATCCCAGACAATATTAATAGTCTCACTGTCACACTTGACCTCATTATCCTGGAAAAATACATGGTCAACCGGTTTAAATGGTGTTTCCTGCTTCTTCCTTTGTGTTATCAAGGTCCCATAAGAAGAATAGAACTCGCAGACCCAATTTAGAACATATGTGTCACAAGGCTAGGTGAAGATCTAGAAATTATTAGACTTAGGAAAGCTCATAATCTCTAGGTACCTATCAACCATCCCATCAGTGAATATACGTTTCTCCTTAATGGTAGTCCTCAACCCCTCAGTTTTTAATCTTTTCATCAATTTGGGAGGAGGACCCTATATCGGAGGAGCCAAGACTACATCTTGTGTTAGAGCGGGTGTAGGAGAAGTGGTGGCCTAACGAGTCTTGATCCTAGAAAGATCATTCATTCTTTTGGACTGCAGCTCTATCCTCTATGTTGCTACTAACTTATCATCTTCAGAAGCTACAAATTGGTGCTCTTTGTTCTCACCCTCACTCTCACAAGTAGTGAGGTGGGTGGCATATATGTTGTCAGTGTCGGAGTTGACTTCCAGTGATGTTGGTGCCTTCCTTTTGACTTTTCCCTTCCCACCAGTTGTGGGAAGTTTAGTGGTATTGGCCCTGGATGTAGTTGCATCCTGATTTAGTGTTATCCCCTTAGCCTTCTTTCCGGGTAGCATGTTTCTACCTGCAATTTTTGGTTTTTCCATGTCTGCAGAACACCGAGAAAGAGTTAGAAACATTTTGATGAAAGGCACAGAAGAATAATTGTTGATAGACTCGCCGAATCACTTTGGCGAGCTAGATTGGGCTCGCCAAAAGGACTGACTCAAAATTCTCAAAAAAAATTGACAAGTTGATGATGGGAAGGCATTTCGACTAGTTGTTGACATACTTTGGCTAACAAGGATTAGCCCATCAAAAGCTACAATGTAATTTAAGCTATAGAGGTGCAGACAAAGGGTGATCAAGAAGGTTTTCGGCGAGTTGCCAAGTGCTTTCGATGACCTCAAGCTTCCCACCGAAAATTATAGAACCAAACTACTCAATAAACATGAAATTAAAGGCGAGATGGGGAACTTCACATAATCGCCGAGTAATTTGGAGAGCTCGACCAAGCTCGCCAAACAACCCAACGTGCCTACTTTCAGTCCAACTTCTCAAATTCAACCCCCCATAAAACAAAGCATGCACTACTCAAATAATAATAAGACTCATAACACCCATTACCCCAAATACTCAGAATTCTCTTGGTTTTGACAAATTTGGCCTTTGACAAATTTTGCCCTTAAACATGATATCACCTGCTCTATCATTTTGACAAGTTACGTCATTTGACAAATTACGTCATTTGGTACAATTTTGGGTTACTTAGACTTCACCTAACCAAACTCAACAACATGAAAGCACAAACGCCACAAGATTTAATTAACTTTAAGGCACCAAAATTATGGGATTTCAACATTCAAAACACTACGGGCAAGATTATCAAATTAAAAACAGGCATTCAAACATATTAATCCTATTAGAGAGGCCCAACACACTTTAACAAGATAAAATCATTGCAAATGAGTACAAATTCGATAAAATAATCTTGGGATTAGATAAGCCTACTTTTGATGCCGATTAATAAAGATTAAAATGCTAGGTGGCAAAGTAAATTCCAATTAGAGAATAAATCAACCACTAAAATACTCTAAAAATGGCAAATTATAGAAACTAATGAGCAGGTGTTAGTTGGGGAAGTTCAAAAGTGAGAGAAAGTGAAAGAGTTAGAAGTCTAAACCTTTAGCCTTTTAAGAACCATCCAGTTCTCACCCATTCGGCGATATTATTTGTGCTTGCCGACCCACTTGGCATGTTGCCGAGTGTTCACTTACCTCGCCGTGTTTTATAGGACCTCCCGTTATTCAAGGTTCCAAACGGCGGACAAGATTGTGAGGTTGGTGATTCACCAATAATTTCCTAGGCTCGTTGAGTTTTATAGACTCCAATTTAATGTTCCCTTGAGTCCAACTACAATCTAGGTCGGGGTTGCCCTCCTCTTTGGCGATTTTTTGATTGGACCCTTAGCTCGCCAACCTGCACTTTTCAAACACTTTCCACACTTTGACCTGCACAATCAACACACCATTATTTCAAACTTAACAAGAAAGAATAGAAAAATTGGGTTGCCTCCCAAGCAACATCTTATTTAAATTCCTGCCAAAACGCAAGTCCGCCTTCAAATATCATTCTTTGGGTTATCCATAATGTCACTAGGAAATGAAACAATATATGGCACATTTTGGTCACCAGCTGCTTTATCAACAATGAATGGGAGGTTATAGTATAGCTAAGGGTCGATATGTCTTCTTTCATCTCTTTCGAGATCTTGTCTGACCTCTCAACTTTGTTGACAATACGAGAGAGCATATCCTCAGATCAGTCACCTTCTAAATCCTTTGGATTTTGGCACTTTTGAGGATGCACATATCTATCCTTCTCCCCAACCTTCCAATTAGGATTTTTATCCCTTCATTCTCGGTCACGATCCTTCCAACCATTGCTACCACCCTTCCTCGGGTAGTTTGAACAATAGCCACCGCCTTGGTTGGCTAGGAAATTCACCTCTTCATTGTACAAAGCTTCAAACTTTGCCTCCTTAGGATTAGCACACCAAAAACCCACGAAATTGACACCTCGAGGAGTAGCCACAATGACATCTTTAGACAAAATACATTGTGTCATGATCGTGACTATGTTCAGATCCCTTTCTTGTTCTTTCTCCATCTGCTCCTTGGTAGGTTTAAATGTGAGAGAGGAGACTTGGTCTGCAGGAGTATACCATACTCGATTGATGGTAGTCATCCAATCCAAAATCTAAGTTGCTATCACATAAGGTTGCTACATGAAACCTCTCATAGAAAGTTGGTAAAAAGATTGCAGCAAAACGCTGTCAGGCAAGCCATAAGTTGGGCATTATAGAACCAACTTCTTGAATCACACCTAAGCATAATGAATTGGGTTACCTATTATATTCTTTAAGCTCTTAATGATGTCCCGAAGAGTCATCATCTTTGAAGGAGGGAAAAGCGCACTTGAAATGCGATAACTAACTCCTCACACAAAGTGATTGATTCACATATCATTGAGGAAAACAATCTCTAAGGAAGGAAAATATGGTCCTAGAAGGTCCAAATGTGATCCCAAATAGTATTTTGAGACAAGAAAAGGTTGATCGCCACCCGTCTTAAAAAGATTCATCGTTAAAAGGTTAATTGGAATGGGTTCTTTTAACTATTCACTAAATGTGTTATAGTGACGGAATCAAACTTGGTCGCCAAAGTATATTTAGGGACTACATATATCTTTCCAAATATAGATGATATTCTTCCTTAAAAACTAGTTATTTTTTGGTCGGTTAAACCCTTTAGAGACTAGCAACTAACTCGTCCTAGATTAGTTTTTAGGGACGAGCAACTACCTTGTCCTAGATAAATTTTTCTTGACGAGCAACCAAGTCGTCCTAGATTGTTTTTTTGAGTCAAGCAACATTTCGTACTAGATGAACCTTTAGGGACAAGAAGTTGTCTCATCCAAGATGAAATTTTTAGATACAAGAAAATGATCTCTTCTTAGGTGAACTTTCAAAGACGAGTAGAAATTTTGGTCTCTAATTGACCACCAATGATTATGGATCTTCATTTCACAAAAGTATTATAAGTTCTATCAATAAATATAAGATTGTTACAGTAAATTTCCATACAAAAGGCTCATATAAATATAAAAATAAGTAAACATCCCATGGTGTTAGTTTCAATAATTAATTAACAAATTTTTTGTAGCAAATTAACAATATCCCGAGGTAGACTATGATTGCTTGTTTTGCACAACTTCTCTAAAAAATGATAATGGTCCTGTGCATCTTCTAAAGTTGAATCTTGACTTCTAGATTCATTCTTTTCAAAAAAAACTCTATAAGGGGTTATCAAGAATATAAACAAGGTGCAAGAAGGTAAAAAAAAGTTGATTAAGAAAACTTTGATGCGATACAATCATAACAAAAATCCATATCTATGCGGAAAGCACAAATTCAGTGACAAGCTAGCACAAATGGAGAAATTCTCCACCAAGAAGGATATATTATGTTTAAGGGGAAACAAGTTGTTACACAGTAACTAAACAAGCATGATATATATCAATGTTTCAACTATAAACCAACAGGTTATAATTGTATCAAGGGAAACAAACAAGTTATCATTGTTTTTTTCTCGAAATTAATCCTTGTAGGAGTCAAACAGTCTCAAATTGTGCCTGCAATTGTACGAGTAGAACATTAAAAAACAAATAGAAAAGAGGGCAATGATCTATTAAGAAATTCTAATGTTATAGGTTTAGCAAGTTACTTGATCCTCTAAACCAAATCAAGGTGTAACTCAAATCTCTGTCTTGCTTGAGTTTAGGCCAAGAGTTCTTTATATGGATGGGAAACCTGATGTACAACAGAAGTAGATATAAAAAATTCTCTTAATAACCCTGAGAGTGATGTCAAATTTCTTCATGCATCGATAAAAGCCTATTCAAAGGGATAAGTCTTATAGGGGCCGAGAGATTCTGTATATGGCTAGGATGTTGTTACTGCTTTTTTCCTAACATTTTTATCTTGTATTCCTATTCTTAGTGGACAAAGCAGAATTTATATATGGTTGAATATATATATATATATATATATATAATTTTGTATATGGTTGAGTATAATCGTTCTGTCACTTTATATGATAGCACACAAGAAGCAACAATTCCCAAGACATCTAAATGGCTAAAACTTAATGCATATCAGTTTTTCAATTTTTGTCTAGGGAAGAAACAATGCAAACATTAAAATAACTCGGATCAACTAAAGCATTTCAGATGTGGTAGCTATTACTAATATTGTAGCTGCCAAAAGGCTAAAACTGAATGCAAATCAGTTTTCCAATATCTATATAGAGAGGAAACGACACAAACATTAACATAACTCAGAAGATATGTATAAAATAACTCTATTTTATCAACAAAAGCAGCACTATCCCAGCATATGTATAAAGATTCATATATGTATAACTCTGTTTTTCTCTATATAGAGTATTAGTAATATGATTTTGTCCTGCCAACAAAAGTGATAAAGCTCATCAAACAAACGTGTAAAACCTTTATGTGGACGGGTGGAATGGAAGTCACAAAGAAAGCAATGATAGCATGGGATAAAGTGGTTATGTCTAAGACATCAGGTGGACTTAATATTCTAGGAATTATTGTATGAAAATATGATTGATTCCTTAGACACATACAAAACACTATAATATGATTGATTTACATTTAATAATTCAATGGTGCTTTTGCAATTACTAATTTATTTTAGTAAGATAGATTTTTTTAAGAATTAGTTGCACGTGGCATGCTCTGTTTGTCTTAAAAGGTAAACAATAGTTCACTTGTAATTTCGAATAGATTTCTCGAGTCGAATACAAATTCCTATAACTTCTCTCTGAACATTGTCTTAATGTATAACCTATGAGTGCCTCTGTTTAAGAGTATTTCACTATTTTGTTTTCTCTGAGGACTGATCCCTGTTGTTTCAGGATCTTGTCACGCTAAGTTTAATATACTTAAAAAATTACCAGCTAATCTCAAAGAAGAAATGTAATTCAAACAAGTAGTGAACTCGAACAAATCAAACATAGAGAAAAAGAAAAAAACAGGTCCCAAAAGAGGAGGCCTACGTGAAACTTGAATAAATAGAAAATAGCTAATAATGCAGAGATTTCCAAGCACCTTTTTCTTGTTTTCAAGCCAACTAGTGTTTTCCTTGGTCTAGTTAAAAGTGAGCAAGAGAAATACCCTGAATATGGTAGGTATCCTATTTTTTAGATTCTAGAGTTGTGTTTTACACCACTTCCTTGTTCAAGCATTACTAGTCTGTCACGATAGATAGATGTTCCTTACTAATAACAGATAGTATTAAATAAATAGTATAAAATAATATTAGTATTTACTGTGTACTAATCCTAGTCCTATTAGGATTAGTACTCCTTCCTATATCTCCTATATATATCTCCCATTTTTCCCTTAACACTTCAATACAATCAATATTCCTTCATGGTATCAAGAGCCAGAAAACCTAGATCTTCTTTTCTCTAGGTTTTTTTTCTCTCTTTAGGGCACCGATCGTTCCCTCTCTTCTCTTGGGCGGCGGCAGCCATGACAACTGAGGTGGATCCTCTCGATTCACCTCCTTCTGGCGTTAAACTCCTTCTCAGGTATCTTCATGCCCTGATTCCCAAAAAATTATCAGACATAAATTACCCTACATGGAAAATCACAGTTCTTACAACCCTTGGGCCAATTAACTTCTCAAATACGTCGATGGAAGCACAGAACCTCCGCCGGCAGTCATCACCGCCACGGACAAATAAGAAAAAACCAATCCGGCCCATGCCTCCTGGAAAGCCGTGGATGGCCAGATCCGATCATGTTTGATTGCGGTCATCCCTCCCATGGTTCAGAAACACGTCCGATCCTACACAACTGCTTCAGCCCTATGGACGACCCTCGCAACACTCTATGAATCAAGTTCCCACTCTCATATTTTTCAATTGCGTGATCGTGTCCACACAATTACCAAAGGCACGAAAACTATGGTAGAGTATTTAGACGAGGTATCCACCATCATCACAGCCCTCGACACTATAAACGAAATCATTCCCGAAAAAGATCTCGTCATGTGCGTCGTTGGGGGGCTCCCATCAGCTTACTCCTCTATTTCGCATTAGTCCAACGCCCGTTGACCTGGCTACTCTCTCCTCGTGGCTAAAAATTGAAGAAATCAACGTGGCTCTGGAGAGCAAACCTCTTCTCCGAGAAGCCGTTGTTATAGAGCCGGCCACCGCCCTCAGCGTAGCCAGTACTATCGCGGGGGGCGGGGTGGCGGCCGGTAGCGGAGCCGCTGCGGCTACAGCAGAAACAGCAGAGGCCGCGGGCGGGCACTCGGCAGGGCAGTCGTCCGTCGTACAACGGTCAGCAGCACGACAGCAACAACAGCCTGCACTCCTTCGGCAGCGCCGGGCAGTCATCTTCCAGCGGCGGGCAGGGCACTTACGAGCGGGATCGTCCAACTTGTGAAATCTATCAGAAAACAGGACACACCGCTGTTCGTTGCTAATTTTGGTATGAGGACAGCCAAAATAGTGATAACCGTGCCAATTATGCATCTCAAGCCATCCCTTCCTCTGAATGGTTGTTGGATACAGGGGCCAACATGCACGTTACTTTTGATCTATCCAAGCTTAACGCTCCAAATCCATATCATGGCTCCAATGGTATTACTGTTGGCAACGGTGAGTCCCTTAATATTTCTCACACTAGCACGGATACCATTAAAACCACCACCGCTATCTTTCACCTAGGTAACCTTACCCACGTCCCTTCTATTAAAACCAATCTCCTTTCAGTTCACAAATTCACAAAAGACAATAATTGCTCACTCTTGTTCACCTCTAATGATTTTCAGATCCTAGACAATACTACAAAGAGGGTGATTTTTCAAGGCCCCTGTGAGCATGGTCTGTACGTTCTTCCTGGCACAAGTGCGTCTGCCGACCCAGTTTCAGAAAGTGTTCCTGTGGCTCCGGAGGCTCTTTCGGCTGATGGCCACAGTCTGTTGTGGCACAGTCGTCTGGGTAACCCGTCTACTCAAATAATAAATTCTTTAATGTCTCAATTAGGTTTTTCTCCCATTCATGTAAACAATTGTGACTCCTGTTCAATTGCTAAATCTCATAAATCACCTTTTACTTTATCTGAGAAGCGTACAACTGCACCTTTTCAACTTATTCATTCTGACCTATGGGGTCCTACTGCTGTTCCTTCATTTGTTGGTTTTCGCTATTATATTTGTTTTGTGGATGATTTTACAAAATACACTTGGTTGTACCCACTAAAACACAAATCACATGCATACACCACCTTTGTCACTTTTGAAAAAATGGTCAAAACACAATTCAATTCTCATGTTAAACTTTTTTGAAGTGACAATGGAAAGGAATATGTAAATAACATCTTTGGCCAGTTTCTGCAATCCCTGGGAATTATACATCAAACCTCCTGTCCATACACTCCCGAACAGAATGGGATGGCTGATCGTAAGCATCGCCATCTCATTAAAACGGTGGTTACTCTTCTACATCAATCCATCTCCCTGTCTCCTTTTGTGTAGAAGCTCTAGCCTCCGCAAACTACCTCATTAACTGAATGCCCAGTCACACCCTCTCCAACAAATCACCCTATCAACTCCTTTACCAAGAACTTCCCAATTATACCAACCTCCGCGTCTTTGGGTGTCTTGCCTACCCTTTGCTACGCCCTCATATTACTCACAAATTACATCCTCGATCCCGTCCTTGTATTTTTTTGGGATATCATCCTACCTCCAAGGGTTATCGCTATCTTTACCCACAAACTCATAAAGTCTACATATCTCGTTATGTCAAATTTGTCGAAAATGAGTTTTCCTACGAGTCTATTTCCTCCTCCACAAATACATCATTCATTGGCGTCCTTCCCCTTTTTCCAACATACTCACAGGGTCCCTCACCACCTTCCCCCACACCACCACCCACTACCCAACCACCCCTCATCACCCCTTCGACCGTCACCCACAATACACCCGCAACCACCACCCACACTCACAACCAACCTGAACCACCCCGTACCTACAACATCTCCAGCCCGATACATTTTGGGTCCTTCCCGGCCACCCCCGAATAACCACCGCCCATGCCACCCCCAATACTCATCCCATGTTAACCCGTGGCAAAGCCGGTATCTTTAAAACCAAAACCTTTCAGGCTACCATACTACCAAATACACCCCTTCGCGATAGTGAACCAACAACCTACTCAATTTCCTCAAAAAATGCTTATTGACATCATGCTATGGATGACGAGTTTAAGGCTTTGACTGATCAGAAAACTTGGGTTCTTGTACCTAAGCCCCATGGGCGGCACCCAGTGGGCTGTAAATGGGTGTACAAAATTAAACACAATGCAGATGGTAGTATTTCCAGGTACAAGGCTTGTTTAGTTGGTAAAGGTTACAATCAGGAGTATGGGCTTGATTACTCCGATACATTCAGTCCTGTTATTCGGCAGGAAACCATTCACCTGGTACTGTCACTCGCCATGCGCAACAATTGTCTCATCAATCAGTTGGATGTTTCCAATGCTTTTCTTCATGGCATGCTTGATGAAACTATCTACATGACGCAACCACCGGGCTATGTTGATCCCCGCTTCCCTCAACAATTTTGCAAACTCCAGAAGTCTCTGTGTGGGCTCAAGCAAGCCCCCCGTGCTTGGTACACACGTCTGAAAACGTTCCTCCAGGGACTCGGCTTCACGTGTTGCGTACACGACACGAGTCTGTTTACTCGACATTCAACACATGGTACAGTCATTCTTCTTGTCTATGTAGATGATATCATTATTACAGGCTCTACTGCAGCTCTTATTCAGGATGTCACTTGAGCTATGCATACTACCTTCAAAATGAAGGACCTTGGCCCGTTACATTATTTTCTGGGAATGGAGGTTTCTTGGACAGGCAGCGGCTTGTTTCTTCATCAGTCAAAATATGCTCGAGATCTGTTGATGAAATCTGGACTGGAAAAATGCACCAGTCAACCAACACCGATGGCAGTATTTTCGTCTACGAATGGAGCCGACACCCCCTTTGCCGATATCACCCACTTCCGCAGCCTCATTGGGGCTCTACAGTATCTGGCCATTACTCGTCCTGACATCCAGTTTGCTGTCAACCGAGTTGCTCAGCGCATGCATCAACCAAGTGAACATGATTACCATTGTCTAAAACGCATTCTCAGGTACATTTTTGGCACTCTTGGTCATGGTTTACTCATTCGACCCGGGGACTTGGAGCTTCGGGGTTTATCATATTCAGATTGGGCGAATGATAAAAATGACAGAAAATCTACATCGGGGCTTCTCATTTGTTTGGGGCCGAACCTGATCTCCTGGTGTACAAAAAAACAACCCAAGGTCTCTCGGTCCTCGACTGAAGCTGAATACCACTCCCTTGCTCTTCTTGCTGCTGAGACCATGTGGGTCACATATATTCTTCGCGAACTCCGCGCCACTCACACTGTTCCTGCTCTCTATTATGACAACAAATCAACCATCTGTGTAACCAAGAATTCTGTCCTACACACCAGAATGAAGCATGTTGATACCGATTGTCTCTTTGTTCGCGATGAAGTTCAGGCCGGCACCATGACTGTGCAGTTTGTACCCACTGAAGAACAACCGGCTGATATTCTCACCAAGCCTCTTCCAAGCCGACAACACGATTACCTCTATTCCAAGCTTCCGTTCGCTTCCGCTCAGCTCAGCTTGAGGGGGGATGATAACAGATAGTATTAAATAAATAGTATAAAATAGTATTAGTATTTACTGTGTACTAATCCTAGTCCTATTAGGATTAGTACTCCTTAATCCTAGTCCTATTAGGATTAGTACTTCTTCCTATATCTCCTATATATATGTCCCATGTATTCTCTTAACACTTCAATACAATTAATATTCCTTCAGTTACTTTGCATGAAACTGAGAAGTTAAATCTACAACAACTTATCCATTGGATGGCTAAAAGTTTGGAAAGATCAAATGGCTATTTTATTCCCTAACCTCTATGAACATTGCTATTATTTTTTAATCTAGACTTCATTTTTTCAGTAGCATTTCATTGCTTAATATCATATCACTATTCACATCATTGATGTGGTTTACAGAAGGAATCTTGCAGTTTTTGGATGATAACAAGTTCCCCTTAACTACAGTACTTACTGAACTTGATGCTGCTAGAGTTTACACCAACAAAAACAAACTTCAGGTAACTTTTATATCTGACTCATTGTACTTCATATCATCTTTTGTTTCCCAAAATATTTCACATCTCCATTTAGTTGTAATTCATATGCTCATACACTTCATATTATTTCATAATACAAATGCTATCATTTCTCTAAGAAAGAAAGGTGAAATAAACAAAGGTTGTTCTCCTGTGTTATCAAAACAATGTTAGTTTGATATTTGTGGAAATTTTACCTTCACAAATATATGCTAAAACACGTACAATAAGAAGAGGAGACTACTACCAAAGTTCACTACAATTCTGAGCATCTATAATTGTTTGACCAATCAGGACTTAGCTTTTGCTATTGGATATAGAGTTTGTAACAAACAATTTTATGAGGAAATTCTCATCTCCAGCCAACACATTGTACTATGTATATCTAGTTCATGCATTTTTTAAGAAGACTATAATCATGTACTAATTTGTGACAATTGTTGGATTTTTACCTATGTTTCATTGCCATATTGGTGTTGATAATTGCTGAGCCTGATGACTTCAAAACGCTGCAAGAAAGTTCAAATCAAAGATTTCTCTCTTGTCCAGATCTAGTGAACCAGATTCTTTTTTTCTAGATTTGTGAAACTGACATATGCCTTTCAATTGCAGATAACGTTCATATTTGCAGATATTAAAGAGAAAAATCTTGCAAATCCCTACCTAAGTATGGTTGGTCTAGAAAAGTCAAAAGACTCTGTGGTTAGTTTTTCATGAAGTATTTTTAAGCCTCTCAATAGTAACTATTTATAGTTCATCAGCTTCAGGCCCAAACTAAACTATAACTTAGTTCATTAAGCACTGATCCCTTCATGTTTGGAATTCATATCACCCTACAAAACTTAATATTCTCTAAGAAAACGATCAACAGCTAGTCTAACAGAACAAGAGTTCAAAAAAGAAGAGATATAACTCAAACAACACAAACAATATATCGACTTTTCAGAAGAAATCAAATCAACTCGTAAAAGTGGAGGAATACCTCAGATTTGAGTGAATAGAAGATAGAGATTGAGTGGTGATCACATCTACTGTCACGACCCAAAACGGGTGGTGAATGGAACCAACACTTACCTCCTTAAGTGGGCGAACCAACACATCTAAACCCCAACATATACCAATAGTTCAACTATAAATAATATAAATAATGCGGAAGCTCCAAAAGATACTAAGAAACCAATATAAATAAGTTTCTAATGTTTATTACTTATCATCCCAACATCTGATAGTCATCACATCAAGGATATCTAATCTCCAATACTAAGTCTAAGAATATTGAATACACTAAAATAAAGAATAAAATGGTATGTGTCTGAAAGTATAGGACATCATGTTGTGACCGAGAGAATCCAACACGAGTTTGAATGGATAGCTCACTTGTAACTTGATATGCGGGAGGGTGGATAGAGCTGAGGGAAATCAGAAGTCATAGGTACAGTCGCTGCATTTCATAAAAGGAAAACAAAGAAGAAAACAAGTAGGACTCAGTACGAGGCAATATGTACTGAGTAAGTATCATTGGTCAACCAAAAATAGTAACTAATATAAAAAGAATAATAGTATGAACTCAACTATAGCACTTAACATGTGATAAGCAACAAACAACATGAACAAGTGTCAATAACAATAAAGTAAGCACATATTAAGTCAACGGTATCAAGATCACACATGAGGACTCATGCCTCCAAACCAAATCATTTTGGGGAGTTGAGTTCTTTGAGATTGAATATCTTCCATTAATTCAACATATTTTTCCTTTAATATTATCGTTCAGAACGTGACACTCCGATTCAAAAATACCGTGTCGAAACGTGACACTCCGATCCAAGAATATTGTGTCGGAACGTGACACTCCGATCCAAAAATATAGTTTCGGAACGTGACACTCCGATCCAAGAATACAGTGTCGGAACGTGACACTCTGATCCAAGAATACCGTGTCGGAACATGACACTCCGAACCAAGAATATTGTGTCGGAACGTGACACTCCAATCCAATTATACTATTAATTTATCCTTTATTATAACCGCTTTCAATTCATTGTTATATTATTTTCATCAAGCCTTCTTTATTCAAGGCATCACTTCGATAGAAAGGATTAGAGAATATAAATTCTATGGTCTCAGGATTTCATACCAATCACAAACCACAAAACCAAATCACACAATCACACAGTCAAGTACATAGAGAACTTCACAATATCATTCAAGGCATATCAATCACTATTAAGAGTTTATTATCAAATAGCATAAACCATAACCTACCTCCACCGAAGAACCGAATTCAAGCAAGCTCCAATACTTTTCCTTTCCTCAATGCTTTCGAACCTTTCAAATCTAGCGATTATATATACATAATTTGTAAGTTTAAAAGCCTATAATCACTCATGTTATTCTATGTTTAGCTTAGACCCAAAAATTCACCTAATTCTATGATCAATTTCCTAAGTTCAAATCCAAGGATAAGCCTTAATTCCTCCCATTAGCATAATTTTAATGTACTTTATATAATGTACTACACCTTATATTTAATTACGTATTAAAATATGTTAAAACTTGAACCATTACGAACTACAAAATTTTACATGTCCAATAGAATCGATGACATTCTCTTTTATACAATTCATTGTAATCTATACAACATATAATTTGTAAAACTAATTAAATCAAACAATCTATCACTATTTGGGTATAAAAAAAGACTCATATACTAATATTCAAACCCACGTGATTGGCCAGCAAGTTTCAACCCAATTATAAAATTAACAAATAACGTCAATCCTATATTCGCTAATCACTGTAAGCTCCAATCCTTTAAAATAATAATTTCCTACACTACATATTCTAATCATTAACTTCTAATTCTTGGCCAAATTTCATGCCATAATTATTCCTACCATTAATTAAAATTAACTAGGAGAATTGGGTTCACGCTCTTTCAATTCAATATCATTCCAATTTGTTTACACATTAATGATTAATGGCTGCCTAACTTTTTCAATCAACAATTTGTACTTAAACCTATCTCGTAGCAATTTAGCATACACCTGAACATTTATAGTTTTACAAGAACTAATATATTCTTTCCACCAATCTGCATGTTACGAATTCATAAAGAAACTTACCGCTAAACGAATCCACGCTTAATCTTTAATGTAGCTGCACAGGTAAGCCGTCTTTCTCACTGTTCTTCTTTTTTCCTCTTTTCTTTTCATCTACAGATTATTTGTTACCCTAGTTATTATACTCATATAATTATAATAGTGATAAGAGTGACCCACTATTAATTATAATATTATTTCTTAACCATTAACTAAATAAATTAGTAAAACTACCCCACTAATTTCATAATTATAATTATGAATAGTCCAAAACACCCACTTAAATCTATCAGAAGTATTTTCTAACATAAAAATTTCTAGTGCCCAAACCGACTACACGGGTTGTTACAGCTACGCAGGCCTTCGTTGTTCTTAGAAAACACAAAGAGTTGGGTTGTGTTTCCTGCTAGGCAGACTGGTGCGTTTCATGAGATCGTTGTGAGGGAAGATTGTTTTTAGGGAAGATGGTTTCTAAGGTTTTTGATTACATATTCCTTTTTTCTTCTATTTTTAGAATTTTGATTGATCAGTAGACTGATCTTTTAGGAACCTAATTTTGATGAAAAAAGATCGATTTTTTTAACATTTCAGTTCCCACCTTTCAATATATATTCCTCAAGATCCCTAAATTTTGACATGGGACCAGATACTACCTTTTCTAGAGACCAAATTCATTTCCTTCTCAAAAACATACTTAATTAAAGACCGAAACAAAATTTCATCCTAATACATAAACTATTAGGGACGAAATTATTGACTCATCCATAAATATTGGTCTTAAATAAAGTTTCTTCTTGTGTCAATTTAGCCAGCCGCTTACATGCTTCTCCCATCAAAGAGAATGGGAACAATGTCAACTAGAACGATCTTGAGAGAAGTTCTTGAAGGAGAATGGTCTGAATACATCCACGAAGTTTTTAATATGGTGGTGGGGATCCTCATGAGTCAATCCACTGAACATCCCCTTAAATTGCAAGAGCTACAACATGGTACTTGTGATGTGAAACATCGCATTCCCTTCGGTCAGATGCAAGTGAATGACAACATACCCCCATAAGATGGGAATAATTAGCATTAGGCTCGTTGACATCATTGAGGTTTCCAATGTCATTTTGATGGCCTTCTTAGATGTCATTGCTACCATTTAAACTCCTACTACCTGTTTCAACGTACAAAAAAGTGAAACAAAACTAAAATTAAGTACAATTATCAATAACAAGAACAAAATCCAACTTAATTAAAAATTCTCAAGTAACACCACTCCTCGGCAGCGGTGCATTTTGATTTCACGTATCAAGAAACTTCATCCAATACTAAGTGCCAACGATTGTTTGTCAATAATATAACCCAATTAAGTGAGTTGGGGTCGAGTCCAAGGGACTGGTACGTACTCAAGAATCAATAGAAAAGCATGAGTTAGCAAATCAATCACTGGCAAAAACATTTATGAATAAAAGCATGGTTAATGTTTAGGGTGACATAAGTTTCAAATATCAGTGGGTTTGTTTGTATTATCAACTACAAAATGAAAATAGCAAATATGGATACGTGTTCTTAAGAAATGATTGTATTATGGGCTAAGGTGGACAAATGGGTGATTGCAATTAATAGTGAATAGTTATAAATCAGTTAATAAGATAGACTTAAGTGGGAATAAACTTCTCAAAAATTTACCCTAAATTAAATTGGTTTCTCTCGAACACCAATGAGCAACAATTTGGAACATACTTCACTTTACTCCATTCACTCTCTCGAGTTGAATATGGGGAAAATGGTTTAGGATTCACTCTCTCAAACTAAACTCATTACAATCCAATACCCACAGACCATCAACTAATAATCTTAGTTTTAGAACTTCTCTCTTGAGAAAGCAAAAATAGGAAGCTACTATTGCATTAAAATTACAACTCTTTATATTAATCCACAATTACAGAATGAAATCACTTTTAAACAGCATTTACACTATCAATTAATACTACCATAAGTTAAATCAACCCATTATCACATAATCACACCCCAATAATTGGGGATTTATCTAGATTTCATAAAAAGATACAAATTGTTACCAACTTATATTTCCATCAATTGGATAAGATTAATCTTATCTTTACAAATGTCTAATATTCAACACCCACTTCCAATTTCTAGAAATGACAATCTTAAAAGCTAAGAAATTGTTGTCTCCAAAAACTCAGTTCTAAGCTCTAAACTTCAAAAGTGAATTAAAATACGATTGATACAAAAAGTAGATACTAAACTAAGAATTTGAAAATGTATATAAAGTCTTTAAAAAATGTGTTGCGAAGGAACATCCAGCACAATAAGTAGGATCGCCAATCCACTCTGCAATATGACCTTTAGTCAATTCCATTGCTTTATTTACCTTCCGCATCTTTAAGTTCTGTAACTTTGGACGATAACACTACATCACTAAACCATTTGGTGAGTCTCTGACTGCTCATTTCTATCACAAACTTGATTTTTTCATTCAAGGATGGGCACACTAGAACATTAGGCGAGACCGTAGCCCTTCAGCGACTCGCCCAATGTGTTAGGTAATCCTCAGTCCTTCTTTCCTTCGTTTCTTATGCTACCTTGTTCATTTTTTCTCAATAGTGTCCATGTTTTGTTCCGCAATCCAAATACTTTAAATTCAAGAATTTACATTAGTTATTAGCACAAAATATCCATTTGAGGACATGAAATCCATTAAAGTAAAACCTTAAATGAGGCCAAATTGTGGACACATCATATGCGCATAGACTTGCACAGTTAGGAGTTTGACTAATGGGTTCCAAAGAAGGAGGAGTACTGGTGAAGAATGGGGATGAATTGTCACTAGATCAATATCATATTTTGCTTGAAATTAAGGCAAATTTTAAGAAGAAAAAAAATAATTGCTTTTGAAAAAGGGGGAGATGTTGTATTAAGGTATTAAGGTAAATTATGTGGTGGATGAACTCCAACAGAGGATCATAGAGGAAGCTCATAACTCCAGACATTATACGCATCTGGGTTCCACGAAGGTGTATCATGACTTGAGAGAAGCCTATTGGTGGAGTAGTATGAAAAATGTATTGCGAAGTTCGCCGTTAAGTGTCTGAATTTCCAATAAGTCAAGGTAAAGCACTAGAGTCCAAGTGGTATAGATCAAGATATAGAACTATCGGAATGGAGGTGGGAGATGATCAATATGGATTTCCTTACAGATTTACCATGGTCTCGCATGTAACATGATTCGATACGGGTAATTGTAGACCGGATGACTAGTTTAACCCATTTCTTACCGGTAAAGACTATCCATTCAGTAAAAGATATGCTAAGTTATATGTTCAGGAGGGTAGTCAGACTTCATGGATTTCTTTGTCCATTATCTCAAATAGAGGTGCACAATTTTGGAAGTCAATCCAAAAAGGTTTGGGTTCAAAGGTGAATTTGAGTACTACTTTTCATCCTCATACTGATGGTTAGGTAGAGGCACTATTCATAGTGTTAAAAGATTTGTTGAAGACTTGTGTGATTGATTTCAAGGGTAATTGCCTCTCATTAAGTTTGCTTATAACAATAGTTATCATTCTAACATCCATATGTATCCTTATGAATCTCTTTAAGAGAAAAGATTTAGATCTCCTATTGGATGATTTAAATTTGGTGAAGTTGGATTGATAGCACCACACTTAGTTCACCAAGCTATGGAAAGGTGAAGGTTATTCAAGAGAGACTGAAAACAACACAGAGTCTTCATAAATCCTATATAGATATTAGGAGAAGAGACTTTAATTTTGAAGTAGATAATTGGGCATATTTCATGGGTGTTATCCGGTTCGGTATGAAGGGGAAATTTAGTCCCTGGTACACTAGTCATTATTGAATATCCAAGAGGATTGACAATGTGGCATATGAGTTGGAGCTACCGTAAGAGTTAGCAGCGGTTGATCTTGTATTTCAAATTTTCATGTTGAAGAAATGTATGTGAGATCCTTGACTTATCATACCTACTAAATATATTGGTAGTAAGGATAGCTTATCTTATGAGGAGTTTCCTGTTCATATTCGAGATCGCCATGTTTACAAGTTCAGAACTAAGAAGGTAGCATCCGTCAAGGTTCTGTGGAGGAAAAAGTTTGTTCAGGAAGACACTTGGGAATCTAAGAAGGATATGAAAAAGATATACCCACATCTCTTCAAAACTGGAGAAATTCAAAATTAAGGTACTAATCCTTTTTCTTCAAATTTTTTTTAAGTTGGCGTGTTGTATTCATATTTTCCTTGTTGGATATTTAAGATTAATATTAGAAGTTACACCCTTAGTCTACTTAGAGGATCTCATTCGAGGATAAATATTTTCAATGGGGAGTTATTGTAACATCCCAAAAAGAAATAGAATTAGAAAGAAACTACTTTTAGAAAGAACAAATTTGGAAATTTTGGCAAGTTATGCTAAGTATGAGTTTTAGGTCAAATTAAAAAAAAACATTACTCTCAGTAAATTATGATTTAGGTGGTACATAAGATATCAAAATGAAATGTCTTTAAACTATATTTCTAAGGCTACTGAGTTTGCTGATTTTTGAGCTCGTATGATGGAGATATGACCATTTGAAGTTGGACAGTCCAATTAAGGAAAGTTACCCAAATTTAATAAGGTTATTTATGGTTTTTTCTTGCTGAATTAACTTAAAACGAAAATTTGTAATAACAAAGGGTCTAAACTGATTTGATTCATTTTTACAAATCCAAATTGATGCTAGGCTTTTGAGATAATTTTAAGAAGAGGAGAGAAGGATAAAAAGGCAATCGTTCATCATGTTCTTGAGGTTTTTCGTTGTGGATTTTGCCAAGGATTGGTCCCTAAGAGGTATGTGAGTTCACATAGCATTGGGGTTGTTTAGTCACGCGCCAATCATGACTGCAATTTCATTCTTGAAAGTAAAAGATTTGAGTTCTTGATGAGTTTGTTGAAGTTTCCTTCAAAATCTTGATTGTTGAGGTTTTGATGTGTTCTTGACATAATCATATGAGTTTTAAGGTTGTTTATAGTATATTCTTGTACATCAATGTTGGGTATTCGAATCTAAGATTGGGAATGAAACCATTCAATTTTAGGTGTATTGGGATTAAAAAACGAGTAGGAAAATCCTAGAATCTCTTTAAAGTCTTTTGCAATCGCTTTAAACTTATTTTAAAGCTTAAGCATTGTTTTTAAGAAAAATTAGATCCATGTTCATTTCCTTAAAATGATATATGGGAACCAAGTATTCCCAAAGAGTAAATATTGTCAAAAATGAGAGGAAACACGGATTTCCAAAAGAGTGTTCATGAGCAGTTTTAGTACCATATTTTTAAGAGAAAGATCTTTTGAGTAATAATCTCAAACTACAGAAAATTCAAATATATGAGCTATTTGCATTTTGGGAGTAGTATTGAGCACCGATATTGGTATGAGTTCAACTAACTCAAGTCTACATAACTAAGTAGTTAACGTGGGTAGTAATGGTCATACTTTTTAGATGATTCTTTAATGCTTTTTGACATAGATTACTAGATCCACTTAGTTGTAGGATTCATACCTCGAAGAGTATATGACAGTTCTGGCAGCGTGGGCTCGACGATATATTGTCACATAGCTCATTGTGATAATTGTCAGTTAGAGTATCTCCCATAGAATTACTTGTATTTTCTTATACAAAACTAAAATATTATTGTGTCTTTCAATACACTGAGTTGTTATGTACCTGTTTTAAAATTTTTCATTGTACTGCACCTTTATTTCTACTTTATATTGAATTGTGTTTAGGGGAGTGGAGATAAGGTATGTTTCTTCAGTTCCCTTCCAATCTTATGCCTTGTTTAGATTTCCCCTCACATACTCGTACATTCCATGTAATAACGCCATTTGGATTGATCTTTTATAAGGCAAATATAGATAACTATGATCGGCATCTAGCGCTTCGTTGATCCAATTGAGCTTCAAAGTTGTTGGTTAGACTCCTTGCTTAAGGATCCCTTTTATCATTGTTTGGTAATTTTAGTTTGGTAGAATGATCTGGGGTCTTGTTGTAATATCTCGCAACTAGGAAAAAATAGAAAAGACTTCAAAATCTGAAAATACTTATTTTTGAAAAGAATAAAAAAATCTGGAAAGTTTGTTTAAGTTAAAAAGTGAGTTCTTGCTCAACTTCGAAAGACCAAAATCCTAGCTCATGATGAGTTAGGGTTAGTTCCAGATATAGTTTGAAATCCCTTAGAATGATATTACCATCCTCGTCAAGTTTTCAGGATTTCGATATCTTATGAGTGAGTTATGCCTTTCAGAAGTTGGGCTGTTGGATTAAGAGAAGTCCAATCCGGATTTGGGAAGGGTAAAGTCGTATTTCCTTACAAAATTAAATTAATTTGTTTTTATGAATTTATTGGGGTAACACAAGACCTTTGTTTAGTTTATAAAAAGACAATTCATACTAGGCCTTGGAGAAGAGAGAAAATAATAGAAAAGAGGAGAGAAATCAACGATCGCTTAGAACGCTCAAGCTTTGCTCGTGGAATTCATCAGGGGTGATCCCAAAAAAGGTATGTGAGATAACATAGTGTTGGGTTAGTTCACCCACACGCCAATATTGTTTAAATTCTGTGAATCTAAGTTATTTGAATGTAAAGAAAGTGAGTTCTTTAAGAACGTTGTTGAAGTTCATATTTAATTCTTGATGGTTGTGTTATTGAAGTTTTTATTCATGTTTCCGGGTTTAATTTCGCGTTGAATCTATTGTGTATTGATAGCACTAATTATACTACGTGTTTGGGGGAAAGAACAATGAATGTTTAGAGATTTTTTAGATGAAAATGAAGGATAAAAGTCTAGAACACTAAGGATAGGGGTTAGGGCGTCGCGCCTCTCAAAACCCCAAAGGACAATCTCTGTTCATAGGGCCTTTGTAATACTCTGAAAGTACATGACCTAATCTAGAGACTCACATGTTGAACTAAGGTTGGTAAAACTGTTTTAAGGCCTAAAATAATGCATATAAACCATTTAGGAAGTTTTAGAGTCAAAACGTCAAGGAACGTTTGTGACGTCAGGAGACTAGTGAAATAGAGGTTAGTGTGTCTTGGCATGTTTCATGGGGTTTTAAGATTCTAAATTCAATGAAATTTGGTATAAAGGTGTTAAACATGTATTAGAGTGCTTTTAGGGTCAAAAAGTCCAGGTACGACTCCTCAAGGACAACCCTAGGGGTCCTTGGAGAGGACCCTTGCATTTGACATAGGGTGCAACGTGTGCATCCAGAGCCCAGAAAATGAGCCATCATCTGATCAATGAGGATTCGATGGCTCCGTCATTCAAAACTTAGAAATTTCATGAAATGTACAAAAACCATGGTCTCTATCGCCAATGATGGTGTGTAGTACGGTGGGTGCAGGTGGGCATCGACTAACCTACGGACCATATGTCGAGGTCTCATAGTTTAAGTCTGTTATGGATGGTCAGTTTTAAGTGGGGTATTTATTTAGTTTTTTGGTAAATTAAGTGTTAGGGGTGTCTAAGTAAGTTAATTAAACAACTATATAAATACCTAATTTTCATTAATCTAATCGAACTCACTTCAATTCCCAAAACCCAAATCCTCCACCCTCTCCTACTTTCTCTCTCCCCAAAGAAGACTCCATTGAAGACCAAGGTCAAAGGTCTTAGGGATGCAAGAACTTCACTTTCTCTCAATCAATCTTCAAGGATTAACAAAGTATGGGAACTCTTCATCTTTGTGACTCATTTCCCCAAAGGGTTCTTTCAAATTGATTTCCAAAAGTTGAGAAAAACATGAGATTCATTCTAAATCCGAAATTGATGTTTCAAATTGTATTGTTCTTGATTTATTTTGATTATTATGGATGAATTATGATGTATTATTGGTTAATTAGGGCAGTTCTTGATCTTAAACCTAGTTCTATGGAAGAGATCATGAATTGAACCTATTTCCCTAACCATAGGTTAAGAATTGATGTTGAAATTGTTAGTGACGATGCTATTGACTTAGTTCTTGTGTTAATGTCACATCCGGGGAGCATCCCCTAGATGTAACCGGCATCGTCTTCCTCTTTAAGGACTCAGACTATCCGCTTAGATTATATCATTACATTCATAGATTAAAATGCGGAAATTTTAAAAGCCTTTCTATATCTATGTTGAAGTTTACATTGACTCTTCACATACACATAACATAGTAGTATCGAGTATACATATACCCTTCGTATAAGAAGATTGCTTAGTCTTCTACTTTTATTGCACATAGACATTTAAGATATGACATAGTCTTAAACGGACGTATCATTTCTTAACCATCTAAACTAAGAGTATATCAATTGGGCGTATCCCATACATCAATGTGATAAAGCCACATATATGTTATACAATGTTTAATACTCAAATGAAGTAAAAAAGTAGAAGTCTTATAACTAGAACAACATCATAAGCTTTATAGTGGCATTGCCCTCGGAAAGTGAGGACCTACCCAACTTGGATGAGTGAGAATGTTAAGTCTTCCTTAAAAGTCGTCTAAAAATCCCTTCAAAGACCAGGACCTAAAATGTTGGGGAAAAGGAAGACAATAGGGTTGTACACCACTTTTACTAAGTATGAGACCATATGCACGCACATCATAAAATCATGCTAAAAAGGGACATTTCATTAAAGCATGCAATTTACTTTGAAAAGCCTTATGCACATTCAAAAAGAACATAAGACATATTCATTAAGTCAAAATCATGTAAATCACAAGACCATCAATACTAAGTCTAGTCAAGCCAACATGCATATCATATAATTGAGCACTTAGTCAAGACAACTCTATCATCAAGTTATAATAGCAAAAAGCATGTATAAGTGTTCATTACAACATAACCAAAGCAAGACAATTACCCATGAACCCTCATTAAGTCAACTAGTGCAATGACCAAGCAAAGACCCATAACCTTCCTCAATAAATTAACACAACAAGAACCATGACCAATATCTGACTTCACATAGTATATCATTTAAGAGTACACATCATCATACTTTAAACATGGAGACCAAACACATATTCATAAGTGAAATCAATCATCATATAGTATCATCAATGTGCAAGATCATCATATACTTACAATGTACCATTATAAGCATATACATATATAAAACCATCTTCCTAAGACTTCCCTCAAGGCTAACTAGTGCAATATTTCAGGTAGAGTCACATAACCCTACCTAGACTAATCTAAACCCCTTAGATTATCCTAGTTCAAGTTCATTCCTTTAGTTCATTTTACCTTTTGGGAACATCTATTCTTAACCGACATAGACCACATGAGTTAATTTGGAATCCGGTGTCACGGAAACCTACACCTAAGGCAGAAGGACTACTTGCCAAGATTACCAAAACATGAATGTAGCAGCTATGTGGATCCACTATCTAGTATTCCTATGGGGAAAACATAGTTCAAGGACTAGGAGATATAGTTTGGACCCTCTTTATGCTACATGCATTATAGTCTCTAATATCATGAGTACATTAGTGATCCTACCTTCCCTATGTGGGAAGGTCACTCCTCACACTAGTTCACTCGGTGCTAAGCTAGAGTCCTTTTTGAAATGTCTTTAATGTCTTCATTAATCATCAACTTAATCTAGGTCATAGGATCTATCCCTTGTATAATAATCATCATCATCATAGTTCAATAAGAATTGCATAAGTATTGTTTTTTCATTACAATTCATATAAGTGAGGTTAGCACATTTACATATAGGCACATCATCATAAGGCACATTGGTATGTTATCACCATCCTTATAACATTTACATCTTATCTAAAAACTTACAATTCATAGTTCAAGACATCTCAATGCAACATCATACCAACCCTATCAATCTTAATATAAAGTGTACTTCAATGCAATATCATTACTTACGCACAAGTAACCATAATCGAAGTAAAGAATAGGGATCACAAGACTTACTCAATATTCTTCACAATGCCATCATCAAGGTCTTACCATCAACCTCCAACTTAACCCAACAATGGTATAATAACATCATATATTATTAAACAACACAATAACAAGACCAATTGAATCATTATACAACAATCCCTCACTAGTTCATAGCCTAGAATTAGAGACTTAGATCAAGTTTATAGTTTACTTCACCATCTAAGTCAATTACCCAATAACTAGCATGGTAGGACTACAGTTCATATCAATCATATGTAAGTTGGCAGAATAACATCTTAGGATAGTAATTCACACAATAACCAAGCCAATTACATCAATACTAGATAGTTCGATTCAAAATAACAACCTAGAATTAAGGGGAATTGGTTATCTTTTACAAACTAGACCAATCCATCAATAATTAATATAATATCATCATAATTCATAAAATTTTAATCAATATAATCCAAATAAACCATAAACAAATCCAATTGAAAGATCAAATCAAAATTGGAAAAGACCCACATGAAAACTCATCTTTTGAAATCATTTTGAAGAAATCCTTTTGGGAAAGAAGTCCCAAAGGTGAAAATAATATCATACCTAAGTATTTCATGAAGATTGATGGAGAAACTTTGGTTATTTCAGCCTTATAACCCACCTTGACCTTGTCTTCTATGGCGTTCTTTAACATGGAAGAGAGAAAGAAGAGAGAAGGAGGAGAATTTGTGTTTGGGAATCATGAGAGTTAGGTTTCTTTAATTAGGTTAGGGTATTTATATAGGTCATAAAACAACTTAATTAGGCTTCCATAATCTCCTAAATAATTAAATAACCACCAATTTAATTAATTTAACTAAACTAAAAAAGTGCAGCAAAATCAGTCCCTCACAGACGACTCCCCGTCTACACCCCATTTGTCAATCGACAGACCACGGGACCAACTGTCCTGTTGGTCCATCGTTTAGTTCAGGGACTTGTCAAACATGCATCCCATGGATTTTGGCTAAGTGTTCATCGACGGTGGCCATCGACTCCCCGTTGATTGGCCCACGATCCGTCGTCGGCACTGGTTTATGCACACTGTCTTTTGACAACTTTTTGCCAAATTGCAAGGGTCCTCCTCAAAGACCCTTGATTGGTCCTGGGAGTCATACCCAGAAGTTTCGAATACAAATTACTCTAATACATTTTAGACACCTTTCCACCAAAATTCATCATTTTTCTGACTCCTAAAACTTAGTCAAATAGGCTAAGGCACAATAGCTCCTCATTGAACTAATTTCCAGACGTCATGAAAGTTCCTTGACTTTTTAATTTATAAACTTCATAAATGACTTATACATTAAAATTTACCTTAAAACGGTGTCTAAACCTTTTGACACCTATGTTAGGGTCTAGAACATGTCTTAGACTTTCTTAGTATTACAGTTATGTGATATTATTAAGACTATTAATGGATGAATATTATTGGTTGATAGTAAAACCAAGAAAGAAGGCTTGTGAAGGTAAATTCGTAAGACCTATGATCTTGAATCCTTACTTCAATTGTGACGACTTACACTTGATGATAGTATTCAATTGAAGTGTTAATTGTTATTAGTTTAGATAGGTGATGGTATGATGAATGTGATTAAAATGTCTTGATTATATGGATTGTGATATTATGATTAAGGTATGATGATATAAGGCTGATTGTGAATCACTTATGTGCCTTACAATGATATGATGAAGATAATATGTTAATCTCACATATGAGGGTTGTAGTTAAATGAAATTCCTAATGAGCTAATGATTATGATATACAAGGGGATTAGTCTCCTCTGACCTATACTAAACTATGATGACTAATAAAGTCTTAAAGACATTTCAAAAAGGGACTCTAGCTTAGCACGAGTGAACTAGTAGTGAAGAGTTTCCTTTCCCAAGTAGGGAGGATAGGTTCACTAATGTACTCATGAGATAGAGATTACATTGCCAATGGAATAAAGAGGGTCTAAAGAATGTCTCCTAGTTCTTGAACTTTGTCTCCCCCATAAGAATACTAGCTAGTGGATCGACCTAGAATGTTATGTTCATGTTTTGGTACTACCTTGGCAAGTAGTCCACCTTCTTTTAAAGTTGGGTTTCATGATACAAAATTCCACATTTAGCTCATGTGGTCTATGTCGATTAAGGCAAGTATTCCCGAAAGTAATATGAAGTAATAAAGTATATTTTAACTAGGGTGACTTTAGGGGTTTTACTTAGTCTAGTTAGAAGTATGGAACTCTACCTATACGTTAAACTAGTTGTCCTTGTGGGAAGTCCTATGAGGATGTTTTTATGGTCTTATAAAGTAAATGAATGAACATGTTGTTGTTCTATATTTCTTAATATGATGACGACTACTCTAAATGTTATGTTATATGAAGTTAGACATTACTTGTGATCCATTGTTTGGTTTATTTGGTTGAGTGGGGTAATGTGACTTCACTTGGTCATTAGACTTGTATTCTTGGTAATGAGTTATGAGTAAGGGTCTTGCATATGTTGTATGAACTCGTGTATATGCTTTGTTGTTATAACATGATTTTGGAGTTGCTTTGGTTATGGGTTCTAATATGCTACTACATAGGTTGACTTGACTTTATTTGATGATGTTGGTATTGTGTTGAATATGGTATTGTATTAAGGAATGTAAGATTATTGACTTATATGTGTTCTTGGTTGTGCATAAGGCTTTTCAAAATAACTTTGCATGGTTTTGGAAAAATGTCCCTTTTTGAATGATTTCAATGTCTTATATGCATATTTCTTCATACTTAGTACAAGTGGTGTACTAACCCATATTTATATATTTCTACAATTATGTAGGTTCAGGTCATTGAGTTCTTATAAGGCCAATTGAAGAAAACTTGGATCTTATTCCATAAGTGTTGGTAGATCCTCAAGTTCAGCGATGTTACCTTGTTCCACATTCTAGCTTTAAAGTTGTATCGTCATAAATACATTGTTTATTCCTTGATCGGTTTGATATTGATGTAAGCCTATATTGGCATGTTTACTTTGTATTGTCTATCCAAGATCTGTACTCATTTAGATGGTTCAATATGAGACGAAGGATTAGACTAATTCTTATGTATCGATTATGTCGTTTAAAATAGAAGCCTTTGTAATCTTTCTATGTGAGGAGTCTATGTAAACTCCATATATAGTATGTGAGAGGTGTATGTAAACCTCATTATACAGATGTATGTATGAAAAGTTTTAATTCTTCCTCATTTTTAGCCTATGATATGTGATGACGAATTCTAAAATGCTGGTCTTAGTCCTCTCCGAGGACGACGACGCTGGTTACCTCTAGGGTGTGTTCCCTGGTTATAACAACCTTAGGGTGTTGTTCCAACCAAAGCGTTCCATCTTGCTCTCTAAGGTTTGAGGGCTGGCGCCCTACGCCTCTAAAAGCACCAGGGACACCAGCTCTCTCCATTCTTCCCCCACCTTTTCGTACTAGTTCTTAAGTGATGTACCTATGTTACTTAGTTGATTCCAACGCTCTTAGGTACATGTCAACATCATAAAATCATCCATAAACATGTGATCATGAACCTTGAATCCATAATTCAATTAAGGGAAAGTTAAGATCAAAGTCAAAGAAAAGTTCTTAAAAGTTCTAAGAGTCTTTAACAACTTTTTAACTTTGTTTTTAAGACTCAAGTTTCAAGTTAAGCAGAAAGTAAAGAGTTGAGTTCATTTATCAAAAAATTATTAATGGGGATGCGAGTTCATAATAACTCAAGTCTCCATAAACTATTTAGTCAACATGGGTATTAATGGTCATACTTTTTAGATGATCACATAAGTTAAGCTAGTGGATCAACTAAGTTAAGTAGTTCTATGCTGCGACAAAGTATAGGACAATTTTGGCAGTGTAAGCAAGACGATGTATCACCACTTAGGCTCATAGTGGTGGTTGTCGGTTAGAGAATATCAAGTATAAACTATATTACTTTATCTTAAAAGTAAAGTTGAGTTTGTTATTGCATTTATTTAACGAAATAAGTTGTTTAAACTATTTTACAAGCTTTAGATATGTTGCATGTGTCATAATACTTTATGTTGAGTTAACTTATTCATGAGTTCAGCTGAGCCAAGGTAAGTGTTCTTTCTTACTCTTTTCAAGCATACGTGGTTTGTAGCATTCCAACTTGCATACTCGTACTTTCTATGTACTTATGCCAGTTGGCCTGCATTTTTGTCTTATGATGCAGAAGCAGGTAAATAGGATCAGTATCCTGGTGCCATTGATCTAGTGAGTAGCTCAGAATTAGTTGGTGAGCCTCCATTCCTTGCGAAGGACATATTTATCATTCATTTATTATTTTTAGTTTTCAGTTGTTCAAATGATTGGGGGTCCTGTCCCAACATCCCTCTTTATTTAGAGGCTTCATAAACAGACAGTATTAGCTCTGTAGTCTTTCCATTTTACTTGTACTGACTAAGACTTGAGTTTCCATTTTTGCTAAGTGAATTTGTTTTAGTTATTCCATGAGTTATTTCTATTGTATCTAAGTCTTCCCCTGAGTAATTAAGCCGGGACAAGGGTCTGCACGACGCCAACAATGATCTACGAGAGTCGGTCACACCCAGGCTGTAGGCTTGGGGCTTGAAACTTGTTCCAACATTCCTCTTACTGTTTAGAGGCTCCATAGATAGTTTGACATTATTAGTTCATGAGTCTTTCAATTTTCAATTGTTTTGTTATAAGACTTGAGTTACCTTATAAGCTAGTTGAATGTTTCCTTTACAACATTCTAGTTTATTTCATGAAATTATATTTTTTGAATTAAGTCTTTAGGTGAATAGTAAGTTAGGTCAAGGGTTCGCTTGGGCCAACAATGACACTCAAGTGCTAGTCCGGCCTAGAGTGTAGGTTTGGGGCGTTACGCCCACCATGCTAGGTGTGAAAAAGGTCACAGTCATGATCATGTGTATGTTAATGTCGACATGGACATGGACGTAGTCGTCATTATGGTTAGGAATGAAATTTTTTTCCTGGTGTTAATCTTCATCAATTAAAAATGACCATCAAAAGGAAAAAAGAAAGAGTGAGAAGCGTGAAGCAATTAGGGAGGTTATTTTCAATGTGGTGGAATAAGACATTATGCACGTGATTGACATACTGTCAACTACTTGGTTGAGTTTTATTAAGAATCATTAAAGAAGAAAAAGTATATTTCCGAAGCGAATATTTCTCTGAAAATTATGTTGAAATTACACACTTGGATGTAGCATATTTTTTCGCACATCCTCAACATAAAAAGATGGATTACTTTATTGGTGATTGTTTTGTGGCCATGGGGAGTGAATATTTTGTTTTTCTTTTTTCTTTTTATTGGTAGTAGTATCAAATAAAACGTGTAAAGATAGTTGTTTACATGAGTGCTAATTTTTCTTTTCTTAGTATTAATTAGTTTTGTTATTCAATATTGAATTGAATTCGGATTTGATTTTGGCTTAGTTAAATAGTTTTCTTATATTTTATTTTACTGATGAAAAGGAAAGAATAGTGCATCTTATTAATATGATTAATTATATGTACACTTTATTTGTATTTCAATCTTGAATATTTTAGTAGATTTTTATATTGGAATAAATTTTGAAGGAATAGTTTTTAGTCATATACTAAATCATGTTATGTGCTTATATTAAACTAAGGCTTAAACTGGTCTAGTAAATAAATAATACAATTACAATTAGTTTGTATAGTACTAGGTTGTATATTTTTATTTTTCCTCTACGAATGATGATTGAATTTTTAATATATTGAGTGTATTAAGTATATCAAAAATAGTGTATGGAAAAATTAGTGAATCTTTTTAATTATTGTACAGTAGTAAATTGATTTTTCTTAGTTACAAAAATGTCAAGTGACAACTTATTCGTATAAGCATGAAAAATAAAATAATACATTTTTATATTGTATCCATTGGTTCATTACATTATTAAATACATAATAGAATTAACAATTTATTATAAGCGAAATGGTGTGATGGACCCTCATACTTGTATGAATTTGTATTGTGAACCTTTCTATCTAATCATTTATCAATTCAACCATAAACTGAGTAAAACACAATACTTAAAACCCTTTGACCATTAATCATGCTTATATGACATTAATGTGATTGACTTGATAAGAGAGTGTGGCTAAAAGGTGAGTGAACTTCATCTTTAAATACAAAAAATATTTTAAAATAAAATATTAAGTTTACAAAAACTAAAAAAAAAACTATTAAATTAAAAAAACTAATAATAAAATAAAATAATTAATTAAAAAAAGAAAAAGTAAATGTAAAAAAGTCTTCTTCTTCCTTCAACTCATTCTGATTTCAGCGCATCCCCATCGTTGCTTCAATTCCTATTTCTTTCTTCTACACACTTGTTATCACCTTTATCAGGGCATTGGCACCTCCTTGTCATCAATTATCATGTTTATATGCTGGAGGGAGAAAGTGACGTTGATTTTATGGTGTCGTCGGAGTCTACTGAAGGTGACGAGGGGGTTTGTTGGTATGACAGAGAGGATAGAGAAGAGAGGCAGTCTCTAGTGGCTTGCCGGGGTCGCTGGTGGTGTGACGACTTAGGGTTAATATTTTATACAGGTCTCGCCGTCAAGGAGAAGGGTGGTGGCGACGACTTCGCCGGTGGATTTTAGATGTTACCATCTGGACTCCCAAATTTTGTTTAAAAAATTTTAAAATTATTATTTTCTATTTTAATTAATAAAACATTATTTCATAATTTTTAAAAATAAATAATGAATATAATTATGACATGTTATTGCATTATGTGATATGAATTTGACATGTCATTTATTAAAAGGAGAGTGAATTATATATATGATAAGATGGGTCTTAAAATATTTGCTTCATTGACTTTAAAAATGTAATTGATAAATGATTAAGTTAAAGAGTTCATAATACAAATTCATACAAATATAAAGCTCTATCAGACTATTATGTTACTTTTACTTTGTAATTAAAGCTTAATAAATATTTTTTATATTTTATTTGAAGATAAGGAGAATTCTCAAAGCAGATTATCTAATTATAAAATAATACATTGGTATATTGTATGCATGTGTTCATTACTCTCTTAAATACATTACTACATTGTATGCATGAACTCATTACTTTATTAAATAAATAATAGAAGATAGTTAATAATTTATTATACTGTGTTACTTTTACTTCGTAGTGAAAGCTTAGTAGATACTTATTTCATTTTATTTGAAGAGATGGACATTTTTCAAAGCAATTATCTAATTATATAGATATTTGCTTAATTTATTCTACTACAAAACATAAGATTTTTGAAAATGAGAAATATTTTTCTTAATTAAGTATGGAAAAAATAAATGTTACTACAATTTTTGATAGTACTAATATGATTGAGGGCTTTGGATGAATCATCATAATTTTGCTTAAGGAAACTAAACTCATCATTAATAATGTTATGTTTTCTCCCAAGTCTCGAAGAAACTTGTAGAGTTTTAAAGATACCCGCAGAAATGGTTATCATATCCAATCAACAGATGAAATAAATATTGAATAACTTCGTATCACCAATAATATTTCTGTGCAGACATGTGTTATAAAAGAGTTCTCTATTTTATCTTCTAGCTTGTATTGAACAAGAATTATTGCAATTGAGGCACATACTATAGTAAATCAGAAGTTTACTAATTTTATAACTTGTGTACTTCGTCATGATCATCTAGGATATCCTAGGTAATGATGATACGAATTATACAAAAATCAAATGGACATCCATTAAAGAACCTAAGATTTCTTTTAAATGATAAAGTTTTTGGTACTACTGGTTATTAATGCAAGTTACCTGTGAGACCATCACTAGTGAAAGTTGAGATTGAGTCCCCTGATCTGTTGAAATATATACACGGAGATATTTTTGGACCTATTTACCCACCTAATAGGTCTTTTAGATACATTATGGTTCTAATATACATTCTTTTTCTAAATGGTCTCATTTGTGTCTATTATCATCTCGTAACTTGACATTTGCAAAATTATTGGCATAAATAATACAATTAATGGCATAGTTTTTCAGATAATCAGATTAAGTCAATTCATCTTGATAATGTTGTAGAGTTCTCTTCCCAAGATTTTTATTTCTTACCTATTAGGAAGAGTTGAACACCATGTTTCTCATGTTCATACTCTGAATGGTCTTATTATTAATTAAACGTTTGCAAATAATGACAAACCATTGCTTATGAAAATTAGGTTGCCCACTTCTTTGTGGGGTCATGCAAATTTGCACGTTGCAACACTTATTCATTTCAGACCAATAAATTATCAGAAGTATTCTCCATGACTATTGGTTATAGTCTAGAACCTAATATATATCATCTAAGAATTTTTTTAATGTGTTGTACATGTTCCTCTAACACCACCAAACCGCACTAACATAGGTCTCAAAGAGGGTTAGAAATATATGTTGCATTTGAATCACCCTCCATGATTTGCTATCTTGAATAATTAACTAGAGACATGTTTACTGCTCAATTTGCAGATTGCCGGTTTGATAAGACAGTTTTCCCAAGACTAAGGGGAGAAAATAGTTAAATAAAAAATTGTGGAAATTTTATCATTACCTCATCTTGATTTATGTTCTTCTATTTGTGAGTAAGAAGTACAAATGTCACGACCCAAACTATCGTGATTAGCACCCACACTAACCCTCTAGCGGGAGAACCATTACTACAACACAACCAAGCAACTTAACCAAAACTAAGGCAATAAAGTTATGGAAACAAGTTTAATTAACTAAACAAATGTGGAATTTAATACCTAGAACCTGAAAGCAATGTACCAAAACTCAAACAAGATTCATAAGATTAACAGAATATCACCTAAAGAACTAGTCTAAGTCCAAATACAATGGTTGTATAAAAAGATAACTCAAGGTATCCCGGAAGAACTAGCTTACCATTGAATTCGAATGATCATTGATCTTCTAAGCAATATCTATCAATAGTGGCTGGAAAGATGCCCTGTACTCAACAAAAGTCTGTACTGATAGGATCACGCGGCTATCCCACTAAGTGAAACATATATAAGTTAAAGAAATAATATCACCATGTAACATACCATATCTTTATAGCATAAAATAACCACACCACAAGTATTCTTAAAGTCCACTTGTGCAATACATAAATGGGGTCCTACTCCTCCACTCACACTAAGTAGAATTCTTTGAGAAGTTATAAGTCATAGTTTATAAACATCATAAGTAGTTGCTCATCGCACGGAACCCAATGCAATGGTCCTCTCATGGAACCCAATCTCAAATTGTGAGTGCACCAGTGTGGTACCCGATCCCCGTTAGGTTGCAAAAACGTGGCAATCCAATCCAATAGTTGTGTCAAAACATGGAAATCTGATCCAATATTTATGTTGGAACGTGGAAATCCAATCCAAGTTAGCTTGCTTGAATATGGCAATTTGATCCCATCAACACACCACAATCACATGCACAAGTACATCATCAAGATCATACAACAAATGGTGATTCATGACTTACAATTATTCGTTCATACTCATTTATATAGTGTGTGATCAATAATGCAACGTTCTCATACATACATACATACATACATACATTGTTATAAATCACTAATAAACAAATATCAGACCAATACGAAATCACAACCATCACCTACCTCAAATCCAAGCTTGAATCCTCTAAGGCACTGGAATCTTTTCTTTCAAGATTATTTTCGCTTGTTCTAGGTATATAACAATTAATATACGCAAGAATCAACAATCAAAGGTCTAATTATCCGGATGATAACAAACGCAATAACCCTAGACCAACCCAAGATCCTAAAATCAAATTTATGGCTTTTTCCACCATAATTCTTAGATCAAAGCCCTTCTGAATCGATAATTACATAAAAAATAGGTTCTACGGATCAAAAAATGGATTTGGGGCGTTAAAACCTTACCTTTAGACTCAAGAATGGTAAATATTTTTCATGAACACGTTCGGGGTCGCCTCTTTGATTCTAAAAGTTGAAAATACCATATATAGTCATTTAGGGGTTTATTAGCCACTTTAATTCGTATTTGGCCCATTACGATAGACACATCCCTCTACAAAGGCACCGCTTTAGTGCCCAAAATCCTGCTCTAGCCTCGACGAAGACAAAATGCACCCATTCACGAAAAGATCATTTTTGGGTGTTCTACTCGCCGAAATTAGATTATGTAAAGTGGTACAGGTTCCTTATTGTCTTATCTATCCATTCATCTAATCAAATTAAAAAATATATCTCTTATTTATTACTAGATTTCCCTACACTTTGATCCTCCATTTTTGTCCAAATCAAGACCAGGTTAGGAAATTCCAAGTTACTACCAAAAAAATTTCTGGCCTCAGTTCTTTCTTCATTGAATTTTTCATAACAGCAGAATCAGATCATTACGAAAGATACCAATTTACGCATCTCTCGTCCTAGATTGATCAACTAGGAAATACTTCAGTAAAATAAATGTAGGGTAGCATATGAAACGTCGAATTACTATGGATACTTGTCTTACATTTCCTTATTACCAAATATCATTACCCCCAAGGGTTTCACATCTCCAACTTCAAACCAACCATTTCAATACCTTAACATCCTTCCTTACCATGTATTTATGAAGTCATTTCAACACTCGAGCGATAAATATTATTGTATGTAACCTAACTAATCAACAAAATGAATCTTAATAACCACCACAGTTGATCAAACACATGTCTGCAACATGTTATCAAAGACCTGACACAATCATCATGAATAATCTTTTCTCACATAATCATGATAGAATCCAAAATAAAAACTTGCCACAGTTAGAGGTGAACCTAAACTCACCAGCACACGCTCATAATACCCAAACAACATAATTCTTATCAACATCTCCATCTCACAACATAAATTTCCTTAAGCTTAAGTTACACAAATTTCAATCTTTAGACATAAGATATTCCTTGAGAGATATGTCCAACCATACAAACCATCCAACAACACTATCAAAATGCTAGATTTAGTAATTGTAGATTACCTCGTAAGAACCACATAATTTAATTAAAATCCCCATATTCAACCACCTATAATTAATACATGACCTTGACAACAAGGTAAAAATCCAGATTGTTAGAGAACCATCAATACGCAAGGTAGCTCTTCTATAATTTCACATAAGCAAGGTGGTACAAGTAGAGCCATTAAAGTACATTAATGACTCAAATAATAAACCACGTAAGTCATCTAATTAACCATGTCTTCCCAAATCATCCCACTCAACCAAGAGAATATCGCAAGATCGATATAACTGATCCACTAGTAGGGACCAATCCCCAAAAAGGAAAACACAGGTGAACCTAGATAGTTCATCACACTCGCACCCATGTACAAAATGAAATAGATGGTCACATAGAAATTATCGAATAACATGAAAGGTTTTCCTTTGAAGAATTGATACCAGTAATTTCCATTCACTTGACTCCACATACTCTTCACATCTTTCCATTGAAGCTTACATTCCCAATACTAACCACCACTATGGACACTCCGACCATTTACCTTAATCTAAGCCAACATTTTTAAAATGAAAATCTTTCTAAGGTACTGCAGTGATCAAAAGTAATAAACTTTACAACTCAAACAAAATGTAAGTCTTTTTAAGTGCTCAATACTTGATACAAGTGATCATTCCATAGATTTAAAAATTCATACCTTAACAAAATATATCACTATAAATATAGACTTTTAATGAAAAATATGAATTGTAAATTAAATCGTATAAAAAATCCCCTCATTAATCAACATTAGTTTATACCTTGAAGAGTTTTATGGATCTCCTAGATCATCACTTATTATTGATCACATACCCATCGATCTTACAAAGTCATTTTTCAAAAATTTCCATCGTGCTCATTTCAAACTCAAAAGAAAAGAAAAGTAATTATCATCACATTCGTGCTAGTGTCTGTACACTCATTTCTCAAATCTTTTCAATAGTTTATAACCAACCTAATGGAATTGTGACACTATTACCATATCCACAACAAAATGAATGAAATCACGCATCTCTGAACCAATTATGTACACCTCTAAAGATGTCTCTTTACTCTTGGATTCAATACAATATTCTTGGTCTCGCCTCTCTCTGACGGCTACACTCATTCCACTATTTTTCCTTCATTATGACTCTAGTTGTTTTTTATTAAAAAACATCTATTCAAGTGATGTTCCACCATCACTTAAAACTTTCCATACAACCATGTTGTTCACTATATATTGGAAAACCACAACCTTAGATACTTTTAAGTGATAATTTCTAAACCAAATTCGCTTAGCCACAATCTTGTTATATAGTTTCATCCCGTCAAAATCTACTACGAACTCTTATTACCAATATGCTTATTCATCGTTGACCATCGCTACAAGTCAACATTTCCATCGATATAACACCTCAAAATCATGTATTCTCATCAAATTCAAAGGACTAACACAATTTTTATATGAACTTCCTTACTAAAATCTTTCATTGCCTTCACCCAAGCATATTTAATGGGACTTTCTTTATCCATAAGATTGTCATTTTGGTATTAATCCAATCCCTTATGGCTTAAGATAGAATTAAAAGTCCTCATACTACCCTCTTTCTTATTAACAAAAAGGCAGGATACCCCACAAGAAAATATTATGATGAGTGAAACCTTTATCACGAAGCCCTTGGATTTGAGCTCTTAAGCTCTCTCAATTTTAACACCATAGGGATAGACTCAATAGAGGGGAATATGATCCAATTACGCCAAACAATCCTGCTCTACCGTTTTCCTATCCTAAATGAAGGATATAATATTAGTTAGCTTAGGCTTGTACACCCTTCCCCCTTGATCTTTCCCTATTGAGGATCTCTATAGTCACTGTCTTGGCATCACAATTAAGCCTGGTATAATAGGGGGACAACTAAGTCATGCCAAATATTATATCGAGTCAATCATTTCCAACAGGACCAAATAAACCCATATCCGAGAATCCACCACACAACAGAACAACACGATACACTTGGGTGACTATGTTTTACTCCTCATCTAGGGTAGAAGCATGGATTGGGGGCATCAAGTACATTATAAACCACATGAAATCCCAAGGCAATTTAATTGACACATATGAATAAGTAGAATCCGAATCAGTAACACATTAGTGATCCAGTCACAAAAAATTTAGCAGTTGTGATCACTACATCCGATCCTTATATTCCCGAGTTCTCCACAATTTTAATACACCTTATAATTTATATTCGATTGATGGACATTGAGGTACGATTCAAGGTCCATTGTCACAATAGGAGATCACCCCTAGAAGTAACATGGCGTACTTGACCTCTCGAAGGTATTATAGAAGCCCATAGTTATCATCCATCGCATTGTCATAGTAAATTTAGCAGAAAATTTAATAGTTTTCATAGCACATCATATGCTAGAAACATTAATTCATATATATATGTAAAATATAACTCATAATACATATTCAGACCCTAAGTCTCATTGTCATCTTAGACTCAACAATATTAGAATACATTATGGACACAGACATTAAAACATAAGACATAACTATACAACATTTAATAAACTTTATAGTAAGACATGAGTAGGGAATCCTTGGAACTTAAGGACCCCTTTCCTTGAGCTTGGGAATCATCTATCAAGCTCCTCAATCATAGACATGCTTTTTAAGATCCATAACCTACACTTTGTGTAAAAAGTAGGTAAAATGGGATTAGTACAAGAATGCACTAAGTATGACAGCCATGCAAAAACATGCATTTCAAAGGGACATTTTCTTGAAATCATACTTCATGCCTTTTTGAGTAAATCTTCATAAAATCTTGGAAAATAGCATTTATATCATTAACATAGTTCATATAAATATATTTAAAGGCCAAACATCACATAAGATCACATGTGTAGAATTTATGAGTCACATTACAGCGAGCTATTCCTACTTTACAATGAACATTTCTTTCTTTTATTCATTAACCTCCTAAGTAACCCTCTAGTGATATTTGGTTCAATGCATCACCTTAAGGCCATAAGGAAACATATACATAACCTACACAAGCAAACACATATCATCATATAAGCATAATATATCAAAGAAACCTTTAAGTCAAGACTACATTGGCTTTACAGTAAGCTACTTCAAGTTGTACATATTTTTACTTGTTTTTCACATCCATCAATATAAGACCTTGTTCATGACACCAGTCTTAGTATACTAGTGCAATTCACATGTGAAACTCCATAAACTCACACATGCTTAGTAAACCCTTCATGAGACCACAAACCTTAACATTCAATTCATACATCAACAAGTAAGTGAAGACAACTTCATTCATGTCAATAGAATACCTTCTTCATATAGTCATTTAGACCAACATAGTTCATATAAGGATAATATCACATCTCATAGATTCATACCATGCACGCCTTCATAACAATTATATAGATAGTACAATGTCATGCATAAGAACATAAACATAATCATATACATCAGGTCACCTTCCTAGGACTTCTTAAGGAGGTACTTGTGAAATGTCTAGAGGGGTTCATTAATTCCGCCTATACTAAGTAACCTCCCTTAAGTCTTGCTAGTTAGGATCCTATTCATTTACTTCCATTGTGCATTTTACTTTAGAGAAACAATAGCCTCAACCAACACTAATACCATGGGTGCTAAACATAAAATTTGGTGTAGTAGAGCCTTACACCAATGGAAGGTGCTCCTACCTAGGCAAGGTAGAACATTTACAAACATCCTAGCATCCTAAGTGAATCAATCATAGTTATGGGACTAAGAGATAGGTATGATCCCTCTACATGTCACTTGGTAATTGGGGCCTCCTGAAATGAGAAAACATGGTTGAATCTTCTTCAAAGGGAAGTCATCACCTCATGTGGATCCATAGGTGAGTATTCCTATAAGGAAAGTCAAAACTATATAGGGAACAAATGGTGAATCTTCCTCTAAGGGAAGTCAACACCTCTCAATGTCAAGTTCACTTGGTGCTAAGCTAAGTTTCCTTTATTGAAAAGCCTTTATTACATTTATTCATAAAACATAGGCTTAGGATATTCATTTCTCATAGCATATTCATTCCTCATATTCTTATATAATATTCAAGCACCAATCTAGTTTAGAGTATTCTTGGGCACACCTTTCAATGTCCCTCTATTAAGTATATCATTGATGTGTGTGTGTGTGTATTTATGTGTAAACAAACCTTTCACATAACACATAATGTCATGCATGTTCATATATCAATGCATAAGTCTATATGTTTACCTATGTGAGCAATTCTTTCATATCAAGACTCCAAGACATTATCCACATTCATATTTCATCAAATCATATACTTAAAATCATAGAATATAAGTCATATTCATAATATGTTTATACAATCCTATGTATGTCCTTAGAAGACCAACCTAGAAACTATCCCATCAAGGTGCACATGTGCAATGCATAGTCAAAGTCCAATACCCTTGCCTATGCTAATACATCTATTAAGTCATCCTAGTGAATGATAGATCATACAACATCATAGAAAGGTTAGCATAGCATAAGACTCAATTATTTATGACATATAACCTTCTTACAGTAAGCTTTAGTCTTCGTGTACTTATCTTAGCTTAACATTATATATAGCATTATAAGACCTCATCATAGGCAGAAAGTACATACTAACTTAACATAGACATTTACATGCTCATAACAATAGCAACATCACCTAGATTCACAACTAGAGAAGAAGGCTAGGCACAAGTTACATATAATGTGATCATCATAACTACTCCTTCATATAATCATCAATTTGTCTTAAAGGCCATGGTAAACACATATATAATGACAATAAAGTAAACACCGCCACCATAAGTGGACCATACCACACAATGCCATACAAGGCTTCATCAACTACGTTAATATAAAAAAGTAGAGGAGATAAGCATTCTTACCAATTTCTCACTCTGTGATCATCATTGATCAATACAACTTGTTTATCAACAATTCATATATATGGAAGTAGCTAAATTTACTTTAAGCATAGAAGAAACCATGTACAAGTCGCTACAAAGTCATACTATAACCTAATACAAGGCATCACACGTATACTAGAAGGTAGAGAGTTATAAATCACTTGCTAACATTCTTTACTGTGATTACCTTGATTAGCCTTCATATTATACCAATCAGCCAACCTAGGTCATTACCTAAAGACATAATGATCAAGACTAAATCATACTTCATCTACCATAGAATTAAGATCATATAATGTTCATTACAACATTCAAATTGTATGCTAGAAGAACTCTTTTTATTTGATCATCAAGAATTCATACCCACAACTCATTAATATCATCAATTTAAGTCAGTACTTAAGGACAATATAATCTACACAAAATCCTACTACAATTTTCCATAACCTCTAGATCATAGTGAACATGTTACTTTAGACATCAATGGAAAATAGAAGAATCATAGGCTAATCGACATTTATCAACATGAATCAATTATTTAAAATTAATATAATATTAAAGGAAGGAAGTATATACAACCATCCCTACACAATCGAGTTCCACATTAAATAACTAAAACGCCAATGTTACAGTGAATCATGACATGTTCAAAATTTCATAAATTGATCCACATGGATCCTTCATCATCAATTAAACATTAATTCAAGTAAATAACAGTATCTATAAGCAATTCAACGTAAGATAGTCACAATTCAATCATTAACAAGCCATGATTACAGTGCCCATGCAAAGGCTAAATCGATTTAGCGAAGGAACATGGGTTCATCATGCGATTGGATTAATATCACATTAAAACCAATACATTAACATAAATTAATCATGATTTAACCATTTAAAACATTTTTAGAAAGAACCCATGGATAGATTGAAGAAGAACTTTGATCATGAAACTTTCTTTGAGAGCATTGAGAAGAACTCTCCAAGTGAAAGGTTTCTTCAAGATGAAGGATCACCATACATTTATCTACATGAAAACCTCCAAAACTTGGGGAATAACCCATGAGAATACAATCTACAAGCTTTTGTTAAGATTCAACAACAATGGAGGTTTCTAGAGAGAATTTGTTTTGGAGGGAAAGTTTAATTTGAGTAAATGGGATTGCGAATGGGTTTGTCACGTTTTAGATTACCTATATACACCAAAAAAATAGTTAAATAAGTCAATTAGAGTAATTTTAGGACGTGGAGTGAATTTTCCATTCACTCCTTAAAAAAATAGTGAGCAAGGCACCAGTTATATGCCACCATCGACGGACAGTATGTCAACCAACGGGCCGTCTGTGGCTTCTGTCGATTGGTCCTTGGCCTGGTCTCTGGTTTATCCTTGCCCAAGATAAGTTTCCATCGACGATTCACACCAATGGTCCGTTGGTAAACAAACTGGGCGTCGTTTGGCTCATCGATTGATACTTCCAAGGCAGTGTCTCGACAGCCTTGGATCCTTCTTGTGGACCCTTTTGCGTGGCCCTTTAGAAGTCGGACCCATACGTTCTCAAGGTAACTACAAACCTTAACAATTTATAGACCTACCAAATGATTTTCACCCAAAAAAACATACACCTAACTCGTCCAATCAGGCTTGGCCCCATCAAGACACACATTGATCGTCTTAAAGGCTAACTTTCGAAGGTCTTGGACGTTCTTGGATGTTTGACCTCCAAACTTCACGAAACTACATATAATGTTTATAAACATCGCTATACCTCATTTTAAGACTTCATAAGATCATGAAATACAATATATAAACACGTATAGGCTCATGACACACATAGATGACTATCTTGGTCGTCCCTCAATGTTTGACTTCTAAATCACCTCAAACTTTACACACTGCCTCTAAACCATATTATAATTAATTTTTGGACCTTAGAACCTTAATATGAACATGTTAGCCTCCATACACCTAACGTACCATGGTTTCACGGTATTTTTCATATTTTTTACATAAGTTTAGTGTGTGTCCAAAAGCCTTTTTATTGATTTTTATGTAAATTTCTCATTATGTGCAGGAAATATGTCCAAAGTGAACGGGGAAGCCGGACCAAGGATTTAGAGCTATATAACTTATCACTTTACATGCAAGATACAAGGAAAGAATTGTTATAGTTAGAATTATCAAGTTAGGAACCTATGGGGAACACATAAGCCCTAGTTACTTTTATTAATTGATTAAGCTCCGAGATTTGAATCTGTTAGTTGTTTACTTTAATTTAGTTAATTATTTTCATCAATTTAGAAATAAAAACCCCTTTTTTGTCTTTTGTTTTCTAGGGAAATAGTTGACTAAATAATAGTATTAATTGAATAAAGTTAAGTATGAACTATTTTCCTCGTGGGATCGATCCCAACCTCATTAGTTGGGTTCTTTACTTGATACGACCACTTTACTTCTTAGTTGAGAAGTAAGTTTGAGCGTATCCAATTTTGGCGCGCTGTCGGGGAAAGTAGCTTGTAGATTAGTTTAAACTTATTAATAAATTTTAGTCAAATATTTTCTTAATTTTACTTTTCTATTGATTTCGATTCTTGCAGAACTAACTTCTTTGTATGCCAAATACACAGAGAGGAAGAGAAACCTTGTTTTCCTACGGACCAGCGGATAAGAATCCCATAGGTATGTCTCCATACCAACTTGTATATGGGATCGCTTGTCATCTTCCGGTTGAAATAGAGCATAAAGCCATGTGGGCTATGAAGAAGTTGAAAATGGATGGAACAAAGCTGCAGAACAACGGTTAATTGGGTTGGATGAACTCGATTAATTTCACCTAAAAGCTTATGAAAGCTCAGCCCTCTACAAAGAAAAGATGAAGAAGTACCATGACCTAAATATTGAAAAATGAGAGTTTATGGTTGGGGATTTGTGCTTTTATACAATTCTAGGTTGCGCTTGTTTCCGAGCAAGCTCAAGTCCAAATGGACTGGCCCTTACTTGATTACTCAACTATTCCCTCATGGAGCAGTTGAGTTGTTTTAGAAAACTCTATGATTTTCTCTTAACTTAATTCTTAACCTCTTAACTTTCCTTGAATTGAATTATGGATTCACGGTTCATGATATTATGTTATGAATGATTTCATAATGTTAATACATACCTTAGAGTATAGAAATCAACTAGAAAACTTAGGTATATTGCTAAGTAACAAGTACGGAAAGAAGTGTGAAGGGGTGGAAAACCTAGCGCCCTTGATGCTCTGAGCGACGTGGGGTGCCAAACCATAAACTCCAGACACAGGCTTGGGGTGCTCAGGCTGGCGCGGTGTCCCAGGGCTAAAGTTCAAAAAAACATTTGGGGAACTTTTGCTGGGATGTCGCCCCAAGCCCCTGCCCAGAAACCTCATCTTTTCTTCTTTAATGTTCAACTCTAAACCCTTTAATTTCACTTGGTTCATTCCCCCAAACATATAGAATGAATTAAATAATCAATTTATGTATGATTCTAATAAAACAAATACCTTAAATCATGAGTCAAACTCAAGAAACGTCATATTTCAAATGAATTAGCATTAAGAACTCACAATATTTGCTTTTAAAGCTATAGAACTTTGCTGAATTGAATCGTGATTGGTGCGTGGGTGAAATAACCCAGCACTATGTTGTTTCACATACCTTCTAGGGATTTAATCTTGACGAAATCCACACTTAAATCTCCATGAAATCGACGAATCCTTGCGTCTCTTCCTCTTTTATCCTTTTCTTTTTTCTTCTAACAAAATCTAAATCTTTTCCAATAGCGTAAACTGGACCCTATCTGTCTACACCCCATATTAATTACCAAAATGAAATTAAAATAATGGGGTTTGGAAAAGACCCAAGTACCCTTCCAAAATCCAGATTAGACTTTCATTATCTAAACAATGCATTTTCCCAAAGGGCGGAATATAACACTCATACAAACTCCGAATTATGCAAACTTGGTGGATTTGAAAAGATAATTCAAAGATCTTTCGAATGGTATCTGTAGACATACCTAAATCATCCTTATCTATGGGTTATGTTCATTTGAAGTTGACCAAAAACTCAAACAGAAGTTGACCAATTTATTAGATTTTTTTATTCTTTCCGAAAATGTATCTTTCTAGTTCTTTAATTAGCAAAATTATTAAACATAACATAAACTCATAGTGATGATTTTCGATTAGAAAACCTTCGATAGACTTACTTGATTTTTATATGCAAACTGAATTACATTGTATTTTCTAATACATTTAGTTATTGTCTACTAATATAAAAGTTTTTCATTATAATGCAGCTTTATTACTACATTATATTTAAATGAGTTCTTTATTCACTCTAGTTTTTAAGAATTTTGTGGGTCTTGTCCCGACATCCATTGATTGGTGACGTCATCAAAGACACAACTTCCAATGCAAGTGTCTATGATCGCACCATAGTAAAGTAATTCAACCAAGGGTTGGGCTCGTTTCCACAAGGAGTGGTTGTAAGAATTAATAGAAAAGTAAAATCTAGCTCTAATTATCGTAGCTAAAGACATCAAAGAAATTAAAACATATTAAATCTAGAAGGGTGACGTAGACATCAATTATCAAACAGAGGGGGGGTTATCTCAAGTAAGTAATAATAACAAATTAACAAAAAGTTCTAATCAAGGAGAGGGGGATTCTAGGGATGTGATAGATTTACGGATAAACGAGATTATTGGGTACATGCTTATGATAGAAAATTCATACAGTAATTTTTACTAGGATAGAATTTAAGGGGGATAAGCTCTCTATCGAGCAACTTACCCCATTTAAAATAGGTCTCTCTCGGACACCCACTTGCCACATGCAGAACAATCTCCACCTTAGTCCATTCACTCTCTCAAGATAAGTGTGTGGGAATAAGACTAGGTTTCACTCTTTCGAGCTAAACCTCATGTTGGCACACTCCAACCTACCATCAATTTAGTAGTCTTAGTTTCATGACCTCTTCGAGCAAGACGAAACACATATATGAAATTATATTTTCAACTACTAACTCATTAAATTTATCCACAACAACTAAACAAAATAACATTTAATCTATGCATAAACTATCAACAAGCAAGACCGAACAACTAATTTAACCCATATTCATAAAATCACACCCTAAGAGTAGAGGTTTTAGCTAGAATGTACGAGAGATAGAAACTTATATCAAAATGAGCTTGAATTCAAATGGTTATGAATATTTAAATCTTTTTACAGACTAAGAGTGAAGAATCCAAGAGACCTAAGTTCCAAATCCTTAGATATGAAACCTATTGAATCTTCAAGTTCTTCAAAAACCCTCTCCAAACCTAGAGCTCAAAAATAGAAATTTGAAAATTAAAAAGCTAATAAAACTGTATAAAATTCAATACTAAGCTAAAACTCTTAACAAGTATTTATAGTTTTCAAATATTAGTGTTGCGTAGATCACTCGACCCAGTTAGTTGGAATCGCTGATCAAATCGGTGATTCACCATTTGGTCGCTTCATCTCGGTCTTGCGCTTAGTCCAAGCATCTTCGTGTTTTGGATCACTGGGTGATATAGTACTACTTAATTGTTTTGCTGGTGATGTGGTGACTGCTCCTTTTCATTGCTAATTGATCATTTCCTTTGAGTCTCAACACACATGAACAAAAGGCGATCTTCGGACTTAGTAACGATTCACTAAGTTGAATCGGCAATCCTCAGACCTTCATTTCGTTACTCTTTTCAGAATTTTTGCTCCTTTTTTCCAAGTAGTATCCGTGCTTTGCCTTTAACTCAAAATACCTGAAACTCATGGTTATTCAGCAGTAATTGAAATAAAAAAGCATTTAACAACATTATTTCTATAAAAATATAGCCCTACCCCAATTTAACTTTTGGTTGTCGTAAAGTAAAACTCAAGCTCAGTAGTTAAAAAGGATGTCTCAAACAGTTCTACACAAGCTTCAATCATGAACGTACACAATCAATACTCAATTTACTCATACAAGGATCAATTGTGTATCTAAAGAATTAACTTGTGACACACCATTAATAAAGATTCTTAAGCTTGCAATACTTGCTTCAAATGCAAGTTCAAGATCAACAAAAGTATTTGAATTCCCTCACCCAAATCATGATTCCATTCTAACACATGATGTATAATTATTTAAGGTTTGGGAATCAGATACAAAACTCACTCTCACAAAGAATAACACAATGCATGCTTAACCAGAGGTTTGCCAATATTTTTCTATCGACAATTCTTTCAGCTTTCTCAAGATCGAAAAGGTCTTTTCAAAGCTTGTAATGGGGATTAATGCAAAGATATGATCATTTAGGCTCAGTGACTATGATCCTCATGAAATGTGGTACTCACAACACTTCCTTTCCTTCATCAAGTTCATTAGTAGTGACAAGTCATCCCTTTATTCACTTTTTCATACTGTGTTGGAAATACCTTTTTCTTTTTTAAAATTTCAAATTTATTTCACAATTTTTTCTTTTTCATTCGCATTCTCTTTTCTCCTTTTTCTTTTTCATATATGGAGGGATTCCATTTTTTCTTCATCAATTGGCCTAAGGTTGATAATGTATTAAGTACAAATCAATAGGATTATGGGTAAAGGGTTAATAGAGGTCATGTTTTTGTCAGTTTTGTTCCAAAGAATGGTAAAGCTCAAGGGCTGTTCAAAAGAGGTTCATTTTGACACTCAATTTTGACCCCCCCTCCCCGCCCCCCCCCCCCCCCGATATATTATCAATTAACGAGCTTTTTAAATATAAAGTATTTGAAATAATTAGACTTTATAAAGTTAAAATATATACATATAAAATAAAATGATTTTCAAGTTTCTATGTTAATATTAGCACCTTTTCATAATTTTTAGATAATATATGTCTTACATAATCATGCATGCGATTAATATTTTATAAACAATTCAAAAATATCTCAAAAAGATCTTTTATTTTTTTTCTTTTCAATTAGTATCAAATTAGTTTAAATTACAGTTATATTTTGAATCACAAGTCGACAAATTAACTAATTATTTTATATGATTAAGATTAAGAATGTTCGTTAATTAATTTATATTAATTCTTCTTATTTAGGATTCTAACCGATCTCGCCAACTAAATTCCTTTGGCTAGATTTTTAATTTTGATTGAAATTCACTGAGTCATTGTAAGTTTAATAATCCTTTAACCCCTTTGCAAAACCATGTTTTGGGCCCTCTTTTAAATTTCCTGCCCACCTCACAATTCCTGGAAATTTTTCCAGCCCAGCACCTCAACCCCAAACTCCAAACAATTTACCCGGCCCACGCTCCTTTAATCCGACCCGGCCCGTTCCTTCTTCATCTTCTCCATGCGTGAATGAGAAGCGATCAACTCAGGAACTAGCGCGTACAACCCCAACCTGATCCCATCCGTCTTCTTCCACGCCCGGAAGAATGAAGCTCAGTAAAATGTCAAGCGCGTGAGTGGCAGAGAGCGAGTGCGACGAGAAAGTGATGAGGACCAGACTGACCTTTTTCTTCTTCCTCAACGTTCTTCTTAGTTTGTACGACGGCAGAGTACGCGAAATCGTCCTCATACCATGAGATTAAGCTACATCATTTTGTTAAGGACAACGAAATCAATCTGGAGCGTCGACTTTCCCTTTCCCCTTTTGGAATGGGTCAGGAGCCTCAGAAAAAGTTTGTTCACCCGTTTCTGTGAAATATTTTGGAGATTTTTTTTGAATTTTCGGAATGAAAATGGGACCTCCCCCCCCCCCCCCCCCCCCACCACATTTTCACAAGCCCTAATCTGCCCCTATATAATATCTTTTTGGTCAATTGAAAGGGAGAGATTCGATTTGAAATTTTGCCAAAGTTAAGAAGGGATAAATAGTGGCTTACTCGTGCGAGTTACTCATCTTCTAATATCCATGAAGAGAGAGGATAGAACATGAGCTTGCTTTGTGTTTCTTTTGGTTGTATTTCATCTTACCGTTGGGTCTGTTTGTGAAGCATTTTCGAGTTTGTCTCTTGGTATTTTGGAATCGTTATATGATAATATGGTCCAAGTGTGTATGTGTGGGCTATGTATATTTTGAAACTGTTTTATTAGCTTTAAAGTTATTACCCTTTTCGTTTAAGCATATCTTTGATTGCTTTTGTTTAGTTCTTAATGTGTTCTACTCGTTTTAATCATTTTGAAGCATGAGGTGTGTTCTTACGGTTATTGACATTTCGTTTGCAAGTATCAACTGAAAGTATGAGATCAGTTAACGGGGGTTTAAATGTTGTTACATTTATTGTCCATCAGATGGAACAATTCCTTTTCTCCTTTGTCGTTTGAATTCTTCTTTGATCATTTAGTTCTTTTCTCTTCTTAGGTGCACTGTTTTGTTTTATCATCCTTGTTTGGGGAATGTAAATTGTTCTATGCAGTTGCGTATTTCGTCGTTCCAATTGTAAATGGGTTTTTATTATTGTTTCTAAACAGCACACCTGCAAATCTGTTGATGTCCTTTTTTTTCGAATGAGAATTTCTTTCACTCATCCTTTAATAGATTGTGTATTACTTTCTGGTTGCCTCAACATTTGAACTTGTGTAGATTTTTAATTTCTTTAAGTATTTGGAAAGCTCTGTGTGGGATAGGTTTGTTCTTTTAAGTGTCAAAGAGTATATATACATTTTTCAACTTTACTTCGTTACCGAAAGTTATTGGAAAAATTCATGAAAATCATGTTCACTAGAATGAATATCTTCATAACTTCCAGCCAACTCCAAATGCCCTCTATGCTGTTGTCATTGTCTTTGTAATTGATGGTATCAAGGAATAACTAATAAACTTGTGGGTATGAAATTCGATAGCTTCGCATACTTGGAGTAGAGTTTTTCGCCTCTTAGTTTAGCATCTCTAATGAGCTCTTCTTGAATTAATCACGTGCTTTCGTATAAAATAGAAGAACTAGCGGACTTTTTTTTTTGTTTTTCACTTGTGCACGCTTGTTGACAATTAACTTTCATTTGGTTTGAATTATAGCACTGTTAAGGCAAATACTTGTAACTAATTTGTTTATATCTATTATATGGGAGAGCTTATGCCTAATATATTCTTATCTTCGTGATGTTGCACTTATATTATTTTTTAAGGGTTCCTTCGAATATAGGGTTTAATGGAGTCATATTTCATCTAGAATCACCTTACCTCATTAGTTAAAATGTATACTTTGAACTAAAACTTCTAAATGTCAAATATAGGAATTCTAGATACTTTAATCGATGACAAAGGTGATTAACTCTCTGTTTAGTGTTGCTTAATTTAATATTTATTACCTTTGTCTTGCCTACATGCCTCTCTCAGTTACATGTGTTAGCCATTCCTCTTGTTTGTCACCGTGAATGCCTTCTTCTTATTGTATTAATATAGATATTATTATTTTCAATTATTGTCTTATATGGTCCTAATGTTGGTTTATTATCAAGCCTCTTGTCAATTTCTCATCCTCTCTTTTAACATAGTTCATTTGTAAGTGTAGTATTCAATTATTAAATCATGGGACCTACAGGTGAGCCATTAACATTAATTGCCATGCATTTAAAACTGCTTTGAGTTGGATAGCGTTACTTTTTGATAATTAGTTAATCGAATTATTTGCTCGTTATTTGGTATTTATCCTTTATTTTGAATGTAAAATCTGTCCGAGTTCAACAAGAACTCTCATCTCTCCCTTTGTATTTTGGTTGATCCATCAAGGTTTAAATTTCCTTATCTAGTCAACCCCCTTTAATACCGAAGAACGGGTTTCAAAGTTGAAGAAGCCGAACCGAGTTGAAGAGTTAATGAAGATGGGATTAGAAGACCCCCAACTCTTTTTTCCAATTTTGAATTTTTGTTTGTAATAGGCCTAAGACCTTGTCGTTTCTTTTTTCTGTATTTATTCGTATTTATTATTGTTTAGTCTAGGACAGGTTGGAAGAAAAGTGGGTCAAAAGCTCGGAAGTCAAATGGGTCAAAACCCAGAACAGGTGGGTCCAAATTCTTGTCAAGGCGGACAGATAACACGGATTTGGACCCAAATTTCTTTCCCTCCCTCGCTCTCCCTCTTCCTTTTTTTACTTTATTTGCTTATATGTTTCCATTTGTCGTTATTTTAAAGTTAAAAGACTCGAAATCCCTGTAAAATGACACAATGTTTTAATAATTTAAAATAGAACTAAGTTCAAATAAATTTTCAAATTATAAGTTTCGCTTAGATAAAACTAAATACTAATTTTCAATCTATTTCCTAATAAATTTCAATCAAGCTAGACATTTTTAGCGAAATAGTTAGTTGCCGGATAACCGCACTAAGCGGATGTTTTAGGTTCTTAACACCACCCTGAAACATAAATATGAATCCCCAAACCCCGTAAAAGGTTTTCAATCGATTTTTCTCTATTTAATCATTTAAAAATCAAGTTTTCTTAATTTTCCACAAAAAATTAAGTGGCGGCTTTTTAAAAATCAAGAACTCTCCAAATCAAATATTTTTCTTGTTTTCGATAAAACAGAAATGGTGACTTCCGTTGGTGATAAGAAGGATTCTAACCTTAAAACTAATGTTATTGGGCTATTCGTGATAAATTATTTACTTGTTTAGTTTACCTTAGTTTTATATTTATTGCATTTCCATGGCATTCTACTAAGTGGACTTAATAACCTTGGGTATCAAACAAATAGTTGGAATGCAATCATCCGATGTTGTTTGGTAGATTCACCCCAATGTTTCTCTGACTAGGGTAAGCGTCAACTTAAAAACTATTCTAGTAAACCTAAGATAGAGCGAAACCAAAACTAAAAATTAAGAATTAGCCTAAGACGGTTTAATACCCAAGGTTATTAAGTCCACTTAGTAGAAAACTACCAAAATCGTATCTAAGGTCTTCGATCTCATGACACATCATATTATTTGACATTTGAATGATGTACGTGTGAAAACCAATTTGGGGGTGGGGAATAACCTAACTAGTTTCTGTTTTGTAGACATGGACCGTTTCCTGAAGCTCGACATGGTCGTCTCAGCGCCACCTCAACTCACGGTTTGGTATGATAATTTGGATGGGGATTCATAGAAGAACCCTCAAAACAAATACGTAGGTGCATTAACAGAACTGATCAACATGAACGGTTGGTCGGAACTAGTTGAGGTACTTACGGGATATTGGGATACCCAGAGGATGATGTTTTGATTCGGAACCACCGAAATTACCCCGACTTTGGAGGAAATAAGAGATTGTATAGACACAGTAGGCACTGGGATAGAAAGGAGAGCAAGAAACAAAAAGACGACATCTTCATCCCCAATAAGCCTTCCGTAGAGGATATTGCGGACTAGTTCGGGTTGGGAAAGGACTTTGCCTACTGGTGCCAAGAATCCCATGTAGCATTCAGGAACCTTTATATCCGATTTGTACATGCAAGATTCTAAGCCACTTACAACTGAGAGTTCAAGATCTCCTAAGACAATGGAACGAGATTCGTCCTCTAGCATTTGATGTGGCGTTATTGGGAACAATGGTCTTCCCTCATGGTCCAAGTTTAAGTATCAATACCCGAGTTATAACGCTCGTGCACACCTTATTCAAAGTGTATGAGAACGAAGGGACATCAAAATACTACCCTATAGCTCCGGTCATCCTGTCCGACAAGTATTTAGCCTTGGGAAAGTGTAAAGACGGACATGGATACTTCCAAGGATACAACTTGCTCCTGTAGTGGTGGATCCTCAGCTATTTAGCGAAGGGTGATGGGACTCGGGAGCTGCATACTATCAATAACAAGAATACCCTTAAGGATTTAAATGATCTATTATAATGGTCAAATATGAACAATCGCAGAACAAGGGGGAGATGGGCTCAAATATTCTCCGAATTGAGAGAAGAAGACCTCCAATGGATGCTCAACCGTTTTATCTCCAAAGAAGTCGTCATGGTGAGCTGCAGACAGGTTGTGCTTCCTCTACCAGGTATTCAGGGAATTCACCCTTATGCACCATTTCGAGTCTTACGACAGTTAGAGAGGAGATAAATTGTACACAAAGAAGCATACTATGGCGCTTATGTATACGGTATTGGGGACGATAGAGTGCACGACGCGATTTAAATGTTCAGAGAATGGAAAAGCGACAAGCGTATGAAAAAAGACACCATCGTCCCTGACTGATTCAATGATGGGTATGACAAGGGTTACAAAGAATGGCTGAAGAAGGACGTATAAAATGTCTCCTTTCAAACCCCATGTAGCTTTCGCAGCGTAACGGACACATAAGCCAAAGCAGTGGTCGAGCTACAAGAGGTAAAGAAAGAGGCCAAAGAGGTGTACGCTAATTTTGTCGAGAACCAAGATACTCTTGAGAGGGTAACTCAAGAGGCAGAAAGATTGAGACGTGGTTATGATGATTTCGATAACTGGATGAAGGAAAAAATTGAGCGGATGTGATACGAGAGCTTGGAAGAAAAAGAACGCATGGGTGAAGGATTCTTGCTGATGTTGAGATATATGTTTCAGCAATACAAGACTCAGGGAGACGGTGACGGAGCAGGATCATCTAGAGCGACATAGTGGGTTTCACCTCTGCGTGGGTTTTTATATGTATTTACGTTATTTTTAGCCCCTGCGTGGGCCTGCCTTTATTGCACTTTCAAATGGCCCCTGCGTGGCTTTTGTCTTTAATATTTATTTCCCCTTTGTGAGGATTATTATTCACTAGTAAAATTTATTTTGGGGGGAATTGTTTATTTGGTTTAAATTCACTCGTACATCATTCAAATACGCTAGGGCTATCCTTGTCACAAAAGGGTCTCCTGTATGTTTTAGGATACGATATACGTGTGTTTAACTGCTTATGTTCAATGTTGCTAGGAACGAGGATACCGTAAATCCACTCCAATCCAGAAACTTCCAAAGAATATACAGAAGCAACTATTACAAAATGTCCGACTAAAATTCCCAAGTCTCAAGTTTCTCACTCAAAAGACTACCTCCTACACCACAAATCCTAAAACATTACTCAACCTTCCCAGTAAAGGCATAATCACTTCTATGAAACAAAGGTAAGAACATCCAGATGGAGCTCACTGAAGTAGAACTACAATGAAATATTGAACGGATCACTCGAGAAATTCAAGAAGCCAAGGAGGAAGGGCTCAGAGTCGACATGGCCACCGCAATCTACAAAGCTGCAACCGTGAAGTTGGATGAGGATCTGGAATCACAGATGAAAAGAAAGAAAGATGTTTATATGGAGACAAAGGATTTGCGAGAAAAGTTGGACATGCTTCGATTGAAATTGCAAGAAAGAGAAGCGAGGATAAAATCGGAGACACCTACTCCTTTAGCTAAAAGAATGTCACTCGATGAGGAGTTTACAGTGGAAATGGAAGGATTCTCCTCCATGAGAGAAAGGATGGTTGCATTGAGGAAAAAGAATAAAGGCTTCCATAGCAACGTGATTGATAGACTTCGGAAAATGGGCGGAAAATACCCCGTCTATGAGCAAGGAGCCAACAGTGGTACCGACAATGCTCACCCTGAAGCGACTGAGGAAGAAGACAACGAGGAAATAGTCTACAAGCCTCCATTCCTAGGTCGTCTAAAAGGACGAGACTAATGCTGGAACAAGAAAGGAAATGACTAACGTGTCGTCACCATTTTATCTTTCAAGAGCTCTATTGTTGCCTTTTAATTTCCTTGTAATCGTAAGCAACGAATGCATGTAAATGTTTTACCTTGTACTAGAACTATGTGGGCCTGAATTCTCCTTGTGAGATACGTAGGCAGCCTCTCTAGGCCCGGCCCCTATCTTTAAAATTTTTCATCCTCCCCCTCATGTTACGAGAAGATACGAAGACTAGAGAGGACATGAAAAAGCAGCTGTAAGAAGACCAAAACTTAACATGATTTAGCCTTTCTAAGACAACCTCCAAAAATGAAACAAGTAAACTCCTACTTGTTAAAAAAAATAAAAAATATGTGTTTCCATCCTCACTTTTGGGTTTAAGATATCCTCAAATAATGTAACTTGTGTGTTTATCTTCTCTCTGTGTGATATTATAAATTGTGTACTCTGAATCTGCACTAACAAATCTGCCTTTGAGTTGTTTCCCTCCCCAGGTACTTTGAAACTGATCTATGTCGATCAAAAGTTGGCAGATCATCCTTATTTCACTAGATCAAAAAGTCCCGCAGATTCCTTCCCTAGACAAAGCTCAGACAGAGAAAGGCAGTTATGGGGGATAATAATGATGAAGTGAGTCTGACTGATGTTGTGGTGGCTCAACCCACTGTAGCAGAACAGAATGAGTTTATTATGCAACAGATTTTTGAGATGAGGGTGGAAATGCAACGAAGGCGAGATTCGCCTCCACTAAGATTTGCTGCTAACGCCGCTGAGGGGAGGCCTCCAATCTACTTCTCTTCCTCAAATATGGATTCAACTAAGAATCAACCATCTACACCTATTAAGAATCCGTCGGTTATAAATCCGACCACCCAAAGTCCAAAATATGCTTCCACATCCTACCAAACTCCATCTCATCTTCAAAACAACCATCCTCAAATACCGCCCCATCCTCGAAATATTCACCATCAAATCGCTCCACTGCCACAAAATCAAAACCAAAACCAGAACCTAAATGCTTTCGATCCCCAAACACCTTATCACCATTTAAATAAAAATACCAATCCTCAGGCCTACCCACGGAATTACCAAATATCCCAAAACACTCAAAGTCTCTCTGAAGCTCCACCCCAACCAAAGAGAGCCACTTTTCAAGTTCTTGTCCATGTCGAGCACGATGTGCACAATTTTGAGTTGGACCATTACGAGGAACAAGAAAAAAGAATGGAGGGCAAATAAAGATGTAAGGGTCGATCTAAAAGAGGAGATCAAGAAGGCCATGAAGGAGCTACAATGCATCCCCGACATCGCTGGACTTAGTTACGAGGACTTGTATATCCACCCAAATTTGGACCTTCTAGAAAGGTTCAAGATTCCAAAGTTTGACACCTTTGGAGGAGTGGGAAACCCTATGGCTCATTTGAGAGCCTAATGTGATCAGCTCGTGGACGTTGGAAGGGATGAGGCTTTATTGATGTGGCTTTTCAGTCGGAGCCTATGTGGAGAAGCTCTCGAATAGTTTACCTCGCATGAAACTATACAATGGACCAGGAATGCATTGGCCAAAGATTTTATCGATCGATTTGCTTAAAACATAGAAATTATTCCCGATCGATACTCTTTGGAGAAGATGAAGCAAAAGTCAACTAAAAGCTATAGGGAGTTCGCCTATAGGTGGAGAAAAGAAGCGGCAAGGGTGAGACAACCCATGACTGAGAAATAAATCATTGAAATGTTCGTGTGCGTGCAAGAGCCGGAATATTATTATAGAATCATGTTGCTTGTTGGAGCAAAGTTTACCGAGATAGTCAAGATTGGTGAGACTATCGAACACAGTTTAAAACAAGGAAATATAGCCCGTGTAGACACACCACCGTGGTCTTCAGGTTTGTTGAGAAAGAAAAGAGAAGAAGTTGCTGCTATTTCATATGGGGGAAGGAAAGTCCCCAGAAGTTCATCGTATTCCCAAGGTCGTTCCCGGTCTTCCCCAAGGCCTACCAATCTTGTTACACGCAATCTAGTCTTCCCAATAATCAGAATGCTACCTCCATTTATCAAAACATCCAAGCTCCCGTGTACCAAAGTCCACCCCTCAATTACCAAAATCCATATCCCATTTACACAAATCGTCCTCTACCCTACCAAATTCCATCTCCCTACCAAGGTGTTGCTCCCAACTACGCTAATGTACATTCAAGCTACCGAGAACCCCCTCTAGTTTATCAAGTCCAATATCCACTGTACAAAAATCCTCCTCCGAATTACCAATCTCCATTGCAAAATTACCAAACAAATCCATATCCCAGAACCCAAGCTCCCCATCCAAATACCAGGAATTATCAACAGGTGCCTCCTACTCAATAGGGCAGTTATGACCCTCTCCGACCCAGATTCTAGAAGAGACCTTCAACAAACTTTACTGCACTCGTTGAAAGCCGGAAAAAACTATTTGAGAGACTGGCTGTGGCTGGATACATCCACCCTCTGGGGCCCAAACCCATGGATGTCAATTCAAAATTTTACAAACCCGATCAGACATGTGCTTATCATTCCAACAGCGTTTTGCACGATACTGAAGATTTTATCAACCTCAAGCACAAAATTCAGGATCTGATTGATCAAGAGGTAGTCTCTCTCCAACCGGCGACACCAAATGTCAACACAAACCCGTTGCCGAATCATGGAGGCAGTAATGTCAATATGATTGAGACAGATGAAGACTGGTGTGGAACGAAGATGATTACTCCCATTGTTCACGATGATTTGGAAAGGGTTGTTGCTTATTTAAGAATCAAAGAGAAGAGAGAGTATGTTTTTTTGGCACCTGCAAAGGTTGTTGCCTTGGTGCCATAAGAAACTCTCGTCAAGCCTAAGTTTGTTATTGAAACTGCTGATATTCAAGGCATGACCAGGTCTGGAAGGTGTTACACTCCTGACGAGCTTGCTCTCAGAGGACAGAAGAAGGACCAGGCGAAGATGACGATAAGCGAAGGAGAAGCGTAGGAATTCTGGAGGAGAATGCAACTAAAAGATTATTCCATCGTCAAGCATTTGGAGAAGACTCCAACTTAGATCTCCGTATGGGCTCTGCTGATGAGCTCTTAATCCCACAGGCAAGACTTAATCAAAGATCTCGATGATACTTACGTACCTGCGGGTACAAGCTGTGATAACGTGGTCGCCATGATTCACCAGGTTATTCGAGGGCACCGAATCAACTTTTGTGAAGATGAGTTGCCTGTTGAAGGGAGGTCAAATAACAAGGCGTTGCACATCACTGTGTTATGCCGTGAAAGGGTTGTCAATCGCTTCTTAGTAGATGATGGATCTGGTCTGAATATCTGCCCGTTGTCGACGTTGAGGTAGCTAAGGTTTGACCTTGGGAAACTAGAGTAAGACCAAGTCAACGTGAGAGACTTTGATGGGGTTCAAAGAGACATGCTGGGGGCACTGAATTTGACCATTCAAATGGGCCCTGCAGAATTCAGCATGCAATTTCAAGTATGGATATCGATACTAATTACAACCTTCTTCTGGGAAGGCCGTTGATCCATATGGCTAGAGCCGTCCCCTCTACTCAGCATCAAATGATGAAGCTCGGGTGGAAGAAGAAGAGCTAGTTATTCATGGCGAGGGGAGTCACTCCAGCAGATAGACTCCAATCATTGATGAAGTATCGCAAGGCACAAACTTTTACATGATGGAGCTGGTGAATGCCAACGACGAAGACTTGCGCCCCTCAGACCCCCATGCCTGCCGTATACAAGATGATAGCCACTGTGATGCTGCCGAATGGTTTTGAGCCAGGGTTTTGATTGGGAAGAGATCTTGAAGGAATTACTGAGCCTGTTTCGGTCCTTATTAAGGGATACATATATGGTTTTGGGGTACATCTCCACAGATGATGACATGAAGGTGAAGAAGAAAAATGATCAAGCATTGACTAAGCCGATCCCACATCTATATCAATCCTTTCCGGTCCGGGAGTATGCCGAGCATGAAGACCTTAGGGAAAGAATCTGTGACCTCTTCGAGGATATCGATATTGTTGTCGAGGAAGAGGTCGAGATAGCTGGTATTCGCGATGCTGAACTAGGGGAGGTGCTGCGGAACTGAACCTCCGCGCTGATCCTGATACCCCGAACTCTGTGGTAGAAAGGCGTTATTTCATGCACATCAAAATTGGTGGTAGTTCGGAGGAGGCCCGACACCCACCATTTTGCATTTTCTTAACTGTTTCAATTTTTGAATTTTCATTGTGATGTTCAAAAAGGCAACATGGTCCATTCCATGGCAAAAGTTTGCATTGTTTTTAAATGAAAGCCTCTTTGTTTTTAACTTTATTTATTTAAGTCGTTTGTTATACCTTACTTTCCTAATTTTGTTTTTTTTAATGATTTAGTAACATAAGTTACAGACCTGCCAATGTCATATCATGTCATGAGCTAAATGAACAAAATGAGGCAGGTGATGACAAGGTTGACGATTATGAAGAAGTAAGTGAGGAACCTAATTACGTCGCCGAGGAATTTTGGCAGTTCAAAAATTACCATAAACCAAATCTAGAGGAAACGAAAATTAGTGAATTTGGGAGATCCAGAATGTGTCAATGAAATTAAGATCAGCATCCACCTAAATGAATCTCAGTAAAAAGGCCTACTTCATTTTCTTGCTGAATATACTGATGTGTTCTTCTAGGAAGTCGGTGACATGCAAGGGTTGAGTATCGATGTCGTATCTCATAAGCTGTCGATAAACCCAGGGTTCGATCCGGTGAAGCAAAAAACTCAGAAATTCAAGCCTGAACTGAGTTTAAAGATTAAGAAAGAGATCACTAAGCAGATAGAGTCCCGTTTAGTGGAAGTGACACAATATCCAACTTGGTTGGATAATGTTATTCCGGTCGCAAAGAAAGATGGGAAAAATCAGGATTTGTGTCGATTACAGAGATCTCAACAAAGCTTGCCCAAAGGATAATTTTCTGCTGCTGAATATTCATATTTTGATAGATAACTGCGCAAGGCATGAAATGCAATCTTTCATGGACTGTTACGCAGGCTATCACCAGATTTTGATAAATGAGAAGGATGCAGAAAAGAAGACTTTCATTACACCTTGGGGTGTATATCACTACAGGGTGATGTCGATCAGCCTCAAGAATGCCGGTGCCACCTACATGAGAGCCATGACGACCGTTTTTCATGACATGATTCATATGTCGATTGAAATGTATGTGGATGATGTCATAATCAAGTCCCGCAGGAGTTCGGACCACTTGACACATTTCAGGAAATTCTTTGATCGCCTGCGTCGTTACAACATGAAGTTAAATCTTGCCAAATGCGCTTTTGGAGTTCGGGCTGGGAAGTTTTTGGGATTTATAGTCAGCAGAAGGGGTATTGAGCTCGACCCTTCTAAGATTAAAGCCATTCAAGAGTTACGTCCGCCAAAGACGAGAAAAGAGGTGATGAGGTTCTTAAGGAGGTTAAACTACATAAGTCGATTTATAGCTCAATCAAACTTGGTGTGTGAGCATATTTTCAAGCTGCTGAAGAAAGACGCCCCGACAAAGTGGACTGAAGAGTGTCAGACTGCTTTTGATGCTATCAAAAACTATTTGTCCAATCTACCAGTATTGGTTCCTCCGCGAGAAGGAATTCCTTTATTGTTGTACTTGATTGTCTCAGATAGTACACTCGGATGCGTACTTGGTCAACATGACGAGACATGGCAAGAAGTTTACTCCATACGAATCTCGTTACACTTTATTGGAGAGAACGAGTTGTGCATTGACACGGCTTCCGTAAAAGTTGAGATATTATTTGTCTTTGTATACTCTATATCTCATTTCCTGAATGGATCTATTGAAGTATATTTTCTAGAAAGCGATGCCGACCAAAAAGTTAGATAAATGGAAAATGTTGTTGAGTAAGTTTGATATCGTGTATGTGACTCAGAAGGCAATAAAGGCACATGCTTTCGCTGATCATCTTGCAGAAAATCCTGTTGATGAAAAGTATGAACCACTTAAGACTTATTTTCATGATGAAGAAGTGTCATTTGTGGGTGAGGATATTTCTGAAGCGTATCCAGGGTTGAGATTATTCTTTGATGGAGCGGCGAATCGTGAAGGAAAAGGTATTGGAGCAGTCTTAGTGTCAGAATCCGGTCAGCACTATCGCATGGCGGCTAAGCTTCGATTTAGTTGCACAAACAACATGGCCGAATACGAAGCTTGTATTCTTGGTTTGAAAATGGCCATCGACATGAATGTCTATGAGTTGTTGATTATTGGAGATTTAGACCTTTTAATTCATCAAGTTCAAGAAGAATGGGCTGTGAAGAACCCAAACATTATACCTTATGTACAGTATGTGCAGAAGTTGTGCAAAAGATTTCGTAAGATCGAGTTTAGACATACTCCCAAAATACAGAAAGAATTGGCTGATGCTCTTGACACCATCTCTTCGATGATTAAACATCTGGATACAGATCATATCAATCCTCTAGATATAAAATTGAAAGAACATCCAGTCATTGTTCCTATGTTGAAGCAGAAACAGACGGTTTGCCTTGGTATTTTGATATAAAGAAGTATTTGGAGTCTAGAACTTATCCCGAAGACATTACGTCCAGTCAAAAGAAGTTGATACGTCGTGTGGCTCTCAAATTATTTCTAAGCGGAGATTTCCTTTTTAGGAGGACTCCAGATTTGTATCTTTTAAGATGAGTTAATGCCGTAGAAGCTGCAAGGCTTATTGAACAGATACATGCCGGAGTTTGTGGCACACATATGAATGGGCTCACTTTGGAAAGAAACATCCCACGAGTTGGATATTTCTGGATGACTATGGAGAATGATTGTTGCAAGTTCGTGCAAAAATGCCACATATGTCAAGTGCACGGTGATCTGATACAAGTGATACCTCATGAACTTATTGCAATAATATCACCTTGGTCATTGTAGCTTGGGGCATAGATGTCATAGTCCCGATAGAGACAACCGCTTCTAATGGACACAGATTAATTTTGGTTTCCATTTATTACTTCACCAAGTGGGTGGAAGCAGCTTCATACAAGTGGGTAACCAAGAAAGTTGTAGCTGATTTTGTTCGCAACTATTTGATATGCAGGTTTGGAGTACCAGAATTCATTATTACTGACAATGGCGCAAATCTCAACTGTCAATTGATGAGAGATATATGTGAGAAATTGAAGATCACTCACCGAAATTCAACCGTTTATCGTCCCCAAATGAACGAAGCTATAGAGGCGGCCAATAAGAATATCAAAAAGATTTTGAGGAAAATGATTCACAAGCATCGAGTTGGCATGAGAGGTTACCATATGCTTTATTGGGATACCACATGACTGTCAGAACATCGATTGGAGCCACTCCATATTTGCTAGTATATGGAACAGAAGCGGTCATACTTGCTGAAGTTGAGATAGCGTCTGTGAGAATCATCCAAGAAGTTGAGTTAAGTAACTCTGAATGGGTTAGCAAGCGGATTGATTAACTAAATTTGATTGATAAGAATGGAATGGTTGCCGTTTGTTATGGTCAGTTGTATCGACAGAGAATGATTCGTGCTTTTCACAAGAAAGTAAGAGCCCGAATTTTTTAAGTTGGTCAGTTGGTTCTTAAGCGTATTTTTCCTTATCAAGACGAGTACAAAGGAAAGTTTGCACCAAACTGGAAAGGTTCTTACATTGATCGCAAAGTATTATCTGGAGGTGCTTTGGTCCTGTCAGAGATGGACGACACCGTATGGCCGAAATTGATCAATCAGATGCCGTCAAGAGATACTATGTGTGAAGCTGCGTTTTCATTTCTGTTATTTACTTGTAATCATTCTATTTACTTGTATTTGTTTTCCTAAAATTTTACCCCTTTGAAATGAACTTTGTCTGACCTGAATTCTCAAGAACGACACACGTAGGCGGCCTATGTCGGAATCGGTCACCCCATTTACCCCTTTAATATTTCCTTGTATTTGAACTACGTTCCACCTGAATTCTCAAGAATGAGATACGTAGGCGACCTTTGTCGGCCTTGGTTGTTTTCTTTGTAAATTTCTTAGTTTGCCAACCTTTGAGGGGGCAAGTACGTTTGACTTGATTCCTGCCTCAATGGGATACGTAGGCGCCACAAGGGTTCGTCATACCTCCCGTAAGATTTCTATTCCACTTTACAATAGAAACCGGGACAAAATTTTTGAGAGGGACTCAAAAATTTTCGAGAACAAGATGCTTCCTCAGAATGTCAAGGCTGAAGACATTTTGAAATTTGCAACTGGGACAGAATTTTTGAGAAGATCTCAAAAATTCCATAATATGCTCATTTATAGTGGAGAGATAAGAAAAACAATTACCTGGGACAAAATTTTTGAAGATGGCCTCAATATTTCAGCATAGATCCATAAGTCCGGAGTGACTCTGAAAATCCCCAGCGAATAATCAAATAAACCTTCGAGCATCGAACTCAAAGAAGTTTGTTAAGCCCGATATGACATGACTTGACAGTGACCTTTCTCAGATACTATTTCTTGAAAATTTATTTTCTTATAGATTTTCCTTTATGTTTCATTTGTTTTGTCATAAAATTTTATCTTATCTATCAAGAGTAGGGAGATTGAGAAATCAATCGGGGATAGCAGGACAAGAAGCAGAAAAATGGAGAAATCGACACAGATTAGTTCGTTTTTAAAAACTAACAATTTTTCTAGTGGACGCAGGTTAATAGCTTTGCTCCGAAACCAGCAGATTTTTCCGATGAGTGGATATGAAGAATCCAAAGGAGGAGAAAACTATCCCAAAATCAATATTTTTGTTATAAGCAGGAAGTATTTTACATTGCTAAGTCGGAGACTTGGGAAAATGATTTGTTTATTTTAATCAATTTCCGATAAGATGAAATTTATAAAGAACGTCTAGCTAAATTCAAAGGAGGATCAAGAGAAAATGTCAAGAAGTAATTTACTGTTTCCAAAAAGGATGTTATTTGCATCATAACGACGGATATAATACTACGCATTACCCAAAGTAATAAGTTATTTTATTATTGATCAAGACGATATACTATTTGGAAGTCGTTTTTCCGTTATCATCGCTGGAGGCATTATAATATTCATGCATCGCGAAAAATCATGCATCGTGGATGATCATGCATCGCGAGTCAATACTGATGCATTGCGGAAGAACATGAATCGTGATTCAATATTCATGCATCGCGAGGAGATATTAACGCCTCGCCGAGAGCCGCGCATCACGAGAAGTTTTCATGCCTCACATTAAATTATGCATCACGAGAAGGTTCCATACCTCGCAGAGAATTATGCGTCGCGAGGATAGTTCGTACCTCGCGGAAAATTATGCATCGTGAGAAGATTTCATACCTCACAGAAAATTTATGCCTCGTGAGAATATTTCATACCTCGCAGAAATTTACACACCGCAGGAAAGTATTCATGCCTCGCAACAAGTCATGTACTGCCAGAAAAGGAAATCGTGTACCCAAGAGAAATATTTATCCGTCGGCATCAACTGTTTTTTTTTATTTTGATAAAAAGTAAACAACATGAAGACTACATCGACATCAAGAGAAGCATCAACACTGTATCATCTTTCATTTATGTTGACATCAACATGAAGAGTACATTGACATCAAAAGAAGTATCTGCATCGCATCAACATTTGTTTATTTTGACATCAAGTGAAAAGAACATTGGAGATTACATTGCAAATGCAAGACATAAGCTTTATTTGCTTTACGTCAAACCGATCGAGTTGGCGTCAAATGAAGAAGTAGAAAAACTAAATGTCAACACGGTAAAAGACACTATCTCGCATTTGAATTGCATTTTTAAGCTGACGAGTTTTATCTAAGTCTTTGTCGAGAGCATCCAAAATGATGAATTCTCCAATAACAAACCACAGGTGCGGACGACATAAAAAAGGATGCATCACAACGTGAAAGTTTTTCTTAGACGTGAACTGGGACATAGTCTGAAGAGGAATGTCAAACTCTTAGGACGCGAGCAGAGGAATGACTTCAACCACAATGAAACCACACCCCTAGTTGAAGGCATGTGGGTTCTTCTTTGGTTTTGTCAGTCTCGGTTTTACATCCGGAACTTCGGTCTGCCTGAGGCAACTTCCCTATCTAAGTGGCATGAACCAAGAATTTTGGAAATTATGTCTGTGTAAATTCTTAATTGTGGGTGTGAAAGCGCGCTGCATTCATGACTAAGAGGTTACAAGCCTCTTTTCATACTCGACTTAAATTGTCACTTATCCAGAGCCAAAGGTTACCTAGAATAATAGATTTCCTTTTCAACTGATCGAGTCGAACTACAAGCATCCTGATTCCTGAGGTATAAGGATATGCAGGCGAGCCCAATAATGAAACTCGGTTGTATCCCAACATTCACTCTCAAGTCTTATTCTCGAACATTCCGATACCTTCATAATTCAGTATCGAGGTGACTCTTGATTTCTTTCAAAAATTGTGCGTTATGTGTCGAACAACAAATGGCCTGAATTCTCATATAGCCTGAGATATGTAGGAAACCCATTTTCGGAGGACGGCCATAATTACTAAGTGTCCGTACCCAGTCCCTTTTCCTAAAAGAGGAATGTGTGGTCGGTCAAAATTGACTTGGTCAATTTCATTTTCCTCGAATTTCTTGCATCAATTCAAATAAAATGAGGGACAATTATTGACATTCAATTTCGACCCTCCCCGATATATAATCAATTAACGAGCTTCTTAAATCTAAAGGATTTGAAATAATAGACTTTATGAAGTTAAAATATATACATGTAAAATAAAATGATTTTCAAGTTTCTAAGTTAATCTTATCAGCTCTTCATAATTTTTAGATAATACATGTTTTACATAATCATGTATGTGATTAATATTTTATAAACAATTCAAAAATTATCTAAAAAAGATCTTTTATTTTTCTCTCTTTTAAATAAGTATCAAATTGTTTTAAATTAAAGTGATATTTTGAATCACAAGTCGACAATTAACTAATTATTTTATATCATTAAGATTAAGAATGTTCTTTTTAATTAATTTAAATCAATTTGTCTTATTTAGGATTTTGGCCAATCTCGCCAACTAAATTCATTTGGATAGATTTTTAATTTCGATGGAAATTCACTGAGTCATTGTAATTTTAATAATCCTTTCACCCTTTTGCAAAACCATGTTTTGGGCCCTCTTTTAAATTTCCAGCCCACCTCACAATTCCTGGAAATTTTTCAAGCCCAGCACTTCAACCCGAAACTCCAAACAATTTACCCGGCCCACGCTCCTTTAATCTGACCCGTCATGTTCCTTCTTCATCTTCTCCATGCGTGAATGAGAAGCGATCAACTCAGGAACCAGCGTGTACAACCCCAACCTGATCCCATTCGTCTTCTTCCACGCCCGGAAGAACGAAGCTCAGAAAAACGTCAAGCGCGTGAGTGGCAGAGAGCGAGTGCGACGAGAAAGCGATGAGGAACAGACTGGACTTTGTCTTCTTCCTCAATGTTCTTCTTAGTTTGTACGATGGCAGAACATGAGAAATCATCCTCATACCATGATATGAAGCCACGTCGTTTCGTCAAAGACAGCGGAATCAATCCGGAGCGTCGACTTTCCCTTTCTCCTTTTGGAATGGGTCAGGAGCCTCCGAAAAAGTTTGTTCAGCCGTTTTTGTTAAAGATTTTGGAGAGTTTTTTTTGAATTTTCGGAATGAAAATTGGACTCCCCCCCCCCCCACCCCCCATTTTTCCCACCCCTAATCTGCCCCTATATAATATCTTTTTGGTCATTTGAAAGGGAGATTTTTTTTGAGTTTTGGAAAAAAAATTAGGATATATTTTTTGGGTGATTCCTCTTCCAGTTAGAGATTCGTGGAAAGTAGGGAGAGATTCGATTTGAAAATTTGCCGAAGTTAAGAAGGGATAAATATCATAGTAGAAAAGAAAGGAAGAGAAGAGTTAGTTCCGATATTAAATTGATTTGGGTTTGAGTTTGCTTCCTAGTTTTCTTGCTTACTACATGTCCTGTGCTCGCGTGGTGGAACAGTTCGCACCAACTCGTCTAAATCTCAGTTCGCTGCCCATAAGAAGGTGAACTTTCCCTTTGAATTTCAGTTCCTTCCGAATATAGTTCTGTTAGTTTCTCGAATAGCTTTGTTCTTTGCTTGGTTTGCTACTGCTGTATTATGAATTTTTTTTTTGTTTTGAATGAGGTTAACTTAGTCGATTAACACATAAAGTGACTTATTCATGCGAGTTACTCATCGTCTAATAACCATGAAGACAGAGGATAGAACATGAGCTTGCTTTGTGTTTCTTTTGGTTTTATTTCATTTTACCGTTGGGTCTGTTTGTGAAGCATTTTGAGTTTGTCTCTTCGTATTTTGGAATCGGTTATATGAGAATATGGTCCAAGTGTGTATACGTCGGCTTTGTATATTTTGAAACTGTTTTTTTAGCTTTAAAGTTATTACCCTTTTCGTTTAAGCATCTCTTTGAATGCATTTGTTTAGTTCTCAAAGTGTTCTACTAGTTTCAATCGTTTTGGAGCATGAGGTGTGTTCTTATGGTTATTGACATTTCGTTTGCGAGTATCAACTGAAAGTATGAGATTAGTTAACAGTGGGTTTAAATACTGTTACATTTGTTGTCCATCAGATTGAAAAATTCCTTTTCTCCTTTGTCGTTTGAATTCTTCTTTGATCATTTAGTTCTTTTCTCTTCTTAGGTGCACTGTTTTGTTTTAGCATCCTTTGTTTGGGGAATATAGATTGTCCTATGAAGTTGCTTATTTCGTCGTTCCAATTGTAAATGGGTTTTTATTATTGTTTCCTTACAGCAAACCTGCAAATCTGTTGATGTCCTTTTTTTTAATGAAAATTTTATTTACTCATCCTTTAAAAGCTTGTCTATTACTTTCTGGTTGCCTCAACATGTGAACTTGTTTAGATTTTAATTTCCTTAAGTATTTGGAAAGCTCTTTTGCGGGAGAGGTTTGTTCTTGTAAGTGTCAAAGAGTATATACACATATTTCAACTTTAGTTCGTTATCAAAAAATGTTGGAAAAATTCATGAAAATAATGTCCACTAGCATGAATATCTTCATAACTCTCAGCCAACTCCAAATTCCCTCTATGTTGTTGTCATTGCCTTTGTAATTGATGGTATCAAGGAGTAACTAATAAAGTTTTGGGTATGAAATTTGACAGCTTCTCATACTTGGAGTAGAGTTTTTTGCCTCTTAGTTAAGCATCTCGAATGAGCTCTTTTCTTGAATTAATCATGTTCTTTCGTATAAAATAGAATAACTAGAGGACTTTTTTTTTGTTGTTGTTCACTTGCGCACGCTTGTTGACAATCAACTTTCATTTGGTTTGAATCATAGCACTGCTAAGGCAAATACTTGTGACTAATTTGTTTATATCTATTATATGGGAGAGCTTATGCCTAATATATTCTTATCTTCGTGATGTTGCACTTATATCATTTTGTAAGGGTTCCTTTGAATATAGGGTTTAATTGAGTTATATTTCATCTAGAATCACCTTACCTCATGAGTTTAATTGTATAGTTTGAACTATAACTTCAAAATGTCAAATATAGGAATTCGAGATACCATTTAATTGATGACAAAGGTGATTAGCTCTCTGTTTAGTTTTGCTTAATTTAATATTTATTACCTTTGTCTTGCCTACATGCCTCTCTCAATTACATGTGTTAGCCATTCCTCTTGTTTGTCACCGTGAATGCCTTTTTCTTATTGTATTAATATTGATATTATTATTTTCAATTATTGTCTTATATGGTTCTTAATGTTGGTTTATTATCAAGCCTCTTGTCAATTTCTCATCCTCTCTTTTAACATAGTTCATTTGTAAGTGTAGTATTCAATTATTAAATCATGGGGACCTACAGGTGAGCCATTAACATTAATTATGCATTTAAAACTGCTTTGAGTTGGATAGCTTTACATTTTGATAATTAGTTAAATCGATTTATTTGCTCATTATTTTGTATTAATTCCTTTTTTTCATGTTAAATCTGTCCGAGTTGAACAAGAACTCTCATCTCTCCCTTTGCATTTCGGATGGGCCATCAAGATTTAAATTTCCTTATCGAGTCAACCCCCTTTAATACCGAAGAACAGGTTTCAAAGTTGAAGAAGCTGAAGCGAGTTGAAGAGTTAAAGAAGTTGGGATTAGAAGGCCCGAACTATTTTTTTCCGATTTTGAATTTTTGTTTGTAATAGGCCTAAGCCCTTGTCGTTTCTTTTTTTCTGTATTTATTCGTATTTATTATTGTTTAGTCTAGGACAGGTTGAAAGAAAAGTGGGTCAAAAACCTGGAAGTGAAATGGGTCAAAACCTAGAACAGGTGGGTCCAAAATCCGGTCAAGGCGGACAGATAACACGGATTTGGACCCAAATTTCTTTCCCTCCCTCTCTCTCCCTCTTTCCCTCTTTTACTTTACTTGCTTATATGTTTCCATTTGTCATTATTTTAAAGTTAGAAGACTCCAAATTCCCGTAGAATGCCACAATGTTTTAATAATTTAAAATCGGACTAAGTTCAAATAGATTTTCAAATTATAAGTTTCGCTTAGATAAAAGTAAGAACTAATTTTCAAACAATTTCCCAAATAATTTCAATCAAGTTAGACAAGTATAGCCAAATAGTTAGTTGTCGGATAACCGCATTAAGTGGATGTTTTACGTGCTTAAAACCTTCCTGAAACATATATATGAATCCACAAACCCCCTAAAAGGTTTTCAATTGATTTTTCCCTGTTTAATCTTTTGAAAATCAACTTTTTTTAATTCTTTCCACAAAAAATTAAGTGGCGACTCTTTAAAAATCAAGAACTCTCCAAATCAAATATTTTTCTTCTTTTCGATAAAACAATTCACACACTCACAAGATAGGTCATAAAAAAGGTATATGTCAAATTGTCTCACACTCTATTAAAATGCCTAATATTATATTAAGAGAAAGCCTTACTTACTCAACTAGACCAACAAGGCAAATTATAGGTGTTCTCATGCATGGTTTTAAGGTAAGCTTATCACACAAGACATCGACGCTAAAGTCAAACAAGACTTCACATTTTTGCTAGTGTGCAACGGTCATCACAAAAGGATCAATTTGATACGTGGCTAATCACAACCAGATGCAAAAATTTCACAAATTGTCTATGCAACTTTATTTGGTCTAATCCTAGTTTTACATTCATGTTTATTCGCTTGTGGTCACTATTCAAGTCATCTGTATTGATCAAAAACAAGATTCAAATTTTCCAAAGAACAACCACATTCCAGTGCATACACGAGGTGGAAAATATTTATGAAAAAATTAAAATTTTTTCGGAAGGATTAAAATCATTTTCAATTATAACAAGAGAGCCATAAACTCAAACATTCACAAAATTAGATCAAACATCATTTCAAATAGAACAACCCAAATATCAACAAAGAACACAAATAAAAATAGTAGCGCACAAATGTGGGTCTCCCCCACCATAATAAAAAAGAATTAGTCCTCAAATGCAAATGAAAGTATGCAAAAAGTTAATCAAATTAAGGCAAAGATGGAGGCAAATAAAGGATCGTGTCTGTGTAGTCTCCCGATATGTCGGGGCCTTAGCGCCCTGTGCATAAATCTGAATTTGGGTTTCAGTATTTGAAGTTGCACCATCTACTTCAGGGTTTTAGTGGCTTCTGCTGCTTCGACCTCAACTTCTGCAACAATGTTTTCTTTGATCATATTGTCCACATCATGAGCCGCCTCAAAGGCATGTGTTGCATCAATGAAGCCTTGAGACCATGAAGGGACATTGTGGTTAATGGTGATGCTTCTACTGAAACTACCTTTCTTCTCCACACTCATTGCTTTCCCTGCACTCTTCCTAAAAGTTTCTTCCTTCGTATGTGTGACTTTTTGTCTGGACATATATGCAGAAGATCAGGATAAATTAGGAGAAAACTCAAATATAATAATAGAAAACCTATTGCAAACAGACTAGCTGATCTATTAGGCGATTAACTGAATTTTTCTCAGGGAACAAATATTTATTTGCCGAAAGTCACAATGCACTAAGGGTTCGGGGAGACTGTACAAAGGGAGATTATAGGTACTTTGATCGAGTCTCTGAGTTCCTTTGGCAACCAAAGTTTTCTCATCAAAAGTTTCAGAGTCAAACGTCCAATTTGAGATGAAGTTAAAAGCGAGATGGATAAAATAGGCAAACTGTTGAGTGGTTAGTCTAGCTCAATCTAGCTTGCTAAATTGTCCAATTATTCCCATTTTCTATCCATATTCTCCAATTCAATGCCACACTCCCCAAGATCAATATCAAACATGCACTAAAGAAATTCAAATAAGGCCCATACTACCCATCACCCACGGATACTCAGATTTTTTCAATTTTGTTAAAAATGGCAATTTGATTATATTTGATCTTAAAAGTGGTGTAACCCACTCATTCGTTGAGAATTTTTCATCATTTATCACAAACATGGGTTACTCAGGCTTCAATAAATCAATTTAAAAGAAGGCAATCACATCCCAATAAAATTGCATTCAGTTCAAAACTCAAAAATATAGTATCATTCAATAATAAGGATAGTACGTGCAAGATTTTTAATTCAAAATTGACATTAAGATAATCTCTTCCTAACAGAGGGGCTCATCACACAACAATACAATACGATCATTTCAAATGAGTACCAAAAGTTTCAAAGTAGCATCAGGGTTTGGTGCAATCCAACCTTTCATGCTGACTTAAGTTACTTGAAAGGCTAGGAATCAATGTAATCCCAAGTTAGCACACCAATCAATGACTAAAATACAAGGAGTGCAAAGATAATGAAGATGCTTACTAGATGTAGATTTGCGAAATCTCATCTATTTGGCAAGCTAAGTCACAATCAGCGAACTACTCGGCGTAGTGCAGAGTAGTCAGTTGCCTTGCTGAGTTCTATAAACTAAATTTAAATTGGTTTTGAGTCTAATAGCGGTCTGGTTTTGGGTCGCCCAACCCTTAAGTGATTCACGGAATGGACCTATAGTTTACTAACCTACATTTTTTTTTATCACTCTTCATATTTCAACCTGCAAAATCAATACAACCTTATTTCTATAATAAAGTAAAACAACGCTTTAGTTAACGTGTTGGCACGACATAATTCCACCTTCAAACCTCATTCTTGGGGTTAGCCATGGTATTAATAGGCAACCCCCCTTGTCGTCTAGGATTGAGGTGAGACGAGATATGACCCACTTGGGTCTCTAACTACTTGATTGAAACTAAATGGGAGGTGTTCATTTTTCTAAGTGTAGACACATCTTCTTTCATGCCTTTTAACATTTTGTCTTACCCTTCAACTTTGTTGAGGATACGCAAGAGCATACCCTTAGACTTACCATGTTTTGAGTCCTTGGGCATTTGGCGCTCATGGTGAGGCACATATCTATCCTTCTCCCCATCATTCCAATTTGGATTCAGGTCCCTCCATTCACGATCACAATCCTTCCAACCTTCGTATATATCCCAACTTTGGTGACCACCCTGCCTTAGGTAGTTTGAACGATAGACACTACCTTGATTTGTTAGAAAATTTAGCTCCTCGTTATGTAAGGATTCAAACTTTATCTCCTCACGAGTTGCATATCCGACCCCCATGACATTGACACCACATGCACCAACCCCCATGACAATTTTAGATAAAAATTCAAGTTGTATCATGATTTTGGCCATGTTTTGGTCTCTTTCATGATATTTTTCAATCTTCTTCCTAGATAGATTAAAGGTGAGAGGAGAGACTTGGTCCTCACGAGTGTACCGCGCCTTGTTGATGGTTATCATGCCATCTAAAATTTGGGCTGATTCTATATATGGTTGTTTTATTAAGCCTCCAGGTGAAAGTTAATAAGCGACACCTTTGTTTATTGAGACCAAGCACCAATAAAAGTATTTAAGCGGCACATTATCCAACAAACCATGGGTTGGGCATTGAAACACCAACTTTTTTGACCTTATCCAATTATTGTGTAGAGTCTCTCTTTCCAAATGCTTAAAACTATGAATGGTATCCCAAAGACTCATCATCTTCAAGAGAGGGAAGAATCACACATGAAATGCGGTTCAATTCCTCCCAAAAAGTGATGGATTCACGCAGTAACTCGGCTAGCCATTTGCATGCCTCTTCCATCAATGAGAAAGGGAATAATCTTAATGGAACTGACTCCTCGGAGATGTTTTTGAACGAGAGTGTTGCGCAAACATCCACCAATTTCTGAATGAAATATGTTTGTAAGGATCCTCGCGAGATAACCCTCTGAAAAGTCCCTTTAGTTGCAAGAGTTGCAACATAGTGCTCGTCATGTGGAATACTGCATTTCCCTTAATTGGAAGAAAATGAATATCTCCAATACCTCCAATGACATGGGGACCATTGTTGTTGGGATGTTAGACATTGTTGAGATTTTCTATATCAACTTGGTGTCCCACTTAGATGTTGTTGCTACCGTTAACACTCATGATTACTGAAATAGTCACACAAACAAAAAATAAAAACTAGAAATTAGGTAAGTAAATTATAAATGAGAAGAACAATTATTCTACCAATCTAAAATTTTTCAAGGGCAGCCACTGCTTGACAGCGATACCATTTTGATCGATGACGTCATTAATGACACAATTTCCAATGCAATTGTCTACGATCGTACCATATTATAGTAACCCAATCAAGTGTTGGGGTCGTTTCCACATGGATTGGTTGTGATAATTAATAGAAAAGTAAAATCTTATTCTAATTAGTCGTAGTTAAAGACATTTTCGAATAAAAACATCTTTAATCTAGAGGGGTGACACAAGCGTTGATTATCAAATGATTTTTTTTAATCACAAGTAAGTTAAAACAATAAAATTTACAAAGAGTTTTAATCAACCCGAGGGGAATTCTCAGGATGTGATAGGAATATGGGATAAACGATATTATCGCGTTCATGCTTTTGATAGAAAATTCATAGAGTAAATGTGATTAGGCTAGACTTTTAGGGGGATAAGCTCTCGCTTGAGCAACTTAAAACATTTAAAATGGGTTCCTCTAAAAAAATCCACTTGTTCCTCTAATAAATCCACTTGTGGGAATGAGGTAGGGTTCACTCGCTCGAGCTGAACTTCATGTCAACTCACGCCCACCAGCCATCAATTTAGTAGTCTTAGTTTCACAACCTCTCTCTCTCGCAAGCCGAAAACACATATATGATTATATTTGCAACTAAAACCTCATCAAATTAATCCACATGTACTAATAAAAATCACATTTAAACTACGAATAATCTATCAGCAAGTAAGACCCAACAACTAATTTAACCGTTATTTACAACATCACACCCTAGAATCGGGGTTTTAGCTAAACATGTACAAGAGATAGAAATTTATACCAAAATGAGATTGCATTCAAATGGATATGAAGATTTTATAAATCTTGTCACATGCCAAGAGTGAAGAATCCAAGAGACCCAAGTCCAAATCCTTGGAGATGAAATCCACTGAATCTTGAAGTTCTTCAAGAACCCTCTTTAAACTTAGAGATCAAAAGTAAAATTTCTAAAATTTAAAGTTGATAAAATTCTATAAAATTCGATACTAAGATAAAACTCTCAACAAGTATTTATAGTTTTCAAATATTAGTGTTAAAGTGGATCACTCGGTGCAGTTAGGACTGCCAATGAAATTGCTGATTCGCGATCAGGTAACTTCATCACCTCCAGCGCTTAGTCCAAGAATCTTTGTGTTTTGGATCACAGGGTGATATAGTATTGCTTTGCGGAATTGCTCGTCGATGCGTCAACTACTGTTTTTCACCTCCACATTTAATGCTTTCCTTTAAGGCTCAACACACTGGAACAAAGGTGATCTTCAGACCTATCAACAATTTTCCAAGTGGACTCTAGGATCCTCAAGACTTCATTTCTTCGTTCTTTTCATCCTTCTTGCTCCCTTTTTCCAAGAAACATCCATGCTTTACCTCAACTCAAAATACTTGAAACTCAAGGTTATTCATTAGTAATTCAGACAAAACAAGCATTTACTAACACAATTTCTATCAAAATATAGCCTTTAATGAATTCAAATATGTAGACTCATCATCCATCTAAGTAAGTAGAGGCTTCATAAATATATAGACACTTATTTTTGAGTGTTTTCATTTTCATTTTGTTTATGTTGAGACTTGAGTTTCCACTTCCCCTAGTTGCATATTTATTTATATAACATTCTAAGTTTACGTTGAGACAATTGAGTAAAGTTTGCATTTGATTTATTTTATTATTGCTTAAATTTTTTTGCTGAGAGTTTAGACTGGCAAAGGATTTGCTTAGAGTCCTCAATGGTTCTCGAGTGCCACTCGCACCCAGAGAGTAGGCTCATGGTGTGATAAACTTTGTATCAGAGCACAAAGTTCAAGAGTCCTAGGGATTCTATGAAGTCATGTCAGTAAAGTCCTACTTATCAGTGTCAAGTGCTCCACATCTATAATTAGGAGACTATAACATTTAGGAACTATCTCACTTCTTTCATACTCCTTTCGTTCGATAGAATTCATCTCCATACAAGTTTCTTTCTAACTAATGCTTGCATGCGTCTTTCAGATCATTCCCCCATGAAAAGGTGTCCAAGGTCGTCTTGCTAGGAGGAACCCTGAGGATCAAGGGTACCTAATATACAAAAATATCAACCCAAGAAGAGGTCACTAATGTTGATTTCTAGGAAGCTATCCGAATGTTGAGCCAAGTTGTGACCAACCAAGTTTGGCAATAAAGAGGGAATAGAGAGGATGTGTCTTATATATCAAGGACCCGTGAGTTCTTAAGGATGAATCATCCAAGCTTCACTACTTCAAGTGTCACTAAGGATCCAGAAAATGTTGTGGAACATTATAGAAGGTGTTTGAGGTTATCCATGTTGTTGATGCTAAGCGAGTACAACTAGATACATACCAACTAAAGGTTGTTGCTAGAATCTGGTTTGACCAATGGAAAAAAGGTAGATATGAGGGTGCACCGATTGTGAGTCTTCTTGTATTCGAGAGTGCCTTCATGGGACGTTTTTTCCCCCATGAGATAAGAGAGACAAAGGTAAGATAATTCATCACTCTTAAGTATGATCCCATGAGTGTGTAGGAGTATATCCTTAAGTTCAACCAAATTTCCCATTATACCCTGGAGCTGGTTGCTGATATGAAGATCAGGATGAGTGTTCGTTGTTGGGTTTTCTTATTTGTCAAGTATGGAGGGAAATCAAATACGCTACTAAGGGATATGGACATAGAAGGTTGATGTTTGATGTGCGGTAGGTTGAGGAACATACGCTAATAAATATAGAGAAAAGTTGCGAAATAAGAAGGCTTAGACAACAGGAAATGAGTATAGGCAGCAGAAAAGTAATGTTAACTGGTCTTATTTTTAAATGAGTCAAGTATAACTACTCCATCATCAACTAGTTCACGTGCACAAAGGAACAAAGGTGAGTGCAAGAATAAGAATTCACGAAACTTCTGCGCGAAATAAACAATGTCTCAAGGTAGTGTTATCATAAAGAGAAAATATGACTCGTGCATATGTTAAGTATGGTAATACCCACTCAGTGGTGTGTTGTGACGGCTCTACTAGATGTTTTAAGTGTGGTAAAGAGGGTCACATCATGAAAGAGTACCCAAAGGCGAGGTAGGGCGGTGGAAAAAAATGCAATAGAACCCAATCTTCATTAGTTTCTCCAATCCATCAGATAGAGCGCACCTAGAGAAGCTACTTCAGGATAGGTACTAATACTTAAGAAAGAATCTACTTTAATACTTATGATATTTAAAAGATATTACTGCAGAGAGTATACATTAAAATCTTGTTAGGGGATTATGTTCATAAAAAAATAGTTAAGGATATGCATTTTGCGTAGTCGAACATTTATTTGCGTCAAAACTTATGAGATTTTCATGCATATATTATCATCACTTAAACTGATATAAAAAGGATGCTACCAACTTCTGAGTACCAAAATTAGATGGTTCACACTTCACACAAACAATCAAAATAAAAGTAAATTTAGTATATTATTAGACTTGGGTCACACCCCAACATAACAAAACATATAGCTATACCGATTACAACCATGAAGACATGATCAAATTAGCCCTCAAATATCATGTAAATATACAATACAAAGATCATATATAATTATCAAGGTTAATACAAAATATAGATGGCTCTAGGCAAATGTGATCTTCCTTAAGGCTCTTGAAATCTCCATCGCTCATGGCCAACTTCATGCATCCTCTCGAACATTACCTACGATATCAAACCATCTAAAATTAAGTAGAACATTCGGGCATACCCCTTATACAAATCCATAATTGCTAAATCGGGGTTACAACAGTATTCTCAATAATAGGAGAGAAATGAATGTTTTTAGACTATAATAATACTACTAAGGTAGATAAAAAGACACCATCCTCGAACATGGAGGACTCATCAACTAGTTGGAGAAAGAAGTCCAAGCATCCTTGTAAGCTTGCCTAAAATCTCTTCAATGGCCAGAACCTACAATGTTGGGGAAAAAGGAAAGAAATAAGGGTTACTACAAAACACATGTAGTAAGTATGGCTCCTATGCATAAAATCATAAATGCATTAGAAAAGGCACAATTTAGTCAAAACCATGCATCACAACAATTAACCAAACATGCATATATATATACGAACCATTACAAGCCAACTAAATCATGATATTAACCTAACGCATAGAAAACCCAAAGCAACACTTGTGCAATGCCCAGAATAGAACCCCATTACCCTATCCAAGGCTAAGAATCACCTTATGCCACTTACTACATGCATACAACAATACCTCATACTTTGTCATAACATGCTTGATTCATGAGGTCATATATAACTTGGCATACATAACATTTAATAAACTTAATCATACAAGAACACTTATAAAGCCCTCCCTTAGGATCCCACATGTGCAATGAATAAGAGAAGTCCCATACCCTTCCTCACCCTATGTAGTAACCTTTAAGACAATCCCTAATAATAGTTCACATACTTGACTTATTCACTTACCTTATTACATTAGTGGAAGAAATGCACTACATGAGACCATGTGAGCTACATTAAATCCAGTGTTCTCCTCCCGCACCAAAAATAGAGGATTAACACTTGCCTAAGGTATAATTGTTCCTAAATATCTATCTAGCTAGATCTACTAAGCTGTAATCCTATGTGGGCACATAGTTAAGGGTCAAGGAAATTGTTACTAGAAACCTTGACTTGATTAACATGGAGTTTTCCATTTTATGAGACAACACATATCTTGAGAATTCGGACTTACTAAACGTGAATAAACCCATGTGAGAGGCCGGACTTACTAAACGTGAGATCTTCATATCATTTACATGCCTTTTCGGTGCTAAGCATTTATTCTCTTTAGTATTCATCACACTATTCATACAGGAACACATAAGTCTTTTCTAGACCCCTATGTGAACATTTCATCATAATAGATAATAGGTATTCATAAGTGAGAACTACCCTTTCACTTTAGAAAACCATCTACAAGTGAGTAAGCCTCTCACTCAACACTTTATTGTAATCATGAGAAGTTACTTTCAATCATATAATCATCATATGTTTACAAGCTTGCATACTTTATAACCAATTAAATAGTCTAGGGTTAACGATGAGGAATACTTCCTATCTATATCACTAAACACACATTAGACATAGAATCATTACAATCTATGTAAATCATACTTCATAATTGAATTCAAGAAGAATCAATTTTCATACCTTATTTCCCTTTCATTGCCTTCATACTTTAAGTACCAAAGAATACATAGCCAATGCATAAAAAAGTTAAATTCAAGAAGTAATATATTCCAATTACTATTCTACATTTTCATCATCTCTCACAATTACCATAGAACTCCAAGAAAAAGTGAGTTAACGAAAGGACAAGGATGCAAGGGAAATCTTGAGTGATTATCAACAATTAAAGCTAATTACATAGTTAAACAATGATAAGGTACCATAATTAATTATAATTGAATAACAATTTCGTTTGAAAAGGGAACCCATGTCTAGATTCAAACCCTAGTTTTTGGGAAGTTGAAAATAATCTTTGAAGGTCCTCTTGGGGAAAGGAATCTCAAGAGTGAAAGAAACCATACCTTACGGATGATATTGCCACTTATTTGGGATGAAAAACTTGGTGAAATTGTCCTTGACTTAGAGATCTAGTGTTCCTTTAATGGAGGTTTGAGTTTGGGAAGAGAGAGGCTAGAGAGATGTTAGAGAGGTATGGGTTTGGGAATTAATGTGGTGTTAGGTTAGTTAGTTTAGTTAGGATACTTATATAGTCCTTAATTAATCAACTATAACCTACCAAGTCCTTAATTTATTAATTAATGAATTCCGTAATCACCCCTAACTAAAACACTCTGGACAGTGAAGTAGGGTCTCAAACATCGAGACACCATCGATGCCCCCATACTGTAACTCACTCATTTGTGATAGAGAGGGGATTTTGGAGATTACTTGGGATTTTTGACTAATTTTCAAACAACATCCCGAAATAAAAAAATCTTACAATCGATAGCTCGTCGTTGGTGCTCGTGGTTGCACACTGTCAATTGGGTAGTTTTTCGGTTCAATGGATGGGTCCTCCTCAAGGACCCCTAATGTGCTCCTTGGTGAGTCTTACCCCCTAAACACAATCTAGCATATATTTAGTAACTTTTTACTAAATTTCATTAAATTTCAACTCTTAAAACTCCATGAAACATGCGAAGGCACACTAGCACACATTTCACAGTTCTCTGAATGCATTGTCGTTTCTTAGTGTTTTTACTCTAATACTTCCTACTTAGTTTCAATACACTATTTTAGGCTTGGAAACAGTGTTTTGAGTGTTTGTTCATGTAAGGAGTCTCTATATCAAGTAAAATACTTTTGGAGTGTTAAATTATCCTCCACTTAGGAACATTCATCCCTGAATGACACTAAAAATATTCTTATGGAGAGAGGATGACTCACAACTAGCAGCCCAACCAACAACAACATAAACAACATGAAACCATTCTGAGTCACAACCCATATGAGTAATTTACAACTCAAATCAACACATAAGCATGACATTTCATATAGCAACTCAAGACTCAACTTACCGCATATAAGAGCTTAATTTCACAACAAGAGAAACTATATTCTCATTATTAACATGAACTCAACATAACATCAAGAGTAACTTATGCAAAAACTTTCTTCAAGGCATATTAAACTTTCTCAATACCATTTAATGAAATCAACTATACAATAAATCACAAATAAGTGCAAGTTAATCAAATAAGCATATTTACATGAAAACCCACTATAGCATGAACCTTTAACATAATTATGCACATATTATCAAATCAATACACATTCAACATTATTAATTAGTTCATTTTAAGAGGATTATTAACCTCAACATTGGCTAGAATTTTGAGAAAAGAGATAAGGATAACGATACTTCATGTTGATCTTGGCCTCCCATGTTACTCCCTCAACTAGGTAATTCCTCCATAGGACTTTAACGGATGCCACTTCCTTGTTCCTCAACTTCTTGACTTGGCGATCTAGAATTTCTACTAGAACCTCTTCATAGGAAAGGTTCTCATCTACACCTAACCATTTAATAGGGAGAATGGATATGGGATCACCATTACACATCTTAAGCATAAAGACAGGAAATACGGGGTAAATAAGGGCTAGTTCACTTGGAAACTCTAACTCATAAGCCACCTTCCCGATTCAATTCACTATATCATAGGGCCCACAACGTGGACTAAGCTTAACCTTTTTGCCAAATTTCATCACCCCTTTAATTGGTGAAATTTTCAAATAGACTTATTCCCTACTTCAAATTCAAAGATCCCCTCTTTTATTGTCGGCATACATCTTTTGTCGACTATAGGGCATTTTCAATCTATCTATTATCAACCGGACATTTTATAAGGACATATAGATCATATTGGGACGAATGAGTAAAGACTCCCCTACCTCAAGCTACCAGACTGGGGACGGACACCATATAGCATAGAGTTCTTCAAAAGGGTCCATGGAAATACTTGAATGGTAGCTATTATTATAGGAGAGCTCAATCAACGGTAGTGATCATCTCAACCTCCCATGAAATATATAACACCAGCCTTTATCATATCTTCTAGGATTTGAATGGTATGCTCTGCTTGACCATCAGTTTGTGTAACATTCCAGAAAATGTACTTGTCTAATGAAGGGTCTATTAGGTTTTAAGAATATGCATTCGGGTACATAGGCATCCCAAAGCCCAATATTGAGTAATAGTGAGCTTGTTAGAGAATTTTGGCTTAAGGGTGTTAGCTAATTTCTATGTATTAACAAGTAACTTAAGATATACTTTGATGTTCAAATGCTCCAATCCAAGCTTGTTTAAGATATATACCTGCAGTGAAGACCCTAAGCTAAATTTTTTTTATTTCATAGCTTACACACATTAGGTACAAGGCATCCAAATGTCAAACCTAGGTACCATAGCACATGATCATTTAAAATGATCATATAGATAAAGCAGTGCCCAAGGACACAGTGAGGATCGTTGGGACAAGAAGTGAACTTTCATAGTGAAACTACAGAGTGCACGACTAAGAATGTTCAGGGCAATGCATGTGCAAGAACATTTGCTACCGGCCTAGAGACCAAGGGAACAAGCCCAACCGATTTGGTTAGGGCGGTTAGGGGGCCGACACACGTCGGGTCATGCCATGTAGGGCCTAGCTTCCTAACCAATCCTAGGTTCTAACTAACTTACATAACTACCTAACTAACCTAGGACTAACTAAAATGAACTAACTACTTTGCCCGAAATCCTAAGACCTAACTTTGTGACACTAGCCGAGTAGCTACCTAAAGAAACATCCTAGTACCTAACCTAGGATGATCCAAAGGGGTTGGTTATGAACCTAGTGACTTAGGGGTACTTTAGTAATTACCCTAGGTCACTTAATTAATTAAATAAGCAACTTAATTAATATATTTTAAATCCATGGTCAAACCCGAGACCCTTAGATAATTTTTAGAATTTTTCTAACTCAAATGCATTCCTATTTTTAGTCAATTTAAGAAGGGCATTTTGGTAATTAGCTAATTGACTTATTTAATAAAGTTAATTAGACTAATTTGAATTAGTCAATATTCATTTCTTAAGAATTAGAATCACCTTTATCCAATAGAAACCCACGACTGAAAAACACTGAATAAGCGTAAGAAAAATATAAAAAATACTCTTGGTTCTCCTTAGGTGATTTCAAGGCAATTCTTCAAGATTTTCGTGCAAAGTAAAGGGTGATCTTTGTAGATTAAATTCTAAAGTAAGGTATGGGTTTGTCTTTTGGATTCCTTTCTCCAGGAGTCTTCTAAAACGGTTTGAATTCAAGCATGTTATTGGTAAGTGGTGCTAACTGATCATTGTGTGTAGGATTCTATGATTTGATAATGTTGAATGAGACCTATAGGTTAGATCTGTATGATTGGAGTATCATATACCTGAGATTACTATAATATGTACATGAATTTATTTGACTTGGCTAGTGATAATATCATGACAAGTGTTTAGTGAAAGTTTGTTTTATTCCAATAAATGGCCAACAATATTATTTCCAAAATATGTAATAGAAATGGCCAATGACTAAGTCATACCAATCTTATATGTCCAATGTAAATTATTATTATTTTTTGTAAGGCCAAATACATGTGAAAGATTGACTTGACAAGATGTAACTCGATGAACTCATAACCTAGGGTATGCCAATGATTGGGACAAATCCCAACATATCCTATCTAAATGAACTCGTGAACTAGTAGCACATTGAATAAGTACTTATAACTTTCATAAATAATGGTACAAAACTACCAAATAGCATTGAACAAGATAAGATGAGTAATTAAAGAACTAAAAGCTTATGAGTTATGAAATTGATCTAGAATGGGGTGTTAAAGGAAGTGACACAAGTCTCTGTTGCACCTAAACAATTATGTTAAAGATACTCACATAAGAGGGTGATAGAAATTTTGAGACAAGTCAAGAAAGGGATGACAAATCAAACATTGAACTAAGCAAACGTCATACTAGAAGAAATCTTCCATAGTGTATCAGTCAACTCTAAAAGTTGTAAAGTACAATAAATTGATCTATGCATCGATAGACTAGTAATGAGTTTGTGCAAGCACATGTAAGCCTCATGAGATGAGACTACCACCAAGGTGGATAAGGGTCTCCAAATTCTCCTAGTCTTTGAACTATGTCACCAACATAGGTTACTAGCTAGTGGATACACCTAAGAAAGCTCGGAAGTATTCGGTTTCACTTTGGCTAGTGAACCACCTCGTTTCAGTGTGGTAAAGACATTGGATTTCATGTTAGCGCACATGATCTATGTCGGTTAAATGCTAATGATTTCTTAAAGAAAGTAAGAATGAAAGAACTAGGAAGATGAGGGGTGTTCAGATAGGATGACCTAAGGGCGAGGTTAAACTAAGTAATGTTGTAAGTCATTCGTAGTCATTGCACAGAAAGATCCCTATGGAAGTCTAAAAGAATATCCTAAGTCAACCTAGCGTGTTCAAGGTGAACATGAGATAAAAGAAGAATAAATGTAAGTTCAAAGTGAACAAAGTAAGCAAAAACATAAGTATATAAAATAAATAGTGTTTTATAAGAATGAAATTTTAACAGTTATTGGCTTATGCCAATAAAGGGAGCGAAAACATAATAAATCATCAATCGGAGTATGAATATATGCCCCAGCATCTTTATATTCTGAAAATGGTCAAAGAATGGGCATAGACAATAAATATTGGCTTATAAAGGCGTCATGTCCAATTTAACAAGAATAGAAAAGAATAATTGGTGAGTAGGGTAGTCAAATCATTTCCTTAGTCTTTTAGATTACTTACTTGATTCATTGTAGCAATGGGACTACAATAAAACATTTGAGTCGTAAGAAAAACATAGGATAAAAGGAGATTATTGAACTACACAACAAAAAGAAGAAAAGACAGAAAAATAAACTAAGTCTAGGAGAGGGAGCTCTCAGCCTAAGGGGAGCAAAAATATTAAATTTTGCTTGAGTTGTTCTAAATTCTGTTCATGATTCCAAGGTCTTAATTTCATATAGAAAATGAGTTGTGTGCTTTAAATGCATGAATATATGTTATATTCATAGCATGATTCATAAATAACAAATTAGGACAGTGAAATGACTTCATTTCCAAAAAAGGCATGTTGCTATAGGAAGAGCTTTCCTTGATCATGCATAGTCAATATATGTTTATATGCATACACCCATAATTAGTACAAAAGTGTACTAACGCATATAAAATTTCTATTTTTATAGGTCCAGGTCTTTGAAGAAGATTGAAGATGAGTTGAAGCTATTTGGACTAGTACCTCAAGAATTTGGTAGGTCCTCTTGAGTTCAAGGATGCCTATGCTTTATTTTATAGCTTTTGTATATTAGACATAGCTAGTGTATATTGTCCCTAGTGTTTCCTTTCAAACATTTGTTCAAGCTTTTGTATTAGGTCTGGTTTGGCAACTATTAATGATATTATGAATTCTTCATTACAATTGTTCAATCTGTTAATAGATGGTTGTTTATTTTGAGTTGTTAGTATATCACTCTTATACAAGAATTATATAAAGTCTAAGTACACTTCAGTAAAGTTGAAAAGTTTTAACTTTTCTGCTAAATTTAACTGTATGATTGTGATGAAAGCTAAGACGAGGCTTGTCTACGACCTTTGAGATTAACGATGCCGGTCTCATCTAGGGTCTAGGACCCGGGTGTGACAAACTTTGTATCAGAGAATGAGGTTACATTACCTAGAACTAAGGATCAAAACAACCACGTTGTGTCATTTCTATCTTTTGGTTGTGAAGTGCACCATAACCATGACTTAGCGACTTAGTGATGTTAAGAATCTTCCCTTCTTCTACTTTTTATCGTGTTGTATAGAGTTTTGACATTTTGTGTCATTCTAGCACCTAAATTCAGGAGAGTTGGAGAAATAGAAAATTGGGGAAACAAAGATCCTCCTCAAGCCCCAACCGTTGGAGTGCAAGTGCCTTTCAACCCAACTACGTTGACGGATGGAGAAGTGAGAGCAACACTGGTTCAGATGGCCCAAGCCATCACTGCTCTGGCACAGGATATCACAGCCCATGCCACTAGAGAGCGTTCTCCCAGGGACAACCCACATGCTAGCACCATGGTTAGCAGACTGAGATATTTCACCAGGATGAATCCTCAAGTCTACTTCGAGTACAGAACCAATGAGGATCCCCAAGAGGTCTTGGACGATTTCTACAACATTCTTTGTGCTATGGGTTTTAAATAAGAGGAAAATGCTGAGTTAGCTTCATACAAGCTCAAGGATGTGGCTCAGGTGTGGTACAAGATGTGGGTAGATGGACAACCATAAAGAGAAGTCTCCATCCCTTGGGACATTCTCAAGAATGCATTCCTATAGAAGTTCTTTCCCAAAGAGCTGAAAGAGGCTAAAGTTGAGGAGTTCGTCAACCTACGTCAGGGAGGTATGTCAATTAATAAATACTCCTAGAAGTTTTTTAACCATTCAAAATATTCTTCTTCCCTGGTGTCTAGTAGCAGGGATGAGATGAGTAGGTTTGTGACTGGTGTATCAATTTGGAGGAATAATGTTAGGAGTCCATGTTGCATGATAACATGGACCTTGCTAGGTGGATGGTACATGAACAGCGGGTCGAGGAGATTCGTTAGAGGAAGAGAGGACGAGAAGGAAAGAAGCCTAGGCCATCAGATGAGGCTGGTTTTAGCACTGGTAGGAGTTTGTTTGGAGTCAAGGACATGCCCAAGTTCAAGAAGGGGCACCAGCACTGAGGTAATACTACTTCTTCCAGGAACACTAATGCCAAAGGCGGAAAGTCTGGTCTCAAGAGGGGCAATGATATAAATGCCCAGCGGAACAGGAAGTCGTATGGTAAGTATGGCCGTTTGGATGGAGGTGAGTTCATGGTAGGTTCTAATGCCTGCTATAGGTGCGGTAAGAGTGGGCATATGATCAGGGAATGACCACATGTGAAGAATTAGGATAAGTCAGATACTCTGACTCGACCTAATCCTACTGCTGCAGCCGAGCCTCCTAAGAGGAACAGATTCTTTGCTTTGAAAGGTAGAGAGGAGCAGGAGAAGTCAGCTGATATGGTCATTGGTACCTTGCATGTCTTTTCTTTTCCTGTGTATGCATTGTTAGATCCATGATCCACCTTGTACTTTGTTAATCCTTTAGTATCTAGTAAAATTTACTTGCTTCCTGAGATCTTGCATGAACCTTTTCTAGTTAGTACACCCATAAGATACAACATTAGAACTGAAAGAGTATATAGAGATTGTCGAATAACTGTTCTTGATAGAGTTACCTATGTTGACCTAATAGAATCAACCATGCTTGACTTTGATATAATTTTTGGTAAGTATTGGATCCATAAATGCTATGCTACCATAGGTTGTCGAAATAGGATAGTAAGGTTTCAGTTTCCTAATGTATTAGAGCTGGAATAGGAAGGGTGTAGTTCAAATCCAACAGGTTAAACAGTTTCCCATCTTAAAGCCAATAATATGTTATCTAAGGGGTATTTATACCACTTAGTCAGAGTCAATGACTTCGAACATGGAGTTCCTTCCATAGACTCTGTGTCCATAGTGAATGAGTTTCAAGATGTCTTTCCGAAGGATTTACCGGGAATCCCTCCTGAACGCAAAATCTACTTTGGCATTCACTTAGATCCCAACACCAAACCAATTTCCATTCTCCCAATAGAATGACTCTAACTGAATTCAAAGAGTTGAAGTTGCAGTTAAAAGATCTACTTGATAAAGGCCTCATACAGCCGAACATATCCTCATGAGGTGCTCCAGTGTTGTTTTTTAAGAAAAAGGATGGAACCCTTAGAATGTGTATCGATTATCGGCAACTCAACAGTCACTATAAAGAAGAAATACCCTCTTCCCAGAATTGATGATCTATTTGATCAGCTCCAAGGTTCAAGTTTCTTTTCTAAAATAGATCTCTGGTCACGGTATCACCAGCTTAGAATAAGACAAGAGGACATTCCTAAGACTCCCTTCCGTACTAAGTATGGTTGTTACGAGTTTCTTGTCATGTTATTTTGTCTCACTAATGCACCAGCCGCGTTTATGGCAATAGGGTATTCCATGAATACCTCAATTATTTTGTGATAGTATTCATAGATAAAATCCTCATATACTCTAAGACCAGAGAAGAACATGAACGACATTTAAGAATGATATTGCAAGTACTCAGGGAACATCAGTTGTATGCAAAATTGAGCAAATGTGAGTTTTGGCTGAGATCAGTGACCTTCCTTGGTCATGAGGTGTCTGACCAGGGTGTAGAGGTTGATCCAGTAACATTGAGTCAGTAAAGAACTGGCCGAGACCCCTCACTCCTGCAGACTTCCGTAGTTTTTTGGGTTTGGCTAATAACAATAGAAGGTTGTTGAGGGATTTTCCGCTATTATTGCTCCATTCACAACTTAAACAAAGTAGAAGGAGAAGTTTGAGTGGTCTGAAACTTGTGAAAAGAGCATCCAAGAGATCAAAGACCGAATCACTTCAGCCCTAGTTCTCACATTGCCGAGGAGTTGTAAAGGGTATGTGGTGCTCTGTGATTCTTCTTAAGTAGGTTTGGGATATTTTTTTATGCAGGATGGCAAGTGATTGCATATGCATCAAGACAGTTGAAAATCCACAAGAAGAATTACCCTACCCATGATCTTGAGTTAGCTGCTATGGTATTTGTGTTAAAACTTTGTAGACATTACTTATATGGTCTACATGATAATGTATTTACTGACCATAAAATTCTTCAATATATTTTTACAAAGAGAGAGCTGAATCTTCATCATAGAAGATGGCTAGAGCTGCTCAAGGATTATAATATGAGTGTCCACTATCACCAAGGTAAGGCCAATGTAGTGGCCGATGCTTTGAGACGATTGAGGATACACAGTGTGTCTCATATTGATGATGAGAAGAAGGAGATGGTTAAAGAGGTACACCAATTGTCTAGGTTAGGTGTACGACTGGTAGATACACACATTGAGGGTGTTTCAGTTCTTTCAAGTTCTGAATCCTCATTTGTTGTAGATGTTAAAGCTAAGCAACATCTCGACCCAGTACTCATGGAGTTGAAAGACTCAGTGTTGAGTAAGATGAATGAACCATTCTCCCTAGGGGGGATGGTGTGCTTATATACAAGGGAATATTGTGTGTGCCCAATATAGATAATCTTAGACCTAATATTATTGTATAGGCTCATGGCTCCAGGTATTCCATTCATCCATGTTTCACCAAGATGTATCATGATCTCAAGGAGATCTATTGGTGGGAAAGTATAAAAGAGAGATATTTCTAAGTTTGTGGAGGAGTGGCCGAATTGACAACAGGTTAAGGACGAACACCTTAATCTTGGAGGTCTTACCTAGTTGATTGAGATCCCAACATGGAAGTGGGAGGCTATTAATATGGACTTTATGGTTGGTCTGCCTAGAAAGCTGTATGATTCCATTTGGGTCATTGTTGACAGGATGACTAAGTCTGCTTATTTCATTCCTGTGAAGTCTACTTACTGGGCCGAAGATTATGCCGAGTTATATATTGATGATATATTGAGGTGTCATAGGATCCCTTTATCTATTATTTTGGATAGGGGATCCCAGTTCACTTCTCACTTTTGAGATCTTTCCAAAAGAGCTTGGGTACACAGGTGAAGCTCAGTACTGCTTTTCATCCTCAGACGGATGGACAAGCAGAGCGTACCATTTAGACCCTTGAAGACATGCTGAGAGCATGTGTTTTTGACTTCAAGGGGAGTTGGGATTCTCACTTGCCACTTATTGAGTTCTCTTATAATAATAGCTATCATTCCAGTATTAGGATGACACCTTTTGAAGCACTGTATGGCAGTAGATATAGGTCCCTAGTTGGGTTGTTTAAGGTGGGAGAGTCTTTCATCCTTGGCCCTGAGATCATATATGTGGCTATAGAAAATGTGATAATGATAATGGATAGATTGGCTACTGCTTACAGTTGTCAAAAATCCTATGTTGATAAAAAGAAGAGGGCTTAGAAGTCGAGGTAGGTGATCAAGTCTACCTGAAGATTTCACTCATGAAAAGGGTGATGAGGTTTGGTAAGAAAGGAAAGTTGAGTTCGAGGTATATAGGTCCTTATAAGGTCTTACAACGAGTAAGGAATGTTTCCCATGACCTAAAGTTACCAAATGACTTGGCTTTTTTTTCATCCAGTGTTTCATATTTCGATGCTTAAAACATATCTAGGTGATCCAACATATATCCTTCCTGTAGAGGGGTTAGGAGTCAATGATAAAATTTCTTATTAAGAGGTTTCTGTTGAAATTTTTGATCGCCAAGTTAAGTAGATGAGGAACAATGAGGTTTCCAGCGTAAAGGTGTTGTAAAGGAACCACCTTGTTGAGGGAGCAACATGGGAGGCCGAGGACGAGGCCGACATGAGATCCTGTTACACTGATTTGTTCAGTTCTTGAGGATAGATATACTCTTCCTAAGTCTTATTTTGTTTATAGAACTCTAAATTTTGGTGCATTAGTCACTTTTTGTGTTTTAAGTTCATAACTGTGTGCTTTATACTTGCACTATATGAGTTAATATGAGTTCATGCTTGCATTCATGTTGCTGTTTTTGTATAGCGTTGACGTGATTTGTGTGTCGCATGAGTTGTGATGTGCATTGATTTAAAGTGATATTGAGAAGTAAGTTCCTCAATCTATGGTATGAAGCTTCAGATAAGCTTTAAGTGATATCTTTCATCTAGAGTAAGTTGTGAATCAGATATTCACAAAGAGTAAAGTTACAACTATGTTGATGTGTTTTTTGAAAATACCCTCTTTGATTAAAAATGATGTGTAGTGTCATTCGTGGACGAATATTCCTAAGGGTGGGGATACTGTAACATTCCAGAAATGTACTTGTCTAGTGAAGAGTCTATTAAGTTTTAAGTATATGTATTGCGGTACATAGGCATCCCTATTCCCAATATTGAGTAACAGTGGGCATGATAGGGTATATTTACTTAAGGGTGTTAGCCAATTTCTATGTATTAAAAGGTAACATAAGATATACTTTGATGTTCAAACTCTCCAATCCAAGCTTGTTTAGGAAGTGTACCTTCAATGAATACCGTAAGCTAAAAGTTTTTATTTCATAGCTTACACACATTAGGTATGAGGCATCCAAGTGTCAAGCCTAGGTACCATAGCACATGATCATTTAAAATAATTATGTAGATTAAGCAGTGCCCAATGACATAGTGAGGATCCTTGGAACAAGAAGTGAACTTTCAAAGTGCAACTAAAGAGTGCACGACTAGGAAAGTACATGGAAACACATGTGCAATCACATGTGCTACCGACCGAGAGACCAAGAGAGCAAGTCCAACCAATTCAGTTAGGGTGGTTAAGGGGCCGACACGTGTCGGGTCAAGCCACGTGGGGATGAGCTTCCTAAACAATCCTAAACACTAACTAACTTACCTAGATATCTAAATAACCTAGGACTAACTAAAATGAACTAACTAGTGTGCCTGAGATTCTAATACCTAACCGGGTGACACTAGCCAAGTAGCTAACTAAAGAAACATCCTAGTACCTAACCTAGAATAGTCCAATGGGTTGGTTCTGGTTCTATAGGGGTACTTTTGTAATTACCCTAGGTCACTTAATTAATTTAATTAGAAACTCAATTAATTAATTTAAATTCATGGTCAAACCCGAGACCCTTAGCTAATTTTCAGAAATTGGCTAAGTCAAATGCTCTACTGATTTTAGTCATTTAGGAGGGGCATTTTGGTAATTAGCTAATTGATTTCTTTAGTTAAGTTCATAAGCCTAAGTTGAATTAGTCAATATTCATTTCGTAAGACATAGACTCACGTATATCCAGTAGAAACCGACGACTAAAAAATAGTGTATAAACGTAAGAAAAGTAGAAAAATACTCTAGGTTCTCCTTAGGCGATTTCAAGGCAATTCTTCAAGATTTTCGTGCAAAGTAAAGGGTGATCTTCATAGATTCAATTCTACAGTGACGTATGTGTTTATCTCTTGGATTCCTTTCCCTAGGAGGCTATTCAAAGATTTTGAATTCAAGAAAACAAAAACTAGGGTTGTTCCCAATGAAATTGTTGAATGTTTGTGTCTCGAGTTCTCCCTATTTCCAATTCTACTAGTATGTATAATGCAAATGTCGAGCATGTTGTTGGTATGTGGTGCTAACTGATCATTATGTGTAGGCTTCCGTGATTTGATAATTTCGAATGAGACCTATAAGTTAGATCCGTATGATTAGAGTATCATCTACATGAGATTACTATAATATATACATGAAGTTAATTGACTTGGCTAGTGATAATATCATGACAAGTGTTTAGTGTTTGATTTATTCCAATAAATTGGCCAGCAAATTATTTCCAATATATGTAATAGAACTGGCCAATGACTAAGTCATACATATCTTATATGGACAATGTAAATTATGATGTTTCTTGTAAGGACAAATACATGTTAAAGATTGACTTGACATGATACAACTAAATGAACTCATAACCTAGGGTATGCCAATGATTGGTGCAAGTGCGAACATACCCTATCTAAATGAACTCGTGAACATAGTAGCACATTGAATAAGTACTTATAACTCTCTTAAATAATGGTACAAGACTACCAAAAAACATTGAAAAAGATAAGGTGAGTAATTAAAAGACTAAAAGCTTATGAGTTATTAAATTGACCTAGAATGGGGTGTTTAAGGAAATGAGACAAGTCTAACTTTCACCTAAACAATTGTGTTAAATATACTCACATAAGAGGGTGTTAGAAATCGTGAGACAAGTCTCATTAACATCATAATAATAATGTAAGATTTAAGTTAACATTCATCAAGTATAGAAGGGGATGACAAGTCATTCATTGAGCTAAGCATACCTCATACTACAAGAAAGCTTCCATATTGTATTAGTCAACTCTATAAGTTGTAAAGTATAATAAATTGATCTAAGCACCGATACACTAGTAATGAGCTTGTGCAAGAACATGTAAGCCTCATGAGATGAGACTACCACCAAGGTCTTTGAAATATGTCACAAGCATAGGTTACTAGCTAGTGGATCCACCTAAGAAAGTTAGGATGTATTTAGTTTTGCTTTGTCCGGTGAACCGCCTCTTTTCAGTTTGGGGAAAACATTGGATTTCATGTTAGCTCACATGATCTATGTCGCTTAAATGCTAAAGATTTCTTTAAGAAAGTAAGAAAGAAATAAAGAACTAGGAAGATGAGAGGTGTTCGGATAGGATGACCAATGGGTGAGGTTAGACTAAGTAATAATGTAAGTCATTCTAGGCATTGCACAAAAAGATCAAAATGAAAGTCTTAAAAGAATATCCTAAGTCAACCTACCATGTTCTAGGTGAATATGAGATCAAATAAGAAGAAATATAAGTTCAAAGTGAACTAACTAAGCAAAAGCATAAGTATATCAAATCATCAGTGTTTGATAAGAATGAAGTTTTAACAATTATTGGCTTATGCCAATAAAGGGAGAAAAATATAATGAATCATCAATTGGAGTATGAATATATGACCTAGAATCTTTATATTATGAAAATGATCAAACAATGGGCATAGACAATAAAGAATGGCTTATGTAGTCTTTATGTCCAATTTAACAAGAATGTAAAGGAGAACTTGTGAGTAGGGTAGTCAAATCATTTCCTTAGTCATTTGGATTACTTACTTGATTCATTGTAGCAATGGGACTACAATGAATCATTGCACTCGTAATCAAAACATAGGATCAAAGGAAATCATTGAACTACATAATAAAAAGAAGAAAAGACTTAAAAATAAACTATGTCTAGGAGAGGGAGCTCTCGGCCTAAGGGGAGCAAAAATAATAAATTTTGCTTGAGTTGTTCTAAAATTATGTTCCTGATTCCAAGGTCTTATATTCACATAGAAAATGAGTTGTGTGCTTTAAATTCATGAAAATATGCCTATTCATAGCATGATTCATAAATAACGAATTAGGATAGTTAAATGACTTCACATTCGAAAAAGGGCATGTTGCTATAGGAAGAGCTTTCCTTGATCATGCATATTAGTTATGTGTTTATATGTATACACCCATACTTAGCACAAGTTAAAGCTGTTTGAAATAATACCTTCAGACTTTGGTAGGTCCTCTTGAGTTCGAGGATGCCTACGCTTTATTTTCTAGCTTTAGTAGATTAGACATAGCTAGTGGACGTTGTCCCTAGTGTTTCCTTTTAAAAATTTGTTCAAGATTTTTTATTAAGTCCTGTTTGGCAACCATTAATGATATTATGAATTCTTCATTTCAATTGTTCAATCTATTAATCGATGGTTGTTTATTTTGAGTTGTTAGTATATCACTCTTATGCAAGAATTATGTGAAGTCTATGTACACTTCAGTAAAGTTAAATTTTTTTAAATTTTATGCTAAATTTAACTGTATAATTATGATGAAAGCTAAGAGGAGGTTTGTCTGCGACCTCTGAGTGGTTAATGATGTCGGTCTCATATAGGGTCTAGGACCCGGGTATGAAAGTTTGAGAGTGAAAAGCAGTGCTAAGCTTCATTTGAGTACCTAAACCTTTTTCAAAAGAGCTTTAGAGTCGAGAAATGAATTGAGCATCTCTATCTAAAATAATGAACGAAGGGATACCGTGCAACCATACAATCCCTTTGAGGTATAATATAGCATACTACTCTACCTAATAACTAGATTTAACGGGGGGAAAGTGTGTGGATTTGGTCAAGCTATACATAATAACCCATATTGAGTCATTTTGCCTATGTGTCCGAGGCAAACCCACTATGAAGTCCATGTTAATGTCTTCCCACTTCCAAGTAGGGTTATGTATTACTTGAGTCAAACTACCCGACTTCTGATGCTCGACCTTTACTTGTTAAAAATTAGAGCACCTAGCTACAAATTGTGCTATGTCTCCTTTCAAACCATCCCACCAATAGACCTTTCTGAGTTCACGGTACATCTTGGTGGCAGTAAGATGAATAGAATCTCTGGAACCATGAGCTTCTTCCAAAATTCGATTCCTCAAGTCATCTGCAGTCGGTACACACAACCTTCCTTGGTATCTAAGTACATCATCCCCCCTTGAGAGAAAGACTCATTGAATTTGCCAAGAAACGATTCCTTCAACTCAATCAATAAAGGGTCAAAGTGTTGCTCAGATTTCACCTCAACCACTAAAGACGATTTGGAGTTATGCTTCACCATAAAAACACCATTTGGAGAGTCTTCCAACCAAACACCCAATCAAGACAACCTATGCACATCTTTTAATAGGTCCTTTTTACGTTCTTCTATATGAGATACACTACCCATGGTTATACAACTTATAGCATCTGTAACCACATTGGCCTTACTAGGATGGTATGGAACGCTCATGTCGTAATCCTTCAATAGTTCAACCATTTTCGTAGTGGGAGGTTCAACTACTTTTGAGTGAACAGATATTGAAGACTTCCAAAATACATATACATGGAAACCATACAATTTATAAATTTCAAAGCAAACATTACGGCCGCTAATTCAAGATCATGAGTTGGGTATTCTTCTCATGAACCTTGAGTTGTATAGAGGCATAGGCTACTAACTTACCATGTTGCATAAGGACACAATCCAAACCTACTAGTGAAGCATCGAAATATACCCCAACCCTTGGTACCTTCCGGTAAAGTCTACACCGACGCGCATGTGACCCTATCTTTCAATACTTGGAAACTTCTTTCACGTGTCTCCGACCACTCAAATTTAACAGTCTTCTGGGTCAAGTTAGTCCAAGGAGAGGTAATGGATGCAAATCCTTATACAAACCTCCTAAAATACACAGCTAAAACCAAGAAAATTCTAATGTCGGTTGGAGTGGAAGGTCTAGGCCAATTCTTAACCGCCTCCGTCTTTCTTGGATCAACCTATATATCCCCAGTTGAGATAATATGACCCAGGAATAGAACCAAATCTTAACCAAAACTCATACTTTCTATACTTGGCAAATAGTTAGTGTTCATTAAAAACTTGCAATACACCTTAATAATCCATATGCTCATTTTAACTCTTGGAGTAGACAAAAATATAATCAATAAATACGATCACAAAAATCAAGGTAATCTCAAAACACCCTATTCATTCGGTCCATGAAAGTCGTCGGGCATTTTTTAGACTAAAAGACATGACTAAGAACTCATAATGACCATACCTAGTTCGGAAAGCCGTTTTAGGTATGTCCTCTCCTCTCACCCTATGTTTGTGATAACCCGACCTCAACTTAATCTTAGAAAAGTAGCTTGCTCTTTGCGATTGATCAAACAAATAGTAAATTCTAGGGAGAGGATACCTGTTCTTTACATTAACCTTATTTAGTTGACAATAGTCGATGCACATCCTAAGGGGCCCATCTTTTCTTCTTTACAAACAACACCTGAGCACCCCCAAGGAGAAATATTAGGTTTTATGAATCCCTAGTCAAGTAAATCCTTGATTTAAAGCTTAAATTCTTGCAACTCGGCCGGAGCTATCCGGTAAGGAGGGATTGAAATAGGTTTTGTATCTGGCAAAAAGTTTATGCCAAATACTATTTCCCATTCCAGAGGAATTTCGGGCAATTCATCGTGAAAGACTTTCTTTTTTGATTTCGAGGATAGTCGGCCAGAAGCTCGTTGACTCCCTCTCTCTGCTCATTACGTTAGCAATCCCTTACTATGGGCACCATCTCTATTGGAGGAATTTTGGATTCAAGGTCCTTGACCCTTAAAATAGGATAAAAGACACCCTTTATAGATCATTTTTATGCGTTTAGAAACGAAATAATTCGAACTCTTGGGATTGAGTTACCCCCCTTCCATTCTAAGACCGATTCATTTGGGAATTGAAACTTGACTACCCTTGTCCTACAACCTATGGAAGCAAAACAAGAATGCAACAAATCCATACCTAATATGACATCGAAGTCAACCATATCAAGTTTTATCAAGTCAAGCAAAGTAACTCTATTGGGGATGATATTTGACAACTCCTAAAGACTCTTCTAACAAACACGGAGTCACCCACCGGGGTTGTAACTGAAACAATTTCCATTAAATCATAGGGTAATACATCAAACTTTCTACCTACTATAGGGGTTAGAAATTATGAGGTAGCACCGAGATCTAGTAAAACATAAACATCAATAGAGAACACTCATAACATACCGGTGATGACATCGGGAGACTCCTCTTGATCACCCCTGGAACAGAGAGCATAGAAGCGATTCTTCTTAGGGGCATCGAGATTCGGAGAACTTGCTTTATCTTAAGCATTTTCTCTCCCTTGAGTCTTTATCATAAGATAATCCCTCTTCATGTGACCACTCTTTCCACAAACATAGCAATTCCTCGTACCAACTAGGCACTCGCCTTCATGTTTTCTTTAGTACAAGTAGACTTCTCAACATAAGTACCACTACCTTTCTCCTCCGTAATCTTGGGTGTAGACCCTTTACCTTTGTTTATCCTTGGAATGGTGGAAAGACATTAGCGGGGAACCTTTTCTTGAACCTTGCATTATATTGCACCTCAAATTTAGCCTTAAGAAATTCCATCTTCTGCCCTTATCATCGTCAATTCTCTACCAATTTTATTAAGATTTTGCTCTTCAATTTGTTCAGAATAAACCATGAGATGATAGATGTCCATGCAAGGAATCAATATAGAAGACCTACATTCATTCATTACAAGGTTGGATACCCCCATAACAAACTCTAAAATCTGCCACAATAGTAGAAGCATACTTGGATTATTGAGTGAACCTAACACTATACTCGTTCACACAATAGTAGTAGCCAACACTTGATTCAAGATATGAATGGTTGCCTTTATCTCAACATTAACATAGTCCATTTTCACTAGGAACATGAGTGTTTTGAGGACCCAAAGGGGGAATCGACTCATTTACATTCTCCTCTTCGGTCCTTCAAGCATTTTTCCTTCTTGTATTCATTATCTATAAGCAGAAGAAAGGGATTAGAAGATAAGGACATGCAGAGTCAAGGATGAGGCACGACTTCAAGAATACCAACAAAGTTAGACGTTCCTAGGCATCACATAAGATCTCATTCATAATTGTGGCACGCTTCACAATCCTGAACAAGATTCTACCGAACTTTGTTTAGTGAGACATCAATCCTGTGATTATTCAACCTGATAATCTGAATCCAAGTTTATCACGATCGAGGAGCACCCCCTAGAAGTAACCGGCGTCATCGTCCTCAGAAAGGAGTAAACCTAGCCTCTTAGTATTCGTCAGAACATACCATAGGTTAAAATGAGGAAAAATTATAACTTTTTATATATTGAAATTTACATTGACCTCTCGCATACTACATATGGTGTTTAATTAGACTCCTCTCATAGGAAGCTTATATAGGCTTCTCGTTTAGTCAACATAACCAACATATAAGGATTTAGTCTAATAATTTCGTCGCACATTAAACAATTTATAATGAAGTAGAACATTCGGTCATAGACCTTATACAAATCCATAATTGCCACATAGGACTTACAATAATATCATTAACAATAGGAGAGAAATATTCCTTTTAGACTATAACAATTCTACTAAGGTAGATCAAAAGGCACCATCCGCAAACTTTGAGGACTCACCAACTACTTGGAGAAAGAAGTCCAAGTATCCTTGCAAACTAGTCTGGAAGCTCTTCAATGTCCGGAACCAATTTTAGGGAGAAAAAAAAGAAATATCGGTTACAAAGCACATGTACTAAGTATGACTCCTATACATAAACCCATCAATGCATGAGAAAAGGGTCAATTTAATCAAAATCATGCATTACAACAATTAAGCTAACATGCATATATATGAGAACCATTACAAGCCAACTAAATCATTGTATTAACCAAACACATAGACAACCCAAAGCAACACTTGTGCAATGCCAAGAATAGAACCATATAACCCTATCAAAGTCTAAGCATCACCTCAAGCCACCTACTACATGCATACAACATAACCTCATACTTTTTCATAACATCTTTGATTCATAAGGTCATATTTAACTTATAATGCATAATATTTAATCAACTTAATCGTACAAGAACATTACTCAGGACCTCCCTTAGGATCCCGTATATGCAATAGGTAAGAGAAGTCTCATACCCTCTCTCACCCTATATAGTTAATTTTAATACAAGCCCTAATAATAGTTCACATACTTGACTTATTCACTTACCTTATTATTGTCACACCCGGAATCTATATCCCAGATGAGACCGGCGTAGTTAACCTCTCAGAGGTCGCATACAAGCATCTTCTTAGCTTTCATCACAATCATATAGTTAAATTTGCAGAAAAATTAAAACTATTTAAAACATAATAAAGTATACTGAGACTTCATATAATTACGACATAAGAGTGATATACTACGTCTTAAACTAAACAGCCATCTTTCAATAGATTAAACAATTGAAATAAGGAATCATATTATTAATAATACATTTTTTCTTTTTTCAATCTTACTTTCTTAATGGAATCTTTAGCATTAAGATCATGTCAGCTAACATGAAATCCAGTGTCTGGTCCACACCGAAAAGGGGTGGTTCACCGATCAAAGTGAACCTATATCATGTGAGCTAACATGAGATCCAGTGTATACCCCACACTGAAAAGTGGTTGTTCACCGGCTAAAGTGAAACCAAGTCCAATGTGTTCCCCACATCGAAAAGAGGTGGTTCATGGCTAAAGTGAAACCGAGTACTTTCTTTGACCATTAACCGACATATATCATGTGAGCTAAACATGAAATCCAATGTCTGCCCCGCACTGAAAAGTGGCGGTTCACCTGCCAAAGTGAAACCGAATACCACCTAGCTCTTTTAGGTGGAATCCACTGGTTAGTTCCTATGATGGAAACATAGTTCAAAGACTAGGATATTTCAGAGACTAATTATCCATTTTGGTGGTAGCCTCATCTCATGAGGCTTATATGTGCTTGTACAAGCTCATTGCTAGTCTATCGGTGCTTTCCCCAATTTCTTATACTTCTTAAGATTTAGAGTTGGCTCATACATTATGGAAGCTTGCTTCTAATATGAGGTATGATTAACTCAATGGATGACTTGTCGTCCCTTTATTTACTTGATGTATGTGAACTTAAACCTTACATTATCATCATGGTATGAATGAGACTTTTCTCACGATTCTTTTATATTATCGTTTAGGTGCAAGTGAGATTTTTCTCACTTCCTTTGACACTCCATTCTGGTCAATTTCATAACTCATAAGCTTTTAGTTATGTCTTTACACCTTATCTTGCTCAATGTCATTTGGTAGCCTTGTACCATTCCTTATGAAAGTTATAAACTTATTCAATGTACTACTATATTCATAGTTCATTTGGATAGGGTATGTTGGGACTTGTCCCAATGATTGGCATACCCTTGGTTATGAATTCATTGAGTTACATTGGTCATTTTTAATTTGGTATAACTTTGTTATTAGCCAATTTTTATATTATATTTTGGAAATAACATTGTAAGCCAATTTATTGGCATAGGCCAAACTTTCACTAAACAATTGTCATGATATTATAATAGAAGCTTTCTTCAGATAACTTCATGTATATACTATAATGGTCTTACCATTATAAAAAGCCAACTTTTAACATTTGGTTTGATTAGATCATAAGAACAATTCAGTGCTTAGTTTGGCTAAGCTACTAAGTTAATTTTGCATTGAAGATTCATTAACTAGTTTTGATTCTCATTCTTATTTCTTCTTGGAAACATTGCATTCCAAACAATTACAAACACATCTCCTGTAAAACAGAATTAGTAATCGAAATCTTCATCCCTTTCATCAGTAAATTGAATTTCATAAACGACTTATAACAATTTTATCTTCTCGAACACAATTGGGCATTTATTATACAAATCTAACCTATAGGTCTAATTCGACATTATCAAATCATAAAAACCTACAAATAATTATCAGTTAGAACCGCATACAAACAACATGCTCTATATTTTGAATTATACATACTACTAGATCTCGAAAGTAGGGAGAACTAGGGATATGAACATTCAAAAGCTTCGTTGGGAACAACCCTAGTTTAAGATCTATTAAATTTAAGATGTTTGAAAAGCCTTTTGGGAAAAGAAAACAAAGAGATAAAACCCATACCTTAATATAGAATTGAATCTACAAAGATCATCATGTACTTTACATGAAAACCTTGAAGAGTCACCTTGGAATCGCCTAAGAGATTTTCTACTTTTCTCCTGCTTGTTCATTGTTTTCTGTCGTAGGTTTTCTAATGATTGAACATGAGTCTATGTCTTAGGAATTGATATTTACTAATTCAACTTAGGATAATAAAGTTAATTAAATAAATCAATTATCAAATTCCCAAAACTCCCCTCCTAAATTGACTAAAAATACAAGAACATTTGACTTAGCCAAATCTGGAAATTTTCTAAGGGTTTCGGCTAAGACCATGATTTAAAATCAATTAATTAAGTTTCTAATTTAATTAATTAAGTGAATTAGGGTAATTACTAAGTACCCCTAAGTAACAAGGACCAGAATAAACCCCTTTGGACCATCTTAGGTTAGGTACTAGGATGTTTCTTGAGTTAGTTACTAGGCTAGTGTCAACCGGTTAGGTCTTAGGTGTTCAGGTGCACTAGTGAGTTAATTACGGTTAGTCCTAGGTTAGTTATCTATTTATGTAAGTTAGATAGAGCCTAGATTTTATTAGGAATCTAGGCCCCACATGGCTTGATCCGTGCGCGCGCCTGCCCCCCAACCGCCATAACTTAATTCGATTGGTTTGTCCTTTTGCCGGTTAGCACATGTGCTTGCACATGTGTTTCTTCTCATTTCTTGTTGTCCAAGGATCCTCACTATATCCTTGGGCACTTCTTACTCTACATGATCATTTTAAATGATCATGTGCTATGGTACCTAGGCTTGAAACTTAGATGTCTCGTACTTAATGTGCACAACTAAGAAATTAATTTTTTTAGCTTGGTGTCTTCATTGCAGGTAAAATTCCTAAGCAAGATTGGATTGGGGCATTTGTACATCATAGTATATATTAATACATAGAAATTGGCTAATGCCCTTAAGACAATATTCTCTAATATGTCCAATATTATTTAATATTGGGCATTGGGATGACTATCTACCCGCAATACCTATTCTTAAAACTTAATACACTTTTCACCAGACGAGTATATTTTCTGGAATGTTACAATTACATTATGGAAAGAAGTGTACTACATGAGACCATGTGAGCTACATTAGATCTGGTGTTCTCCTCCCACACCAAAAATAGTGGAATAAAAACTTGCTTAAGGTGTAACCATTCGTACATAGCTATCTAACTAGATCCACTAAGCTATAATACTATGTGGGCACATAGTCAAAGGTCAAGGAGATTGTTACTAGTAACCTTGACTTGCTAACTGTGGAGGTTTCCATTTCATGAGACAACACATATGTTGGGAATCTGGACTTACTAAATGTGAAAAAAATCCGACCGAGAGGCTGAACTTACTAAACGTGAGACCTCCATATCATTTACATGCCTTTTCGGTGCTAAGCATTATTCCCTTTAGTAGTCATTATACTCTTCATACAAGATCACATTAGTATTTTCTAGACCCCTATGTGAACATTTCATTGTAATAGCTTATAGGTATTCATAAGTGAGAACTATTTTTTCACTTTACAAAACCATCTACTAGTGAGTAAGCCTCTCAATCAGCACTTTATCATAATCATGAGAGGTTACTTTTAATCATATAATCATCATATCTTAAAATGCTTGCATACTTCATAACCAATTGAATAGTTTAAGGTTAAGGATGAGGAATACTTTCTATCAACTTCACAACCATACATTAGACATAGAAGCATTACAATCTAAGTAAATCATACTTCATAATTGAATTCAAGAAGAATCAGTCTTCATGCCTTAGTTACCTTTCATTGTCTTCATACTTTATTTACCAAAGAATAAATTTCCAAATGCATAAACAAGATAAAATCAAGAAGTAATACATAACAATTACTATTCTACATATTCATATGGTCATCATCACAATTATCATAAAATTCCAAGATAAAGTGAGTTGAGGAAAGGACAAGGGTTCAATGGGAAATCTTGAGTAATTATCAAAAATTAAACCTAATTATATAGTTAAAAAAATAATAGAAGACCATAATTCATCACAATTGAATAACAATTTCGTTCTAGAAGGGAACCCATGTCTAGAGTGAAACCCTAGTTTTTTTTTGGAAAGTTGAAAATCATCTTTGAAAGGGCCTCTTGGGGAAAGGAATCTCAAGAATGAAATAAACCATACCTTAGTGATGATCTTGCCACGAATTTGGGATGAAAATCTTGGTGAATTTGTCCTTAACTTAGCGCTCTAGTGTTCCTTCAATGGAGGTTTGAGTTTGGGAATGCAGAGGCTATAAAGATGTTAGAGAGATGTGGGTTTGGGAATTAATGATGTGTTAGGTTACTTAGTTGACTTAGGATACTTATATGGTCTTTAATTAATCAAGTATACCCGACCTAAGACCTTAATTAATTAATCAATCAATTTCTTAACCACCCCTAACTAAAAAAGTTTTGGAAAGTGAAGTAGGGTCTCAAACGACAAGACCCCGTCGACGCCACGTAGCTACATCGATGACCCCGTACAGTCAATCTGTCGTTGGTGACAGGGAGGGTTTTTTGGATATTCCTTGGAATTTTAACTGTCAATCAATGGCCCAAAAGAAGGAGCATCGTCCAATCAACGGCTCGTCGTTGGTGCTCGTGGTTGCACACTGTCAATGGGGCAGTGTTTGGGGTCAATGGATAGGTCCTACTTAAGGACCCCTAGGGTGGTCCTTCGGGATTCGATCCTGAAGTTTCGACCCTAAACACACTGTAACACTTATTTTGTACCTTTTTACTCTATTTCACTAAATTCTTGCTCTTAAAACCCCATGAAACATGCCAAGGCACACTAGCACACATTTCACAATTCTCCATACATCATGCTCGTTTCTTAATGTTTTTACTCTAACACTTTATACTTAGTTTCAATATGTTATTTTATGTTTAGAAACATTCTTTTGAGTTTTGGTTCTTGTAAGGAGGCTCTATAACAAGTCATAGACTTTCGAGTGTTACAATACAACTTAAAAATAAATTCGAATAAATTTTTTAATTACTAGAAGATAAATAATATTGACGTAAAGTGGTATAATCATCACAAGTACGCTTATCCTGTACAAATACACCTACGCTCCCAAAATAGTATTTTTGGCCAGTCAAGCACCTCATGTGGCAACTTAACTTTGAAATAGAAAACGATAAAATTGGACTTTATATCCTTCATGAAAGATATAGATACATACTTTATGGTTGCTAATAATCAAGAATCACCGACAAATATATTTCGTACAAAAATATATAACCAAAACACTAAAAGTTGATCCTACAGAATTTCTAAATTCAAAAATCTTGACAGAACCTGTCCTATGTTGCATCCCATATTTCGTATTCATAACATCTAAATTTGAGTATTACATAAACAGAAGAGTTGTAGTTTTATGAATTTTATTTCCAAATCATATATATTTTCAATAAACGATGTTCTTGAAAACAACATTTTCTAAAAATACTAAACACTACCTAGCTCAAAAACAGATTTCAGCACTTACCAAAGACAAGGGTGTCTCTTGATTTCTAGGCAAAAAGGACCAAGTTTTTTCTATTGTCATTTTGAAGAAAAATCTGTTTAGATAAGTCTCTAATGTTCTCAAACTTTAAGAAAAACTAATTTAATTCAAGGAGGTGTGTAAATATATAGTCACAAAACTGATGTTTATCATTTTTACGTTGTCCTTCAAAGGTGCTGCCCAAATAAAAGTGTGCTCCTCAAAATGCATACATATGTACCTATATGTATATAACTCACCAACCTTTCAAGCTATAGGTAACACTAGTTAGAATATTAAGTAAACACACCAATACAATTCCTTAAATTACAATGACAATTATGTTAAGAAAGATTGCAAATATCACAAAATTTCAAGTTCACGAAATAAAAATAAAACATTGTAGTAATTAAGCAAGTGTTTATCGACATGCGAATATTTTTTTAGTTTTTAGAGGGGTTACAAAACTGTCTCTATGCTATTATAAGTCACCAAGAGCAAGAGAATTCTCCAGATATTGTCACTGGTATGAGAAAAGTCCTTACTTTTAAAGTTTATGCTTTGCTAGATCCAAGAAAGAGTTTATCTTTTGTGACTCCTTATATTAAAACTAATGTTGTTATTCTTATTGAGACCTTTTGGTGGTTTTACACCTTTGGTGAGTCTATTCTAGTTGACAGAGTTTATCGTGGTTGTGCCATTTTTGTCAATTCCAAGGAAACCATGACTAACTTAGTTGAGTTAGATATTGTAGATTTTGATGTCACTCTAGGTATGGACTAGCTTTATGCTTGTTATGCCTCAGTTGAGTGTTGAACTTGAGTAGTTAAGTTTCAATTATTTAATGGGTGAGTAGGTCAACGGTACTTGAGTGTTGTTTTGTTTTATACCTTAAAAAAAGAAAGTTAGTTTCCAAGGGGTGCATCTATCACGTAGTCCGAGTTAATGACTCTAGTGATCAAAACAAAAAATATTTAGCTGGTTCCGATTGCGAGTGAGTTTTCGGAGGTCTTTTTAGACAATAATCCAAAGTCCCTCCTAAGAGAGAGATAGACTTTGGTATAGATACTCTTCTTCATACTGTTTTATATCTATTCCTCCATATAGAATGGATCCAGTAGATTTTAAAGAACAATTGAAAGATCCTCTTGAGAAAGGTTTCATTTGACCAAGTGTCTCATCTTAAGGCGCTCGAGTCTTATTTTTAATAGCGAAAGATGGTTTTCTTAGAATGTGCTTAGATTACCCTCAGTTGAACAAGGTAAAAATCAAGAATAAGTATCCTCTTCTGATAATTGATGATCTTTTTGATCAACTTCAGGGTGCCACTTATTTTCTAAGATAGACCTTTGATCTGACTATCATTAGTTGAGAGTAAGAGAAAGTGATACCCCTAAGAAAGGTTCCAGGATTTTTTATGGTAATTATAAGTTTCTGGTCATGTCATTTGGCTTGATCAATGATCCTGCAAGATTTATGGACTTTATGAACAAAGTATTCAAGCCTTATATAGATATGTTTGTGATCATATTCATTGAAAAAGTTCTAATCTATTAGGGGAATGATGAGGATCATGATAGTCATATCAGAGTGGTTCTTCGAACTCTAAATTATAAGGAGCTATATGCTAAATTCTCTTTGTATGAATTCTCTTATGTCTGTGCCATTCTTAGGCCATATTATTTCCAGTAATGGAATTCAATTGACACTCCAAAGATAGAGGTAGCACAGAACTGACCTAGACCCATATCAACGACTGATATTAGAAGTTTCTTGGTAATGACTGGTTATTATAGAAGGTATGTTGAGGGGTTCTCATCTATTTCATCCCTGCTAACTAAGTTGACTTAGAATACGGTTAAGTTTCAATAATCTGAAACTTGTGATAATAGATTCTAGGAATTGAAAACAAGGTTGACTACTGTCAAGTATTGACCTTACCCCAAATGGTAGACAAGGATATCTAATATATTGTGATACGTCCAGAGTTCGACTGGGTTGTATGTTGATGTATTATGGAAAACTTATAGCTTATGCATCCAGAGAGTTTAAGATTCACGAGAAGAATTATCCAACCTATGATCTAGAGTTGGATGATGTAGAATTCACTTTAAAAATATGGTGCCACTATCATTATGGTGTTCATGTAGATGTGTTCAATAAGTCTTTCATATGTGTTTAGTCATAAATAGCTTAATCTCAAACAGACAATGTGGTTGGAATTACTCAAACATTATGACATGAGTATTCTTTTCACCAAGGTATAGCTAATGTCATTGCATGTGCTTTAAGTAGGTTTTCTACGGGTATTACCTCTCATGAAGAAGACAAGAAAGAGTTAGTAAAAGATGTGCATAAAATTGCACATTTATGAGTTTGAATAATGGATTCCAACTAAGGAGGAGTAGTGGTGATGAATGGGGTTGAATAATCATTAGTATCTAAAGTGAAAGAAAAATAAGACCAAGATCCTAATTTGGTTGAATTGAAGGAAAATTTTCATAAGCAAAAGGTGATGAATTTTGAAAAAAGGGGTGGTGTATTGAGTTATCATCGTAGATTATGCTTACCAAGGGTGGATGAACTCGAAGAGAGGATCATAGTGGAATCTCATAGATCCAAATATTCTATCCATCCGGGTTACATAATGATGTAATTTGACTTGAGAGAAGTCTATTGGTGTAATAGTATAAAAAATAGTATTGCAAAGTTAGTTTCTAAGTGTCTCAATTACCGACAAGTATAGGTAGAGCACCAGAGGCCGGTGGTATGGACCAAAAATAGATATTCTGGAAGGGAAGTAAAAGATGATCAATATGGACTTCATTATAGGCTTAAGACAGTGTCGGAGGTAGCATAATTTGATTTGGGTGATTTTATATTGAATGACTAAATCAACCCATTTTTTTAGCGGTAAAGATTACCCATTCAAAAGAACTTTATGGTAAGTTATATATTCAAGAGGTAGTCAGACATAATTTTATTCATGTGTCTGTCAATTTAAATAGAGGTGTGAAATTCATCGCACAAGTCTGGAAGTCTTTCTAAAAAGGTTTGGGTTCTAAAGTGAACCCTAGTACTTTTTTCATCAATAGACAAATGGTCAAGAAGAGAGAACAATTCATACGAGGATATGTTGAGGGCGTGTGTGATCAATTTCAGAGGCAATTGGAATGATCACTTGCCTCTAATAGAGTTTTCTTATAACAATAAGTATCATTTTAGTATATGATGTCTTCCTGTGAGGCTTTTTATAATAGAGGATGTAGGTCTTCTATCAGATGGTTTGAGGTTTGTGAAGGTACATTAATAGGACCAGACTTGGTTTATCAAGCCATCTAAAAATATAAGACTATTCAAGAAAGATTCAGAACAACGTAGAGTCGTTAGAAATCCTTTATAGATGTTAAGAGAAGAGACTTAGAGTTTGACGTAGATTATTGGGTTTACTTGAAGGTTACACCCATGAAGGGTGTTATGAAGTTCGGCAAGAAGTAGAATCTTAGTCCATAGTATGTTGTACCTTACAGATTATCCAAAAGGATTGGCAGTGTAGCTTATGAGTTGGAGCTACTGTAAGAGTTAGCAGTGGTTCATCCGGTCTTTCACATTTCCATATTAAAGAAGTGTATGGGTGATCCTTCACTTATCATAGGTAATGAATATATTAATATTAAGGATATCTTATCTAATGAGGATATTCTTGTTCAGAATCTAGACTGCCAGGTTCGCAAGTTGAGAACCAAGGAGTTACCATCAATCAAAGTATTGTGGAGAATCAGTTTGTTGAGGAGTTTACTTGGCAGTAGCGGAGAAACCTTACAATGAAGGGGTTCATCAAAACCTTCTTCGTTGGAAAATTATATGATTTTATGCATAGTTAAAATAATTTTTTAGGTATATATAATAGATGTCAAACCCCATTCGGCTACTTTGTGTCCCTATTTTTTAGCTTTTGAACTCTCTTATTGAAAATTTGTCTCTGCCACTACTACTTGGGAAGATTACGCGGATATGAGGAAGAGATACCCACATCTCTTTGAGTCCAGAGAAATTCCAAATTTAGTTGCTAATCATTTCTTGGCATTGATTTAAGTTGATACGTTGTGTAATATATTATTTGTTGGGTGTTTGAGCTGAATGTTAGATCTTACTCTTACTTAGAGTAATCTCATTTGAGGACAAATATTCCCAAAGGGAGATATTATAGCGCCTCGGTATTAGAAAGAAATATTTTAGAAAGAGTAAAATTAAAATTTTGGCAAGTTATGTTAAGTATGTGTTTTGGGTCAACTTTAAATGACCATAAATTTCAGTTAAGGATGATTTAGGTGACCCATAAGGTATCAAATGAAAGTTCTTGGTATCCTCTTTCCAGCGCCATGGAGTTATCTAATTTTTGAGCTCTTGAAAGGGAGATAGGCCTGTTTGAAATTGGGTTATCTAGTCAAGGAAAGTTAACTTGATTTAAAAGGGGTATTTTAGTCTTCTCCTTTCCCTATTTTATTTAATTCATTTTTAGTAATTAATTAGGGGTCTAAACTTATTTGGTTCAGTTTACACCATTATAATATACGTAGTTCTTTGACAGAAGTTCAACAAGAGGATAAAGGGAGAAAAGTAAAGCATTCATTAAGTTCTTGAGGATTTTGTTGCGGATTTCGTTGTTGTAGTTTTTGCAAGGGCTGATATCTAAGAGGTATATGTGTTCATAAGCATTAGGCTCATTCACGCACCCACCAATCATGTTATTATCAGAATAATTTTGTTCTTAAAGTTGAAGGATTTGAGTTCTTCACCAGTTTATAAAAGTTTCTTTCACAATTTCAATTATTGAGGTTTTGATGAGTTCTTGATAAAAGCAAATGGGTTTCAATGTCAATTTTAGTAGATTCTTGTATACTAATATTGGGTATTCAAATTTATGTGATTGGGAAAGAAACCCATTTGATTCTAGACAATTTAGGGTCGAAAAATAATTAAGAAAATTCATTAAGTTTTCTGGGAAAAGGGGTGGGATGCCGTGCCACTCACTGGACCCAAGTCAAGTTTTATATTTTGGGTCATGGGGTTTAGTGCTACTCAGTGCGCCTCAAACTTCCTTCTGTAATTTAGGTATAACGCCATGTGCCACTCTATACACCAGAGCTACCAGGTCCTCCACCCTTTCATATGAGTTTCCTCTAATCATACTTATGTTTTGAAGTTTATTTCATCACTTTAAAGTATGTCTAAACATCAAGAGATAACCCATAACATGAGATCATAACGCTTTAATCCATAATTCAAATTTAAGGTTGAGTTAAGAGTCAAGTCTTGAGAGTTCTTCGAATTCTTTTGAGAAGTCTTTTACAATTACTTTTTTAAACTTGTTTTAGAACTTAAGCATTCAGTTTGAGGAATAGTAGAGCAGAGTTCATTTTCTTTAAAAGGATATATGGGAACTAAGTATTCCTAATAGTAAATGTTTTAACATTTAAGATGAAAGGGAACACTGATTTCTAAGAGAATTTTTATGAGCAGTTATTGTACCATCTCTTTTGAACCGGAATATTTTTTAGTAATAATCTTAAACTGCATAAAGATTTATATTTATATGATCTAGTTACATTTTTGGAGTATTATTGAGCATCGATACGAGGACGAATTCAAATAACTCAAACTCCATAAACTATATAACCAACATGAGTAGAAAGGGTCATAATTTAAAGATGATTCCTTAATTTTGTAGAATACACTAGTGGATCCACTTACTAGTAGGTTCTAATACCCCGACAAAGTATAGGACATCTCTGACAGCATGGGCTAGACACTATATAATCACATAACTCATAGTGATGGTTGTCATTTATATAATCTTCCAAAGAGTTACTTGTCTTTTTATATGCAAACTTAGATATATTTTATTTTCTAATAGATTGAGTTATTGTCTTCTAATACAAAAGGTTTTCATTTTAATGCACCTTTATTACTGCTTCATATTGAAATGAGTTGAGTATTCGTGAATTGAGTAGAGATGAGGTAAGTGATTCTTTATCTCTAGTTCAAGTGTATGCCTTGTTTTAGAATCTTGCTCACATTCTTGTACTGTAACAATCGGGTTTCGTCATTAAAGAAAAGACAACGGGGAAAAACTTTGGGTTGGAAAGGTTTTTCATAGTGTATGCAAGTTTTTCAACCTAGTCTAGATTTGGATTAAATTGGTGTCATTAAGGTGCAGGGAAATCTAATATAAATAAAGTAGTTTATTTATAATTTTGTTACATGAGGGGATAAATAATGTGTTAAGGAATCCGTAAGACTTCATGGAATTAAATTTAGGCTAGTAGAACTCCCATAATCGATCTTAGTGTAAAAAAATTTTCCTGAGTGTTAGAGATATATTGTGAAATGGGAAATTTGGAATTAATAATATAGCTCTTTGTTTCTTGCAAGCTATTTTGGTGTTGGGTCTTGTTGCTCTGCGGGGCCGCTATAGTGGGGTGGGTGTCGTTAAGTTAGGTCAGACGCGACTAAAAGTTGTAAATAAACTCAAAAATGTCTTTATTATGCACTTTTTGACTTTATGATTTAAGGAACGACCTCATACGACTTCTTGACATATTTCTACTATTCTTTAGGCCTAAGGTAAGTTTTTCACCTCTTGAATCCATTTTTCGATATATACAACCTATTTTCTTGGGTTATTATCAATGGGGAAGGATTTTGAATTTGAAAACCATGGGGGGAAAAACCCTAGTTTTGATTACAATTGGTATCTATCAGTTCGGATTTGTATCTAACTTCCTTCAATCTTCTGTCCACAAATATTTAACTTAAGATTCAACGGTGTTCGTCCTGCCGCTCTCATCAATTCTCCAGTCGAGGGATCTGCAGCAGAGGTGACAGTTAAGGCAGGGTTAGAGAATATCAAGGGAAGAGGCCGCGAAAGACTAGAACCCATTAGATATGGATCTCCCATTGAGAATATTCATGTGAATAAGAAACCTCCTGCGCATCATGAAGAGGTAGAGAAGAATGGTGATATTGAGGTTGTTGAGAAGGTTGGACAAGAGGGAGAGGCACAAGCTAAGAAAACATGCTTTCTTTCCTTGGAACCCCTATTAGCTCAGTTTATCATGTCTTTCTTGAAGGGGTTGGTTGTTCCTAGAGTGCTTCCTTATTTTCAAGAAAACCAAGCTCCCACCAATCCTCCTATTGCTATGACTACTCCCTAGGAGTGTGGAAATGTGGGTAATGATGCTTTCTTCTATCCTTTGTTAGGTTCTGTTATGACTGGTAATGAACATGACATGTTGACCAACTTTATGAAGTTGAAACATCCTATGTTCCATGGTTCTGAGAGTGAGGATGCATATGAATTCATCCAAGATTGCTACAAGAGGATGCAAAAGTTGGGAATTATTCCATTAGCATTGGGTTGATTTGTGACTTTTCAGCTTCAAGGTGAGGCTAAGCAGTGATGGAGAGCTTATATGAAATGATGATCTTCAGGTTTACCTCCACTTACTAGAACCCAATTTCACTCTTTGTTTCTTTAGAAATATATGTTGCGGCTTTGAGGGATTGGAAGAAAGATGAATTTATGGATTTGGAACAAGGTGGTATGACAGTGGCTCCTTATGATGCCTAGTTCCATATTTTACCTAGATATGTTACTCAATTGGTTACTATTAAGGAGAAGAGCATCAATTATTTATTAGGGGACTTAATTCTAAGTTACCACTATTATCTATGCATATGACTTCACTGTAAAGGAGATTTAATGAGGTAATAGACTATATTAAGAAGGTAAAAGGGGGTGAGGCGTGACGATCAGGATAAGGCATTGGAAAAAAGGGCCAATAAATCAGGCAACTTTCAAGGTTATTACTTCAGAAATTTAGGGAGGCCAATGCTGGCAGCCAAGCCAATTCAATCTGCCAAGCCCGCCTCTATAGGTAATTACTAAGGAACTCCACCTCATAATTTGATATAGTATAGGTATGGAGTTGCACCTTAAACGGACAGCAGGCCATCATTTATTCGTACATGTTAAAACTATTGAGAGCCTAGGCATATTAGGATAGATTGTCCAAACTCATGTGTATTCTAGTCTATGCAGTAGTAGATTTGAGTTGTGGTACCCACGAGGAATGGTAATAATGGTAGAGGACGTCCATAAGGTGGGAGAGGAGGTAATCAATTAGGCTATGTATGTAGAGGAATTGGAAATGCAGACAAAGGTAATGTTAAACAAAAAAGGAGGTGGATCGTCAAGTTGATTAGGCTCAACGTGATGCTACTCCGGGCAAGAATGAGGCATAGACATCTGATGTAGTGATCACAAGTACTATTCTTGTTTGTGACCGGATGGAAAGTATGTTAGTTGATCCGGGTTATATTAATTCATATATATTTGTGCGATTTGCTTCAGAATTTGATATGATTTGCGATGTACTTGATTCCCCTATCCATGTTTCTACCCTAATTCGAGAGTAATTCATAGTCACCCATGTTTATCGTGCTTGCCCTTTTTTGTTAATGGGTTTTTAGACTTGGGTTGATTTGGTGATTTTTTTGGATATGACTAACTTTGATATTATCTTAGGCATGACTTAGTTGTGCCCCTATTATGGTGTGTTGAATTGTAATACTAAGTTTGAAACTCTAGAAATTCAAGGAAAGGAAAAGTTAGAGTGGGAATGGGTGTACAAGCCAAAATAAGCTAAGATCACATACTATATTCGGGCTAGGAAACTGGTAGATCATGGTTGTTTAACTTATTTGGATCTTATTAGGGATCTGGAGGTTGAGACTCCATATATTGAGTCCATTCATGTGGTGTCAGAATTTAGAGAAGTGTTTCATACTGATTTACCTGGTATGATCCCAGATAGAGATATAGATTTTTGCATTGATATGGACACATGGTACTTCTCCCATTTCTATCAATCCATATCGCATGGCTACAACATAATTAATAAATCTTAAAGATTAAATCTAAGAGTTTCTTAATAAGGTATTTATTCGACCTAGTTCTTCCCCATGGGGTGCTCCTGTTTTGTTTGTTAAGAAGAAGGGTGGTAGTATGGGAATGTGTATAGATTATCGGCAATTAAATAGGGTCACTCTTTGCAATAAGTATCCCTTGCCCCGAATAGATTATGTTTTTGACCAACTGCAAGGTGCATCAGTTTTCTCCAAGATTGATTTAAGGTCAGGCTACCACAAATTGAGAACTAGGCCTAAAAATGTGCACGAAACGACGTTTAGAACTCTCTATGCGCAGTACGAGTTTTTTGTTATGTTTTTTGGTTTTACTAATGTGCCTAGAACTTTTATGAGTTTAATGAATGGGGATTTTAGGCCATTTCTTAATTCTTTCATCATAGTTTTAATTGAATACATTTTGGTCCATTCGAAAAGTGAGGAAAAGCATGTCGACCATCTTTGTATTGTTCTGGGTTTTCCTAGGAAACAAAGGTTGTATCCTAAATTTTTGATGTGTAAATTTTGGTTGACTTATGTTGAATTTTGGTACATGTAGTCTCAAAAGAAGGGGTAATTGTAGATTCTCAATAAATTGAGGCAGATAAGAATTAGGTTCGGCCTAGCTATGTGACGGAAGTTAGGAGTTTTGTTGGGATCTCTAGCTAGTATAATGAATTTATGAAGAACTTTGATTTTATTGCCACTCACTTGACTAATTTGATCAAAGAGAAATAAAAATTGAATGGATTGTAAACTCTAAGGAGAGCTGTCAAAACCTCAAGACTCTTTTGATCACCGATTTGTTCTAGTATTATGGTGGAAGGTAAAGACTAAATCTTTTATTGTGATTCTTAGAATTCTTGTTTTGGTATTATGTTGATGCAATATACGAATGTCATAGCTTATGGCTCACGTCAATTGAAGGTGCATGAGAGGAATTACCCATCACACGATTTTGAGTTGGCAGCAGTAGTGTTTGCTCTTTAGATTTGGTGGCATTTCCTCTACGGTGTTAAGTGTGAGATATTTATTGATCATCGTATTTTGCAGTATGCGTTCACTCAAAACGATATTAATTTGAGACAAAAAAAATGGATGGAGTTACTCAAGGATTATAACGTGACCATTCAGTACCATCCGAGATATTTATTGATCATTGTGGTAGACCCTTTGAGTTGAAAGGTGGTAAGTATTGGTTGCTTAGCTTACATGAGTGTATCCAAGTGATCTTTGGTTAAAGAAATTCATACCTTAGAGTCTAATTTGAAATTGGGCATCTTATAGAAAGGTGGGATGTTAACTAGCATTGAAGTGACGACCACATTAATTGAGAAATCAAAGCCAAGTAATTTAGGGATGAGATTTGAATGAACTTAGAAAAAAGATTGTGCTTGGTAAGTCAGAAAAGACCAATCTTGATGCAAAAGGTGTACTTAGTTTCAAAGGAAGAATATGTGTTCCTCGAGTTGACAATTTGATTTAAAAGTTACTAATAGAGTCTTGTGGTTAGCGATATTCTATTCATCGGGTGCTACAAAGATGTACCAAGACTTGAAGCGAATTTATTGGTGGACTGGCATGAAGAAGAATATAACCGAGTTTGTGTCTAAGTGTCAAAATTGTCAACAAGTGAAATATGAACACCAAAGACCTGCAGGTTTACTTTGATGACTGTCAATTTCGCAATAGAAGTGAAAGAATAACCATGAATTTTGTGGTCGATCTTCTTAAGACTTTGGGGAAGTTTTTTTCTATTTGGGTAGTCGTTGATAGATTGATTAAGACAGTCCATTTCACTCTGGTAGTATTAGATTATAATTCCTAACAGTTGGATAAAGTTTATGTGAAAGATATGTTGAGGTTGCATGGGGTGCCCCTCTCTATCATCTAAGCCTGTGGTACCCAATTGACACCCAAGTTTTGCAGAAAATTACATGGTGAATCGGGTACACAAATTACTTGTAGGAAAACCTTCCATCAACAAAAAGATGTGCAATCAGAGAGGACTATTCAAGTTTTAGAGACATGTTGAGGACATGTGTGATTGATTTTGAAGGGCATTGGGATAAGTTATTACCTTTGTGTGAGTTCTCCTATCATAATTGTAAGACCCCCAAAATTACTTAGGTAAATCTAGATCCTAAAATAGTTTTCATGATGATCTAAGGTCCTAAAATGGTTTATTATGTGGGTTTGAGGAAGTTTCTAAGAGTTTAGATACTTTGAAAATTAAACGTCAAGGGATGACCAAAACGTTCGATGACAAAGTCACCTATGTGCCTCATATGTAGTTTTATATGTTTATCTATGATTCATGAGGTTATAAGGTATTTAAATGAGTAATTATAGTGTATATAGGCACTGTGTAAAGTTTCATGAAGTTTGGAGGTCAAACTTCCAAGAACGGCTATGACGTTTGAAAGGTTTGCCTTGAAACGAACTTGTATGTCTATGTATATTTCCTCAAGTTCTACGTGTTTGTTTTTAATGAAACGCATGTGGTAGGTCATAAAATTTCATACAAACATATTTGGGGTGGAAACTTCCAGGTACGACACAACATAGGACCCAAGAGGAGCCCTAAAGGAGGACCCCAATAGTGGAGCTCAACACTGCGAGGTTGTGGCAATCGACGACCAGTCGACCAGGCAACGGCCCGTCGATGGGTCTTATCAATGGAGACAAGTTTCCTGCATGTTGAGGATCCTCTAAATCAACCCACGAGACCCCAACGACGGGGCGTGGGTGACACCACGGTCCGTCGGTATGGGCGTCGATGGTGCTGCTTGCTTCCTGCCATCTTTACTGTAAGTTGAGGGTGAACTTGTAAATTCACCCTAAGTACCTATTATTATTTTAACGGTCTTTTGAGTGTTTATGGGTATTTTAAGAGTATATAACTCATTAAACTCTCATTATAACCCTAATACATAAATCAAAACATATTACATTGAAAAGTTTCTCCAAAAACCTCCATGAGAGTTCAAGGTGAAGATGAACCTTGAAGATGGTTCTTCAATAGAGCTTCTTCTTCAATTTTTGTTGGGTTCTTCTAATAAGGTATTGGATTTCTTCATCTAAGGCTTGATATCACCTTAGAGCCAATTCAAAGATGATTTTAAAGATTTTGAAAAAAGATGAAAAATTCCAATTTCTACTTTAAGTCTTGGGTTCTTGTATAAATGATTTTCAAACGTTTATATATGATGAAATTTATGTATAATTAATTTTTTCCATTGAAATTCTCCATGAACCTTTGACCTTGACAAACCTATCAATTTGACTAAAATATGGGTTAAGCGGTCATGCTTTGATATTAATGAATCCATGTGTAGATTGTTATGGGCTTTTGATTCATGTATAGAATATGGTTAATTGGTTTATAGGATGTTTAAATTTGATCAATTGAGTATTTAATATTCTTAGATCTATTGAACGTTAGACTTATTTAATTGATATTGACTTAAGACTTATGATTTCTAATGTCATTTTTCTATGAGCTATCTAATGATGCAATAATTATGTTTAATTGATATATAGGTTTTATTAGATTAATAAGTATGTAATTAATTGACATATTTTCATTGATTATTGATATAATTGTATTGAATTGTTTGTTATGGCATTGGGTAAGGGCCTTATGATGTTGAATTGGATATTTAGCATTGAAATTGAAGGGGTAAGATGGAGTGGGTAATGCTTCCCTAATTCCTTTTATTTTATATTAATTAGATTTTAATTAAGTTATGATTTGTATGGTCCACTCATGGTGGCGGTGCTATGTGAATTGATGTGGCCTTTTCGGCGTTACTCTATGCAATATGATGATTATGGCCTTGTCGGCACTACTTGAAATATTATGATATTTTGTATAGTTGTTTTATGTGAAGTATGAGTGTGTGTGTGTATATATATATATATATATATATTTTTGTGAGGTAATGCGAAAGTATATGTTCTTTCTATGTATGTTAGGAAACCATGTAAATTATGACTATGTGCTTCTATGTGTAGTCTTAGGGTTGATGCATGGTTGTTCCTACTTGACTATATCAGTCTATATAGTTATATTTATGGTGATATCGTATGTGTAGGATTACTCAAAGATGATAATGGTTATTCCTATGTGCTTGTAGAATGATTAATAAATATGTGTTAAGGTGAAGTATGTGGTGTCTTGTCTTGGTTGACTTGTATCCCTTACTTGATGCTTGTATAAATATTAATATGTGATGTCTTGAATTAGTATGTTTAGTCTTGAATGTATGAAAGATATGTGACATTGCATGATGTTAAAAGGGTCTTTTATGTGAAGCCTTGAATCTAGTGGTAAGGTTAAGTATGTTGAAGTCTAAAGTCGTAATTGTATCCTTCAAGTAAAGAAATGATGGACTTAAGGTTGATTGACTATAAAAACATCATATCAAACCTTAGGGAAGTCATAATGAGCAGCTTGTTGCCATTGTGAGGTAGCCCTAGTGGGCCTTTCTTTTGTAGGGTAAATTTCATTGGGTTATGAACTTGTTATGGAATCTTTTTATATGAACCTTTAATGTGAATTACTTGATGAGAACGAAGGCTAGCACCGAGAGACTATGGTTAGGGGAGTAGTTCTAGTTAAGTATGAGACTAGATTACAAAGCATGCCCTTCATATTCCTTAATCATGTGCCTACATGGGATGTGTCCTAGTTTTACCCTTGGCAAGTAATTCCGCGTATTTCTACCATGGTATATGCCAGTTATTGCCTATTCTCATCATATGGGATACTTACTAGCATTAGAGAAGTTCTATGAAGTTTAGGTGGTGGTATGAGACGCTATCTAGACATTGCACAATTTTGAAGGTTTTAGTGAGAGTACCTAGGTCTTGTTCAAGACCATTACACTAATGTCCTTTATGTGTTGAATGTCTCTTAATGAACTAGTGAATGAAATGGCTTAAGTTAAGAAAGTATGTTAAAATGAAGTAGTACTTATCTAGAGTAATTAAGGGTTGTCTACTTAAGGTGTAAAGGGGTCATAGGAATGGTCACTTCTTATCTTACCTAGATAAGTCTTAAGAATTACTCTAGCTAGGGAAGTTGGTTGATTATGTGGACATGATCTAAGCCTTAGGTAGACTTAAGGATTATTTAGGTGATCTTGAAGAGATCAATCACGGACGTTATCTTCTTGATTTACCTAAGTATGTCTTTTGATAGACTTTGGAAGGAGAATGTCATATCATCTATGTGTTAATGTGTTTAGTGAGAATGATTCTATCTTAGGTAGTCTATAGGATCTCTTAAGTATGTGTGTAAGGGATTGTATGGGAGGTCTCTTCACAACTCCATTAAGTGAACCTTAGAATCACCTTAGGTAGGAGGCTCTCATGTTCTTATGTTGATGTCTTGTAAATGTATGTTGATATCATTATGGGTTGTCTTAAGGGTCTTTTAAGTGTGCTTACAGAGGGTGTATGGGTGGTCTCTCTTAGTATTACTTAATAGAGTCTTAACATAGCTTCTAGTGAGGGACATATATGCTAAATGGTGTAAAAGGTGAAGTGAAGGAACTTCACTATAACAGTGAAGTGAGTTCACTTTACGATGAAGTGAATTCACTGTAACATTCTTAAAATGTGACTTTTTGCTTAAATGATTTCTTATGTGTTTTCTAAGTTGTTAAATGTTGTTATTATGATTATAGTATGATATTTTAATCGAAATTCATGAAAAGCATAATATTTACTAAATGTCCCTTTTTCATGGTTTTTGCATGGCTTCCATACTTAGTACATCTAATGTGCTAACCCCTTCTTTTTCCTTCTTGACTAAAGTGTAGGGAATTGGAAGTCTTGATGTGCCATAGAGGATGGATAGGTTTCTAAGTCTTGAAGATGAAGTATTAGTGAGTCCTTATCAATTCGAGGACAATATCAACATGTCCTTTATGTCATAGTCTCTATTTTATTGTCTTGTATGGGATTCGTCCCGAGTATTATATACTCAAAAGTTTAGATGGTTCAGAGAGATGTTGTAAAGATTTAATGTTTAATGAATGTCTTCCGCTTGCGTATTTTTTATGAAAGACTTCTTCCTATGTGAAGAAAGTTTTAAATTTAACTCATTTTTAGAATGGTTATTATACAATGAATGATACAAGAGGGTTAGAGGAGACTTCTTGAAGTTTCATTTGATGTGTGACGACGCAAGGATGTCTAACTTCTAGGGTGTACTTGCGGGTCGTGACACGTTATCACTCTAGCATATATATGGCATCATTTGAGGGGGAATGGATTTGGATGACCCATAAAAAGGTTTGAGGCTGCAGATGTAAAACCTTTTAGGATAGATTTGGTCAAAGATTTTCAAAATAAGGTGAGGAGTATTCAAGCTAAGCTTCTACTGGCCTAAAGTAAACAAAAATCTATGTGGATTATAAGGTGATATACATGGCTTTTCATCCGGTAAAAATCTTCTTAAGGTATCACCTATGAAAGGAGTGATGAGATTTGCAAGAAGGGAAAACTGAATCCTATGTATATTTGTCCCTTTGAGGTTCTTGAATGTGTAGGACCGGTGGAATATAGATTGGCCTTACCTCCAAATCTATCAGGTGTTCATCTGGTATTTCATGTGTCCATGTCGAAGAGGTATCATTGTGATGGGGATTATATCATTAAGTGGGAGTCAATTGTGCAAGACAATGACCTCTAATATAAAGAATAATCAATTTCAATTCTTGATCATGATGTGCACAAATTGAGGACCAAGGATATTAAGTCCATGAAATTTCATTGGAAGCATCGTCCTGTTGAAGAAACAACTTGGGAGACCGAGAGAGGCATGAAAGACAAGTATCCCCAGTTCTTCATCGATTCACGTACTACTTCATTCATTCCTTAGCCTAATTTTCCTATGTTTGTCACTCGGAGACAAGTGATGGGTAAATTTGTATATATTGTAATGATCAGGTTTCATCGTTATATAAAAGCCAACATGAAAAATTTGGGGTCGGGGGAAATTTTCATAGTAACTTGAAATTTTCCAGCCTAGTCAAGATTTGGACAAAATAAGAGTATTTGAGGTGTGAAAAAATATTTTAACAATCGGGTGAATTATTTATAATTTTGATTGCATGAGTTGTTAGATAACTCGTTAATCAACCCGTATGACTTTACAGAATTTAATTTAGACGTGTAAAAGCCCTGAAATCAATCTAAGCATAAAGAGTATTTTATGAGTGACGTTACTCAAGGGTGTGTTGTGAAATGGGAATCTTGGAATTACTAAAATAACTCACTGGTTTGAGAATTCCGCTTTGGAACTGGGTTTTGCCGTCTTATTGGGGCTGCTACAACGGGATGACGGTCACTGTGGCGGGCTTGACGCGATTTGAGGTCGTTAATAAATCCCTAAACGACATCATAGGTACTTTTTTATTTTTTGAGCTACGGAACGAACCTCAAATGACTCCTACTCATTTTTCACAAATCTTGAGGCTAAAGGGAATATTTTCAGTCCTCGAATTCCTTTTTCGGTTCGTAGAATGTAATAGAATGGGTCAATATAAATGGGAATGGTTTTGATATAGATTATATGGAAAAGGGTTTAAAATACCCTCAAAGTATCGAAAATGGTACAAAATTACCCTCCATCCACCTATTGGCTTCAAAATACCCTTTCCACCCACCTATTGGGTCCAAAATACCCTTGTCATCCACCTTTTGGTTCAAACAGACCACTTATTTAACGGTTTTATATTTAAACTATTTAAATATTTTTTAAAATATGTGGTGTTCAACTATTTGTTATAATTTAACTTATTAGTATAATTTATATATCAATCCATTACCCACCCATTACTAATTAAATTCCTCTTAATAAACCCGTCACATTATTAATGCAAGCTACTACCAATTGAGTGTTTTTAAAAATTATAGAAGTAAATTATCATACATTCAAGGTGCTAAATAAAAATTATCGATAAACTTAAAAGTCTGACTATGTTGATCTTAATTATTCTTACTTCTCAATTATGTGATGTTACTTCATAGGTAATTTTTTTTCAAAATAATATATTAAAGGTTTTAAAACAAATCGTAAATATTTATAAAATTATATTTTTAAAAAGTGCATGAATTAATTCGGGATGTATTACTTGTTTACCTTTAATCATAAATTTCTAATTCAATTATGAAAGAAAGTGTCCTCCTAAATAAGCGGCTCAACCTAAATTTAATTAGAGTTTCGATTTGGACTCGAATAATTTTGGATGTTATTTTCAGGAATCTAAGATTTCATCGTGTTTTAGTAGTGTTTATGACGATTTTTATATTATAATTGGATCATTAACTGAGTGAGGTTTAGTTAGTAATGAGTGGGTAGTGGGTTGGTTTATAAATTATATTAATAAATTAAAATTATAATCAATAGTTGAACGCCAAGTATTTTAAAAACTATTTAAAGAGTTAAATTTTAAAACAATTAAAAAAGTGGTCAATTTTGAACCCAAAGGTGGATGACAAGGGTATTTTGGAGCCAATAGGTGGATGAAAAGGGCATTTTGGAGCCAATAGGTGGATGGAGGGTAATTTTGTACCATTTTCAATACTTCAAAGGTATTTTTGGCCCTTTTTCGTAGATTATATGGTGGAAACAACCCTAAATTGGATGCTTGAGATCAGGGGCATGATCTAGGGCTCATAGAATTTTTATAGTTTCAGGTAATTAGTGATTGTTTGTTGATTCCAATGTTATTTTGATTTTTTGCAGACCAAGAACAAGCAGAGCAAATCCGGAAAGGGAAGGATCAAGTTTATTAGGGTTTCAAGATTTTTTTGAGGTAGGTGATGGTTGTGATTCTATGATTGTGTTATGTATCCTTGTTCTTGCTTCATTATGATGCATGTATATATGTGAATATTGCATTGTTTATTCACAATGGGATCAGATTGTATGAATAATTATATGACACGAATCACTCTTGATGGTATGACTTGAAAGTACACTTGTGTTTGTGATTCTGGTGTGTTGATGGATTGGATTGACACGTTCCGGCATAACTAACTTGGGTCGGACAATCACGTCCTGACATAACTACAGGATTGGGTACTACGTCCGGTGCACTAACAGTTTGGGATAGGATTCCATGAGAGGACCAATTACTTGTGATAAGTTATATTGTTCAAGCATGTGATATTCAATATTGTATATGTTCGATATATAGCAGGTACATATTGTTGAATTAACTTGTTATCTTGCACTTGGTGGGATAGCCATGTGATCCTATCAATACACAACGGTTGTGTACTGGTTATATTTACTCTTATTTTTTATGAGTTCAGGGCATCTCCCGATGGCTATTGACAGACCTCGCTTTAAATATTTGTGATCGTCAACTTGAATACAAGGGTGAGCTAGCATTTTTCGGGCTTTCATGAAATTTTCTTTCGTCTATGTCCACCATTTTCAGACATAGACATGTTCTTTAGTTAGTTGTTTAGTTCATTAGATTGGGGTTGCGTCCTTTGTTGTTTAGACTTGTTGAACTTTAGATGTTTTTGGTACATTGACTTTCAGGTTGTAGATTATTATTTAACATTTGTTTAATTCATAAACTTTTGTTGGAGTTTATGTGAACTCCCTATTTATTTACTTAGTATTTAACTTGCTTCCGTAACTTAAGTGTCTTACTTTTTTATTTAGTTGCTTGGTTTGAGATGTAGTAGTGGTTCTCCCACCGAAGAGTTAGTGTGGGTGTCATCACGTTGATCGTAGTCATGACATTTACCAAGTAAAATAATTTTATATATTTTATAAGAGTTATAATTTTATATTATTTTATTTTTGAAATCATACATTTAATATTATATTTTTGTGTTCATGAAGATATCAATCATGAATTCTTCTATAAAAATTATTTCATTTCTCTCTTTGCCCCTCTTTGTAATTCTTGGAGAATTTGATTATGTCATATTGATAACATTTTTCAAACTTTTTATTTATTTAGATAAATTTATCTCTCTTTTTTATTGGTAAAGTTAATTTATTGTGATTATAGGTCAGAATATCTTTAAAAATAGAGGCAAGAAAGGAGCCAATGGATATGAACATGCTACTTCAGAGAAAGTATGTACATACTAGACACCTCCGCCTGTGCTAGAGGGTCAAATATTTGTAATTTTTTATCACATTTTGTGTGACACGGATAAAATTAAAGAGTCAATTAACTTTTAAATTTTCTTAAATTCTTTAAGTTATTAATTGTTGTAATTTATAGTATCTCAACATAATTTTAAATAATATATGTTATTTTCTTTGTCTAAATATATGTGGCACAAATAGAATTTCAAGAGTTAATATGTTGTTAATTATAGTGTGGAATCATACATATGAAGCAGACATGTTGGCTGTCTAATATGTTGTTGATATTGGATAACTAAAATATGAATAAGAAATATGTTCACGTATAAGAAATATCAAAAGCCTTGAATCAATAAATAAGCCGAAATTAATTAAAGTCCCCTACTAATTAAAATATAAATTTTCAAGAAGAAAATCTCGTAAATCAATTAGTAGATGTAGAGGTCTTTAATTAACAAAAATAATACTCTCTCCGTCCACTATTAATTGTTATACTTTTCATTTTTAAAGTCAAAATATAAAAACTTTGACTAACATTTTTCAATATATTTTTTCATCATACTAATATGCAAAAAATTGCAATATAGTTTTGAGTATCTAAATTTTCTGTTTAAAATATTAAATTAATATAATCTAATTTAACTTTAGAAATTAATCAAATTGACTTCTGAAAAATGTAATATACAAATAAAAAACCAAAATTAAAAAAGAAATAAAAAATAATGTTAGCGGGGTTTGAACCTTCGACCTTAGGGTCGAAATGTAAAGCCTAATCAAATAGGCCTAGTAGCTGGCTATAAATAAGCACACAGCTAAAGCATACATGTTGACCATCAGCTATGCACGTATTGTCACTTTTAAATAAGTAGTAGAAGTAGATATACTTCTTTAGTCTTATGGAACAGCTTTTAATAACTACAATGATAGAATATGAGGATATAAAGTTAATTAATGTATAATTTTATAGTACAGTTAATTTCATGTCTATTTCAAAAATATAAAAATATGATTAGTAAAAAGTGAAGCATGATTTATTTTAATTTAATGACGATTGCATCATTTATAAATTATAAGATTTTTGTGAGCGAAATGCTTTTAGATTGATGTAATGAAACTTGTATCCTTGAAAGTACATAATTTTTAGCTTTTCCAAAATTTTACACACTTTTTAAATATTATAATATGCATATGTTAAGTTTATAAAAAAAAAAAAAAATTAAACCATCATCATTGGTATCAATATTTTTATCAAAAATTTAAATTTTTATAGACCCCTTGAAATATTTAATGAAAATTAATCTCTCCAACAATAATTTTATAACTCTTTACGTGCATTGCTCAATTTAAATGGAAAGGCTTCTAAAAATATTGTCTCTTTATATTACTTTTCGGTTTAAATTATTCTTTACAATTATAGGCTTATTAGTTTTCATATAAATGTTATAAATACATTGAATTAAGTGGATAGTCCATAAGGTTGGTACATGAACAACCATTCATATTCACTAGGTTACATGAACCTTTTTGGATAAGAATGTATCTATTTATTATGATACTTAATATGGTAACTTTTGGAGTGATTTCTCTCTCTATAAACAGGGTTGTTCATTCACTATTGTAATATATACATATGAGACTTGAATACACTTGAATAAGAAGAAAATTTCCCTTCTTCTATCTATCTCTCTTGTCTTCTTCTCTTTATGATTATATTCTTATGAGCTTGATTTTATAACACGTTATCAGCACGAGTCTCTAGCCAATTAAGATTGAGTTTTACTTTTTCTTTAACTCATGTTTTGGTTGATCTCGTTATGAGAATCAAGGTATTATATGCATAAAATCAGGTATGTATTTTCTAGAATATTTTTATGATTTAGAATAAAAATAATATTCAGTCACTAACAATTATCAGGAACCAAAGACATATACTACTATTGGTTGAATATGACATGCTATACAAAATTTCTTAAATAGAAGAAGGTATAAAATTTTAATAGCATGAATTTGAATGTTATTTTGATTGTTTTGAAAGACTCATAGGATGATTCATGTTGTACTTCGATTTATTATACCGTTGGTTAAGGGTAAGACATCAGGTAAAAGTCCGGATGCATCATAATAAAAATATCTGAGGATAAGACGATAGATTCAAGTTCTATCGCACCAAAAGGGTAAGACATCAATTTGAGATTTGATGCACCGTGATTGGGTTCAAGTCCCATAGAATTATGGCGTAAAACGCCTTATATAGATAAGACATTGAGTTTGAGTCAATGCACCAAATGATGATATAATGATGACTAGGCTTTGATGAAAAGTCTTGAAATTCGTTCTATTGAATTTGCTTCATTCCTTGAAAAGAATGTGGTAGCAACATGTAATAACTCTGAAATCCGCCTGTTAACTTGCTCCATTCAATCATATGAATGTGGTAGCAGTGAATGTTAGTCTGAAAGATGACAAATGATTAATGATATGAATAAGGGTGTGGAGGGACATAATTATAATAGTCATCATTGTGGTAATGATAAAAGGAAGAACACTATAAGTTCTTCAAATAGTCCTTCAAAATGTGAAGGCAATTTAAATAAATATGTGAACTTAAAGTTCAAGGGATAATTCAGTTGCATAATGTTGCAAATCAGTTGCCAGAGGAATGCACTAACCCTATGATATAATTCAGCTGCGAATGCTTCAATGTGAAGTCCTTGAAGGACAGAGTCTATGATACGCCGAAAGCATAATAGACCAATTGATTCCAAATATAAAATTCCTTAAAGAAGGAAGTAGCAAATGATCAATATGGTCATGATAATGAGGCAAGTGCTATAAAAGAGCACATTGACATAACACTTCATAAAATCTTGAAAAAGGTTCAGGTACCTGAAATAATAAAAAATCAAGAGATCTCGATAAGTTATGTCTTGTTGGAATCGATATCAAATAACCGTCGACGGTATCTTTGATATGAGGTAGCACTCAATGATATAAATTGTGATGAGGATCTTGAATTCAAATCTGTCATATAGTGTGAACAGATAAATGGTTGGCCAAGTAAAATGCAAAATTCAAGTATATTTTGTTTCACTTAGAAAAGTGACATTTTGGACTGGTAGTCCATAAATCAAGGTATAATGTCAGTGGGGTACAAATAAATTATTATGCGATAGTATAACCGTAAGATATCAAATACGGTTTGTGCCTTGGGGCATAAAGGTTTATCGCAAAAATCCTGACATTATTGGAGATGTTTTCTCCTTTGGTGGATGCAATGAGGTTTGTTTTGATCTGGCAACATATGAAAAACTTGAATGCATGTAATGAAAAATTGTAATGAAGGTTATATGAAAATCCTTGAAACAATCCAGGTGTCTGAAGCATATAAAGGTTTGAAAGAAACTTATCCAATAAAGCTTCAAGAATCCTTATATGGATTGAAATAGTCAAGGAAGAAAAAGGGTACAAAAGAATGACCCTAATTGTCCTTGTATTTTTATGAAAAGGTCGTGGTAAGACAAAATCTTGTCTTGACCTACAGATTGTTAATTTGACAAATAAAATATTTGTCTAACAGACAACAGTGCACATATACTGAAAATTTTTGATGCAATTTTATGTGGATATATCGCATTCATTGAGTACCCCAATGATTATGAGATCACTTGACATAAATGATGATTCAGTTTGATCTCAAAAGAAGGATAAGAGTTTCTTGGTGATGAAACTCTATCTTGGTGCAATCAGGGCACTAGTGCATCTTACTAACAATATTTGACTAGATATTTGTTTTGCAGTAAATTTACTGGCAAGATTCAGTTTCTCCCCGATAAAGGACATTGAAATGGTGTTGAACACATGATTGAATATCCTCAAAGGACCATAGTTATGGTCTTATTCTATTCCGAGGAATCCAAAACAAAATTGATTGGTTACGCAGATGCAGAATATTTATCTGATCCGCATAAAGTTCTATCTCAATCACGCTATGTGTTTGCATGTGGAGGCACAATAATATCCTGGGGATCAATGAAGCAAATGTTGCTCTGCAGAAATAAAAGTCCTTTATGAAGCAAGTCAAAAGCGCGTCTGGTTGAGATAAATGACACACCATATTCAAGAAATGTGTGGTTTTTCTTTAAAAAAAGAATATACCAACCACAATGTACAAAGATTGGAGACATCATCACAAGAAATCAAGTGATGTTTTAATCAGGGGGAGTACAATATGCGTTGCACTCTTTTTCCCTTGATCGAGGTTTTTTCCCACTGGGTTTTCCTGACAAGGTTTTTAATGAGGCAACAAATGGTGCGTATCAAAAGATATGTGTACTCTTTTTCCTTCACTAGAATTTTTTCCACAGGGTTTTTCCTAGTAAGGTTTTAACGAGGCACATTATCTATGGACATCCAAGGGGGAGTGTTATAAATACATTGAATTAAGTGGATAGTCCATAAGGTTGGTACATGAACAACCATTCATATTCACTAGGTGACATGAACCTTTTTGGATAAGAATGTATCTATTTATTATGATACTAAATATGGTAACCTTTGGAGTGATTTCTCACTCTATAAATAGGGTTGTTCATTCACTATTGTAATATATACATATGAGACTTGAATACATTTGAATAAGAAGAAAATTTCCCTTCTTCTATCTATCTCTCTTGTCTTCTTCTCTTTATGATTATATTCTTATGAGCTTGATTTTATAACAGTAAACAATTTTTTGCTTATTCTTGGGAAAAAGGGTGACCTTTAAAAGTTTATATTTTTCTATATAATATTTTTGGCATTAAAAAGTGAAGTGCCATTTTTTTAATTTGTGTGCTTCTTTTTGGTTTCTTTCAATTTAACTTATTTTATAAAAAATAATTGTAGCAATAGCTCCATTCCTAATTGTCTTTTCATTTTTTATGATTAATATTCATTATTTCTCTATTAATGTACAAATATTACTCCTATTATGGTACAAATAAGTCCAAAAACACATTATTAATCCTTTTAATTACTATAACTCAATATTCTTAGGAATTTATTGTATATTGAATGTAGTATTTATTTGAGATGTGAAAGATACTTTCTATTTTTTTTTTGTATATAAGCTAAGCAAAACTAGAAGACATAGGAATTTGTATGTGCCACTTAAAAAAAGGAACTTTTTCTACGTAGCTAATTCTCTCTTTTGTTCTATTTTGTTTATTTTTAAATTTATTTGCCTTTCTTAACTCTTTTTTTTCCAATAATAATATTTTTATTTATTTATTTCTCACAGATCTTGATATGACAATTTCTTAGGTCAATGAACAAATAAAAATTCAAAAGTAAACAGTGATGAAGTTAACAAAGAGGTGAAAGAAGCCGAATATCACATCTCGAAACCACACCCTAGAAGTTAGGGGCAATCTCGGATTGCAACCGGCATACTTGACCTCTTGGAGGTCTTGTACAAGCCCTTACATATCATTCATCGCATATACATAATGAAAAGTAGTACGGAATTAAAACCTTTCACAAAAACATATAATAGTCTTTAAAAACTCTTTCATATAAAGTCATAGGAAATACTAAGTCTCAATCTCATTAGACAGAACACACAAGAATACTTTTGGGACACGGCTCATAAACAATACTAATATAGAAATACTTAGTCTATTACTATACTTCAATAAGAAACATAAAAGATATCTACACCCTCAAATCAAACGAGGACATACTTCGACTTCACTTGAATGATGTTATGATCCAAGTTTTACCTCGCAAATTCTGCTCACCTACCAACAACTGTAGAGATAGATAAAAACATGGAATTAGTACAACCACATGTATTAAGTATGGCATAATGCATGAAAATAATGAAAATCATGAAAATGGACATTTATTAAAAAGACATAATACATATATTGGACCCTAAACTTGGCTTCAAATTTTAACTTTGACCTCCAACTTTCATAATGCACAAACAAACACTATAATTATCCAACTTTTAAATAAATAAACACCTGAGTCCTACATGGCACGATACATGTAAGACACCTCGTAGGACAAAAAATGACATGTAGGATGACATGTAGGACATGTGTGTCTATTTTTTCAACATTGTACAAGTTTAAGTGTCTACTTGTGCGCACCCAAAGTTGAAGGTCATAAATGTTATTCGAAGCCAAGTTGAAGGGCATATTTATGTATTATGCATATTAGAAATATGCATCTTTTCATTTAAAAATCATATTGTAAATATAAGAGCAACATTTAACAACTTAGAAACACATAAAATAACATTTAAACAATTAATTACATTTTTGAGCAAACATTACAGTAAGCTCAACTCACTATATAGTAAAGGAATTTACTGTTACAGTAAAATTGTCTACTTCTTTCTTAGACACTTCATATCATGTAATCATCCCACTAAAAGTTATCCTAAGACTCACTTAAGCAACACAAAGAGAGACACCCCATACAACCTCCCTAAGCATATCTAAATGCTCCTCAAGAATACTTATAAATAAGAAACATACATGCTTAACAAGACATCAACCACATCAACTTATAGCTACTATGACATTCTCTTACAAAAGGCTATCAAAAGACTTACTTAAGTAAATTAAGAAGATAACGTCCAATATTAACCTCTTCAGGACTACTTAAATAATCCATAAGACTACCTAAGTTTAGATCATGTCCACATAATCAACATCTTCCCTAACTAGAGTCATTCTTAAGACTTGTCTAGGTAAGATACGAAGTCACCATTCATATGCCTCCTTCACGCCTTAACTGGACAACCCTTAACTACTCTAGGTAAATACATACTCAATTAACATATTTTCTTAACTTTAAGTCATTACATTTATTGGTTCATTTAGGACTCATTCATCAAATAAGGACATTCAAGTAATGGCCTTGGACAAGACCTAGGAACTCCAACTAACACCTTCAAAGCCTATTGTGCAACGTCTAGATAGTGTCCCATACCACCACCTAAACTTCATTAAGCTTGTCTAATGCTAATACTTAATCCATATAATGAGAATAGGCAATAACTCACTTAGACCATGATAGAAATACATGGAAATACGAAGTTCTAACCTACTCCGATGAGGGTATTCTACTTTCCAATGGTAGAACTTAGACACATCCCATGTACGCACATGGTTAAGGAATATGAATGGCATGCTTTGTAATCTAGTCTCATTCTTTAACTAGAACTACTTCCCTTAGAATACTCACTCGGTGCTAGCCTTATTTCTCATAGATTAATTTACACATAAGGTTCACATAAAAGGGTTCTATATCGAGTTCATAACCCAATTACATTACCGTACAAAATAGGTCTTTAGGGTTATTTTACAATGGCGACAAGAAGTTCATGATGACTTTCCTAAGGTTTTATATGATGTTGTTTCATCGAATCAACCTTAAGTACATCATTATTTTACTTTGAAGGACACCATTATGGCTGACGACTTCAACATTCATAACCTTACCACTAGGTTCAAGGTTTCACATAAAAGACCCTCTTAACTTCATTCAAGGTCACATGTCATTCATAAAATAAATACTAAGAGACTTGAGCATCCTAATTCAAGACACCATATATTCACATTAATATACACATCAATCAAGAGACATAAGTCAACCAAGACAAGACACAACATACTTAACTTTAACACATAATGCGTGTCATTCTAGAAGCACATAGAAACAACCCTTATCATCTTTAAGTCATCCTATATACTATCATATCAGCTTAAATATAATCATCATAGACTTATATAGTCAAATAGAAATAATCAAGCTTCAACCCTAAGACTATACACACAATGACAAAGTCACAGTCTAACATGACTACCTAGATATCATCAATAGAAGAACACATATGCTTTCATATTACTCATCATATAGGTAGATATTATCATACTACACATAATCAACTACACAAATAAACAAATTACTTCAAGTAGTTCACCGACAAGGTCATGATTATCATATTACTTAAAATAATGCCGACAAGGCCACATCAATTGCACACATAACACAGCCACCATAAGTGGACCATACCAATCAAAACATAATTGAAGTCTAATAATCATAAAAATAAAGGAAATATGGAATCTTAACACCACTCCATCCTTAACACTTCAATCGATGCTAAATTAGGCAATTCAACACCATAAGGCCCTTACTAATGACCATGAGAAATAATTTAATATAGAAACTATGATAATCAATGAAACAAGGTCAATGCAATAATGATTCATCAATCTAATACAACCTAGATATCAACTGAACACAATTCTTACATCATTAGAAACCCATAGAAAACTACACCAGTATTCATAAACATTAGATCAATATTAAGTAATCCATAAAGTAGTCAAAAACTAGGGTTCATCAATTACATGGGTTCAAAGGTCAATTAAGTTAAAATCACCAATTTAATAAAAAATTAGGTCAATATTCAATGTTTAGAAATCATTAATGCAAGAAACCATTGAATAGATCATAAAATTGGACAATTCAACTTTCAAAACTTTAGAAAACTTCTTGAAAGTTTGGATTCTTGATGAATAGAGTTTCAAGGATAAAAATCTATAACTTTATGAAGATAATTATTTAATTTTATTAAGAATGTCCACTCTATTCGTCAATCCAAGCCTTTCCTTGAGTTTTGACTCCAATGAAGATCTAGGGAATTTCTAAGGGATTTGGGGTTTTGATTTGGAAGAATGAAATCTTCTAAGTATGAATGTCTTATATAGATGATTAAAATACCCAAAAGACCCCTTAGGAACCTCCAAACCTCTTATTTGGATGTGGGGTGAAATTACAAGTTCAACCCTCAACATACAGTAAACCTGCGAATAACAGAGACCTTAAACAACGGGGGGGCGTAGGTCCACACACGGGCCGTCCTGTCCTCCGTCGATAGGTTCAGAGACTTGAAACTGTACGTTAAGATCCCCAGGCTAAGTACCAGATGATACCTACCACCTATGGGGCGTCGACCACGCCACTGGCCATCGTTTGCCATCCGTAGGTGGGACATCCTTAAGCAGCTTTGGCCATCAAGATGGGTCCTTCCTTAAGGACCCTTGGATGGTCCTTGGGGATGTTTTCCAAAACGTTTCCAGCCCACATACAAACCTACTAAGTATAACCAACTGAAACTAAGACAATATGGAATTTAATCAAATCAAGCCAACCCGAACGTCATATATAAAGAGGACCTGTCTCATAAGGATTCATAACCATTCAACCGTAACAACATACGTGAGCCAACAAGACTGCCACTATCCAAAGCATAATAACATACGTAAGCGACAAAGCTGCCACTACAAAATACACAATGATGTACGAAGCCCACAAGGCTTCCCCTGTACAAGCAGACATCCCAAACAAACCATGTCCAGACCATTATCCAAAACATATATATACAACCCACATAATGTCCACAGACCTCTAAGAGTACAATAGTGAAACTCGACGAGACAGGGCCCCTCCATACTCACAGACGAGCAAAAGACTACACAAAAAGTTATGTACTAAAACGACTAGGCTCCAGAACAGTGGAGCTCTCCCAATCAGCAGAGTAGATATCCTAGGCGGGAGGATCACCGAACAGTGCATCTACACCTGCGGGCATGAAACGCAGCCCCCGAGGAAAGGGGGTTCAGTACGGACAATATATTGAGTATGTAAAGCATAAGGTAAAGATGACAAGATACCAATATGGCAACTCGGAAAAAAATATCGCTACACATGTACCCTTTTAAGTGAAAATCATGCATATCTTTAACATATAAGGTGCCAGCTTCACTAGTAAGGGGCTCGGCAAAATAATCATCACATCATCTCCATCATCATCATCATCATAACCATCTTCATCACGAATCATATATCTAATACATACCCGGCCCTCTAGTGAGGGACTCAGTGACATATGCAAGAAACTCCGCACGAACATTACCTGGCCCGGGACTCGGTGAAATGATAAATGACTCTATGCACGAGTAGAATATTATGAGAAACCATATGTAATTAAAATAATTTCTTATAACTCAATAGAATAATCAACGTGAACCACCAAGGAGTATTACAAAAGATTAACGTTTTATCAAAATTATGAACCTTTAATACGATATGGAAACGTAAAATCTCAATGACTCTAAGAAGCACTACCATAGATATGAGAAATCATCATAGCCTTAGACATAGCCGATATATAGAGGAATAATTATGGAAGAAAGAATATACATCACCTAGAAACTCTAGAGTTAAGTATCAAACCTGTCCGTTATTCGCTTATTTTTTAAAAGTCATGCCAAACAAAGAAAGACGGGACAGCGTTACTTACCGTATAGTCGAGCCGCACGTCCAATATTTATTGCTCAAGCTATTAATCTATAACAAGCAACAATCGTGCCGCAATTAGATAAACGTCGCGCTTTACTATCTTGTAAGCAAGCTAATAATCTAACGAAAATCCGACAGCACTTCCCCTATTTTCCTTACTTCGTCCCAATCCGACAACAACACAAATTATCCACAGCAATACCAATAACACATATAACACAACGAATCATAAAACAGCCCCCTCCCCAAAACAGTTCTGTCTCGGCAACCATAGTAGCGAAGCAACGACACACCGAGCGATAACTCATTTTATAATTCGCAACACATCTACCTTAACGTATTCATCCTTTGGAGTATATACTCATAATCACATTTAACATATACAACGCCAAAATAGAAATTTTCTCGCAGTTTGCTTTAATCAAAACAGCCCAAGCACCAACACGACACCACTAATAATCCGATTATGGTTTCCGTTCATACTTAGCACATTCAATAACTAAAAAAAACTTCCTAAGCTACTGGTCACGCCCCCTTCTTAATATTAATGGATAATTAACAAGGTATTCTAAAGAATTAACACACCAAGCAAGGAGATTACTAACCAAATTATTTGCAGCTGCTGGTCAAGAGTTGCAGGGTTGGTTTCTCCGTTTCCATGGCTGCCTAAGCCAAGTGCTGAAGAAGATGATATGCAACACTTTATTTAGTATGGAGTGGATTTCTCCACCTCATTTATAATATGAAGTGGAGGCAGCCTTCCTCTACACGTGTCCACTAAGGCCAGCTCCCAATCTGATCCCTCTTTAATTTTTGCCTTGAGTAGTGGGGCCCACTGGATTAAATTAATCCTAACCAGCCACTAATTATAAGTGGTGGGGTCCACTGGATTAAATTAATCCTAATCAGCAACTAATTAATCCCTCACTTAAAGTTAATGGCACTTACATTAGCCAAATCATACTTAATATCACATTTCGAATTAACATCCTTGCCTAATATTTCTTTAATCACTTGGAACTTAAAATAAAATCTCATTCCCCGGACTTACTTCTTCTAGATCATGTCGCGCACTACGTATAAAAAAGATACGAGGCATAACATCCTTCCCCCCTTAGGAACATTCGTCCTCAAATGTTAAGTTAGCGTCTTACAAAAACAAATTCCAGCGAGGTCTAATAATTATACCTATCAACCTGCATTCCGTAACATACAGATGCCTCACAGAGTCACAACTTACTACATAATCTCGTTTATCAATCAATATACTCAAGATAGGAATTGAATTACCTGCAGGTACAGGGAACAAGTAAGGATACTTATTCTTCGTTTCGTCTTCCGCTTCCCAAGTCATCTCCTCCCTATTATTATTTTGCCACAACACTTTGACGGAAGCCACATCCTTAGTATGTAGCCTTCTAACCTGGCGATCAAGTATAGCTACGGGTTTCTCCTCATATGACAACTCCTCTATTACCTGAACATCATCTACGGGGAGTACTCTAGTAGGATCACCAATACATTTACATAGCATTGATACATTGAAGACTGGATGTACCGCCTCCAAATTAGATTGTAGATCTAACTCATAGGCAACCTTGCCTATCCTACGAACAATCTGATAAGGCCCAATGTATCTCGGACTGAGCTTCCCGTTCCTGCCAAATCTCATCACACCCCTCATGGGTGATACCTTCAGGAATACCCAATCACCAATGTGAAACTACGAATCTCGACGCCGATTATCTGCATATGACTTCTGTAGACTCTGGGAAGCTAATAATCTTACTTGAATAAGCTTCACCTTGTCAACAGCTTGCTGAATCACATCCGGGCCTATTAACTTAGTCTCTCCAACATCAAACAACTAATGAGTGATCTGCACTTCCTCCCATATAAGGCCTCGTACGGTGCCATCTGGATACTAGAATGGTAGCTATTATTATAGGCAAACTCAATGAGTGGCAAGTGGTCATCCCAGCTACCTTTGAAATCAATAATACAGGCCCGCAACATATATTCTAATGTCTGAATAGTACGCTCAGCCTGCCCATCAGTCTGAGTGTGAAATGTTGTGCTAAGGTTCACCTATGTCCCCAATCCCTTCTGAAACGACCTCCAAAAGTTGGCTGTAAATTGAGCTCCTCTATCTGATATAATGTACGTGGTAACTCCATGAAGTCTCACTATCTCCCTGACATATAACCTCGCATAATCTTCAGCCGAATAAGTAGTCCTGACTGGAAGAAAATGGACCAATTTCGTCAGCCTATCTACAATAACCCATATAGAGTCATACTTCCGTTGAGTGCGAGGTAAGTCTGTAATGAAGTCCATATTAATCATCTCCAATTTCCAAGTCAGGATCTGTATCTCCTGTAATAATCCACCAGGGTTTTGATGTTCGATCTTGACTTGTTGACAATTCGGGCACTGAGCAACAAACTCCGTTATGTCCTTTTTCATGTCATCCCACCAATATAAGCATCTGAGGTCATGATACATTTTCGTTAACCCTGGGTGAATAGAATAACGGGCAGAGTGTGCCTCTCCCATAACCTTCCGTTGTAGCCCCACAATATAGGGTACACACAATATGCCTTCATATCGTAACACTCCGTCAGGTGTAACCTTAAATGGGGTCTTTTCCATTTGAAGAGATACATCTCTATATTGTGCCAGAATAGGGTCCTTGTATTGGTGTCTCTTTACCTCATCTATGATTGAGGACTCAGCAACCTCTCGAATAGAAACTCCACTATCTTCTGAATTATCCAGACGGACTCCAAGGCTGGATAGCCGCTGAATCTCCCGAACCATATCCCTCCTTTCTGGTTGTACATCTGTCAAGCTACCCATGGACTTACGGCTAAGAGCATGTGCTACAACATTCGCTTTCCCTGAATGATATAAAATATCAACATCATAATCCTTTAGCAACTCTAACCACCGCCTATGTCGTAAGTTCAGCTCCTTCTGTTTAAAGATATATTGGAGACTCTTATGATCTGTATAGATGTCAACATGGACACCATATAAATAATGTCTCCATATCTTCAAGGCATGAACCACGACCGCTAACTCCAGATCGTGAGTAGGATAGTTCTTTTCATGCTTCCTAAGCTGTCAGGAGGGATAGGCTATAACTTTGCCTTGCTGCATTAATACACATCCTAGCCCAACAGCTGAAGCATCACAATAAATAACATAGCCGTCTGTTCTCTTCGGAAGAGTTAGGACTAGAGCTGTAGTCAATTTATCTTTCATTAGTTGGAAGCTTCGCTCACAAGCATCAGTCCACTGGAACTTGTCTGCCTTTTGATTTTTCTACGAATCTCCTGTAATATCCTGCTAACCCTAAAAAGATGCGTACCTCAGTAGGTGTTGTAGGTCTTGGCCAAGTCTTTACCACCTCAATCTTCTGCGTGTCTACCCGAAAACCATCAGCTCCAATAATATGCCCCAAGAATGCCACAGTAGTCAACCAGAACTCGCACTTAGAAAATTTAGCATACAACTTCTGGTGCTGAAGCACCCGAAGTACTGTCCTTAAATGGTCTGCATGCTCCTCTTATGAACGTGAATAGACCAGAATATCGTCTATAAATACAATAACAAACATATCAAGGAATGGTTTAAATACTTGATTCATTAAATCCATAAACACCACTGGAGCATTAGTCAGCCCAAAAGACAGCACTCTAAACTCATAATGCCCGTATCAGGTCCGGAATGTCGTCTTTGGAATATCTGCCTTCCTTACCTGAACCTGATGATAACCTGACCGCAAGTCTATCTTTGAAAAACACTTTGCACCCTGCATCTGGTCAAATAGATCGTCAATCTTTGGGAGGGGATACTTGTTCTTTATTGTTACTTTGTTCAGCTGCCTATAATCAATACACATCCGCAATGACCCATCCTTCTTCCTCACAAACAGTACCGGCGCTCCCCAAGGTGACATACTAGGCTTGATGAAGCCCTTTTCTAGCAAATCCCTCAATTTCTCTTTCAATTCTTTCAACTCAGTAGGTGCGACTCTATAATGAGGTATAGATATAGGTTGGGTATCTAGCAGTACATTTATAGTAAACTCTATCTCTCATTCTGGAGGAAGGCCTGGAAGTTCCTCTAGGAATACATCGGGAAATTCATTAACTACCGGGACTGATTGAAGAGTCGTTGCCTCTACCTTTATGTCATACACCCGAACAAGATGATAAATATAGCCTTTTCTAATCATCTTCCCGGCCTTAAGGTATGAAATGAACTTACCTTTCGGCGATACTGTACTTTCCTTCCACTCTATAATCGGTTCCCCTAGAAATTGAAATCGAACTATCTTTCCTCTGCAATCAACATTAGCATAACAAGCAGCCAACCAATCCATGCCCATGATAATATCAAACTCAATCATATTTAACTCTATTAGATCTGCTACGATAGAACGATTATATATAACTACTAAACAATTCTTATATACTCGCGTAGCTATAACAAAATCTCCTACATGTGTAGCTACCTCAAATGGTTCTATCAACTCACTCTATTCCGATCCTACTAGCAACAGAGGGAGATATAAATGATAAGGTTGAACCTGGGTCTATCACTGCATACACAATTCGGGAGAATAGTGATAATATACCTGCGATCACATTAGGTGACGCCTCCTGATCCTGCCTATTAGTCAAGGCATATATATGGTTCGAGGGACCGCTAGAACTGGAAGCTCCACCACGTTCTCTACCACGGCCTGCTGGCGCCTGAATACCCTGCCCTATAGGGCGCATAGCCACAGAAGAAGATGAACCAGTAACGGACCCGGTAGGCTGTGCCATACCACCTGCACTACCTCTAAGGCGACACTCCCTTATAGTATGGCCCTGAAGGCCGCAAGAAAAACACGCAGTTGTAGCCCAACGACATTCCCCAGGATGGGATCTACCACAGCGAGAACACCGAGGCAAAGGTGGCCTCGACTGGCTCAAACCCAGCCCATCTGTGACCCTGATGCCCCAGAGCTCTGACCAGCTTCCGAATATCCCGTACGATCAAACCCCCTACCCATGAAACGTGGGGGTGCACTCTGTGCTCGCTGGGAAGAAAATCTAACATGCTGCTCAACTGCCCACTTCAAAACTCGTCAGGATAACCTACTGATCTAGCCCTCTTATGCTGGCCTCTATTATAATCTCTATCTGGTTATGTCCCCGGTGTCGATTCTCTACCCCCTGTGCATATGCCTGCACCTGAGCAATGTCTATACCTGGCTGCAGAGTCACTGCCATACAACCGTCAATCAGATAACGATCCAATCCCATCACATAATGATGTACCCTGTCTGCCATATCAGCCACAATAGTAGGCACATGCCTAGCCAATGATTCAAACTCGAGGCTATACTCTCGAACGCTCCTGCCATTCTGCCTCAAATGCAAGAATCTATCGACTCTAGCTCGCTTCATCTCTGGAGGTAGTAAGTGGCCCTGGAAAACCTCCACAAATTCACCCCATACCGCTGGAGGAGAACCCTCACCCCTAGATAACTCCCAAGACTCATACCAATTAATAGCAACATCCCGCAAACGATACGTAGCCAACTCAACAGACTCAGTCTCCGAAGCCTTGATTATCCTTAATGTACGCGCTGCATCTGACAAATAAACTCTTGCGCATCATCCTGGGACCTTGACCCAAAGAACTCTGGAGGATTACAACTTAAGAAGTCACGAGCCCTTAAGCTATCAAATCTGTCCGCATGATCAACTCCTAGTCCATGCCTATGAGCCTGACCTGCCACTAATCTAGTCAGCAACAAAACTGCATCTCTCATGGCCCGATCCTCCGCCCTTGACAGAGGAGATGGAGGTTCAGGTGTTGGGGCCTCGGGGGCTGGTGGTGTCCCCTGAACTGGAGATGCTGCTTCTCAAAGCTCCTCTGGCGGTGGCGGTGTAACAGAGCTCTCCGACTAGAGCATAATACATGCATAGACTTGTCAAGGGCCCTAGTAACTCTCCGGGTTTGACTAGTACCTTCTGCTACCGACTTGCCTTTCTGGGCGGCTGTCGCTTTCTTTGGAGGCATAGCTGAAAACACACGGATTCGTTAGAGAGGGATTATCCTGTTAATATAACTCTATCGCACGATCTAGAATATGAATACCTAAATTTCCTATAGCTTCCTGTTTATAGATGTGGTGCACAACACACCGATAAACAAGACTCTACTAGACACGGTCTTTAGACACTTTCGAGGAAGAACCGCTCTGATACCACTCTTTGTCACGACCCAACCCGATGGGCCGTGACTAGTGCCCGTTTTGGACACCATCATACAAACCTGCTAAGCATAACCAACTGAAACTATGACAATATGGAATTTAATCAAATCAAGAAAACCCCAACGTCATATATAAAGAGGACCTGTCTCATAAGGAGTCATAACAATTCAACCGTAACAACATACGTGAGCCAACAAGACTACCACTATCCAAAGCATAATAACATTCGTAAGCAGACAAGGCTGCCACTACACAATACACAATGATGTACGAAGCCGACAAGGTTGCCCCTGTACAATCGGACATCCCAAACAAACCATGTCCAGACCATTATCCAAAACATATATATACAACCCACATAATGTCCACATACCTCTAAGAGTACAATAGTGAAAATCGACGGGACAGGGCCCCGCCATACCCATAGACGAGAAAAAGACTACACAAAAATTTATGTACCAAAATGACTGGGCTCCAGAACAGTGGATCTCTCCCAATCAGCAGATTAGATATCCTAGGCGGGAGAATCACCAAACTGTGCGTCTACACCTGCGGGCATGAACGCAGCCCCCCGAGGAAAGGGGGTCAGTATGGACAATGTACTGAGTATGTAAAGCATAAGGTAAAGATTACAAGATACCAATATGGCAAGTCGAAACAAAATATCGCTACGCATGTACCCTTTTAAGTGAAAATCATGCATATCTTTAACATATAAGGTGCCCAGCTTCCCTAGTAAGGGGCTCGGCAAAATAATTATCACATCATCTCCATCATCATCATCATCATCATAACCATCCTCATCACTAATCATATATATAATATACATACTCGACCCTCTAGTGAGGGACTCGGTGACATGCAAGAAACTTCGAACGAACATTACCCGGCCCAGGACTCGGTGAAATGATAAATGACTCTATGCACGACCAGAATATTATGAGCAACCATATGCATTTAAAATCATTTCTTATTACTCAATAGAACAATCAACGTGAACCAGCAAGGAGTATTACCAAAGATTAACATTTTATCAAAATTATGAACCTTTAATACGATATGGAAATGTAAAATCTCAATGACTCTAAGAAGCACTACCATAGATATGAGAAATCATCATAGCCTTAGACATAGCCGATATATAGAGGAATAATTGTGGAAGAAAAAATATATGTCACCTAGAGGCTCTAGAGGTAAGTATCAAACCTGTCCGTTATGCGCTTATTTTTAAAAGTCATGCCAAACAAAGAAACAAAGGACAGCGTTACATACCGTATAGTTGAGTCGTACGTCCAATATTTACTACTCAAGCTATTAATCAATAACAAGCAACAATCGTGCCGCAATTAGATAAACGTCACGCTTTACTATCTTGTAAGCAAGCTAATAGTCTAAGGAAAATCCGGCAGCACTTCCCCTATTTTCCTTACTTCGTCCCAATCCGACAACAACCCAAATTATCCACAGCAATACCAATAACACATATAACCCAATGAATCATATTAAACAGCCCCCTCCCCAAAATAGTTCCGTCTCGGCAACCATAGAAGCGAAGCAACGACACACCGAGCGATAACTCATTTTATAATTCACAACACATTTACCTTATCGTATTCATCCTTTGGAGTATATAATCATAATCACATTTAACATATACAACGTCAAAACAAAATTTTCCCGCAGTTTGCTTTAATCAAAACAGCCCAAGCACCAACACGACACCACTAGTAATCCGATTATGGTTTCCGTTCATACTTAGCACATTCAATAACTAAAACAAACTTCCTAAGCTACTGGTCACTCCCCCTTCTTCATATTACTGGATAACTAACAAGGTATTCTAAAGATTTAACACACCAAGCAAGGAGATTACTAACCAAATTATTTGCAGCTGCTGGCCAAGAGTTAAAGGGTTGGTTTCTCCATTTCCATGGCTGCCTAAGCCAAGTGGTGAAGAAGATGATATGCAGCACTTTATTTAGTATGGAGTGGATTTCTCCACCTCATTTATAATATGAAGTAGAGGCAGCCCCCCTCTACACGTGTCCACTAAGGCCAGCTCCCAATCTAATCCCTCTTTAATTTTTGCCTTGAGTTGTGGGGCCCACTGGATTAAATTAATCCTAATCAGCCACTAATTATAAGTGGTGGGGCCCACTGGATTAAATTAATCCTAATCAGCCACTAATTAATCGCTCACTTAAAGTTAATGGCACTTACATTAGCCAAATCATACTTAATATCACATTTGGAATTAACATCCTTGCCTAATATTTCTCTAATCACTTGGAACTTAAAATAAAATATCATTCCCCGAACTTACGTCTAGTAGATCATGATGCGCACTACGTATAAAAAAATACGATGCATAACATGGGATGCCTAATTTTACGTTAAATAAATTGATTAGTTAGTTGGTTAATTAATGGTTAAGGAGTGTCTACTTAAATTATTTAAGGGTCTATATAAGATATAAACTTAATTAAACTAACCCAGCACCCCACAATTCCAAACTCAAATTTGTCTACCTTATCTCTACTTTCTCTCTTTTCCCCCCGAAGAATACCATTGAAGACTAAGGTTCAAGGGAATTAAGGCTTCAAGAATTCAAATTTATCCAACAATCTTCAAGGAGGTCTAATGTATGGGAACCCTTCAATTTTGTGATCTCTTTCCCCAAGGGGCTTTTTCAATTGATTTCAAAAGTTATTAAAAACATGGGTTTCCTTCTTATTTCGAAATTGATCTTTCAAATTGAATTTTTATTGGTTTCCTTTGATTATCAATGATATATTATAATTGTTTATAGTGTAATTTTCGTAGTCCATCATAAGCTTAGTTTTTGATGAATTGGATCATTTACCCTCTCCCTAGTCATGAATTGGACATGAAGATGATTAGGATTGTTAGAATTGTTTATGTTATTGTCAAATTCACAATATTATGACGATGGTGAGTGATTTATTGGATAATTGCAATGAATTAAGGGTGATATTCTTGAAGAAGTCTTTAGAAGGTGAATTGGTAAGACTTTGTTATTTTGAATCCCTAATTCAATTGCAATTGTGATGTCTTATACTTGATGATGATGTTTAATTGAAGTGTTACATGTAGTTAGATTAGATAGGTGATCGAATGATGAATGTTATTAAAATGTCTTGACTATATGAATTGTGAGATTATGATTAAGGTATGATGATATAAGGTTTATTGTGAATCACTGATGTGCCTTATTATGATATGATGACAATGGTGTGTTAATCTCACAAATGAAGGGTTGTAATGAAAGGACATTCTCATGAAATACCAAATGAGATAATGAGTGAATATACAAAGAGTTAGTCTTCTATGTCCTATATTAAGCTATGATGATTAAGAATGACTTAAATACATTTCAAAAAGGGACTTTAGCTTAGCACCGAATGAACTAGTTATGAAAGGTGTCCCTTCCAAATGTGGGAAGGTACATTTACATTGGTTCTCGTGAGATAGAGATTACAATGCAATTGTGCATAAAGAGGGTCTGAATTATGTTTCCTATTTCTTTAACTATGTTGCCTCAATAGGAATACTAGCTAGTGGATCCACCTAGAATGTTGTTCTCATGTTTTGGTACTACCTTGGCAAGTAGACCACCTTCTATCAGTGTAGGGTTTCATGACACCGGATTCCATGTTTAGCTCACATGGTAATGAAAGTAATAAAGTGAACTCTAACTAGGGTGGCTTAAGGGGTTCTCCTTTGTACAGGTAGGGGTATGGGACTCTACCTATGCATTGTACTAGTTGACCTTGAAGGAAGTCCTAGAAGGATGTTCTTATGCGTTTAGACTAAAATTATATGCATATGTTGACTTTTTATGTAGATGATCTTATATGATGTTAGATTCACTTATGAACATGGTATTGGTCCATATTGCTACATGTGATGATGATTAATCCTGATGTTATGTTATATGAAATTAGGCATTCTTTATTATTTCTTTCCTTGTTTACTTGACTATGTGGGTTATGGGACTTCATATAGACATTGCACTTATAGTCTTGGGAAAGGGTTGTGAGTAAGTGTCTTGTATGATGTGATGAGATGAATTCTTTTTACATGCTTTGTTGTGATATTGGAGTTGCTTTGGTTATATGATCTTGATATGCTACTATTCATGTGGTATGACCTTATGCTGATAGAATTCATAATTACTTGACTTTATTAAGATATTAGTCTTATGTTGGATATGGACTTGCATTGAGTGATGTTGTGCCTAATGGCTTATGTGTTCCTAATTGTGCATGAACTTTTTCAAAGTGATTTAGCATGATGGTGATCAAACTATCCCTTTAAGCATGATTTCAATATTACATGTGCATATGTTTCCATAATTCGTACAAGTGGATGTACTAACCCATATTATTTCCTTTTTTCCCAAACAATATAGATTCGGTCCATTGAAGTATCAATGACAAAATTCAAGAAGACTTAGACATATTTCCTAAGTTGATTGGTGAGTAGTTCTCAATGTTCGAGGATGATACCTTCTATCTAGTGTAGCCGAATTTGCTATAGTCTTAAGACCTTCTTTCTTTCCTATTGTTGAAGATATTGTTGTAAGCTCTGTGTGGCAATAATATATTTGTTGAGGGCTATGCTTGAATGTTATATTCATTTTAGATGGTTTATTGTGAGACGGTATATTAGGATAAATTCTTATATGTTATGTATATTGTTTAAACGAGAAGCCTATGTACGCTTCCTATGTGAGGAGTCTAAGTAAACTACTTAAGTAGTATGTGAGAGGTCTATGTAAACCTCAATATATAAAAGTTTTAATTTTTCCGCATTTTAACCTATGAAATGTAATGACGAATGTTACGAGGCTAGTGTTAGTCCTCTATGAGGATGATCACGCCAGTTACGTCTAGGGGGTGCTCCTTATTCGTGACACATGTTATCAAGGAACTTGACAAAAATCATCACTAATCCTTTCTCACATAAACATGAAAAAAATCCAAAATCAAAACTCACCCCAATTAGGGGTGAACCTAAACAAACAAACACACATTCATAATACCAAAACAATCATAGTTTTTATGAACAACTACATCTCACAACATAAATTTTCATAAGCGTAAGTTACAAAAGTTTCAATCTTTAGATATCAGACACTCCTTGAGAGAGATATTCAAACATATAAACCAACAAATAATACAACAACAATATCAAAATTCTAGATTAGTTATTGTAGACTGCCACTTAATAGTAGAATTGGATTCAATGATCCCCACATTCAACCACACATAATTGATATATGACCTCAACAACAAGATGAAAATCAAGATTATCATACAATCATAAATACGCAGGGTATCTCTTCTATAAATTCCCATAAGCAAGGTGGTACAAGTAGACCATATAAATACTTTAAGAACTCCAAGACCATACAACATAAGTCATCTGAATTAACCACGCCTTCCTAACTCATCCTACTCAACCAAGAGAACACTGCATGATCCGTACATATGATCCACCAATAGAGATCCATCCACAAAATGAAAACACCGGTAAGCATAGCTTGTGCATTACACTCACAACCATGTACAAAAATTAAATAGATGGTCACATAAGAATTTATTGAATAACATAAAAGATTTTTCTTTGAAGAGTCGATACCAGCCATTTTCATTCACTTGACTCAACATACTTTTCAGATCCTTTGACTGAAGCCAACTCTCTTAATACTAACAAGCATCATAACCACTCCAACTATTGACCTTACTTTTAAGCCAACGCTTTTTAAATGAAAACCTTTCTAAGGTACTTTAACAACTAAAAGTAATAAACTTTATGACTCAACCCATGTGTAAGTCCTTTCAAATGCTGAATACTTGACCCAAGTGACTATCTCACACCAAGAATGTAGATTTACAATGAAAAATCTAAATTGTAAATTCAACTGTATAACACAATATCCTTATCTATCAACATTTGCTTATGTATTGAAGATTTTTATGGATTCGTGGATCTTTGCTTATCATAGATCACATCATTGTTGATCTTACAATATCTTTTTTGCTAAACTTCAATCGTACTCCTTAATAAACTCAAAAAGAAAAAAACAAGGCACTTATCATCACACTGAAGCTAATGTTTGTACACTCCTTTCTCAAGTCCTTTCCAATAGTTTATTACCAATATGATGGACTTGTGACACTATTACCATAGTCACAGCACCCTGAATCTAATTATCTAACCCTCTAAATATACCTCTTTTGCCCTTGCAATCAAATACAATATTCTTAATCTCGCCTCTTTCAAAAGGTTGCACTTCATCCCACTATTTTTCCTTTATTATGAATTTAACCGTTTAATTTTTATTCTAACGGTGTCCCACCATCTCTTAAAACTTTCCGTAAAACCACGTTACTTACCAAATATAGAAAACCACAACCTTATATACTCGCAAGTCATAATTACTACACCAAATTTGCTTAGCCACAATCTTATTAAATAGTTGTATCCCGTCAAATCTACCACGAACACTTGTTACCATTATGCTCAGTCTCCTTGACTATCACTAAAAACAACATTTTCATCAATATAACACCTCAACTCAGGTATACTCATCAAATTTAAAGGTCTAACTCAATATTGGGACACACTCTCTTACTAAAATCTTTAATTTCCACCACCCAAGTATACTCAATGGGGATTTGTTTATCCATGATCTCTCCATTCCTGTATTAATCTACTCCCTTATTTATTAAGATGAAATCATCATTCCTCGTACTACCCTCCTTTTTATCAAAATAATATAGGAGCACCCCACTTGGAAACACTAGGACAGATGAATCCTTTATCAAGATGCTCTTAGATTTGAGCCTTTAGCTCTCTTATATCTGACATCCCAGGAATAGGCTCAATAGAGGAGGATTCAACCTCAACATTTCGAGGATATGATCCAATTACATCAAACTATCTATTTCCATCAGTTTTCTATCTCAAATGAAGGATATGATCTTAAATAGCTTATGCTTTTAAACCCCTTCCACTCCAATCTTTCCCTACTGGGACCTCTAGAGTCACCAACTTAGCATTACAATTAAGACGGTATATTAGGGAAACAACCAAGTCATACCTAAGATTATATCAAGTCAATCATATTAGTATAAAGAAATAAACCCAAGTCTGAAAATCCATAAACACAAAAGACAAACACAACACACATGGGTAACTATGACTGACTTTTCCAGTGTGTTAGAAACATGGATGGGGTATGAAGTATATCACAAACCATATCAAATACCAAGTCAATTGAACTGACATATACAAAGAAGTAGATTCCAAAACAACACATTAGCCATTGGTCATAATTGTTATAATACTAGTGGTCACTACGTACGACCCTCATATGTTCAAGTTTCCCTTAATTTTAACACACTTAGCAATGTATATTCGATTTTTGACCATTGAATCAGGTCGTAAGAGTTAGTTTGGCTACAATTTTGGGTCCATAATTATGACCAAAAATATAGGGAGACAGGGCTGAGATTTTGTCTCGCTCTGTCCCGCTCTGGCAAGAGCCGACAGCCTCTCCTTGGCGGGAAAAGACCCGCCCGAGTGTCCAAACGGAAATAGACGCTACTTATAATTTTTCTTAGGGTTCTTTTCTTTTCTAAATTTCTCAAATGTACGCAGCTTTACTTAGAAATTTAGACTAATTATCATAATTAGGTGAATCATTGTTTACCCCGAATCAATCTTAACGACACACACTCCACAAGTTCCCTTACGTTACATTTAACACTACAACTCATACGTTCCGACGATACACCCAGACATTCATACGATTATCACATAGTCTCCATGCACAACAGATCTCTTGCTTACTAATTACATCATAATTTATGTAGACCCTTACGCCTAATCCACATATGACCTTTTTTCACAAAAATTTCCACGACACTCAAGCGGTTACAATTGGCGTAATTTCAACATTTAGACAAGCAATGTTGGGCACATAATCATATCCAAGCACCCAAATAATACACTGTTCACATTCGTTGTTAATATTAGACAACTAGAAGCACGCAATCACAATTCAAAGTTACAACTCATAGAGAAGTCCAATTTCTTTAATTAGTTCATTCCATAAATGACCATCATTCATGCCTTATACAATCTATCAGACAAAATACCAATTGGAACACTTCTCAATTCCAATTAACTTGTTTGTGTTCCATCTAGTTCACTTTGTTGAAATACCAATTGTAATCGGAAGATACTAATTATACTCAACTCATACCATAAGTGATAATAGTAGCCAGTGAGCCTTATGAAACTGCAAATTTCAATGACAAAACTTGGTTGAACCCAATTCTTACCCGCCTCATTCTTTAAATGATGGTAACTAGTCCATAAATAAATTTGATATAAAACTGGTGCACCTAGCCATAGATAAAAAATGTCACCTATCTGAGGCAATGAATACTTTTTCCAAATATAACCCTATTCAATTGTCAGTAATATATATAATTCCCCTCTTGCTGGTGATGTGTTAACATATTTGATGATCTAGTTCGAACCTAGATGGAAGGAGGAAAGATATCAATTTGTATCACCTAGATACCGATTGGATTCAAATCATAGCATGAAGGATTCGAAAGAAGTTAGTTTTTCTCCTAAAGTCTTATATCCTCTCGAAGAAAGTACCGACATCATTATACCATTCTAGAAGACTCTACTAGACTCGTTTGGTATAATGATATCAATAAACCAAGGTCTCTGATACCAACTTTGTCACGACCCTAATCATCATGATTTGCGCCCACACTAACCATTCAGTGGGAGAACCACTACTACTACCCAAACTAAGCAACTAAACCAAAACTAAGATAATTAAGTTACAAAAGCAAGTTAATTAAATAAATAAATGCGGAATTAAATACCTAGAACCCGAAATTCATTGTACCAAACATCTACTAACAACAACTCTACAAAGGGGTATAACCCCAAAACTAACAACACTATAAACAAATAGTCTAAGTCCAAAAGAGTGGACTTAAACAAGGAGAACTCAAGGCAGTCTAGAAGAACTAGCTTACCCTTGAATTCAAAACGGTCACTGATCTTCTAAACGAGGTCTGTCAATAGCCTCCGGAACATGGCCTATACCAACAAAAATAATAATAAGTGCAGTATCAGTACACAACCAGCATGTACTAGTAGGGTCATGCGGCTGTCCCACAAAGTGCAACATAAACAATTCAAACAACATTATAATCACATACATATATCTATATATAAAAATTCACAATATTAGTCATCTAGTCATGATTAATGTAGCATCACGCATTCTCAATACTACATATTGGTTATTAATTAATCGTAACATATAGTATTTGAATATCAATCATTACTAGATATGAACTTAATCATCACAAAATAGATACAAAAAACAATTCAATGGTCCTCTCACAGAACCCAATTAAATTATCCTCTCATTGAACCCATGCCTGAACTGTTAACTTGCTGGAATATGGCAATATAATCCCATTTTTATGTCACAATGTGACAACTGATCCTAGCTAACTTATCAAAATATTGTAATCTGATCCAATAGTTGTATCAAAATGTGTCAATCTAATCCTAGTTAGTTATGCCAGAACATGGAAAACCGATCTGATTTAGTATTCGAGAACGTAAAAATATGATCCCTAAACACACACCATAATCATAATCATAAGTAGATCATCAGGATCATACATTACATCATGATTTCATGGCTACATCATTCATCTATCCATTTAAAACAAGTATGATCAATATTGCAACATTCACACGTACACAAGTATCACAATGAAGCAAGAAGACGCATACATCATACAAACATAAAATCACAGCCATCACCTACCTTGAAACAAGTTTACAACCCTAAGAAACTTGATCCTTACCTTTATGGATTATTTCTACTTGTTATTGGTATACAAACAATCATAATAACATGGGAATCAATAAACAATCGATAATTACCCAAAAGTATAATAATTATAACAAACCCAAGATCAACCCACGATCATAAGAATCCAATTTAGTCCTATTTTTATCATATAATCAAGATCAAAATTCTTCCTTATTAATATTTTCCCATCCAATTATGTTCTATGGATTGAATAACGCATTCTGGGAGTTAGAATCTTTCCTTTAGTCTTAAGAATGGTGAAAAACAAGTTAAAATCACCTAGGGGTCAAACCTTATCTCTAAAAGTTGAAAAGTTCAAAATAAGGTCATTTTGGGATTTAATTAACGACTTAATTCGAGCCTAACCCCCTAAAGCGTCCATCATCTCGTTGTAGTGGCGGCGCCATAACAGCCTAAAGTCCCGTTTCAATGGCATTTTTGAAACAATGAGCTCCTCTTTTGAACTTACAATTTAATTTTGTGTTGTCTGCCACAATGGCCACTATTTAAGTACATAGGCACCGATTCCGCTATAGCATCACATTGTAACAGAATGCTCCTTAAAGTAATCCCCATCCCCCTCCCCTTTCACAACATACCTCTAACCAACGACGCACAGAAAATAACTTTCACGCTAAGATCAACTCCCTCATATCTACTCATCTAAATTCAATACTGTAAAGTCGTAGGATTTCTTAGTGGGTTATCTAACCACTCATGTGATATAAATAATAATTAAATTACTATATTTCTACATGATTTCTCTACACCTCAAATACTCCGATTTCATCCAAATTTGGACAAGATTGGAAAAAATTCAAATACTACTTAGAGTTTTTCCAGCCCCAAATTTTCTTCGTTGACTTTTCCCTTATGATGGAATAAGGTCATTATAGGATCCCCAAGAGTTTTTGGATGAGGTGTATAAAGTTGTTAGGGATATGCGAGTGACTTCGATCAAAAAAGTGGAACTTGTCGCCTATAAATTGAAAGAATGTTGCCCAAATTTACTCAATGGAAAGGCAATACGCCTATTGGATTGGGTCCTATAGAATGGATGAGTTTAAGAAAAACTTCCTTGGAAAGTACTTTCCTCGAGATAAGAGGGAGAATAAGGTACATGAGTTTATAAACCTTAGGCAATGTGGTATGAGTGTGAAGGAGTTGCCTTGAAGTTTACCCTATTGTCTATGTATGCCCCATCCATGGTGTCCAGCCCTAGAGATGAGATGAGTAGGTTTGTGACAAGTGTATCTGACCTAGTTAAGGAAAAGTGGTATACGAGAATGCTATATGATTATATGAATCTTTCTAGGCTTGTTATGTATGCTCAATCTATTGAGGAGTCCAAGCTTAGGAGGAGGAGTGTGAGGTGAAGAGACCTAGGTCCAATAAGCAAGTAACCTAGGTTCAAGAAGGGAGATCCATATCAAGATTCTTCGAGCACTCTTAAGGTCGACGAAGAGAGAGGTGGTAGATCTCGATCTTCTAAACCTACATGCCACAATTGTGGAAAGAATAATTTTGAGAAGTACCTATACGTTACTAGTGCATGATATCAGTGTGATAAGAATGATCACCAAGTGAAAGATTGTCCTACTCTTACGGCAAGGGGACGGGAGGCCGAGAAATCTTCTCTTAGTGGCCCAGATCTTGATGCTCTAAACAAAAATTGTTTCTATGCTCTTCAAACTAGCAAGGAAAAAGAAGATAATCCGTATGAGAGCACCTCAACGCGATGATTTCTTATAGTCGTGAATGTTGTATTAAGATTCCTCTATTGACTTTATGATTGATTCTTAGTTTCGTTCCCTCTTAAGTTAGGGATAGTATGATGAATAGTAAGGTTGTGAAAGTTCCTTTACCCTTATTTATTCTTTACATTCTCACTCAAGCTTGAGACCTAGAGTTCCTTGTAGATTGTTTCATGATTGGGGTCTTGTATGATTTATATATTTACAACATTTCCTTATGTTATGCATATGTTAATAAAATTTATGTTTATATGAGAAAATGAGTTTCATGATTGGGTTCCTCATGTTCAGGTGATCTATGAAGAGTTGCCTAAATGTTTCATGAGTTGACTTGTTGAACATGCTTAAATGTGCATTTGAGAAAAAAAATTCATAATTTCCTTACGATGTTGTATTAGAATTATATGATATGGAGAAGGTAGTTCCTCCAATCAAATGATAAATGATGAAGTTTTGATGCATAATGAGTTTGTAGATATAGTTCCAACTTTCTTGCGTGCATTGAACTTATTAATGGGTAGTTGATTTTTCCTCCTATGGTTTGTGCCTTATATGTGTGTGTCATGACTATTGGGTTACTAGTCTTAAGGCGTTCTCCCTTAAAAGTATTTTAAAGTGTCATTTAAGGAAGAATGTTCCTAAATGGGAGATAATGGAACGACTAAAAAATTATAGTTTGAACTATAGACTCATTTTGTAAATTTGTGTAACTTTAGGTTGATGTGTAGGCAGTTTTAGAGCTTAAATAGATCAAGGAGAAATACGAGGGTGCGAGCTAGGGCCTAAGCTAACAAGATAAAGTGGAAAAAACCGTGCTCTAGAAGGACCATTTAGCGAAAAGAGTGTTTGATCGCCCAAAGAGCTTGGCGAGTCGCCCTTATGCCCTTGTGGTCGACTAGTAGGCTGACCCTTTGGCCAAAGTACTAGAATAAAGGGTGCACTAGGTCGTGCTCGCCAAGCTAGTTGGTGTTTCCCCATTGGGCCCCCCTCGATCGCCCAATGTGCTGCCCCATTTATGAGCCTGCTGGAAAATTGGGCGAGCCAAGTGTGCACTAAGCAAGTCCAAGGATACAAAGGGCGAACTAAGACAGGCAAGGTCCAAATTTTTAAGTTTTAACTTTAAGAGTCGTTAGTTCTTTTCCCAAGTTAAGTCCTTATTATTCTATTCCTTTCTTATAAACTATATAACCTTTATAAGACTTAAATTCCCTCAATTAAGTCACTTTTTAACAAACTCAAATAAAAATCAAAAGAAGTTCTTCCTCTCCCAATATTTGTCTCTCGGACTCAAGGAAGAAGAAGATGTGAAAACTAGGGCTTGGAGAAGTTTTCACTACAAAAAAAACACTTACACTGCAGGGGTTAAAATTAGATATTGCAGGGGTCAGTAACCCCTGGAAATTAGTATTACAGCAGTTGGAAAAACTCCAACAATTCGATGTTCCATAATTAAGTCATTGGGGTTTTTCTCCAACCCCTGGTACCATTATCAGGGGTTTACTAGTGGGGGTTTTGACCCCCACAAATTGATATCCATAAAACTACACTTTATATTCTAGGATTAAAAACCCCAACAATTTGTGAATTTTAGGTGTCGAAACTCCCACAATTCATGAACTTTACATTAAAATTAACAAGAATTTTAACTCCTTCAAATTGCAATTTATGAAATATATATTTTGATATAATTTAGCTAAAAATATTCAATTTTAAATATAAGTAATTAATTAACTAACATGTAGATCATAGTCAAACCTAAAAGGGCCTATTAGTATAAGAAATAACACAATATTTCAATAAAAAAATATATCATAAATTGTACTATAGTTTTACAAATAAAATTGAAATGTCATTCACTTAAACCATTAAGATTACAAGACACTTTAAATAACTACAAAAACATGATTAAACTTCAAATCACTAGCAATCAAACTCAAGATAGGATATGCAACAGTTCATGAAACTTCAGTGGGTTTCACTACGATATTACTTCGCTGTAAAAAGAAATACACAATAAGCGAATTCATAAAAACTTAACGATGAATATTAACATACTTGATGAATTTAGTACTATCATCTTATTAAGTTAGATGGTGAATAAGACATGTTAGTTGACAAAAATATTACAACAATAACAACACACACAATGGAATTTCACAAGAGGATTTGGAAAAGATTGAATACACGCACAAGTAATGACCCATACCCACTTACACTTGTCAGGGAGCAAAAGGAAAACAATTACTATTTTTTATGTCCAGCCAAATAATACAACTTACTGGGTTAAGAGCCTTCTTAAGAAATACATTAGTAGCTCAAACCAGTTGGGTCTCGATGGCCACAGGCCATTACTCACTCCCCTATAATACTTTTAATTTTTAATGAAATGTTTCATCTTTTCTAACAAAAAAAATGAAGTAACAACAAATGGGTCCTAGTTAGGTAAAGTCTTGAGATTAATTCATTAGGAAAAGAAATTAATAAGTAATATCTATATGACTAGATATCACATTAGTTTTACCTGAAATGTACCTCTAATCCTTAATTCTTTCAAGTATCAAAGTTCCAGAGAAAAAGATTTTACTTACCAATTCTAACCACCTTGCTATGCCTATATAACATAGTGCAATAAGTTCTCAAGACAATGTAAAACGAGGCATTCTTGCTACTCTTCCAAATCTATTTGGGTCAAAGGAATTTCGCATTTAACTTTCATTACATCTTTACTAACTATTTAAAGGGAAAAATCAAATAAAGAAATACAATAAAATCACAAGATTTGCAGAGCGTCGTAGAACTTGAGCGAGTTGTGCATAACAACTTGTAAGAGCTTTTGTCTTCTTGAACAACCACAAATATTGACACTATAATAAGAAAAAATATTGCAGATTGTCTTAAAGAAAGATCTCATCAGAAAAATGAGAACCCAACTTAAAAAGAATTATTGAATAGCAGGTAGAACTTGAAAAAATAGCTGGAAATATAGACGAAATCAGGTTTAGGAATGCGGAAGCAAATACAATTAAATGAAATCTACACAAGTTACAATATAGAATCCCACTTGGTTCAATGTGAGAAGAGGTATTGGCATCTCAGGTTTGTGATTCTTGATTACAATGCAGGAAATTCCACGGAGATCTGCATGAATATACCTATTTCAAGGAAAATATCTATCATAAAACAATCACTTGAAGAGGAATGAAATCTCTACAAACTTAACCAGATTCACAAGACAGTTTTAGAATCTAGTGCCATGTAAAAACTAGAAATACATTAATTAGGAATTGATCAATTAGAAACAATGTAGGTAAAATTATTACTAAATCAAAAAAAGAACAAGAAAGATGTGTGGTCAGTATCAAGAACAAGAAATAATTGTGTCCTTGATTAGTTTATTGTTGACGGCAAATCTGGAGAATGATGTAACCTTATTAAAAATCCTCAATCTTCCAAGATTAGGCCCATCCACAATGCCATGAGTGTCTATTTAAATCTCATATTGTTGCTCATCGATAAATTTTATGGCTTCTATTCTAGAATTAATTCCTGCAGGCATAAAAATTTAAGACAGATAAAAACAAAAATTGAACTCTGATTGTAGAGGACAAATTTGTTACTCTAACATATTAATTTGAAGTTAAGAAAACAAGGTTACTAACAGTCGATGCTCATTATCCATTTCCTAGTCAAGACACCCATCAAATATTTGAGAGTTCTTCGGCGTGCTCCTTTCTCATATGTAGAATCGGTGACATGAGTGACACTTAGATCCTAAGAAAGCCCCTTTAAGTTGAGAATTTAAGTTATCCAATTAATGAATCTCATTTGTCTCAAATAATTAAGATCTACTAAAATATCATGTTTGATTACTTTTTCATCAGTAGTTACAGACAACAAAGCACTAAGTTTGAAGTTTATAATTATGATATGTAATGGTAATTAAGCTTATAGTTGAAGAATATAAAATAGTCAAGTAAAAAAAAGATAAATTCCATGAGATAATTACCTAATCAAACAAACTTATACACTATATTTATCAAACATAACAAGAGTTCAAGAGCAACACTTCTTATCAAGAGTTCATTTATTTCTATATCTTGGATCCGAGATGTTAATAATGATAGGAGGGAATCTCAACCATCACACACACTTTCAAAGGTAAACATTGAGAGAGGGTTACATGGCAGTTTAGACTAACTTACAGTTTTAAGTGAGAAGAAGCATCGGACAAGCCTGACCTTGTTTAGTTGTTGGTCCAAGCATCCTTGTACTCCACAATATATGGATGGAATAGCTTAGCTACGATACTATCATCAAAATAGTATATACACAAATATCATCATATATCACTTAGCAAACCTGTCTTTGATCATTGTACCCAAAAGGTCTGAATGTGAAAAAAACTATTTCAAAACTTGATATTAAAGATGGTGTAGACTCTGCACTCTAGTAAGATCAGGAATAGATACTTGCAGCGTGCAATTTTTGAGACTTCTTCAAAATAATCTATGAAACAAAGTATCATCCCATTTTACGTGACCTAACATGAAGAGAATACTAAATAACATGAAAATTTGAACTTGTGTGATTTCAAACAACAATTCACAACATAGTATCATCCCATTAACTGATATTTTATTTATTACCAACACAATTCAAAACCAGAGCAAGCCATACCAGACTTCTCATCAAGAAAACCTCCTCCTATAGTATCATTGCCTTGTACAACCAAAAGTGAACCTATTATAATAACTAACCTCCCAAAATAAATACCAATTTACCACAGATGTCTAGAACACTCCCTCAAGACTACTAGAGATGAGAAAGAAGCATATTCTGATAGTCCTCGAAAGTGATAAAAATGCATATCATCCTGAAACTAACTACTTAAAGATTGTCACGGTTTGGCATACACAGTTAAAAGGTTAAAAGGTATCATCAGGCACTACTTGATAAAATATTTATCTAAAAACAATATGTAGTCATTCAAAAGTTCAATAAAGGTTGAAATACAATACAAAGTAAATATTATTTACGACAAAAAGCGAAATCTAGTCATACTATTAGATTCTCATACTCAAACCCACATACAAGCTAAATTGCAACAATAGGCTAACAATAGAGATTGTGGAAATGGTATAAACCACTTGCCATTGAAGTTCCATTATCCCAAATGAAAGTCAACTACATAAGAAAATAACAATGTAGCCTTAGAAAAAAGGGAAATTGTTGAAACCACATTTATCATACTAATGATATTTTCCATAAATAAAGAACATAACGAGATTTTTAAGTTTGATCACAAATAAAAAGTACATTTATCCTGTTTGAGAGTCAAAAATTCAGGCATCTTTGTCAAAACTTTAAATGTTCATGAAAAAACTAGGGTTTTACTCAATCTCATGGGTTCTTTCCTCAAACTATTTCAAACAGTTTCTAATGTCATATTATGATTGTATTGGTGTTGAGTTGAAAATTTTATGATGAAAATACTCTATAAACCCATGATTTCTCTCAATTCCTAAGTTGTCCCTTTATGAAATGGGTTTATTGACTATGAAATCTTATGATTGGGTTATGTCTAAATTTATGTGGGTTATTGAAAGTATCATTATCTATGCCTTATTTATGGTAAATTTTTGGTGTGTTGATGATTTGAGATTCATGTCCTTGAAGGCAAGTTATGGCTAAATTTACATGTTAAAGTAAAATGTGTTTGATTCACTTGGAAGGTTATGAATGTATTTGTGTTAGTTTTGAAAAGTTATTTATCAATTTAACACTAATGAATGAAAATGATGGAATGTAAAGGTTTGTTTTCTACATATTGTATATCTTGATTTGGTAGGCTTAGGAATCCTATTCTTGTATAATGTATGTATCTTGACTCGTGTCTTGATGTCTTGAAATAGTAGACCTAATGGTGGTAGCCCTTTCTTATGTGAAACTATAAACCTTGAAATGGTAGGCCTAATGGTGGTAGCCCTTTCTTGTTTGAAATGATAAACCTTGAAACGGTAGACCTAATGATGGTGGCCCTTTTTAGGAAGTCAAAGAGATATCCTTGTAATGTGCCTTAGGTAGGTAGTCCTAATGTTGGTGTCCCTCTCCAGAATGAAAATGTAATGTAATGAAACTACAATATGGGAATGTAGGATAATGTAAAGACCCGAGAGCACCCCCTAGTTGCTACCAGTGTATTCGACCTCGAAGAGGTATTATACAAGCCCTCATCATTCATCATAGCTAGTATCATAGAATAAAAACGCGGAAAAATTTAAAACTTTTACTTTGCAAATTCAACTTAACTTCATATATGAAAATAGAATCTAACTTCGTCACATCATACCATCTAGACATAAAAGTGTAGAGATTGGGACTTAGCCCTTCCATCAATAAGGATTATATAAATAGGGAAGTACAACAATGACTTTCATCATAACAAAAAAAACTAAAAGCTAAAACATAATGGCCTTGTCCTCAGACTTGAGTATTCACCAACTTGGAGAATCATATCCAAGTGTCTTAAGAAATAGCCTTGAAATCTCCTCGAAGTCCCAAACCTACAACGTTTAGGGAAAAGAGAAGAAAATATGGGTTAGTACATCACAAATATTAAGTATGGCTTTTATGCATAAAAACCATCAATGAATGTATAAAAGGACATTTTAGTTAAAACATGTTTTTTACCAAGTAAATCCAATATGCACAAAAAGTAAGCATCATAATCCAACCCAACATGATATCATCCCAACATGTAGACAACTTAAGCAATACTTGTGCAATGTAAAGAATAGAATCCTATAACTCTATCCCAAGCTAAGTATCACCTTAAGCAACCTACCTCATACATACATTCATAATATCATATAATGTCATGTCTTTTCATACTAATGGAGTTCATATATAGCTTAACATACATAAATTATAAGCAACACAATCATAGGAGAACACCACAACAACCATTTGTTAGGATCTCACAAGTGCAACGCGTATGAGAAGTCTCTTATTGTAACACTATGGAGGTACATGACCTAATCTAGAGCCTCACATGATGAAATAATACTTGTAAAACTGTTTATAGGCCTTAACTTTTTAAACATTATGAAGTTTTAGAGTCGAAACGTCAGGAAATATCCATGACATCCGGAGATTAGTGAAATTGAGGTTAGTGTACCTTGGCATGTTTCATATGGTTTTAAGAGTCAAAATTTAATGAAAATTGGTATAAAGGTTCTAAACAAGTATTAGACTGTGTTTAGCTTCGAAAATTCTGGTTATGACTCCCCAAAAACCACCCTAATGGTCCTTGGAGTAGACCCTTCAATGTGACCCTAAAACTCTCAACTTGACAGTATGCATCCACGAAGCCAATCGATGAGTCGTCGATTCATCGATGTTATGGATCCATTGGTAGAAAATTATTAATATTCTGAAATTTACAAAAAAACATATTCTCTAAATCAAAAGACGGCTTGCCAGTATGTGTCGTTGTTTGATTATGCCCCGTCGACGGGCAACCATCGTTTGAGGGTTGATTTTCACTGCCAAATTTTTAGTAAGTGACTTAATTATTTAGTTATTTAGTTAATTAATTAGGAGTTAGGAGATGGTTAATTAAGTTATTTAAGTGAGTATATAAGACCTAAACCTCATCAAACTAACCTAACATTTCTCAATTCCCAAACTCAAATTCTCTCCAACTTCTCTCTACTTTCTCTCTCCCAAAGACCCACCATTGAACACCAAGGTTAAATCTTCAATATGACTACAAAGGCACGCGTTTTAAACATAAATCTTCAATTATTTGTTGAGGTATGGAATATCTTCACTCTTGGGATCTGATTCCCTAAGAGGCTCCTTCAAATTGATTTCAAAAGCTGTCAAAAACATGGGTTTCTTTCCAATTTCGTGAATTTTCTGTCAATTGGTTTCGATGTTGATTTTTTTATTATTAATGATATAATATGATTTTTTTATAGTTTAATTGAGTTATTTATTTATCCTTGTCTTAGTTTATGATGAAATCTATGAATTAAACTTTTTACCCTAACCCTACTCATGAATTGGACTTGAAGATGATTAGGGTTGTTAGAATTGGCTATTATTTGTTGAATTTACTATATTAAGATGATTATGATTGATTCATTGGATAATTGTGATGAATTGAGGGTGAGATTCTTTATGAAGACCATAGAGGCTACTTGGTAAGACATTCTGGTCTTGAAACTCTTTACTTCAATAATGATGGATTATATTTGGTGATGATGTTGCGCCATTGAAGTATTATGTGTGAGTAGAGTAGAAAGATATGATATGATATGATTATTATGGCATGTTCTAATTATGTTGAATGTGATATTATGATGAGGCTATGATAATGCAAGTCTGAAGATTGTTTCTCTTGTGTGCCTTAGATGATAAGATAATCATATGTTGATCTCATGAATGATGGTTTGTGATGAAAGAAAGTTCTCATCCTATGCCAAATGAGATAAATTATATGATATACTAGGTAATTAGTCTCCTATTATCTATATTAATATATGATTAATTAAGAATGACTTAATGGAATTTCAAATAGAGACTTTAGCTTAGCACCGAGTTAACTTGGCAATGAGAGGTCTTGACTCCCCAAAAAAAGGAGATTTACCAAAAATTCTCATGAGATGAGGGATCCAATTGCTAATGGGAATGTATAGGGTCATGCTAATGGGAATGTATAGGGTCAAGGCATATCTCCTAGTTCCTTAACTATGTTGTCTCCATAGGAACACTAGCTAGTGGATCCACCTAGAATGATATGTTCATGTTTTGGTCCTACCTTGGCAAGTAGACCACCTTCTTTTGGTATAGGGTTTCATGACACTTGATTCCATATTTATCTCACATGGTCTATTGTGGGTTAAGGCGATTGTTCTCGAAAGTAAAATGAAAGTAATAAAGTGAACTCTAGCTAGGGTGACTTAAGGGGTTCTTCTTAGTGTAGGTTGGGATATAGGACTCTACCTATACATTGCACTAGTTGGCCTGAGAGAAGTCCTAGAAGGTTGTTTGTATGCTTTTATTAATTAAATGATATGCATATGTTGACTTTACATGTTGATGATCCTATGTGATGTTAGTTTTACTAATGAACATGTTATTGGTCTATATTGTTATATATGATGATGACTACTCATGATGCTATGTTATATGAAGTTAGGCATTACTTATGATCTCTTTCCTTGTTTACTTGATTATGTTGGGTTATGGGACTTCACATGAGCATTGTACTTGTATGCTTGGGATGGGATTCTTGGTAAGGGTCTTATAAGTTATGATGATATGAACTATTGTACATACTTTGTTGTTGTGACATTATGTTGGAATTGCTTTGGTTATATGATCTTTATATGCTACTATTCGTGTTGATATGACCTTGTGTTGATAATATCCATGTTGACTTGACTTTATTAATGATGTTGGTCTTGTGTAGCATATGACTTGTCCTATAAATATGTGATCACTGGCTTGCATGTGTTATTATTTGTGCACTAAGGCTTTCAAAAGTTACTTAGCATGACTTTGAACAAAATGTCCTTTTAAGCATGTTTTCAAAGATTATATGTGCATATGTTTCCATACTTAGTAAGAGTGGATGTACTAACCCATATTCTTTCCATTTTCCCAAACAATGTAGGTTTGGACCATTGACGTATCAAAGAAAATTGGAAGAAGACTTAGACATGTTTTCCAAGTTGATTGGTGAGTCCTCAATGTCCGAGGATGATGTAATCAATCTAGCCTAGTCAGATTTTCTATAGTCTAAAGACATTCTTTTCTTTCCTATTGTTGAAGATATTGTTGTAAGCCTTATGTGGCAATTATAGATTTGTATGAGGGTTATGCCCGGATGGTCTACTTCTTTTTAGATGGTTTATTGTGAGATGGTATTATTACACTAAATCCTTATATGTTGATTATATTGTCAAAATGAGAAGCCTATGTAAGCTTCCTATGCGAGGAGTCTAAGTAAACTCTGTATGTATTATGTGAGAGGTCTAAGTAAACCTGAATATGTAAAATCTTTTTAATTTTTCCACATTTCGACCGATGATATGTTATGCCGAATGCTAAGAGTCTTGACTAAGTCCTTTTCGAGGATGATGACGTCGGTTACGTCTAGGGGGTGCTCCCCGGTTGTGACACATACCTACCTTACACTATGTAAAACCTCTCAAGAAAGCCCTAGGGAGAGTTCAAACATTTCATTCACTCATTTACCTTTACATTAAGGAAAGAGGTTGCAATTACCGACATGAGACCATGAGAGCTACATGGAATCCGATGTCCTACTACCACACCAAAAAGAGACGGTTAGAACTTGCCTAAGGTGTAACCTTTCATACACAGCTATCTAGGTGGATCCACTAAACTAGAGTCCTATGTTGGCACATATTTAAGGGTCAAGGAGATTGTTACTAGAAACCCTAAGTTCATAAATGTGGGGTTTCCATAGCATGAGACAACACATAATATTGGGAATGTGTTCTTGATAAATGTGAGGAAACCCATGTGGGGAGTCGAACTTACTAAAGGTGAGACCCCATCTCATTTACATGCCCTTTCGGTGCTAAGCATTTATTCCCTTTAGTAACCATATTTAGTAAACTCATAGCTTCACATTAGTCTTTAGTAGACTCTTATGTAAACATCTTATCATAATATCTCATAGGTTTTTATAAGTGAGAACAAATCCTTTCACTTAAGGAACACTAGCAAGTGAGTAAACCTTTCACTTTAACATTTCATTATAATCATGTGAACTGACTTTCAATCATATAACCATAATACAATAACATACATACATACTTCATAGATAATTTAAGTGTGTAGGATTAAGGATGAGGGTACCTTGCCATCAACACCACAATAACACATTAGATATAGCATCATTACTATCTAAGTAATTTATCTTTCATACTTGAGTACAAGGAAAAACCAACACCATACCTTCTTGACCTTCATGGGACTTCATGCTTCAATCAATCAATAATGCATAACAAACATACAATATAAGGTAATTTATGAAGCAATAACATAACTAACATCAATATAACCAATGGATTTATTCATCATCTTCAATCCACTCATCATATTAATTCCAAGATTTATAAAATTGGGGAAGAAAATGGGTCCAAGGGAACACCAAGTGAACAACAACAATAATCCATCATTATACACCTAAACAACCTTAAGCAATCATAACTGATTCATAATTTCATTTTTCAAAGAAGAATTATGTGTAAAGATAAACCCTAGATTTGGAGGATTTTGAAAACATCTTTGGAGGGACATCTTAGGGAAAGGAATTCCAAGAGTGAAATAAACAATATATTAAGGAATATTTATCCACAAAATTGAGTTGAATCTCTTGAGTATTGATCCTATTCTTGGAGCTCCAAAGTTCTTCAATGGGGTTTTGAGGAGAGAGAAGGTAGAGTGTCTAATTCTTTGCTTTTAATTATACTTGTGAGTTTGAGTTTTTGATTGAGGAATGGATGGAAAATGGATAAATAATATATATATTAACCCTCTCAAAATACCCGAAAACCCCTACACTAGTTGAACCTTAAAACAAAAGTCTAACTTGACTTTTCATTAAATTCCCAATTTTGTCGAATATGGGAGGTGGGTCCGCGACGCGCTCTAGTACCCAAATTATTTTTTCAAAATTATTTTTTAGGCATAGGACCTCATGTCATATCCGTGTCGTGGAGCTAAAATTTTCAGGAATCGGAACCAGGCACGCAATGCGCCATCACCCTCAAAGTCCGTCAAAATTTCTTATTCGTTTCTCATCTCTATACCCTCTAGACTTCCACGAATCTTTCCCCAGACACTTAGAATGTAATTAACCCTTTTTTGTTCGTAACTCATTAGGTTAGTCTCTAGTTTAGGCCATAAAATTTCTGGGGTGTTACAGCAAAGCATAGAAAAGATAAGGTAAGATGGAATTTCTCCTTACGTTAGGCCGGATTTCAACAAATGCCTTGATTATGTCATAACTATGTGCCCACATAGGTCTAGCTAGTGGATACAATTAAGCTAAATACTAATCGACCTTAGGCAAGTTGATCACCTTTTACAGTGTGAGGTTATAAGACAACGGATTCCATGACCTAGCTCTCTTGGTCTAGGTCGGTTAAATGCTTATTCCCATCACGTGAGATGTACATTATGGTTTATTGAGAATATCTAGGACACGTGGGTGGTTGTATGTGATGTCATTCATCCATTGCACGAATAGGCTTTAAGAGTGTCATAGTTAGTTCTCTAAGTCTTAATAACTAATGTATTGAAGTCTTCTAAATGAAATAATTAAAGAATACTAACTCTTATATACTTAAATGTAAATATTCATGTTGTACTTGCATTGTATCATGAGTTACTTCTTTATTATGTTTTGTTGTATATGAATATTCCTTGCTTAAGGTAACTCGTAGGGAGTACTTAGTGTGAGTATTAGTATGGGATGCTACTTGCACATTGCATAAGTATGATCTAGAGGTTGTCTTAGGTAATGCTCCTAATGTGCAAAGTTTAATTATGTAAGGTTTATGTATTCTTCGTATGGATATTGTGAAAAAGTGAAAAGAAATGAAAGGTGAGTTCATTTTTGGTAACCTTGGTGTGGTGCCTTAGTAAGGATAGTGGTATAGGACGTTATCCTTACATTGTACAAGGTGTAGCATGAGGGTTACATGAGGTGAAGGTCTAAGATGAAGGTAATGTATTACATGTGATATTGTCTAAAGGTGATATTATGACTTGTATGATTATTATACTTGTATTTTATGTCTATTATGCTATTTTTCATGATATTTCAAAAAGTGGCATGATGCATGGTTTCTATCAAAAATGTCCCTTTCAAAGCATATTTTTGCATGGTCATCATGCTTAATATATTTATGTGTACCAACTCATATTCTTCATGTTTACTACAAGTGTAGGTTCCGACAAGTGGATTATAGTTCCTTCAAAGACGTCTTTTGGCATGTCCTCATAGATTGAGGATAAGAACGTTAATGTTTCCTTTTATTCATGTAATAGAAATCAAGTAGTTATTTGGATTGTAAAGGGTCATATTTCTATTATGTTTTGAGATTGTGTCTAAGATGGCAATGTGAGATATAGATTTCCTTTGTATTTCAAGTTTTTCTTTTAAATGAGTTTCTATATTGATTTAAATAAGTTTTAATTCCATATTATTTCGATTATATCATGTTATGAATGTCATGAGGCTTGTACGAGACCCTTTGAAGTCAAGTACTACGTGTTGTATTGTCTATGGGGTGCTCTCGGGGCGTGTCATCAATTAACAAAGCTACATCATAAAAATTAGGATTCCGTAGCAACCAAACTCTCCCATTATCAGCATGGTTGTAGTAATGAAGACTACTCCACCCAAAGGTAAAGTTATTTGCTATTTTTGCAGCTTTATGAACTTTAAATCTATTATCTACTAAAAAAACAAATTGTAGCTTCTTTCTTACAATCCAGTTCTTTAGCTCCTTTTGTTTGTATTTAGTAATCCCTCTATGTTCCAACACAACCAATTCATATCATAATAGATAAGAACCTTGCTTTAGGAGATTTGTTAAATGAGTTGCTTGTCTCTCTACTCAAAGGGGGAAATAATTCCTCACTAGGAGTATAGGGAAATTACTCCTAGTGTAAATTATCATCAACATTCTTCTTGCTTGCCTCTTGCCCTGTCATTGGTACTTACTGCACATCTTTGTTGCTCATAATAATAGTCACTTGTTTTGTCACTACTCTTTATGCCATACTTAACATTTTTTTATTGTCATCTCCTGATCTGTACTGGAGGGGATGTTACTTGTTTCTTTATATTTGGAATATATTCATGACCTAACATCATACATTTGTCACAAAATTCTGGTTTCCAATCATACTCCACCTTTTAGACATATTTTTCATCATTTGGATCCATAATGATAACCTACGTGGGTATTGCTTTAGTCACATTTACCTCAATAAGCATTCTAGCATATGACATCGGTACATTCAACAGCATAAATGAACCAAACTGGCAATTATACTTAGGGATCCACATCCCAATAATTCATTGGTAAATTTGGAAACAACATCCATAGACGTATTTTACTTGAAACTCAACACTAAAATCTAAATTTGGAGTCCACTTTTTCAAGATGATAGGTATATTGCCAATAATGTAGTGCCCTACATAGTATATTGCATGCATATCCTTAATGGACTGGAATTTGATAATATAATAGCCTTCATCATGATAAAACACCTCTGGATATTCTATGTTTTTCCAATTCGCTGCAATCTATCTACATATTCCATTATACCCAAGAGTTTCCCCAAGGAAATATGTAATCAAAGCGCATTTCCATTTCTGGACTTCTGGTTCCACTTCTTGCTTGTCCAATTAAGTAAACATGTGTCCCTCTAAAATTTGAGGTGGAACATAAGGAAGTGGCATACCAACCAACGCATCTATTATAGATTTGCCTAGGTCGGAGGATCTAAATTTGATTTCTCTTTGCCCTTTTGTGTTACCCTTTCATATTGTCCATCCTCTACCTTTATTTCTACTAATCCATTGATATCACCTTGTTCTCCAGCTCAAGAGTCTTCATAGTCTATCATATTACTCCGGGGAGGGTAAGTTGTAGTGTCTCTACCATTCCCGAGCTAGTGGTATCATCCGTACTACTTTTTACCCCCTCATCCATGATTGGAGTTGAAATACTTTCATCCATTTTGAGTTGACTCTGCATAGGTTTAACAATACTACCAATAGTAACTACGAGATCACTTTTTGGTCTTCTTCATGAACACCCTTTTCCCTGCTCTTGTGGTTATGTTTCTTTGCTCGCCCTCGCGCCATGGTTATCACTTCTGGTGCACGTTTGACTAAGATGCGCCAAAAACATGAGAGAGAGAAAGTCTATTAATAATGTGGTGTAGTTTTAATATATTGATAATCTAATTAAATATTAGGTGTATTGTATTATGTCAATTCTGTTAAGTTTATGATATTTGAAGGAATTGATACTTAACTCTAAATTTAAAATTTGGAAAATATGAGAGTTGACATGTTATTGACATCAAGATTCATATGAACTTGATTATAGAGTTGTTTGACTTTTCGGGTCTAGGTTAGACATATAGTAATATGGGTGTTGTTAGTTTTAAACTTTTATTGTGATTATTTATTTGTATATATTGCATTGATTTGGAAACCCAATTAAAGGTAAAGACTCAAATCCCAAAGTTATTGTTAGATTATTTAAGATAGGTGAATTTCTTAACTCTTATTAAGTGTATAGAATCATGTATTTCCTTGTTGTATGTGTTGGGGAGTAAATCGGTGATGAATTGAATTGTTCATATGAAATGATCCCAAATGCTGGAAAGGATTATGATGATTTAGCAAAGTCTTGTAAATTAATTTTGATTATGACAACATGCACATGAACCAGTTTCACATACGCTTATCGAGTTAGAATAAGAAAAAAGGTGGATTGTGTTGGCTTGATCCTAATTGGAAGTGTTGTTTGTAGATTATTGTACGAGATGCATAACATATTTGTAAGTTGAATTTCTCTCCAAATTTCTCGAATTCTATCTTTTGATGCCTTGATTCTCCAATATTTGAACAATTATGCATCAAAATATTTCTAGATTAAATCATGTGATCATATTTTCAAGGTTTGTATGTGTTTATACTTCAATAAAGAATCAAGTCCTTTTCTCAAGGTATGAAGTGTTACTCATGCATGTGGTGTAAGTAGAAATGACTAATCGCTTCAAGTACCACTATTTTCCTTCATGACAGAGTTCTTGGATCTTATGGACTTTCACATGGGACAAAGTTCTGTCCTCTTTATGAAAAAGGCAAATACAAAATAAAGAACTTTCATTGAACTAAGATAATCTAGAGTCGTTTTAATCCATTGAGTAATGTGGCTCCCTCATTCAAATATAGTGTCATAGTTTTTGGCTTTTTTGAGCATGAAGATTAACAAATACAGTTGCTGCCAACGAAACTTGAAATGTTTTTTGTCCTAACATGTTTGCTTTAATTATTGTAATTAGTCTAAGGCTTCAAAAAATAACATCAAAGATACTTTCTACATCATTAAAACACTTGTAATAAATAACTTTTTATTTGGATTTGATCTTTTTCAAATGCATTTTTATATTCTTGAACGTTGATGCTTGAAAAGATAAAATAAGATGTATAGATTATACATATAACACCCGAAAATGAACTAAGGTGAACTAGAGATTTGTGATTGTTTCTTGAGTTAATTTTGTAACACCTAGACGACTATTTTTATGGGTTTAACGTCTGGGTACAACCCCACCTAAGACCCACAAGGGTCCCTAAAGAAGAGCCTAAGACTGGGACGGGAGACTGCCTAGGAAGTGCCCACTAACGAGACCAATCGACGGCCAGTGGTCCAACCAATGGCCTATCGACTTGGTCCATCAATTGGACCTGCAGGACTGCATGTTTGGAGAGTCTCAGACCCAACCAACGACCACCACCAATGGGTCGTTGATGGGAAAACGGTCCGTTGGTTGGAGCCGTCTGTGAAGACTGCCAAAAGTTGCCACTTTCCCAGTAATGACTTGGGATGTTTGGTAAATTCACTCCAAGTATTTTATGAACCTAGGATGATACTTTTAGGTTTTTTTAGGTATATAAAAGTTTTTCAAACCCTAAGACCTAATTGTATACTTCATTCCTAAAACCCAAAACCCCTCTCTCAAGAAAGACTTTTTCTCAAACTCCATAGAAGCTAGAACTCATGAAGGGCATGGAGGGATGTTGGTGGTAAAGTTCTTCATCAAAATTAGTTTGTTATCTTCTATTTGAGGTATGGTATCCATACTTCAATTCTCTTATTCAAGGAGTCACTTCTAATGGATTTTTAAAAAAGGTTTTCAACCCTAATTTCTTATATCTTCAACTTCTAAATATGGGTCTTGCATGAAAATGTTTTAAATGGTTCAAATATGATGTTTATAATATTAGTTGGTGATTTTAATGCTTAAACTTCAATGAAATCATGTTAAATCTTTTTATAAAATTTTGGCTTAAGGAATGGGTTAAATGAGCATGGTTTTATAATCTTTGAGCTTTAGTTTCCTTGTGTTGTTATTGTTGTTTAGCTACTTCTCTAAGGGCTACTTTATGATTAAATGTCGATTAAATTGTAAATAGGTGTGAAGGATTTAAAAGAATGGTAAGTTGGTCTCATTATTAACTCTAATTATAAATTGCTCTTGAGTGTTATGGTCCACCTTCAATGGTGACGATGTTTACTTGAATTGAATGAATGTGAAGTTACTTGTGTATTGTGAAAGAGGTCATGAAGGCATATTATGTGAATTAAGATTATTGTGATGTTATTCTTGTTAATGCGACTTGTGAAGCTTATAATGAGAAGCATGCAAGAGATTATGTCTAAATGAATTATATGACTATGTGAAGCATGTTAATAATGTGATGAATGAAGGTTTGAGAATGTATAGAATTGAATATAAATGAAATGATTCTTATACGCAAGGAGTGTTCACATGTACACACACTCACACCTTAATGAATAAATGAAGCTAAGTGAAGTCAAAGGGGAGTTTTTGGGTGAACACTTTTCGTGAGTTGAGACGAAGTCTTTAGAAGTAACGTCACTACATCCTAAGAGCTTTCTAAGATAGTTCATATGATGAATTCCCTTTGTGAGTTGAGATGTGGTGTTCACTAGTTATCCTTAACCTATATTATATAATGTTTAGAAGTCGTGGGAAGTTATGCCTAGCATCGAGAGGATATGAAGAAGAGGTGGTTACACTTCATGAGTTGAGACGTTGTATTCCAATGTACTCTTGAGATGAGTACTCCTTGTTAGTAGAGAATGAGTTACTTATTAGCAATCTCTTTGTCCCTTAACTATGCGCCCGCATAGGTGTAGCTATTGGGAAAGCCATGTAAAAACTAAAAGAATGACCTTACTCTAGACAAGTGAGGATCCCTCATCAAATAGGGGTTAATGTCGGGATTCCATGTCTAGCTCTCATGGTCTATGTCGGTTAAGCTAGCCCCCACAAAAGTAATGAAAGTACTAAGTCTTCTAAAAGAGAGTACCACTTAGGGTACGTAAGGGAATGGGATGCTATCTATCAATCGCACTAGGTAGACATTCCGAAAGGCGAGTCTTGCTGAATCTTATATGAATTGAAAGTATTAAGTCTTCTAAAAAAGTTTACTACATAGGGTAGGTGATGGAATGGGACGCCATCTATTTTGCACTAGGTAGGCATTCCGAAAGGGGAGTCTTGATGAGTCTTATTGAATTGTATGAGCTAAGTCTTCTAAAAGAGTGTACTACTTATGGTAGGTGGTGGAATGGGACTCCATATACTCATTGCACTAAGTAGGCATTCCGAAAGGGAAATCTTGGTGTGTTGTTTGGGTGTTCTTCTAATGGCTTGTCATAGAGTGGGGAGTTGTTCTCCCGAGGTGAGAAAGCCTAGAAGGGGTAATCTTGGGGATCACCTAGGTGTGTATTGAAGGAGGTGTATGTGTGTTTCTTTCATGTGTTACCTTGGTGAGTCTTAGTATAACTTAGCTAGGGAAACTCCTACAGAAATGATTTCACTTCCTCTTTGCTTGACCTTGGAAGTTCACTATTTTGGAGTTATTTTGGTTCACTGTAATGTTACAAGAGTTTACTATAAATTTGAAAAGCTTACTATAAAGTGTATCTTTTTGTTAAAATTATAGAAATACTTCTCTAAGTGTTAAATGATGATTCTTATGTTGTTTTACTCTTATATTATTGAATGTTTTACTTAATTGACATGAAAATGTGTTTCTATAAAAATATCCCTTTTTGCATGTTTGTGCATATGCCATACTTACTACATTATTTGTACTAACCCCATACTTTTCTATACTCTATAAGTATAGGTTTTGAAGCAAGGAGGAGTCTGAAAGGTGAAGCTTGGGAAATCTACTCTCTCAAGATTTGGCATGTCCTCATATGTTTGAGGACATAGTCTATGTTTCTTAGTTTTGTTATTAAGACTTATTATGTATTTTTCCTTCAAATATTAATTGTCATGTCCCTAAAATATTATGTCGTTTCTTTAAGTTTGGCTTGTGACGATAAGATTTTCTTAGTATTTATGAAAGAGTTCCTTTTTATATTAAATGTCGTGAAAAGTTTTAATTTTGTACTAATTTTCATGTCTTATGTAATGAACGATAGTTAAAGGGCTTGTACAACACCCTAAAACTTCAAGTACGCTTTGTAACGATCCAAGGGTTCTCCCTAACTTCTAGGGGATACTTGTGGGTCGTGACAGACTTGGTATCAGAGCATAAGTTTATGAGAAATAGTTTAGGGTCTAAAAGTCTTACAACCAACGTCTAGTAGAGTCTTAGTCATTGGTGTGAATCACGACACATCCATGGACAAGACGCTATAAGATGATAGAAGTTTCACTTTCTTCATTATTCTAATGTCGTGCCTTAGAGTTGAGTTCTATAAGATATCTCTCTCAACCTCTTCTATTTATATTTATAGGACATGAATACGAGGAGATCAACCATTAGAAGGTAGGAGGGAGATGTATCTAATGAGAGGATCCCCCCGCCCGGTGTTGACTAAGTCCATATTGTTGGACTAGAGGGAAATAATGAGGAGGTTCCCCTTCAAGAACCTCAAGTGCCACCGGAACCTCAAAAGACTCAAGTGCCCCAAATACCCCCATGCCTCAACATCCTTTTGTTGAAGGAGATATGACTAATGCGGAGTTAAGGGCTACCTTAATGAATTTGACCCAACTCATGACGTCTCAAGCTCATGTCGTCAATAATCACTTTGTCCCAAGCTAACCAAGGGGGTGGACTTCAACCTCATGTTAGTAGTACTGCTTCTAGAATTTGTGATTTCATGAGAATGAACCCTCCTAATTTTCATGGCACTAAAGTTGATGAAGATCCACAAAGCTTAATAGATGAGGTGTTCAAAGTGGTGGATGCTATGGGAGTGACCCCTAGGGAGAAAGCGGAGTTAGTCGCTTACCAACTCAAGGATGTGGCTCAAGTGTGGTTTGAGCAATGGAGGGATGAGATACCCTTGAGAGATGGTCCGATAGATAGGGAGGTGTTCAAAGAGGCTTTCCTAGATAGGTTCTTTCTCTTAGAGTGGAGGGATAAGAAGATGGTTGAATTCATGAACCTTCATCAAAGGGGAATGAGTGTGCAAGAGTACTCTCTTAAATTGTCCCAACTCTCTAAGTATGCCCCAAGAATGGTAGCCAACCTTAGGGCTGGAATTATAGGATTGTTTAGCTTGGTGGAGAAAGAGTGTCGTATGGCAATGCTTCTTAATGACATTAGATATCTCTAGACTCATGGTGTATGCACAAGAAATTAAGGAGTCCAAAATAAGGGAGATAAGGCAAGAGGGTAAGAGTCCTAGGTCGGATGATTCTAGTCACCAAAAACCTAAGAATAGTTTCTTTCACCAAGAGTCTTCTATGGGGAATAAGGATAGCTCTCCAAACAAAAATTCCTGGGTGGTGACCATACCTTGGAGAGGACTAGGTGAGCTTCTTGTGAAAAGCAACATTTGGGTAAGTGTCTTGCCGGAATGGATTGTTGTTTTGCATGTGGTAGTAAGGGCCACAAGATATGGGACTTACCTAACATCAAAGCAAGAGGGAAAGAGTTTAATCAAGCTCCTCAAGGTGGTCTAGATCCCTATGCTCCAAAGAAGAATCATTCCTATGGGATGGGAGCTAGGAAAGAGAACTAATCGGCAGTTTATAGTCCCCGTAAGTTTTAACCCTTTTTGGTTGTTGTATTTATGTTATAAGATGAGTTTATATGGTTTTATATTTCATGTGATCATGTTTTCTTGATGAATTTCTTAAAAAGTGGATTTTTGGATTTTCTAGCATGTTTCACTTTGTTACAGTGATTATTACTGTAAATTTGAATTTTGAAAAAAATTGTCTTGTCTTTGATAGAAGTTTCAATGTGTATAAAAGTGATTCATATGAGCATGTTTAAGGTTGGAGAAGGTAGTTCCTCCATAAAAGAAGGATAAGGGTGAGTTTTGAATTTGTGAAGTTTTGCAAAAGTTGCCTGTGTTGCAAGTGTTTGAAGATGTGGTGATCCTTGTTAGTTGTTTCCTTGACTATGAATGTTTCATCATGACTGTAATGTTTTATGTGCTGCTAATGGAGTCCTTGATGGTCTTAATGCTTTAGTGTAATTCAAGGACGAATGTTATTCCAAGTGGGGGAGAATGTAACACCATAAAATGAACTAAGGTGAACTAGATCTTCGTGATTGTTTCTGGAGTTAATTTTGTAATAAAATGAGTTATATTAGTGTCCTTAGTCAGTGTGTGAAGTTTGGAGGTCAAACGTTCAAGAACGTCCACGACGTTCGACAGATATGCCTTAAATAGTGCTTGTGTGTTCTCATGTGTTTGAGTTAATTTTACGTGTTCGTTTTGCTTGAAATTAGTGTGAGATGTTCCTAATACCTAGAAGACTATGTTTAGGGGTCTAACTTCCAGGTACAACCCCACCTAGGACCCACAAGGGGCCCTAGAGAAGGGCCCTAGGCTAGGACCCAACACTGTTTAGGCAATGTCCACCAACGAGACCAATCAACAACCAATGGTCCAACCAACGGCCCGTCGACTTGGTCCATCAATTTGAACTGCAGGACTGCATGTTTGGAGAGTCTTACACCCAAACAACGATCACCACCAACGGGCCGTTGATGGACAAACAGTCCGCTGGTTGTAGTCATCTGTGAAGACTGCCAAAAGTTGTCACTTTCCGAGTAATGACTTAGGGTGTTTGGTAAATTCAGCCCAAGTATTTTATAAACCTAGGATTATATTTGTAGAGGATTGTTGTTGGTCGAGTTCTTCATCAAAATTAGTGGGTTATCTTCTATTGAGGTATGTTAGCCATCCTTGAACTCTCTTCCCTTAAAGGAGTCACTTCTAATGGATTTTCAAAAAGGGTTTTCAACCCTAGTTTCTTTTATCTTCAACTTCTAAATATGGTTCTTGCATGAAAACATTTTAAATGGTTCAAATATGATGTTTCTAATGTTATCTGGTGATTTTAATGCTAAAACTTTAATGAAAACATGTTTATCAAATTTTGGCTTAAAAGTTAAATGAGCATGGTTTTGTAATCTTTGAACTTTAGTTTCCTTTTGTTGTTTAGCTACTGCCCTAAGGGCTTTTTTATGATGAATTGTTGAGTAAATTGTAAATAGGTTTGAAGGCTTTGGAAATATGGTAAGTTGTCTCATTATTAACTTTGATTATGAATTGCTCTTGAGTGCTGCATTCCTTAGAGTATTCATTGCCTATAATCACAATAAGAGTATTAGATGCAAAAGCATATAGAGTTATACTCTAGAGGCACGATATTGGACTTCCAAGAAAGTAAGAGTTTCCTAAGCATCACATAGATTCCTATTCATAGGTGTGGCGCGCTTCACAATTATGAGTACGAATCTACCTACATGTGGTTGAGAGAGACATTGACTCAAAGATATTTAATTTCATGCTTTGATACCAAGTTTGTCACACTCGGGAAAACCCCCCTAGAAGTAACCGGCATCGTCGTCCTCTTTGAAGACTAAGACTAGTCTCTTAGCTTACATCATTACATTCATAGGTCAAAATTAACGGAAATTTAGAACTCATTACTTCTATGTTGAGGTTTACATAGACCTCTACATACACATGTCTCAAATAGTCGTTTCATCTCAAAACCATCTAATAAGAGTATAACAATTTGGGCCTAGCCCATACATCAATATAATAAAACCACCTATAGGTCATACAATGTTTAGTATCCAAATGAAAAGGAAAGGACATAAGAGTCTTAAAAATAAAGTAACATTATAGGCTTGATAATGGTCTTGTCCCCGGAAGGTGAGGACCTACCCAACTTGGATGATCAAGAATTCCAAGTCTTTTTCAAAGTTGTCTCCAAAAGCCTTTCAACAACCGGAATCTAAAATGTTGGGGAAAAGGAATAAATGTGGTTAGTACACCACTTGTTCTAAGTATGAGAGCATATACACACATATCTTGAAATCATGCTAAAAAGAGAAAATTTCATTAAGTATGTAATTTACTTTGAAAACCTTTACGTACATTCAACAAGACCATACCAATCAAAAGACATATTCATTAAGTCATAGGCGTGTAAATCGCAAGACCAACAATACGAAGTCTAGCCAAGTCAACATGCATATCATATAATTGAATACATAGTCAAGTAACTCTATCATCAAGTCATAATAACCACAAGCATGAATAAGAGCTCATTATAACATAACCAAACCAAGACAATTACCCATGAACCCTTATCAAGTCAACAAGTGCAATGACCAAGCAAAGCCCCATAACCTTACTCAATCAAGTAACCCAACAAGAATCATGACCAACACCCCACTTTACATAACATAGCATTTGAGAGCACATATCATCATACTTCAACAATGTAGACCAACACATATTCATAAGTGAAACTAATGAACATATAGTATCAACAATGTACAAGTTCATCATATACATATCATGTACCATTATAAGCATATTCATACATAAGAATATCCTCCTAAGACTTCCTTCAAGGCTAACTAGTGCAATGTTTAGATAGAGTCTCATACCTCTACCTAGACTAATTTAAACCCCTTAAGTTATCTTAGTTAGAGTCCATTCCTTCAATTCATTTACCTTTTAGGAACATCTTGTCTTAACCAACATAGACTACACGAGCTAATGTGGAATCCAGTGTTATAGAACCCTACACCGAGGGAAGGCGAACTACTTGCCAAGGTAGTACTAAAATATGAACATAGCAACTACATGGATCTACTAGCTAGTATTCCTATGGGGGAAACATAGTTCAAGAACTAGGAGATATAGTTGGGAGCCTCTTTATGATACATGAATTGTAGTCTCCAATCTCAAGAGTACATTAGTGATCCTAGCTTCCCTATGTGGGAAGGGACACTCTCACTCTAGTTCACTCGATTCTAAGTTGGAGTCCCTTTTTGAAATGTCTTTATTAACCATCATAGATTAATTTAGGTCATAGGGTCTATCCCTTGTATTATTATCATCATCACCATAGCTCAATAAGAATTGCATGAGTATAATCCTTTCATTACAATTCATATAAAAGAGATTAACACATTTACATATCACTTCATAATAAGGCACTTTGGCAAATCATTCACCATACTCATAACATTTACATCTTAGTCAACACCTCATAAACAATAGTCAAGACATTTCAATTCATCATCGTACCAAACCTATCAATCCTAATATAAGGCATACTCCAATACAATATCATGACTTAATCACAATTAACCATAATTGAAGTAAAGAATAGGGATCACAAAACTTACCGAATCTCCTTCATAATTCATCATCAAGGTCTTACCATCAACCCTTAATCAACTCAATTAGGGCGTAGTGTCATCATATAATCATAACCAACATGATAACAAGGCTAATTAAATTACTATATCACAATTCATCACTTGTTCATAAGTTAAGATAAGATACTTAGGTTAATTCATCACATACTTCATAACATAGATTAACTTCTAACGAAATGGCATGATAGGACTATAATTCATCCTAATTTAGTCATGAGTGACACAATAACATCTCAGGATAGTAATTCAACTAATAACCAATTCAATTAAACCAACATTACTCAATTCACATCAAGATCACAACCTAGGGTTAAGGGGTAAAGGTCATTTTCTACAAGCTACACCAATTCATCAAGATATAACATAATTGAGTTAAAATATATGTTAATCTATTCATAATATCCAAAATAAATCATAAACAAATCAATTCACAACATCAATTTCGTATTGGATGAAAATCCAACTTTTAAAATCAATTGATGGAACCCTTTGAGGAAAGAGATCTCAAAGGTGAAGAGATATCATACATTACTAATTCATGAAGATTGATAGAGAAAATTGACCCTTTGCATCACTTGAAACCACCTCTAGCTTGGTCTTCAATGGGGTTTCTTTGGGAGAGAGAAAAAAGAGAGAAGGAAGAGAGTTTTGAGTTTAGGAATTATGAGAGTTTAGGTTAGTCTAATTAGGTTAGGGCTTTATATAAGGGTTTAACTAATTTAATTATACCTCCCTAGTCCCACAACTAATTAACTAACCCTTTGATTAATTAATGGAACCCTACTTAAAACGTGCAGCAACTTAGGGCCTCACAAACGAGACCCCGATCGACGGTCCGTCTGCGAGACGACGACCACTGCTCCCTCCGTGATGCACATCCCTCGCTAAGTTTAGCGAGTTTCCAAAATGACCCTTTGGCAAAATTAACTAAGTGTCCATCGACGGTGGTCATCACCGCCCCGTCGATGGCACTCGTCTGTGCATATTGCCTTGGGCAGTCCTTTCCCAAAATGCAACGGTCCTCCTCAAGGGCCGTTGGTTGGTCCTTGGTGTGTTGTGCCCGGACGTTTAGACTATGAATTAACTCTAATACATGTTAGACACCTTTCCACCTATTTTCATCATTTTCCAACTCCTAAAAGTTAATCAAATAGGCTAAAGCACGCTAGTACCTCATTGAACTAGTGTCGGAACGTCATGGACGTTCTTGGATATTTTGGTTTCTAGACTCCCTAAATGACTTATATTCACTAAAATAGACCTTAAAAAGTGTCTAAACCTTATGAGACTTATGTTAGGCTCTAGAACACATCTTGGATTTTCGAAGTGTTACAACACTACTTTTCATATCTTATGTAACTAACGACAGTTAAGGGCTTGTACAAGACTCCAAAGGGTCAAGTACGCGTTGTGACGATCCAAGGGTTCTCCCTAACTTTTAGGAGGTACTTTGGGGTCGTGACAATACAATTGGCCGTGCTAAAAATTATAGACACTAAGATTTGCATTGAGAAAATAACCAAGACGATAAAATATCATAACAAGTGTGATATTTTATTTTAGTATAATGAGTGTTCTAATATCTATGAATCCTCTTATTTATCTTATCAAAAATAAATTCAAGAAAAATTGAGCTCTATCTTGAAATTGTGGAGTTGACTTGACTTGCATTTACATTTGAGGACATGTAGCTTGATGTTGAATTTAATGGCCTTGATCTTGACTTGTATTTGAATTCAAGGATCTCATACTTGATCTTGAATGCCCATCTTTATATTTGTAACTTGTAAAGAAATCCTAGACTGCTTGAATCTGATAGCTTGCAGAGAAATATGTGACGTTTGATCGACAAGTTCTTTCTTTCTTCTTGTTTGAATTATGATATTTTCTAAATTATGAGAACTATTATTTATAGTTGTAGAATGAAAGAATTGTCATAAGACAAACTTTTTTCATCAATCAAATGAAGTTGACATGATAATATTTGATTAATCGGAACTTGTCACTTATACGTATGATGACTTGTCATTTATACGTATGATGTGATAATATTTGATTTGACTAGGCATATTATGTAATTTTGATATAACATCCTACCAAACTAAGCATTTAGGATCAAATAACATCTTAATTTATCTTTTATAGCTCAAATAAGAGGATTAATCCAACAAAATTGGACAATCAATTACATTCATAATTATTGTTAAATAATATTTTAACTTTGTTCAGTGATAAAAATATATATACTCAAAAATGGTGTATATTTAATTTAAAAAACGTTTTATTGATGAAGTATACATGTCTTCCGTTATCTTGTCTTGTGGCTAAAGAAATTAAAATCGTAAGGCATTTTGTATGACATGCCACGTTTCGTCCGTAATCCGCATCTCAACGCTAGAATTGACGGTGATTAAAGCATGAGAACCTTCAATGACGGTCCAGATGAAACGGAGTACACGTAGTAGTAAGACCACCATTTCATCGCCAACTGGCTACAAATTAGGGCTTTTGTTGCTTTTATATATTCTGCACTCTACTTCTACTTATTGTTTTATTCACCATTGCTGCAGAGCTTTTACCTCAATTTCTTCTACTTCTGTCATTTTCGATTCAATCATGGGAAAAGGACCTGGTCTCTACTCCGATATCGGCAAGAAGACCCGAGGTTCGTCTTCACCTTTTCCTTAGGAAATTATTGGATCTATAATTTGGATACACATTTTAAAATGTATGCATATACCAGATAATTTGATATATTATTGGACAGATGCAGATCTAGAATTTGAAAATGACTCTGCATGTCATTTTTGGATGAACATTTGGATACATATTAGTACAAGTTTGTTTGTTCATACACGTCGTAGTTAGTTAGTATATTGTTTTTTAATTCAACTTTGCCGTTTGCAAGATGAAATGCGGTGTTGACTTCTATATTGTGTTGAACAGATCTTCTCTACAGGGATTACCAGACTGACCACAAATTCACAATTACGACTTACTCTGCTACCGGAGTTGTGAGTTCTCTCCTTTTTGCTGTTGATCTGTTGTTGTTTTTTAACTATGAGTTAGCTACGATTCTGTTCTCTGTATCTGTATATAATTTGTTGTTGCTGTTTTATGGGAAAATAAGATCTGACTCGTCTCTGTTAACTATATAGATGATTATTTTTTCTGAAGGGGTTTATGAACTATATGGATTCATATGAACATTTGTATTACGTAATGCGATACATGCCTTCATTTGAGCACAGAATGGTTAAAAATGTCTTTTGCACTATTAAATGTAATTAACCTACTCTTACTCTCTCATTTGCTTCAAGTATTTTTTGGGAAGAAATGTTTAGGACGCATTTCATGTTTGATATAGGCTCTATTCATTTATCTGTCCCTTTATAATATGTTGCCTTAGATTTTCCTTTTGAAATCATACCTTGAGATGATTAAACTACATTATTATGATTTTATTCTAGTTCTTAATTCATGTATACTAGTTTTAATCACACAGGGTAAACCCTATAAAGTAGTACTAGAACTAAACCAAATGAGGAAACAATTTTTATCCGATCAATCAATCCCGTAATAAAATGGTGATCAATAGTCATGCCACAGTCATACATTATATTTCATATATAACTCCTATGAGCCAAAGGACCATGTGCTCTTTTTCTGATTGTTAGTAGGCAGGAAGATTATTTCCTGTTGTGATATATAGTAGTCTGCACTATAGTTTGCACTTTCTCAACTGTAGAATTTTGGTATTCTCCTCATCTAATGTTCAACATCATCGAGGTTCAAGGTAAGATGGTCTAGTGTAGGGCCGGGTCAATTAATGATATCCTGGATTCTGGTAATCGGGATACTCCTTTCTTAAAGGAGAGTATGGAACATCCTCTCGATGACTTGTTTAGAAATAATGAATATGGTTACTTGTGTCAAGCTGATTGCCACTGCAATTCTTGTAGTACGAAATAATCAAGCCAACCCATAAAAAACTGGCGATCAATAGTCATGGCATAGCCAATACGTTATATATATGCAACTTACTACTAGCCAAAGGACCATGTGGTTGGTTACTGGTTAATGTACCTTTTTTTGATTGTTTGGTTGTTAGGAACATTACTTTCGCTTGTGATATGATAAACTGCACTATCTTGCCCTTGCTCAACTGTAAAATTTTGGTGTTCTCCTCATCGTATTTTCTAAGATGATGAATATTGTCACTTGCGTCAAGCTGATTGCCGCTGTCCTTTTGCAACCGAAATTCGTCTGAATATTGATTTACTTTGATTGTAATTGCAAGCACTAGTGCTTCTTAACTCACCGGAAAATGTGGGGATATACTTATGTGTGTTATTGCTCTTCATTTTCTTAGGAGTACAAGTTGTTCCGTAAGTTAAGTATCCTTCTGTTTCTTTTGGTAGGCTATTACTTCATCTGGACTGAAGAAAGGTGATCTATTTCTGGCTGATGTTAACACTCAGTTGAAGAACAAGAATCTCACAACTGATATAAAAGTAGACACGAACTCAAATGTGAGTACCTCTGTTCACTCATTTTAAGTTACTATTTATGCTGTAGCACCTATGGTGTGTTTTTTATGGCCTTGACTTGTGGTCTTTAAAGTTTTACCTAGTTTTTATTTGACACACACACACAGAGACAAACAGAGTCTACGAGTCCTAGAAACTTTCTTTGCTCAATTACAGGTTTGTTTTGATCTACTTTTTTTCTTCATCCTCCTTTCTTCGGCTCTAAAGTGTATTGTTTAAGCATAAACTATGAAGCCTTTTTCTTCTTGGGACATGTTGTCAATAGTTTCTTAGTCTCAACAGAGTATACAAGTCTTAGATTAGAAACTTTCTTTGATCAATTACAGGTTTGTTTTGATCTACTTTCTTCATCCTCCTTTCTTTGGCTGTAAAGTGTATTATTTAAGCATAAACCGTGCAGAGCCTTTTTCTTCTTGGGACATGTTATCATAAATTTCTTAGTCTTGACTTAATTTTGTCTCCTATGCTAGCTTTTGGCAACTGTTACTGTCGATGAAGCTGCTCCTGGGCTGAAGACAATTTTTAGTTGCCGAATTCCTGATCAAAGTTCTGCAAAGGTAAACAACTATATGTTTTAGCTAAGATTGCTTCCAATAATTATTATAGGATTAATGCATAAAAATCTGTACTGTTGATGCTTATTTTCTTATTTGTATTGCATGATAGATGGAACTTCAATATTTACATGACTATGCTGGGATATGCACCAGCGTTGGGTTGACAGCAAACCCCATTGTCAACTTCTCTGGTGTCTTGGGAACTAATGTTCTTGCTCTAGGAACTGATGTATCCTTTGACACCAAAGCGGGAGCTATCACAAAGTGCAATGCAGGCTTGCGTTTCACAAATGCCGACCTCATTACTTCTTTGAATCTGTGAGTTGTTTTCACTGCTGTCAGATGTCTGTCTTGATATTGTACATGCATTGCTGGTGAGCTGGGTGTATGACCTATATTTAACTTGTCAACCTTGTTCCCAGGCTACTCGAGCTATCAAAGTTTTTTGCCAACACTTTATGATGAAATAATTTTAGTTGCAGGCTGATTTTTGTAATGCGTATACAGTGTTTGATTAGCTTGCTTTTTATTGTGCATGTATGGTGAAAATTCAGTAATAACAAGGGAGATTCATTGAGTGCATCATACTACCACATAGTCAGCCCCCTGACTAGTACTGCTGTTGGTGCGGAGGTGACCCATAGCTTCTCTACCAGTGAGAACACCATCACTGTTGGAACTCAGCATCAATTGGATCCCTTGACAACTGTTAAGGCAAGGGTTAACAACTTTGGGATGGCAACTGCTCTGATCCAGCACGAGTGGCGTCCAAAGTCTCTCTTCACCATTTCAGGAGAGGTGGACACCAAAGCTGTTGACAAAAGTGCCAAATTTGGACTAGCCTTGGCTCTTAAGCCATAGGCATAGTCAGAGGTGTAGGACAATGGGCTTTTGAGCAAATTAGAGGACTTGTTTCTGTGGCAATTTATCTGGTAGTTCTGGACCTAAAATAATTTTAGGTGGTTGTTTTAGCCAACATCGTGTCATTCTGACATCGTACATTCTTATCCTCAACTCTTTTTGAAACTGATGATGGGTAAGTTGGGTACCTCATTATACCCATAGACTTGAGGCTTGAGAGTTTTTTGCTCGAGATTTTTGTCCAAGTAATAGCGCATTGTTGAAGAATCATTATCCATACTATGTTTTCTGCTTAGTATGTTCCTAAATCTATCCTTAAATTCGTTGGATTGAGATGCATTAGTCTTTTATTATAATTGCAGTGGGAAAGTTGTCCTTGTTTGCTTGCTGTGTTTGGGTATGCCATGATCTCTTGCAAGTTGTTAACTGGTCTGCTGTTTATATTGTTAAGGACTATTGTGGGTTTGTTATTGATGGCAGAGGCAATATTGGTGGCCAGAGATTGAAATTAATTTTCTCTATTGTAGCCCAGGTCTATCAGACTTTTGTCTTCGTTTCACTACTTTATGTGCAGGCTTCGTCAAGGAAACCATTTCCTATGTAATACGTGGGTGATACCATAGGGCCCATAACAGTCATGTATTTAGGAATGTATAACCAGTGTACAACAGAATTAATATCAAAGTTATGAACAAAGATAAATACAAAATTGAAATTCCTATCTTATGATCACAAGAGGAGCCACTTGAAAGTGTCATTTACTAGAAATCCTAGTGGCTCACTTAGGAGGAGTTATGGAAGGTAGTGGAAAGCTTTGGCAGGGTTTTTCCTTCACTAAGGTTTAAAAGCGTCTTCACTGGCATGGAAGAGTTTTGAGGGACAATCGACTAACCAAAACTTCATTTACAATGTATTCTAGGTAGCTAGCTTTTTATGAGATTTCAAACCTAGATAGTGTAAGAGCTTTGTATAATTAAATAGTTGAAAGATGTCTAGCAAAGCAAGGCAACAAATATATGAAATATAAAATTGAAGGGAGGGAGAACTAGTAGGCCTGTTAAGTGACGTGATTTACTAAATTTATAGAGACATTTAAGAAGATACTTAAACCAAACGTTGAATGTATCAATCTATGGACTACATAAGTATGTATAACACAAATAAAGCTACTGTATCAATACTAAACTAAAAGAGCATCAAACTACACAAGGCTATCAATTATCCTTTGTCTTTACTAAACTAATGCTGGATAGTTCAGTCTGAAGAAGACCCTCCCGGATCTGAGAAGCAACATCTTTGACAGCACCTGGTCCACGGGGAATGAACACGGCAGATGACTTGGAAGAAGCTCCAGTCTCCTTCATTGTATTAAAATACTGAGTAACAAGAACCATGTCCATCACATCTCTTGCTAATAAACACTGCAGATGACTTGGAAGAAGCTCCAGTTTCCTTCATTGTATCAAAATACTGAGTAACAAGAACCACGTCCATCAAATCTCTTGCTGATGTTCAAGGTACATTTTCTGAGAAAGCAAGCACACTGTCTCGAAGACCATCCACAATGGCTTGACGCTGTCGAGCAACGCCAAGCCCTGACAAGTACTTGGATTCAGCTTCTCCTTCAGCTTTCTTGATCTGCAGTATTTTCTCTGCTTCAGCCTTCTCATTCGCAGCAACACGGATTCTTGCAGCTGTTGTCATGTCACCAGTAAAGGGTTATCATAGCAAATCACATACCCTACTACCAGGCATTTTTGAAAAGAATATCAAATGCAGTCATTGTCTAGGAAACGCAACTGCCTCTATCAAAAGAGATAGAAGAAAAAGGAAAAACATGGTTAGCTCAATATTGTCACAGGTACTAAATAATCTAAACATACAATTAACAAACAAACTTGTCTCTCAGATTTTAATTTGTCCATAACAGCATTAATCTGATTCATTGCCCTCTTGACATGGATATCTGGCTCTATATCCACAATGAGGGTCTGGACAATCTCATACCCATAAGCAGACATAGCCTGTAATTTTATAGAAAAAAGGACAAGAATTTTAGCATAATTAAAATGTAAAGAGACTGAAACAAGTGAATTGGTTATTTAAGGCAAGAACCATATTACCTTTTCAAGTTCTTTCTCTACAGCGCTAGCAATTTCATTTTTCTGCTCAAATGCAGCATCCAACCCCATTCGCGGCAATCTGGCCCTTATAACTAAAAGGAGATTGATAGATGTTATGTCAAGCTTAGTATTAAAAAAAAAAAAAAAAACTCATTGTGCTACCATATCAAGATAAACAGAAAAAACATACATATAGAAGTCCTACAAAAACCCAAGACGACCAGCAGAAAAACCACCCAATCTACTTACTGTTTATTAAAGTTAATGCCTCTCCAAAAAGAAATGCGATATAATATCAGAAAAGCTTGTAAAGATGTGCCAGAGTAGGTTAAGCGAAATACAAAATGAGGCATAAAGAAACACGATTTGCCAACCATTACACAGATTCCCAACCCGTTATTCTACAATTCTGACACCAATCTACATTCTCCCCCTTTTCACCCTTTCATACTTCTTATTTGGGGGGCTGACTAGAGGAGGAAAGCCAAAAGTGAAGTCAGTCATATACTAAAAAAAACCACAAGCTCCTCATCTTACCATGGAAACCACTACAAATACAGTTCTGAAAACATACCATCAAAAACATAGGACTGGATCTGTCCGTTGGTGTTTGAAAGCTTGTAAAATGCATCAGCTGCGTTCTCTGATGATCAAACTAGGAAGTTCCAAAAGGGAGACATGCGTAGAACTTAAAAAAATACAAGGTTTAGGGAATGAGACACAAATTTGACCTCACAAAAAGCTTTGCGCAAGATACAAATAGATCATGATTTTCTATTAATGAGTTTAACATTTTTTAGTAAAAAGCAAAGAAACAGAACAATTTAGATCTTCGAGATAGATGTGAGAGTACCTTTGTTTTTGTCTCACAGCGAACATCAAGCTGCTGCACTCGCAATGAGAGTGAACCAGCAACCTGATACCCAAAACACCACGGCAAGCAGTGACACCCTGGCTGCAGCACTTGATCAAACTTATAAAATTGTTCTTTTACAGCAACAGTTGACTGATCTACTTGAATGCAACCGAGTGTTTGACCCATAGTCCAAATCTAAAAGCATCATGTGAATCGAAAATTAGGAATAACAAAATATGAAGTAGCAGATATATAAATAATACTTGAAATTGTTATCATCTCACAATTCTGTTTGCTGATCATTATTTACAAGTCATAGTTAGAGGTGGAAGCAAAAACAGCTGATCAACACAAGAAATAGCATCGTGTTGACATGTTCCAGAGGCACAGTTAGTAGGCTAATGCTGATGCTCAGGGAAGAAGACAGTTCGACCGAATCAGTTTAAAATTACAAACAAATACATCAAAATAAGATAGAAAATGCATGAGCTGATGAAAACTATGACGGATCAAAGAAACTCATCAGATATCAAACAAAAAAATATCATCAATATGCATATTTCCTAAGATTTTATCCAACTGAAATTTGAAATTATTAAAATATACAAGAGAAAACCTAGTTTCAAAAATTATACGAACTACCACTCCACAATATATCAAACGGAATGGATAATCACATTTTACTCCATAAAAATAACCTCAATTTCCAAACCAAATTATCAAATTCATCACAGAATCATCAAATGATACAACAAAATATTCCAACAAAATTAGACATATTTAGGTCGGTTAAAGGGAAGAACCTGTGGAGTGAAGAAGCAAAATTGTTGGAGAAAGATAAAGTAGAGCTAGGAGAGGGTCAATTCAGAAGAGGACTCTCAATATGGAGTTCCCCTTGATATCTTGAAGATTATTCTGAAAAGTTATCTACGAAAGTTTCTAAAACATTTTATATTAATAAAATCATTTTCTTATATTTTTATCATCAGTCAACTTAAATTTTTATGTCAATAAAGCCCCTTCTCATTGAATTATTTTTAATAAGGAAAAGGATCAAAATTATCTGTTAATTTTGTTTTATTAGTTAATTTTATTTTTGCCACTAAAAGTAAGTTATTTTTATTCCTATAGTTAATAAATTTAACAAATATACCTCTTCTTGGATCGAAAAGTCCAAAATAATTAAAATTATCTAATATTACTAAAATTACTCAATTTTAAATCAACTCAATCCATTTAATAATATAACTCATTTCTTTTCCCAAATCAACTTTGTTTTTCCATCACCACCATTAGAAAGCCACCACCCTCTCCAAGATCTTCTTCACCACCACCTCTCCCACTACTCTACCTTGCCTGATTTATAGTGAACCCGTGTGTGGGCTGATGGGTATGCTTAGTTACAATCATTGTTGGTAAGAAAAACAAATGTCTATGGTGCTTTCAACTTTGGTTTGATCTTACTTACAACTGAGAAAGAGTAGCTTTTCGTTCGTTTGAGAGAGAGAAAAATAAAGGTGCCTTTTTGGATCAAAAAAAAGAAAGGAAACGACTGAGCAAAGTGATGTCGTTTTGCTTGTGAGGAGGTAGAGTAGTGGAAGAGTGGTGGTGGTGAATGAGATTTTGGATAGGATGATGGCTTTGGCGGTAGTGGAGATTTGGGTAAAAGAAATGAGTTATATTATTCAGTGGGTTGGGTCGGATTAAAATTGGGTAATTTAAGTAAAATCGGATAATTTTAATTGATTTGGGTTTTTACACCCAATGAGGGGTATATATGTTAAGTTTATTGATGAAATGGGGTAAAAATAACTTGTTTTTAATGGTATGGGTAAAATCAACAATAAAACAAAGTTGAGGGGTAATTTTTACCATTTTCCTTTTTTTTATATCAAAAAATAGTACTCCCTCCGTCGCTTTTTGTAACGACCTGTTTAATCGTTTTGAGCAGTGGAGTTTATTTCTGGTAATAATTGTCTGAGTCGACGGATCCCACGAAGGACCGTCATGGGCACGACGGACCATCAAGGGTGTCTCGTTCCAAAACACTTAGAATTCTGAAATTTGGGTACTGAGATCGACTCTCTGAACTTCGCGACGAAATGGCAGGACGGACCGTCATAGGCATGATGGGCTGTCACAGACTCTTCAAGGAATTGAGTCTCTGAACTGTGTGATGGAAGCAGCAGGACGGACCGTCGCAGGCACGACGGGCCGTCACAGTCTGCGTAACCCTGCCTGGGTCGGATTTCTGTTAAATGTTTTAAGGGGCGTTTTGGATTATTCCTGCTTATAATTATGAAGTTAGTGGTTTAATGTTAATAATTCAATTTCTTGGGGGTTAAAGGAGATAACCATGAATTAATTAGTGGGTTACTTTTGTCATCTTTTATACTTAATTATATGCTAATTAGGGTAAAAGAAAAAGGGTTTGAATAAGAAAAATAGAAAGAACAAGGAGAGGGAGAACGAACGAATGAGGGAGAGGAGAAACGAAGAGGAAAGCAAAGCTTTGGAAAAGTAGATTTCTTGATCATGAATTCTTCGGTGGAGGTAGGTTATGGTTTATGCTATTTCATAGTAAACTCTTAATAGCGAATGATATGTATGGGTAGTATTGTAAACCCTTCTATATGCTTAATTGTGTGCTTGCATGATGTGATTATATAATTGTGATAAAATAAGCATGATGAGACTATTGAATCTTAAACCTTGAAACCTCTTTGTTAATGATGATGTCTTGGTATAAAAGAAGACTTGATAAACTAAAAGAATGAGGTTAGTGGATCGGGTGTCACGTTCCGACACCAGGATAGTATGATGAGGATCAGAGTGTCACGTTCAGGCACCAGGATAGTATTAATGGATCGGGTGTCACGTTCCGACACCAGGATAGTATTAATGGATCGGAGTGTCACGTTCCGACACCAGTATAGTATGATGAGGATCGGAGTGTCACTTCCGACACCAGGATAGTATGATGAGGATCGGAGTGTCACGTTCCGACACCAGGGTAGTAAAGAGAATGAATCTTGAAATATGTTAATATACTCAATTTAATGAACCTTTTCCCAAATGAGTATGGTATGGAGGCTTGAGTCCTCATGGGTGTACTTGGCGTTATTTATCAATAATTCTTGTAATTGTTGTTGCTACCTGTTGAGTATTGTAGTTGATTTTATGATATTATCTGATATATATTGTTTTCTATTTTGAGTTGGCCGATGATACCTACTCAGTACTTGTGTTTTGTACTGACCCCTACTTGTATGTTTTCTTTTTGTTAATTGTGGAGTGCAGCAAACGTACCGTCGTCTTCAACTCAACCACAACTCTAGCCAGTCTTCATCACGTCAGATTTCAGAGTGAGCTATTGTTTCTAGCTTGGACTGGATCTACTTCTTCACGTCTTGATGCCTTGAAGTTCTGGCATGGACTAGCTGTTTAGTTATTTTAGCTTCTTAGATACTCTTAGATTTAGTAATTTGAGGATAGATTTTCTTGTGATGATGACTTCCAGGTTTTGGGATAGAAATTGATAAATTTTAGAAGTTATTTACTTGATTTCGTTAATGAGTTTTAAGTCTTTCGTATTATATTTTGTTCATTATAGTTGAATGTTGGGGTTTGGATTGGTTGGTTCGCTCACATAGGAGGGTAAATGTGGGTGCCAGTCACGACACGTTTTGGATCGTGACAAACTTGGTATCAGAGCATTAGGTTCATTGGTCTCATCACACAAGAATGAGTCTAGTAGAGTCTTAAGGAACGGTAGGGGGACGCCTTTACTTTTCTTTGAGAGGCTATAAGACTTTAGGAAAATTCCATTCCTTCTTTCTTTCTTTCGTGCTATTACTTGGGTCCAATTGGTATCTAGGTGATACAAATTGGTATCTGACCATCTTCACTCTATTTCGCAGCTGGTTAGAACTAGAGCAACAACTGCGCCAACACCAACACCGGCAAGACAAGATGCGTCTGATCCAGACACTGAGACTGTAGCTCTAAGAGGGGCAGTGGCAAGAGGCCGCGGGAGGACGTCCTCTAGAGGAAGAGGACAAGCACCTGGCCCATCGGGTACTAGGGCGGTGACTCCTCCACCGATTGAGGAAGTGTTAAGAGAGAGTGAGGAAGGGGGAAATGAACAAGTGCAGAATGAGGAATTACCACCCCAACCTACCCCAGAAATGATCAACCAGGTTCTTGCCTATCTTAGCGGGTTATCTGATCAAGGCCAGACACCTCCAGTGTTTTCTGCACCAGCACCCCAGGTTCCGGAGGTACAACATGCAGCTGTTGTGGCTCCCTGCATGGATGCCTCATTGGAAATAGGCATGTTTCCTCGGTTGACTACAGGGCCTATAATGACAAGTGATCAGCATGAAATTTTCAGTAAGTTCTTGAAATTCAAACCTCCAGTCTTCAAGGATGCTGAATCTGAGGATGCCTACGATTTTCTGGTTGACTGTCATGAGTTACTACATAAAATGGGCATAGTGGAATGATTTGGCGTTGAGTTTGTAACCTATCAGTTCCAGGGAAATGACAAAATATGGTGGCGGTCACATGTTGAGTGTCAACCCGCACAGGCACCACCTATGACTTGGGCGTCATTCTCTAGCTTATTTATGGAGAAGTATATCCCCCGGACTTGAGGGATAGGAGGAGAGATGAGTTCTTGAGCCTAGAGCAAGGTAGGATGTCAGTTACTGCGTATAAGGCTAAGTTTCGTGCATTATCCAGGTATGCCACCCAGCTATGTTTCAATCCACAAGAGCGGATTCACCGTTTTGTGAAGGGGTTGAGGTCAGAGTTGCGGATTTCAGCCTTACAGGTAGCGGCTACAGCAAAATCCTTTCAGGAAGTTGTAGACTTCGTGATAGAGGTGGAGGGAGTGAAGCCAGATGACTTCACCATGGCATCGACATCAAAAAGGTTTCGTAAGGGAGGTGATTTTAATGGTTCTTACTCCAGAGGACAGGGTTCAGGAGGTTACCCAGTCCGACCAATTCAGTCCTCACTACAGGCTGTAGCTGGGGGTCCACCGCAGACCGGTCAACATTTCTCTGAGTTTGGAGGTTACTCCCAGACTTCGTCCTTCTCACAGAGACCTATGCTTGAATCCAGAAAGTGTTATGGATGTGGGGAGACTGGACATATTAAGAGGTATTGTCCAAAATAGAGTTACAGAACCCCAATAGTCAGAGGTAGAGGTAGTCATGGAAGAGGTCGCTATTCTGTAGGACTTGGTGGCCGAGGTAATGGTGGTCACCAAAAAGGCCAGGTTGACGGGCAAACTGGAACTACTGTAGCGCAACATGGTAGGGGAAACGGGCAGACAGGTGATAGGGCCCATTGTTATGCTTTCCCTGGGAGATCTGAAGCGGAGACATCTGATGTTGTCATCACAGGTAATCTTTTGGTTTGTGATTGCATAGCTTCTGTATTATTTGATCCTGGATCCACATTTTCATATGTATCTTCCTCATTTGCTACTGGTCTTAATTTACATTGTGAATTGTTTGACATGCCTATTCGTGTTTCTACTCCGGTGGGTGAGTCTGTAATAGTTGAAAAGGTGTATAGGTCCTGTCTTGTAACTTTTGTGGGGAGCAATACTCATGTAGACTTGGTTATCCTAGAAATGGTTGACTTCGATGTAATTCTGGGTATGACTTGGCTTTCTCCAAACTTTGCAATCTTAGATTGTAATGTCAAAACTGTGACATTGGCCAAGCCTGGGACAGATCCGTTAGTGTGGGAGGGTGACTACACTTCCACTCCAGTTCGTATTATCTCCTTTCTTCGTGCTAAGAGAATGGTTAGTAAGGGTTATTTAGATTTCTTGGCACACCTCAGGGATGATACTACTCAAGTACCTTCAATTGAGTCGGTTTTGATAGTCCATGAGTTTCTGGATGTGTTTCCTGCAGACCTTCATGGTATGCCACCGGATAGAGATATTGATTTCTGTATTGATCTGGAGTCGGGTACTCGCCCCATTTCCATACCCCCTTATAGGATGGCTCCCGCTGAGTTAAGAGAGTTAAAGGCCCAACTTCAAGAGTTGTTAAGCAAAGGCTTCATTAGACCAAGTGCATCCCCTTGGGGTGCTCCTGTTTTGTTTGTAAAAAAGAATGATGGAAGTTTTTGGATGTGCATTGACTACAGACAACTGAATAAGGTAACTGTTAAGAACAAGTACCCTCTTCCTCGCATCGATGATTTGTTCGATCAGTTACAAGGTGCTTGTACCTTCTCAAAAATCGATTTAAGATCTGGTTATCACCAATTGAAAATACGGGCAACGGATGTGCCCAAGACTAATTTTCGGACCAGGTATGGGCATTACAAGTTCTTAGTAATGTCTTTTGGGCTTACAAATGCCCCTGTTGCTTTCATGAGTTTGATGAACGGGATTTTTAAGCCATATCTGGATCTCTTTGTCATTGTATTCATCGACGATATACTGGTATACTCAAAGAGCAGGAAAGAACATGAGGAGCATTTGAGAATGGTATTGGAAATGTTGAGGGAGAAAAAGCTTTATGCCAAATTCTCCAAGTGTGAGTTTTGGCTAGATTCAGTGTCCTTCTTGGGGCATGTGGTTTCTAAGGATGGAGTGATGGTGGATCCTTCTAAGATCGAAGCAGTGAAGAGTTGGGTAAGACCTACTAATGTTACAGAGGTAAGGAGCTTCGTTGGATTAGCTAGCTACTACCGTCAATTTGTCAAGGGATGGATTTTCTGGAATTATCCCATCACATGTAATCAATATTGGGTTGTCTCCAATCTTCCTCTATGACTTCACAAACGGCAACGAGATGCTCAAACTCATTTTCTATATATTCTTCCTTATTTGGAAATGGTACTATCCATTTTTGACAAATAGTAACTTTTGTTTGATCATGAAGGGTTAGCTTTGAAGCTAGGGCAGCCAATGCATCAATTCTTTTATTTTCCATTCTACGCACATGTTGAAGGGTTACATCTTCAAGCCATCCAATCAACTTTTGAGCATAATCACGATAAGGACGCAGTTCATGTTTCTTCACCTCATAACTTCCCAAGAGTTGGTTGATCACCAACTGAGAGTCACCAAAGACTCATAAGTGTAATTGCTTCATGTTGACAACCATCTCAAGTCCTAGTATCAACGCTTGGTATTCAACGACATTATTAGAGCAACATTGCTTCAAAGTGAAGAAGAATGGTATAATCTCTTCTTGCAAAGTGATGAACACTACACCGGCGCCAGCTCCGCTACGATGTGTAGCCCCATCAAAGTACATTCTTCAAGGAGGTCAAATTCCAATGGACATTGCATCTTCATCAGGAAGCTCATTAGTTAACTCTCAATAATCAGGTATCAGATGGTTTGCCAAGAAATACGCTAATGCTTGTCCCTTTACAGATTTTTAGTGATGTATACAATCTCAAATTGTTGAAATTGGAGGTACCATCTTGCTAGTCAGTCACTAGGGACACGTTTTGATATAACAAACTTGATGGGATTTTCTCTAGAAATAAAGCCAACAATATGAACTTTCATCTTTCGAAATGAAAAGACAAGTGCCAAGCATAACTTTTCAATTGGAGAATAATATAACTCATTCGGTGTCATCGTTCTATAAGTAACAAAGAGTGTTTTCTTTTCCTTCACTATTCTCTTGAGCTAACAGGACTCCTACAGACCTTTCTTGTGTTGCAATGTAGAGTATTAATGGTTTTTTAGGTATAAGGGCTACTAAAACCAGAGGTTTCACTAGATACGATTTGATACTTTTAAAGGCATCACCACATGTTTGGTCCCAATAAAAAGGATCACCTTTCTTCACGAGGTTCCCAAATGGTTGACATCTCCCTGCTAGATTTGAGATGAATCTTCTCAAGTAGGCTAACTTTCCTTGGAGACTTTTTAACTCATGAATATTTTGAGGCTCAGGCATCTTTGATATTGCATTTATTTTGGCTTGATCAATTTCAATTCCTCGATGTCTCACACTAAAGACAAGGAACTTTCTGGAAGTAACTCCGAAGGCACATTTCAATGGATTCATCCTCAATTGATATCTTCGAAGCAAATCAAACACCATACTTAAGTATTTCAAATGATCACCCCTCTTTCTCGACTTAACTACCACATCATCAACATAGTATTCAACATTTATATGGAGCAAGTTAACAAAGATATTTTGCATAGCCCTTTGATATGTGGGACCCACATTCATTAAACCAAACGACATCACTTTGTATCAATAAATACCCTTCAGTGTGAGAAATACGGTGAGTTATTCATCCTTTGGTGCCATACGTATTTGATTATAGCCAAAAGTACCGTCCATGAACGACATCGTCTCATAACCAGTGGTAGCATGAATCATCAACTCCGGAATGGGAAGAGGTAACTCATATTTAGGGCATGCATGATTGAGATCTCTAAATTCAACAAAAACTTGAATTTGACCATTCTTCTTCCTCACAAGAACAATACTTTGAAACCCATGTAGAATATTTGACCTAACGAATAAATTTTGCCTCAATGAGTTAACTTCATTTTCTATCAATGGAAACAAGTCTAGCTTAAAACGTCTTTGAGCCTGCTTAACAAGACGAGAACCATTTTTGATTTCCAACTGATGGACCGCTACTTTAGGATTCAATCCAGGCATTTCTTTATAACTCCAAGCAAAGACATCGCTATACTATTTGAGTATATTCATATAAGGGATTTCTTCATCATCTTCTAGAAATCCACTCAAGTATGTTGGCCTTGGGTCTTCATCAGTGCCAAAGTTAACTTCGTTCAAAGGATCTATTGTGGTCTTTACTCCTTCTTCAAGATCTAGTTCTAGTGGAGCATCTCCAACATTTTCCTCATCCAAAAGGTCATTGTCATTAACAGATACATGACAACACGATACAACATCTTCTATCTCTTTATCAATCTTTATTTGAGGCAAAGATTCATACTCATTTTAGATTGTAACATGATTTGAAGAACCTACACTTTCTTTATCTTCCTCGCGCTCTTTTGTGTAAACCACAGTGTGAACCTTTGTCTTGAGTTCCTCTTTACACGAAACCACAAGTTCCACTCATCGCCTCATTTTAGAAGGAATTAAACTTCTGAAATCCTTTCAAATGAAATGTGAAGTAGGCGTTGTAACTTTTAAATAACTTCTCAGATTTTTTTATTCTTCTTCAATGGTCCTAACCTCTCAAACACAGAAGTTCTTGTAGTCGCATCCCCAAGTCGATCAAAGACGGAAGTCTTTTTATTAGGAGTAGTGACCTCATCTTCAAAAGTTATATGTTTATTGATGGCCCTTCTTATGGAAATGAAAATTGGTGGCGGTTGGCTATAGCCTAGGACTTCACGTGCTTGCCTGGTTGTATCTGCTGTTGGAAGTTTCCCTAACATTGACAACTCATTAGGGTTGTATCCTGCCTTCGCAAATAACTTGTAAGCATTGATACCAAAACCTTCTCTGGTGTGTTTTGTAGGGAGCGCCACATCTCGCACTTGTTTTTGAGTGATTGACCTTTCTAGAAACTTTGAAGACACGTTTATTGTATCAATTTTTCTGACAGGAAGAGTTAGCCCTTTTAAAGAATTTTCTTGAAGGTTAGATGATTGACCATCTTCTTTATTTACTTTTAGAACATAGCAAAGTCTAGAGGTTTGATTTTTCTTTGAAGACATGCCCTTCCCTCCATTAAGGATAGGACAATGTTATTTAGCATCAACTTTCACCTTTTTGACAACCGCATCGATTCTTTTCCTTATATTTTTTCAGACATAATTGGTTTGACATCATTAGATTTGGCCCCTTTAACAACGTAACATCTAAAATAGAATTTTGCATCGGCAAATTGTGTCTTAACTTCGGTGAAAGGATTATCAGCTGCAACTATCTTTCTTTCGACTCCACCTTCAAGATATTTCAAACATTGATAGTAAGAAGATGAGACAATTCTATTCTCATGTAACCAAGGCCTGCCAAGTAATATATTGTAAGATTTCTTTGCATCGATCACATGCATCCATGTGCTTGATCACAAATCTTATATGTGGATCTCTAATTTAATAGTGCCAATGGACCTCTGCCCCCTTTGATTAAATCCTTGTAACAATAGACAACTTTCACTATGTTCCCTAGTCGTGATGCCAAGTTCCTTCAATTTGTGGATAGGCAAAATGTTAACTCAAGATCCTTCATCTATTAAGATTTCATTTTCTTCTTCTTTAGCACATGACCCACCATATACATAGGATGGTTGTGTAGTGTTTCACAAAATAGAAGATCATTATCTGTAAATGTGATTTTAGTATCACATGCATGTGCTTCTTGGGAAGGAGGTTCAATAAATTTTTCAGAAGACGAAAGAGTCATCATTGCTGAGATTTTGCTTGTTGCTTTTTCTTCATCACTAGGATATACTTTTGGTGAGGATACACTCATTATTCCTTCTCTTCCAGTAGGAGGCGCCTTCATTTTTTTTTATCAGTATTGAAACATGATGCCTTGACATTGTCTTGAGTAGACTTTATGTCAAATGATCTTAGTAAGAATTCCTTTCAGAGTCGCAGGAAGTTGAGGTTTTTGGTAGTGATGCACTTCTACCTTTGCCTTTTAGGGCGCTTGATTGCTTTTTGCTTATTTGATTTTTTTACCACATTACTCTAATAGGTTACTTGGATGATTATTTTTTTAAGTTTGAATTGTTGCGTCTTCACCTAGTTACAAGAACATAGCCTTCATCACTATCTATATCAAATTCCTGCTTCAATGACTTTTTTTCATGATTTTTGGAGATATATATTTGGACCGGATCGAGTGAGCCGAATGTGATTGAGATCTTGTTAGAACTAGTCTTCTCCTCATCAAGGACAATTTTCTTTTTGTTAACCAGTCGCATCACTCTATCCTTGAAGACAAAACATTTTTCAAGAGGATGACTCGCAAGTCTATGATACTTGCAGTAGTTTGGGTCATCAAATTTTCCAGCTTCATTGGGTCGCTTCATCTCTGGAAAGTCAATGAGCTTTAACTCGAGCAATTCATCAAAAATATCAGAAGCATCAGAATCCAAGAAGGGATACTTTTCTCCTTGCATCTCTCTTAGTGTCGACTTTTGATTTGAACGTGCTTGGAATGTCGTTCTCACATTTTGATTTATGCCCTCATTCATGGTGAAATTTTCAAGCGACACATTAACACTCATGGATTCTTTGTTGTTATTTATGGGCACAAACTTGCTCCATCTCTTGGGTTCCTGCTTTTCTCTTCATTTGTGCAGATCATGGACAATAGTCATATCTTTTCCAGCAGAGGACATGCTCAACTCCATATCATGAGCGTGAGTAGCTATATCTTCAAAGGATTTTGGTTTTATTCCTTTCAAGATGTAAAGAATCTCCAAGTGCATTCCTTGAATACACATTTCGATTGCAGAAGCTTCACTAAGCCTATCCCTGCAATTTAGGATCGCATTCCTCCATCGATTTATGAAATCTATAACTGGTTCATCCTTCCTTTGGATAGTATTCATGAGTTATACCATGCTCACTGACGCCTTGTGCTATAGAAGCGATTTAGAAACCCGTGCTCTAGCTGGTCCCAACTATCAATAGAATTAGTTTCAAGATTCGTGTGTCAATCAAAGACATTTCCTTTTAGAGAGCGGACAAACTGTTTGACAAGATGGTCTCCATAGGTTCCAACATTATTAAATGTCTTCACAAAGGGTACAACATGTTGTATTGGATTTCCTTTTCCCTCAAATTGTTGAAATTTTGGATGTTGATAACTAGCAGGCATTTTAAAGATATCAATCCTAGCAGTGTATGACTTATCATACATATGAGAAAACTTGGTGCAGACTTCATAATTATCTTTGATAGTACCTTCAATATACTCCTTCAAGCAATCGAGTGGGGTCATTCCTTCAGATAAAATTGGCATATCTTTAACAAGTGGAATTTTCTTCGTAGGATCTTCGATCTCCTGAACTTTAGAACCCTTTCAAGGCGCATGACTTGCTTCTCCATCTAAAAGTTCTTCCATCCTATTCATGAACTTATCAATTTGAAACCTTGGTGTTGTACATGCTTTGTCAATCCTTCAACTAACTTCGTCATATTTGCGAGTTCTTCCTCCGGAGAGGAAGCAACGGTCGCCATTGTTTGCATGATCATTGGAGATGTAGAAAGTAGCATAGTTTGTTGCGTAGTTAATCTTCAGCAGAGTCACATTGCGCGATGTATATGGAGATGATTCATCAGTTAAATCATAGTTCCTTCCTGTGGTAGTGTTCTTGGAACCAAATTGCTCAAGTAGAGACAATGTCTTCTTGATGTTTTCAACAACACTGCTTCCTCCTTGTAGAGCATTTGTGGAGGAACTTTCTCTTTTGGAGTCGAAGACCCAAAAAAAAGAGTTGGTGTTGACGACACTTGAAATGTTTGTTGTTCTAGTGTAGCATCCTTGCTTCTCGTAACAACTCTGAAACTTTCAAAGGTAACACCAAGGATGCCTTCAACTTCAATAGTGGAGCTAGTGGCCTTAGAGGAAGTTGATCGAGAGTTGTTGTTCATGGAGGTCATCTTGATATTATTTGATGCTTGAAAAGTTGAGATGAGATGTAGAAATTGTCCCACTGGGCGTGCCATAATTTATAGACGATAAAATTTACGTCGAGAAAAAAATAATCAAGACTGAAAAATTATAGCAACAATCGTTTTATTATTTCAAGTGTGAGTGTTACAATCTCTATGATTCCTTTAAATCCGCGTTTTCAAATATAAATTCATGGGCTTTAAATCTTGTTCTTTAATCTCTAATGAACTTGAACTTTATCTTGATCTTGACTTTTACTTCTACTTTTATCCTGATTATTCTTGAACTTGATTGTTCTTGAACTTGAATGCTTGAATTCTTAAACTTGTAACCTTATAGAGAATTTTATGACGTTTGTACCACAGATTTTCTCTAACTTTTTGTTTAGAATGTTATCCCTTTTCTTAATTATGAGGACCCCTATTTATAGTTTTAGAATAGGGGAGTTGCGATTGGAACATGATTCCTTTTGGCCAATCAGACTTAAGTGACATGAAATAGGGCTTTATGGAGTGTGCTTGTCATTTTGGACACATGTCATGATTCCACTGGTTTCTTATTTGACTTGGCATGCCACATCATTTGCACACGTGGCGGCAAGATGAGCCTCTAGAATGAGATGAAATTGGGCTTAACAAATTGGGCTCGATCCAAATCAATCAATTTAAACTTTAATTAAAACCATATTTATTGAACTTAAATATTTAACTCAATTATATTAATCCATAATATTTATTTAGATTAATATATTTATAAATTTCATATAATCTAAATCATTTTATAAATTTATATTTAATAAATTTTAAATGATTACAGTTAGGTTTAAGACTTTAAACTATAACCAACAAATAAGGGCTTATAGGTGGGATATATCACGGGTAAAATGTTGATTTAATGAGTTGATCTTATTAAATTAATAATAATTAAGGTCGCATATCACAATTTCAAAAGTTTTATTATTTAACTTAATTAGTATATATATGGCATAAAAATAATTTATTATATATATCAAAATAATTTTAATGATAATTTAGTTGAATAATTTTATTGATATAAAGATTAAAATTGAGTAATTTTATTGATACAAAATAGGAAAAATTGTATATAATAGCGAACAATTAATTCAAATTAAATGTTATAAATATACTTTAATTTATTGTACCCTATAGAAAATTATAGTTATTTTCACCACTCTCCTTGGTGGAATCTCGCTCGTCACTCTCGTTTGGTGACAGTCTCGCTCGCCTCTCTCGCTTTTTATAGAAATACAATTGTGTAAAATGCGTTTGTATTTGTATAAAACGAGAGGAAATTGTATAAATACATATATTTTCGTTTCCAGATCTCGCTCTCCACTCTCCCTAATTTTGCTCGCCACCCTCATCTCTCTCTCTTATACAAACAGAAACAAAATGTATAAATTATTTTTCTGTTTGTATAAAGAGAAAGAAAATTGTATATACACATGCAAATACATATATTTTCGTCTTATACACTTATAATTACACAATAAAAATACTTCTCTGCCCAATTTCTTTTGTCTTTCTCTTTTTCTCGTTTTATACAAATTCAAGTTGTATATAATTTCTCTCTTTCTCATTTTATACAATTCGATTCAGTTGTATATTCCACACCCAAGTCTCTTTTGTCTTTCTCTCTTTCTCATATTATACAAATTCAAATTGTATATAATCGTTCTATACACCTATAATTATAAAATACAAATATTTTCCTGCCCAAGTATCTTTTAACTTTCTCTCTTTCTCGTTTTATACAAATATAAATTGTATATAATTTCTCTTTTCTCGTTTTATACAATTTACTTCAATTGTATATGTATAACGAATTTTACATATATATATTTGCTATGGAACGCAATTATGCAAACTTTGCTATAACATACAAATATAAATTTTATATTTGCTATATGTGAAAATTACCCAACAAAATAAAGTTTAATAATTTTATTAGATAAATTTTAAAAATGAACTTTTAAGATACTAAGTCCTCAATATGGTAAGCATAAGGTTTTAGTCACCCGCGTTAGGTTGTTTGCCTTTTATTTTATCCATAGCTACTCCTTCACTTAATATATTAATACATATAAAATGTAAAAAAGTAATATATATAAAATGTAAAAAAGTAAGGGATAATACACAAGCATCCCTTGAACCTATGCTTAAAATTTTAGAGACACACTTATATTATACAAAGGTTCTATTATCCTTTGGACTTATACGTGACACTATTTTGTGGGTGCAATACTAATTGACTTTTTTTTCTAAACTAGTGTCACGTAGGCCAAATTATTTATAATAGAATCTTAATATAGAATAAGTATGTGTCTCTGAGATTCTTTAAGTCAAGGGAGTAGTTTTGCACTTTTCCAAAAAGTAATAATATAATCTCAAACTATTATAAATTAGTAAACATACACGTGCATTATGCAGATATTTTTATAACATAATAACTTTTAAATCCATTAATACTTATAAAATGGGAAAGAGTAATAATATACTCTAAAACAATTATAAATTAGTAAACATACTCGTGGATTATGCGGGTATTTTAAAATATAATAATTTTAAATTCAAAATAATTAGTACCAATTATTATTGAGTAACAAAAATGTATGTATGACTATTAAAATAATATAACTGTCTATTTTTGTTTTTGACAATCTCATATGATAGATCTTTACATAATTATTTATCAAATTAAAAATATATTTTACGAATTACGGAGATAATTTTTTTAAAAAATATACAAACTGAAAATTTTAGAATTATTCTAATGATAAATGTTGCAATATTTTGGAAAATATGAATTTACAATATTTTAAATCCATATTTTTAAAAAAATTATAGTTTAAAAATATTTATGTTGATGCTATTTTCTTATTATAAAATAAAAATTTGAAATACCAAATTTATTTTATATAAACTCAAAATTTGAATTGATTTTTTTTATGTGTGAACTTTTATCTTTCCTATAATACAGGTAGAAAATTTAAATATATAATTGAGTTTTGAGAATTAAAAATAGCTAGGTAAGTGGGGTTGGAAATTTCAGGAGATGCTTTAGATTAGTTGTTATTTGGATCATTATTTTTTGAAAAATAATTTATCACTTATTTATAGCTATGTCTTTGTTAATGTTTCTTTTTCTTTTTTTTTTCGTTAATTATTTTGTTTTTTTAAAAAACTTATTTTGTAGCATGAGATAATTTTTTTTTTCAAATACTTTAATTCTGTTGTTTATTAGTTTTTTTTCTTTTGTTTTAGTTTTGCTGTGAAACTACCTGATGACTTGATATTAGACAGCCACATGGGTGAAAATATCATTTTAAGTTTTTTTGCCTCTCTAAATTAACTATTACTAATTATTACAATTTTTTTTTGCATAATATCATGCTCATAACTTACAAATAAACTAAAAAAATATAATCAATTTTGCAAATTATTGTTGTATTATCTAATTATTTCAAATTTTAAAATATTGTTTATTAACCTTGACCTCATTGACCATTTCTTCAAATGTAAATATTACTCTATACAAAGGAAACTAATAGTAATTTGAAAGCTCTAAGTAATATACAATTTGTATTATTTTTTGTTATGATTTTTTAATTAAAAATTAAAAAAGAATAAGTGAAATTTTACTTGAATACAAAGTGTTATAACATCTGGACAATAATCTCGCTAAAGAATTTTTTTAAGGACTGATATTGTAAACTTCTTATTAATATAAGTCTTGTAGCATGATTTTTTTTTAAAAAAATTCAAATAATTAATTTTGTTGTTTATTAATTTTTTTCTTTTGTTTTAGTTTTGTACTAAAACTACCGTATGACTTGATATTAGACGGTCACATGTGGGAAAACAAATTTTTATTCTCTCTAAATTCATTATTACTAATTATTATAATTTTTTTGCTTAATATTACGCTCATAAATTTGAATAAGCTAAAAAAAAGAATCGATTTTTGCACATTATTATTGTATTATCTAATTATTTCAATTTTAAAATGTTATTTATTAACCTTGATCTCATTTGGTCATTTCTTCAAATGTAAATATTATCTTATTCAAAGGAAATAATAGTAATTTTGAAGCTCTAAATAATATACAATTAATTTGTATTATTTATTTGTAATGATTTTAAATTTAAAAAATCAGAAAGAGTAAGTGAAATTTTACTCGAGTACGAAGTATTATTATATCTGCATAATAATTACACTCAAAGTTTTTCTCGAAGGTTGATATCGTAAACCTCTTACCGATGTAAGCCTTAAACATCTATATAATCAAAATTTGTGATAACATTGCTGCAATAGAAGTAATTGTAACACTAATATATAAATTACAATGAATATGAAACTGAAAACAGTGATTTTTTATTAAGAGATTCATATTAAATTTGAATTAAATCTTAAATTTATCATACATTGAACTAGAGCCGTCAGTATGAGCTAGACCTGTAAGGCCGACCTGGTCTAACCCGGGATTTGATAGGGTTAGGCTAAGATTTTTGAAGCCCATTTTAAGAAAAGCTTTTTAGCTCAACCTGAATAAACCTGCTCATTTGGGGGCTTGAGAAATATTGGTAGAGTCGGCCCGTGGGCCAATAAGAATTAATTTAAAAATATAATATAATATTAAAATTTAAAAATAAAGAGAGTCCAAAATCAAAACAATTAGGTTAATATTTCTATTTAGATATTTATACTTTTAGTTGAAAATTAAAGAAAATGCACAAGTACCTACTAGACTATGACCAAAATTCTAGAGACACACCTTAACTAAACTAAGGTCCTATTACCCCTAAACTTTTTTTTTTGGTAATTTTATACACCTTTTTTCTTATGTGGCACTCTATGTGACTCCACGCAATTGAGGCGCGTCAGAGATATTTGGATGTCACATAAGCCAAAGAGGTACACCAAATTACAAAAAAAAATAAAATAATAAGTTCAGGGGGTGATACGAACTTAGTAAGGTGTGTCTTTGGGATTTCGGTCTTAGTCTAGGGGGTACTAGTGCATTTTCCCTAAATATTATAAAGATTATTATATTTGTGAATTTGATTAACAAGTAGTGACAAAGTCTCATTTGTTTCCATTAAGATTAAGACGTTTGAATTTTAATACACATTTAAATGTTAAGATGTGTCTTAAGATGTAGATGTGTAAATCTGAATAAACATCTGAATATTAAAATATTGTCTCCGAATCTGAACACTAAATTATTGGGACAGTTTGTTTTCAATATCTGAATGCACATATGAAATTAAACGTTATATCAACAAAATATTATAAAAACCTTGTTAGTAAAATAGTTTTTTTTTCCATATAAAATAATATTTTGAACATTTTTACCGTAACAAGGTAATATGATTTATCTTTTAAGAACTCAACATCAAGTTACATCATTAAATGACTATTTTTTGCACTCAAATACTTTGAGAATCTAATATAATGTAATTTAAAATAGTTCATACAGAGTAGTAAATATATAGTTTAGAAAAAATTTTATTTTATTTTATTATAGAAATTTTTGATTGTTATCGATCAAATAACTAATACGTTTTTATTTTTTAAAATCATGGGAGTGTTTATCAATTCAAATATATTAATTAATTTATAAAGTAAAAGATGCTTATTAAGTTAATATGAATAAAGGAAATTATAATTAGAAGCATGTAATTAATATTAATTAAATAAGAAAACAATTTTTATGAGTTGTTGTGATTTAGTTGAATTAAGATAGGAGTCTTATCTTTTAGTCTGAATAGTGTTAAGGGTGTGTTACATATATGATTCATTCAGATATATCCAGACCCATTAAGAGGATTGTAAGAAAATAAAACAAACGAACTTAATGAATTGAATCTGAATAATTAAGAGCCAGTTCTTAAGAACAAACACTCTTAATGAGACAAATCTGAATGATTAAGATTCAAACCCCATTAAGTGCAAATAAATGAGGCCTAACATAATGTAATATTGTTTTGTCGATATTTATGATAATATTTTTAAATTATAATTTATAATTTAATTTAATAATTATAAAAAAATATAATTTATTAAAAAGTGGGCTGGCTCGGCAAGTCTGTAGTCCACGTACTTGTGGGCTGGGCCGGCCATTTTCTAGCCCACACAAAAACTGGGCTAGCCCGTCCTGGCCCGTAAAATGTCAAAGCCTGTATGGGTTAGCCCGGATGGGGTGGGCTAGCCCATATTGACAGCTCTACATTGAACAAAGCAAATTACTGATTGATAAAGTCGGATTAATATCTAAATTAAAATTGTATGACTTAAATCAAGTTCAAATTACACATGGGCCAATCCATTAAGTTGACAAGATGAACCCAACTAATGTTCATCAGGCCCAGGAGTCAAAATTGCTTAGACGAAAATACCCCTAAAATTCTAGCTCAAGCTTATATAAAGAGTTCTTCATAAGACCAAGAAAAAAACAGAAGAAAGGAAGAAGACACATATAGAATTCTTGCTCTTCAGTGATGATCTACAAGTCTTTCCCATAAAGAGAAATCTTCGCTCCAAGTGTTGAGTACAAGTCTTCCACATATAGAGAAATCTTCGCTCCAATTGAGCCGCAAGTACAAATAAGTCTTCACTTCAAAAGTTGAGCCGCAAGTATTCCATCAAATCACGAACATCATTGAAGAAAAGAATCAGGGTACTAAATATCTTTTCTTATTGATTTTTATCAAGATTGTAGTCTTCGCATAAATTCAAATACAAATATTGTTGTTTGCTTGCTATTTTCCCTTTCTTATTTATTGTATTTCAGGATTAAAACTTTAGATGCTTACAAATTGGTACACCCAGTAGGACAATCTTACCTCTCACCTTTTATTTTCGAAATCAAAGTTCAATAATACTGAGATGACTCCAAAGAAGATCACTCAAAATCTGCATCTACATCCAAATTTGGATCTACATCCCTATCTGCATTTGCATGTACATTTAAATTTGGATCTACATCGGTATCCGCATCTACGTTGAAATCTATATCTATATTAAAATTTGCATCTGCATCTGAATCCACATCTACTTTTGCAAAAATAGATGGATCTAAATTCTACATCGCTATGGAAAATATTCTTGATGTTAATGCGGAAAACATGGGACCTATCAAAAGGAACCAAGCCAAATTGCTAGAATAACAAGCCTCACGAGTTCCATGCGAATCTTCTACTGTCATTGGTTTGTCTCCAAAACATGTGAAGTCTCCTACAAAAGCTGCAAAAGAATATATTGCCGAAATGGTTGAGAGGGTTCTTGCCCAATTGAGTCTATCTACATCCAAGAAGCCATTCGCTTCAACTGATAATGATGTCTTAAGCACGAGATCTACCCCACATAACATGTACACGACGATGGTCGAAACTTCTACAATAGAAGAAAAACTTGCAAATCTAACAAAAGCAGTTTGTGGCGCACCATTTTTTTCCCGTAAAAACGGATTTTGTGCACGACCTGACAACTCTTTTGAAATTTTTGGTATTGAAAAGTCGCCACGGAATGAATTAAGGCGCGTAGGACACTTATCTAACCTAATTAATCTACTAATAGGTCAACAAACAAGAGATTACGGTAAGGATTCAAATTACTTCGAGCGGAAGATGTTAAGCATCCCACATGGTCCACAAATATGAGTCCCGACCGTATCTAATTCAATTTATATGAGGATTACAAGGAGAAAATAAAGTCACTTCATTATGATTAGTTATTAGCCATGCTTACTAAGTGGTAACATAAAATTAAACAATTAAGGCTACTTTATTAATTTAATTAATTAACTTATCATGCTAAGAAGCTAAGTGATATAATAAATAACAACTATTCAACAATTAGCTCATATAATAATTTTTAAAAATTATTAAGCATGGAATACTGGTGATAAAAATAAACAATTAAGATCAATTTATTTATTTATTTACTTATATAATTGATTAGGCATGCGAAACTAGGCGATAGCATAAACAACTAAAATTATTTTTATTTAAATACAAGCGAGACTATGTGATGTAACAACATATTGAAAAACTAGCTCACATTATTATTTTAATTAATTGTTTAATCATGGAAATCTAGTGATAATAATAATAAAATATATACTAAGCAATTAATAAAGAGATAACCAAGAGGATAGAAATTGTACAATCATATAGACAACCAATTCTAGATTTTGTGTAAGCTACCCCAAATAAACATAATTAAAACAAATCAAGGGACAAAAGGGAAGGGAGACTCTAAGAGACTTTTGGATCAACACTAGACTTTTAATTTTATTTCGATCAACTTCTGTATAGGGACAGACAAATCCAATGTTTTTCATTTAGACCGAGTCGATGTCATCATATCCATAGGGTCAACTACTACTAGCCCACCACCACATGCATTTCGTACCTAAAAGGTGTTGAACCGTCCTGACATAATGACCAATAGACATTGGACTTGGTAGGATGGTTTAGACAAAATACACTAAGCAAAAAATACTGGACAATGTTTGACACATAAATTCTCAAAATCGCCTCTACATTTGGTTATTAGCATGCTAGCGAACACACATATTGTGAAAGGTCTCATGCGAAATGTGTGAACATACGAAAAATTGAATAAGCAATAAGACAATATAAATTAATGAAAGAAAAAAAAGATATAACATAGGCAAGAGTTTATTTACTTATTTATTTTAATAAATTTTATGGGCCAGACAATTTTTATAATGCGGAAATTAAGATTTGAGTAAAATTTTATTAGGATCGAAAAACTAAAATGAGAGATTATGTAGAAAATAGTATGTTAATGCAATAGTAGATTAGACCATTATGTAAAAATTATTTTAAAAGTAGCATGCAGTTAGTTATTGACTGATTTTAAAATATTTGCGGATGTAGAAAACTATATTCTAGAGAAGATTTTAAGTTTCAAAATAGTGCAGAAAATTAATTAATTTGAGCAGGATTTAATTGAAACAACATGTAGTAGTAGATTTTAAAAAAACACATGCATAACATGGTTGATTTTATATGGCAGACCAATTAATAATAGTGCACAAAATAAACGCTTCAGACATATTCAAAAATTAAGTAAGCATAAAATAATGTTGTCCAATGGCGGGCAAAAAATTTGCAAAGAAACTTTTAACACCCCAGACAAATGATTAATATAATCCAATTACATTTATCCAGTCCTATGACATGGAATCTAAGGTGACAAAATAGGTTTTCAATATAAAAGCACAATATGATAATATTCAAAATCTTAATATCATTTATTTGTTTACAATTAAGGAGGTGGTTAACGCCAATCCGATAACATATTAAAAGAGGCAATTAAGGCATTAACAATTTGAAACTAGCTATAATTAAAAGATAGATGATGAATGATGATGACATATTTTATTTTAAATTAGTTAGTTCTAAAACATATTTGTTAAAACAAGGAATAACAAATGAATCACAATCCTATAAGCATATTTTCTAACATAAATAAGTTGATAAAATAAAATAAACAAGTAGCACGTAACTCCTTCGCCCTTAGGCGATTCCCCGGGTTATTTAATAATATTAGAGAGTTAGAGTTACTACATGTATTACAATAGCAAACTAAAAATGGAGCAATAGAAATATAATAATAAACTAAATCTTGTCCGGAAACCCATGTCAAGCGACTATTCATCTCTTGAGCTTTTAGTTCAAACCTGCTAAACAAAATACTAAAGGCGATAGCTACATAGATGGAAACACATAATTATTCACAACCAACACACGAGTTTCAGACGAATTCAAACATATCATACCACACATTGATAGAAAGGACTAATACAAGACTAATATAAATACTAAATAAGAATACTAACCAGTTAAGCAGAAAAAATTATCAGCAATGGAGACAACATAATCCATCTTTCGACCCAAACACACCAAATTAGCAAAGAAAGCACTTGAATGTTTATAGGAATCTTAATTATTTTAAGAGTAGAGAGCAACATATTATTAGTATTCAATTATAAGCAATGAAAGAATGTGAGGGGGTTAAGAATAATCAAGGGAGGGGTCCTATTAATATAGTGGGTGAGACGTGATTTAGAAGGAAAAAAAAATATGTTTTGAGGAATCAATTAAATCACAATTTTCTTATTTCAAAGGAACGCCAAAATTAGAGTTATTTTTAAATTTTTTACCTAATATGAAAACATTGTAATAGATCCATCAATTTTAATTAAGGAAACAGGGACAATTACTAGCCTTTGGAAACTTAGCTACTTAAGTCCTTCTCATTTTTTTTAAAATTTAAGAGAGCCAAACAAGAAATAATTATTTTTTTACCAATTATAATAAAAAATCTGTCAAGATTCCAATTAAACAAAATGAGACAAGTGAGAATGACCCATACAAGGAAAAAGTTACCTATGCAATCACAAAATAATTTATTTTTCCTAACAGGGGAGAACCAAATCAGCCAAATATATGCACACCACAAATAAATCAATCTACACGCATTTATCATGCATAAACATATAGAGTCGTTGTTAGTAACTAATCCACTAACAAACGCTTCAAAAATAAACGTTAAAATTATAAATCATCTAACTATACTGCATACCACTAACATGTAAGTAGAACAAGTCGTCAAAATGGAAAATCAAAACAAACTGGAAAAACTCTGGCAATAGTAATTAAGAGAAGTAATTACAGTAGAAGCGATTTAGGGAAAATCAATACTTTTACACTTGGAAGATCAACAGTCATGACAATATAAGTAGTATGAATCCATTAAGCGAGCTGGAGCAACAAATTAATATATCCAACCAAGTATCAAAATATTAACGTATTTCATAAAATTTGGAAATCCCACCTAGCAGTACTAAAATGAATTCAAACTATTCTGAATATGCATAGAACTTCCATATCAAAGTCACATAGCAAATAAGAAGAAGAATAAAATTGCTAAAAGATGAGATATAACTGATGTACCTGAATGGATCTGTTAAAGATCCATCTTTTGACCAACTTAAAGGTTTCAAAGGGTTTGGCTAGAGCTTGCCTTGCTCACTGGCTGGAGCTTGTTGGTTTTTGTTGTCGCAACTGCTTCTCTCAACTGCTACTGGTCGTTGAGCGCTGCTGCTCATTCCTGTTGGGCGCAACTGCTGGAGAAAAGAAAAGAGAGGAGGCGGGGACACTGGCCGCGCTGCTGGTGGTGGTCGCTGCTGCTGCTGTCTATTGTTGGTCATCCTTGCTGGAGAAAAGAGAGGAGGAGAGGGGGAGACAGATAATAAGAAGGGAGGATGGAGGATGGAGTCTTGACGGATAGAATGGAGGAATGAGAGAGAGGGAGAGAAGGATAGAGAGAGGGGTTGAAAGGCGTCTCACCGGTGTTCACCGTGGAGGAGGAAAAGCAGCGGCGCTGCTTGGAGAGAAGGAAGAGAGAATAAAAAAGTTTAAGGGTTGGTGGTCTTTTTAGAATTAAAATAGGAAAGAAAGTTGGATAGATCTGAACCGTTGATTTAGATAAATAGGGTTAAGATTCGATCAGGATCTACTTAAAGAATGAATTCTGAGATTAAAAGATTAAATTTTAGAATCAAATTGGATTGAGGATTGGAACGATGTTGCAATAAAATTGGTTAGAATTGGAATGAAAGAGTGGATATGATTGAAAGAAAATTGGAATTGGATAGGCTAGAATCGAAAGGAATTTGAATAAAATGGGCTATTTTTAGAAATAATTTAAGAGAAATTTAGAGAAATACTATTCAATTAAAATACTTCAATTATCGTAAAATTTTTATATAATTAAAATCACTTAAGTTTGAGGTCATTTGAATAAAATAATTACTTCAAATTTATTAATAATCTTTAATTATTTGAATTATATTTACAATAATTTTATAAAGTAGACATACCAAAATATATAACTTTTTTTAAATACAAAATCGACTAAAATTCTAAACTTTAAATAAATTTTAAAATACATATTTAATCGAATAACATTCCTAAAAATTGGTTAAAGGTTGGTCAAAATTGGGTGTCAACAAATGCCCCTTGGTTGCTTGAGAATGAACAATGAATTATCGAGCATTCAACGGAGACTTAGTAGCCAATTTTATCCGACCGACGAGAGATGTCAGTGGGATCAACTGAAACGATGTAGAGTTGAAAAAAGGTATGACTGACACTTTGGTATTAAGACACCTACATATCTCTAGTTATACGAGAATCAGGTCGTGGGTAGTTTTACATTCAAAAGCAAATGAAACTCTTAAAATTCGAAAGGGCGATATCGGGCTTGAATGGATAAGATTAGAGTAGCGAGAAGAGAAATGAAGAGAAGCGAGAACAACATGATAGAGAATCCAAAAGAGAGATTGATCACACCTGCAAATTCTAAAATGACTAAGTGTCTTTTTGTAAGGCGGACAAGCCTAAACGCCGTTTTAAGGCGAACTATCCTAAATGTCTTATTATAAGACGAACGAACCTAAATGCCGTTTTGTAAGGTCAATGAACCTAGATGTCCTATTATAAGGCGGTTGAGCCTAAATGTCACATTGTTACGTGGACGAGCCTATACATCCCATTATAAGACGGAAGGACCTAAATGTCGTATTGTAAGGTCGACAACTTAGATGTCCCATTATAAGGAGGATGAGCTTTAATGCCGTATTGTAACGCGGACAAGCCTAACGTCATATTGTAAGGCAGATGAACCTAGTGATCTATTATGAGGCGGACAAGCCTAAATATGGAATCAGTAGATCACAATAGCGAATTTAATCCAATAATATATTCAAAATAGCCTGAGTAACCAAACGATAATGCGAGTAAGACCTTTGTTGCGGTAGTCGTGTAAGCAACGGTAGTTTAGAAGACGATTGATTTTGTGTGTAATATGCACATCTGTAACTTGTAATCTTACTAAATAAAGTGATTAGAGAAGATACGATGATTGATAACAATAAATGTAAACAGGATGCAATTTCCCATGTCGACCATGGATTTTGCCTTAAGACTACAAAAATGATGTCTTAGGCTATGATGTCTAGGGCCATGATACGCAAAATTAATTCCTCATGTCATGAAAATGTTTTTTGCAGACCATCAAATGATTCCTTTAGACTATGATACGTTCAAATCATGATAGATAAAAGTTAAACCCTTAGGCAATGATATGATATCCACAGACCATGAAAGATGATGCCTTTAGACTATGATGCCTTAGGAATATAAATAATGAGTAAATAAAGTGTATCGGTAATTTGGACATCTGTTGATACTTGTGACTTGATTTGAATTTGGTTGGGCGCATGCGATTTCGGGCATAACGCGATTCTCAGGAATATGCCATAATGCAATTCTCGGGCACAATGCAATTTGGGCACAATGCGATTTGGGGCACATGTAATAATGCAATTCTTTGGGCACAATGCAATCAGAGACACTTGCAATTTTAGGCACATGCAATACCGGGCACATGCAATCTTGGGCAAATGCAATTTCAGGCACATTTAATAGTTGATTGCGGCATAAAGTAGATCGGACATTCACCTTGTTGGAAGGGTTTGTCGAGATCGATAGTGGTGTGATGATCTTTCAAGCATGGTTGAAACTGCTTTTTGTATATATTACCTTACTTTATACATTCAAAGAAACGTTCATGAATTTAAAACTTGGTGAGGTTGATCTGCTCTTTCTGGTGTGCTTCCTTTGACTCGCCATCCACACCTCTCTGGTATCTACTTAAAAGAAATATTTATAGTAGAAAGAGAGAAATTTTGAAAGATTTTGAAATTATCATTTTGAAAAAAGTGATGAATCCTTGACCATGGCATAGTTTGTGACTTTACAACATCTAACTAAGTAGCAAATCTGTTATTTTGATCTTTGTTGAAGATTTGTAGCTTGATTGCTTGTGAATTTTTGAGACCCTCTAAAAAATTATGCTCTAGTTGTTGCTTTGTGTGACGAACTATTTTTGATGGATTTTTTGAGTTCCTCTAAAAAATTATGCCCCGGTATCAAGATGTGTAAGGAGAAAGCTTTGATGCAATTTTTAAGACCCTCTTAAAAGTTTTGTCCCGGTTACCAATGAAAAGGGGAAAACGATGTTTTTATTATCATAAGACCAAACTCCATAGGAGCGCCTACGATATGCCCTCTTATACAGAAATCAGGTGTGACGTAGTCCCAAAGTTAGAGCATGAAACAAACTTAGATGCAATATCTCTTCACAGAATCTGAGTTGATAGGTTTGGGCCAAACTTCTCTGTCCATTTTTGCAAGTATGAGGGCTCCGCCTGTCAGTACCCAGAGACTATGTATGGGCCTTTCTAGTTTTGTGAGTGCTTACCCTTTGCTTCATCTTGATTTGGGAAAATCTGCTTCAAAACTAGTTGCCAAGTGAGAAATGTCTAGGTCTAACCTTCTTGTTGCAAGCTCTGACCATTCTATTTTTATGGAGCTGACCATGACAAATGGAGTTAATTCTTCTTCCATCTATTAGTGACATATTCTCTGCCCAAACTTGTGCCCATTCAACATCACTCAACTCTACTTCCTGAATAATCCTTAAAGGCGGTATCTCTACTTCAACAGGCATTACCGTATATCACAAAGTAAGGTGTGGCCCCAGTAGAAGTTTTGATTGGGGTACGATACACAAGCAATGCGAATGGTAGATTTTCATGCCAATGTCTGTGATTATCAATCATCATGCGCATTATCCTCTTGATGTTCTTGTTTACCGCCTCAACAACCCCATTCATTTGTGGTCTATATGTTGTAGAATTTCGATTACCGATCTTGAACTTCTCACACAGTAATCTCATCAAATCACTATTTAGGTTGGTTCCATTGTCTGTGATGATTGACTCAGGAATCTCTAACCTACAAATAATGTTATTTTTGACAAAATCATCCACAACCTTCTTTGTCACCAATTTTTGGGAGGTGGCTTCGACCCACTTGGTGATGTATTCAATTATAACAAGAATGAATATTGTCCATTAGATACTGCTGGCTCGATGGGTCCAATGACATCCATGCCCCATGCTGCGAATGACCAATGTAAACTAGCAACATGTAGTTCGTTGGGAGGAATTCAAATCATATCTACATGATTCTGACATTGGTGGCATTTTTGAACGTAGCGAATGCAGTCTGTCTTTATAGTTAGCAAAAAATATCTCGATCTTAGAATCTTTTTTGATGATGTGAAACTGTTCAGATGAGGGCCACACGTTCATGCATGTATCTCTTCAACTAGCTTGCTAGCCTCTCTAGCTTCAACGCACTTAGCAACCCCAATTCAGGAGTCCTCATATAAAGGATTTTTCTACTTAAAAAGAATTGAGTCGCTAACTTCCGAATGTTACACTTTTGTATATTGTTTGCATCTTCTGTATACTATTTGTGCTTCATATATCCTCGAATGCCATTGTACAAAGGTTTTCCATTAGGCTCTTCCTCAACATGAAAATAATAGGTTGGTTGCTCATATATGTGGATGTAAATAGGATCAATGTAATTACGATCAAGATGTTGAATCATGGAAGCCAAAGTGTCTAAGGCATCTACGAATTCATTTGGATCCTTGTCACATCTTTGAATTTATCTTGATACACCTTTTGCACGACCTATGCACGCACTCCATGTATGGTAAAAAATTCTGAATTTCGGTTGCCCAATTGCCTCAAGCTTAATGAATCAATAAGTCTGAATCCCCTATTATTAGTATTTATTGGACATCCAGGTTAATCTCTCATAGGAGACCGAATGTGCAAGATTATTATTCACCCATATTATTTGAACAAAGGAATCTGAATTTTGTTGATACCGGATAATGTTACTCGATTGGTGAGATCAAAACAACTCTGATGCCAAACCTGTTCAAACTTTTAGCTCTACAAAGAACATCCTCCATCCATTATATTATTCAAAAATTTCTTCCCCTACAAAAGACAATTCATTATTCGAAAATTAGGTATTTAATGGTCTATAATCTTTGTCCACGGGATTTTCTTCCATATGATCGGCTAATGCTTGTTCCTTTACTGCTTTTTGTGTAACATACATTATGTCAAACTCGCTTAATAATATCTGCCATTTAGCCAATTTACTAGTAGGCATGGGCTTTGAAAGATATACTTTAGAGGGTCCATCATAGAAATAAGATAAGTAGTGTGCTAGGAGAGATAATGTCCCAGCTCTAGGCAACCCAGGTTAGAGCACAACAAGTACGCTCCAATAGAGAGTATCAAGCTTTGTTTCCCTCCTTCCTCTTTCATTATGTTTCCCCAAGATGCAACTGAAAAATATTATCCAATACTGATATGTATAACAACAATGGCCTATCAGACTCAAATGGAACCAACATAGGAGGGTTAGATAGATAATCTTTGATCTTGTCAAATGCCGTTGACATTTGTCTGTCTATTTTACTGCAACATCCTTCTTTGACACCTTGAAGATAGGCTCACAAATTACAATAGATTGGTCTATGAAGCGACTAATATAGTTAAGTCGTCCCAAGAAACTCATTACCTCCTTCTTACTCTTTAGAGGGAAAAGGTCATGAATTTCTTTGATCTTCGATGGATCCAATTTTATACCTTGACGACTGGCAATGAAACCCAAAAGCTTTCTTGCAGGAAAACTAAGGACACATTTTTATGGATTCAACTTTAGATTATACTTGTGTAGCCTAGCAAAGAACTCTTACAAGTCATCTAAATGATTTGAACTTTCTATGACTTGATGATGACATCATCCACATAAACTTCAATTTCCTTAAGGATCATGTCATGAAACAAAATATTCGTCGCCCTTATATACGTATCCTCAACGTTTTTAACCCAAAAGGCATTACATTGTAGTTGTAGAAACCTCACGGTGTAATGAAGGCAGTTTTATCAAAATCGTCCTTGTACATGTCAATTTGATGATATCCGTCAAAGTAATCCACATTTATTATATTTCATGCTTAGCATAGTTGTCAATCAAGATGTGTATGTTGGGCAATGGAAAGTTATCCTTAGGACTAGCCTTATTGAAATCCTGATAGTCCACACATAGTCTAACCTTGTCTTCTTTCTTGGGCACTGGAAAGACATTTGCAAGCCAGGTTAGATACTGTTACATGAAGAATTCGAACATCTAATTGCTTTGATACTTATTTTTTTTTATTTTCAAACTCAACTCAGGCTTCTATTTTCTCAGTTATTCCTCACAAGGGGACATACTAGATCGGTGGGTAGTCGATGGGCTACGATTGAAGTGCTTAGCCCTGTCATTTCTGCATTGGACCATGCAAAAATATCCTTATCCACCATGAGAAACTTGGTATACTCTTTCTTGTCATCTTCTGTCATATGGATTCTTACTTGAGTCTCTTGTGTCATCTCTGAATTTCCCAGATTTATTATTTCTGTTTCCACCAAGTTTTGATTGGGTTTCTCCTTGAATTCCTCAACCCTTTTGATAAATTCCTCAGGGACCTCACTTTCTTTGACTTCTTCTAAGTCATTAATGTTAAGTTATGCCGTCCCGTTATTTGCCATAGTCTCATATTCAACATTTTTATAACAAATGTTGGGAGAAAGAATAACACACAAATAAATAAAAGATATTAGATTAATGGGACAAGAACTTTATTGATTAAATACTCCATATTTGCATAAAATTAGCATTTCAAAGTAGTAGCGGAAAAATTTGAATTTAAAATTCTTTATTGAAAAGCTTTTTTTATTTTAAAAAAACTCGATAGAAAACATCTTTCAAAGCTACTCAGATGCCCGACGAGGTCAGGATGGAGTTGAGGTCCAATTGCTGATACTAATCTTCGCCTCTTGCTTCCGCTAGGGTCCCTTTTCTCATCCTCCTTGATCATGACATTGCAAACCTTCCTTTCTTCTTTGGTAAAAAATAATCCCTTCATTTCTTCCAAAAGCTCATCCATGATGCCACCCACAGAACCTGCTGATCAAAATGATTGATGCAACGATTCTATGGGTTTATTTAATGGAAAATAGTACCCATCTCTTGGTGGTTACCATTCAAGCCACTCTTCAGTAGTGTATTTATATCCCTAGCCAAAAGTGGAGGAGCGAAAAACATGTTGTATAAGTTCGACACTCCCTTGCAATTCAGCTCCAAAACCTTTCCCAACCTCGAAACCAAACCAGGACATCATATCTATGATCTTTTGGGTACACTAAGGTTGCACTTCAATGTTGTCGACAGTCTCCACTGTTTGGTACATGATGTACTTTTTCTCCGTAAACTACAACCTCTTTATAATTCCATTCAAACGTCAAGCATTAGTGAAGAGTAGATGGAACCACTCCGACCATATGAATCCATGGACGACCTAACAATAAGTTATATGATGAGGGAATGTCCAAGACCTGGAAATCTATTGGAAAAGTGGCAGGACCAATGAGCACGTTCAAGGTTATTTCCCCAATGGTACCCCTCTGAGAGTCATCAAATGATCTCACATTCATGTTTCAATTTTGAATTTTTGTACTATCCACGCCCAACCCTGTCAACATGCTTAGAGGGAAAACATTCAAACTCGAGCCTATATGACTAACGCTTTGGTGATCACCTTGTCTTGATACTGAATTGAAATGTACAAAGCCTTATTGTGTGTAGTTCCTTCAAGTGGCAACTCATATTTGTGAAAAGATATTTTGTTGGCCTCAAAAACCTGCCCGACCATCGGGGCTACCTCTCAATGAGTGATGCTAGATGGGACATAGGCTTCACCCAAGACCTTTAAAGGGCATTCCGATGAGTTTTGGAAGATTTTAATTGTGCCAGGATTGATATTTGGGATGTGGGTTATACTCAATTGATCAATGAAAAAGTACTCATTAGCTTGAACCTTCTTCCAGATACCCTGATCTTCATAATCTACGATTGGTGCCTTGGATTTGCTAGAACTTCCCTGGACCAAATTTTTAGAAGTGTAAATTCTTCTTTATCTAGTCACTCCTACTGCAACGTCTGCTTTTACCACTTTTGTCTTTATTTTGTTGTAATCCCAAGAGATAACATGTATATCATATTGGATCAGAGAAGACACTCTACAAACAGTGAATGACGGTCTGGGCGGGCAACCTCCACCTCAAACGGAGGACGTCCTTGTACTACCATTGGTGCTTGGGCGATGGCAATCATGGTTTCTTTTGTATCGAGGATCCAGATAGATTCTTCCCAATCCTAGATATCACCAACTTCTACCATGTTGGCCTGGTGGTTAGGAAAAGGATTATTTGCAACATTCTGTGTAGGATCCTTGAGCTAGATGGACTTTGTATCAATCAGCATTTGAATCTTATCCTTCAAGGATCTTCAAACTTCGGTAGTGTGACCTTTCATCCAGAATGATAGGCACAAACCTTGTTAGGGACGCACCATTTTGCGCGGACATCCACAAGTAATGTAGGAATTGGGGTAACGTAGCCAGTTTGCTTCAGCCTCTCATAAAGTTGGGCTATGGGTTCATCCAAAGGGGTATACATTTTTGCAGGTCTTCTTTCATATGGAGGTCTATTTTGATTATTTGGCATTTGGGTGGGTGTCCGAGTTTGGAAGTATGTTGTCTGGGCATTATAAACAAGCTATGAAGCTTGAACATACTGAGGAGGAGTATTTTGGTTATATTCTAGCATGGGTTGGGAAGATATAGATGGAGAAGCTGAGGTATGTTAAGGGTATGGAGTGTGAGGATATCGAGATGGAGGTGGGTTTGTTGCCTGGTACCTCAAAGGGGTCTTGGTTCCATGATCCATCACTATGGAACATGTTTTATTCCAATTTTCTTCTATTCCGTCGGATTGCAGAGCTGTCTTAGTTGCCCGCAAGGCCTCCAGTTGATGATAGATCCACTTTTTATACCTTCCACTATTCTTTTTCCTTATTTTATGATTTTAGCAAAACTCTTTTTAGCCACCAACATTATTCTTATCATAATATTGTGGCTCTTGGGCATAGATAAAGTAGTCTTTCATCTGGGGTTCCTTCATGGGAGGTCTGGCCCTAGCCACCTCATACCTCTATATTATGGCGTAGTCTCTGAAATATTCTCTAGGTTTCTTATTCAGGTTTTGAATGTACAACCAGTCAGGTGCATTTTCTACATTAAAACCAAACCTATTCATAAAGTTTGTCGCCATGTCCACCCACTCGACCCATTTCTGAGGGTCATGCTCAATAAATCATGATAGGGCCTCCCTAGTGAGACAGGTGGGCTTTGGGATCCCTAATGCCATTAAACATCTCAAACTTTGGAAGGTTGTATCCTTCTGGAAATTTTACATCACTGTGTATGAACAAATCCTCGTATCTCAGCCCTAACCTCTTTCTTCCTTCCACATGTTGCACCCTATTGGTCAAGCTATCTAATATCTCGGTCAGTGTTTTTATCATAATATCTTTTTGGTAGGACTTTGAATCATGGAGGTCATGGGTTACAGGAGCGATTTCTATATATATGGGATTGAAGTTGTTATTTCCAAAAGTATGTGAAGGGTTTTTAAGTTGTTTTTGGAAGGGTTGGCTTGGTTTGTTTACAGTAATGGCGAAGAGGAATTTGGGTATTTTGGGCATGAAGTGGTGGGAAGATATTTGGATGAGTGGATTTCGGGTTGGGATATATTGATTGAAGGATTGTTTGGCATGGTTGTTTGGTTATGTGACAAGGATTTTCTATATTTTCTCCAAACCGGGTTCCCACAGAGATAGGCAACTTGGACCCCCTTTAGGCCAACTACAAAATCTTGTGCTCGAGAGGCGCGTATGGTTGGACCCCCTTTAGGCCAATAAGCTCGATGAAGTATAGCTCATGAACACTAACCATGGAATGACTAGGCCTCAACCACTGGTAATTCCATTGGATTTGATTTCCAGAAAGCACTCTTAGGTACATGAACCAATCTTCAGTTCCCACAGGAGCAAGAAAATGCTTCATCCTTATGGGATGACTGGAAGTTTTATTTACCATGCCACTCAAATGTCTACCAAGTTATCTCGTTTATAAAAATGTTCAGTGGCCCATAATTGTAACAAAAGGTTACAACCTTCATAATATCTTTACCATTAGCACATACGGTCAAAGCCCTTATTATTTCTGCAAGAATCATAGGCACTATAGTGTTCCTAGGATTCCCCCCTCCCCTTGAGCTAACATCCTAACCACATAACCTAGAGCGGTACTAATTTTCCATTCCTTCATAGGGAAGACTAAGGATCCCAATAGTTCGATGGCGAAAGCTCTTAGACTGTATTTCTACCACTGTATGACAGAACAACCAAAATCGGCATTGAAATTTTTATGCGATTTTTGTCACAAAAGCATGAGTACAAAAATTCCATTGAAATCCACCCAGAATCTAGAAAATCTAATTTCATATTTCGCCTCATCCCTAGACTCTTCAAGAACTTATTTGGTGATTTCTTATGCGGTACGATCATTTGGCGACCTTGGTGAGGAAGGTAAATATATTCGCCAATTTACTCAAGTGTCGGAGTTATCTCAAAATCCTTGAATTTGAAGATCAATGGGTCCCAAAATTTAAGCATCTCCATAATCATGTAGCGATCACGAGCAACAAACAAGAGGAAGGTCAACCCACCCAATAGTTTGTGGACTTAGAACTCATGGTCCTTCTTAATACTCATCCACCACTTCTTTAAAATATTGTTCACTCCCACAACCATTTGCGTGTTTGGGAAGTAGGGAGCGTCCATGACTAAAAACAAACAAAAAACAAGTTCTAAACTCCATTTTCGCAAAGTTGACTTGATTTAATTATTATGATAACATTAACACGTAAATATTCAATTTTTAAAAAAGTTGTAGGGGACATTTTGACAATAGGGTGGCTGATAATTATGTGGATTGACACCAAGGATCAAACCACCTAAGGCTTATGCATCACGTATGACCTAATCAAGATTTTCTAAGAATTGGCTTGACGCAGACTAGAAAGGGATTCTATGCGAGAAGGCACATGGTTCCACGGTAGTAAAGCTATTCTCATCAACCATCTCTCTAATAGGGTTGTTTGAAGAGAATTGGAGTATTTTTGAGATGTGCAATCACACACCATCACAAGAACAAAAAAAAATGAAGAGGGTCCCAATTGGGGGGAAAGTATGAGCGAAATGTCAGTTATCAAAACAGTAAACATTTAGAATTTAGAGGAAAAATAATAACACATAGGCAATTTATAAAGCGACAAATAAGAAAATAAATAAACATAAGTAAAGGAAAGTAAACTATAAACATATTAAAAATCATGCAAAGAAGGTATGTGATTAAACATGCAAGTAAACATACAAGGGGAAAGGGAAAGGGTGAAAAATGAAAATAAACAAATAAGGAAAAGGGAAAGGGAAAGGGGTGGAACATGGAAAATATACAATAAATAAGAAAACAAAATAATAACTAAACAAGGTAATCACCTAACAAATAATGAGATGACCAAACAAAGTACACCCCACATAAATAAGGATGAAACACATATTGGTAAGAATCCAATATCCCTAGCGGAGTCGTCATTCTGTTGTACCCGATTTTTCCCGTAAAAATGGGTTTTGTGCACGACCTAACACCTCTTTTGGAATTTGGGTATTGAAGAGTCGCCACTCAAAGAATTAAAGCGCGTTAGGGCACCTATCTAACCTAATTAATCTACTAAGAAGTGAACGAATCAGAGATCCACGTAAGGGTTTAAATTACCTCGAGAGAAAGGTGTTAGGCATCTCTCGAGGTCCACATATGTGGGCCCAGGCCGTATCTCATGCAATTTATGTGAGGGTTACAAGTAACAAATAAGGTCACTTCATTATTATTAATTAATTAACCATGCTTACTAAGTGGTAATATAAAATTAAACAATTAAGGCTTCTTTGATAATTTAATTAATTAGTTTATCAAGCTAAGCTAAGTGATATAATAAATAACAACTATTAATCAATTAGCTCATATTATCATTTTTAAAAATTAGTAAGCGTGCGATACTAGCTGATAAAAATAAACAATTAAGATCAATTTATTTATTTATATAATTGATTACGCATGCGAGACTAGGTGATAACATAAACAATTAAAATAATTTTTATTTAAAAACACGAAAAATTATGTGATATAATAACAAATTGAACATATAGCTCCACATTAGTATTTTAATTAATTATTTAAGCATGCGGGTCTAAGTGATAGTAATAAATAAAATATATACTAAGCAATTAATAAAGAGATAGGAAAGATGATAGAAATTGTACAATCATATAGACAAACAATTCTATATTTTCTTTAAACTACCCCAAATAAACATAATTAGAACAAATCAAGGGACAAAATGAAAGGGGGACTCTAAGAGACTTTTAAATCAACACTCGACTTTTAATTTTATGTCGGCCAACTTCTGTATAGGGACACACAAAATCAATATTTCTCATTTAGACTGAGTTGATGTCATCATATCCATAGGCCAACTATCCCTACCCAACCACCACATGCGTTTTGTACCTAAAAGATGTCTAATCATCACAACTTAATGTCCAAGAGGCATTGGACTTAGTTGTATGGTTTAGACAAAATAAATATAACGCCCTCCGAGACACCAAGTAGACCGTCAAAATGGGCTTGACCCGCGAGGTCAGCCCAACCCAACCCTTGAAATAAGTGGGGTTGAACTTAATATTTTTGGCCCATTTATGAACGAGGCTTTTTAGCCTGCCCCATTTGACCAGTTGACATCATATGCTCAACCCACAAGCCTTTGAGGCCAACCCGTGGGCTATTAATTTTTTAAAATATTTCTATATATATTTTAATAGTGTTTTATTTGTAAAGATTTTATGAATAATTTAAAAATTAAAAATCAAGTATTTGGCAATATCATCTTGCATGGTGAATTTTAGATGAACATGAACTTCTTAAGGAAATAATATCACATGTTGATTCAAATATGATTGATGGTGGAAGTAGAAGTGGGGTTGTGAAACATCAATTGAGGAGTCATGTAACATTTAGAAATTTAGATTTGTTAAGTATTTAGGTTGCCTTGTATTGCTGAAAATCTTTTAAACTAACTAGTTTTTTGTGGGAGAAATGATGGAATGATCAACATTTATCCGCTAAATCTTACATTGGCTATTATGTATTTTTGTAAGTATTCACCAAAGTGTGTGATTCATAAATGTATTTTTATAAGTATTCACCAAAAATTTATAAATGAATATTTATATGAAATGATGTCGTGTTTATAGATGTCAACATTCGATACTCTTTCTAAAAGAATATATTGTTCATTTTTTTTATAAAGGGTCAACCCGTCCAAACCCGTGGCCCGCTTAGGGATGGGTTGGGCCAATATTTTATTGGCTCTTTGATTAAAAGGGTCAGCCCACCCCAACCCATTTAACTCTCTAGCCCGTTTGGGTTGGGTTAGATTGGGTTGGGCCAACCCATTTTGACACCTGTAACACCAAGCAACAAGTATTGGACAATATTTGACACGTAAAGTCTCAGTTTGCCTCTACATTCGGTTACAAGCATTCTAGCAAACACACATAATTGTGAAATATCTCATGCAAAGTATGTGAACATACGAATATTTGAGCAAACAACAAGACAATATTTTAATAAAAGAACAAAAGATATAGAACAGTGCAGAGTTTATTTACTTATTATTTTAATAAATTTTATGGGGCCAGACAATTTTTACAATGCAAAAGTTAAGATCGAGCAAAATTTTATTAGGATAGAAAAATTTAAGTGAGAGATTATGCAGAATAGCGTGTTAATGCAATAGTAGATTAGACTATTATGTAAAGATTATTTTAAATTAGCATGTAGTTAGTTATTGACAGATTTTAAAATATGTTTGGATGTAGAAAATAATTTTTAGAGAAGACTTTGAGTTGAAAAATAGTGCAGAAAATTAATTAATTTGAGCAGAGTTAATCGAAACAACATATAGTTGCAGATTTTTAAAAGACACATGCATAACACGGTTGATTTTATATAGCAGAACAATTGATTATAGTGCACAAATAAACGTTTCAGACATATTCAAAATTAAGTATGTAGAAAATAATCTTGTACAAGGGCAGACAGAAAATATGCAAATAAACTTTTAACATGTCGGACAAATGATTAATATAATCCAATTACAAATATCTAGTCTTATGTCATGGAATCTAAGGTGACAAAATTAAGTTTTCAATATAAAAACACAACATGATAATATTCAAAACCTTAATATCATTTATTTGTTTACAATTAATAAGGTGGTTAACGCCAATCCGATAACATATTAAAAGATAATATTAAAAACGAACAATTTAAAACTATAATTAAAATATAGATGATGATTAATGATGATGACATACTTTGTTTTAAATTAGTTAGATCTAAAACATATTTGTTAAAACACAGACAAACAAATGAATCACAATCCTATAAGCATATTTTCTAACACAAATAAGTTACGATAAAATAAAATTAAAAAGTAGCGTGTAACCCCTTCACCCTTAGGCGATTCACCGAGTTATTTAATAATATTAGAGACTTAGAGTTACTACAAATTTACAATACAAACTAAAAATGGAGCAAATAGAAATATAATAATGAGTTTCAGACGAATTCCAACATATCAGAGCACATTGAGAGAAAGGATGGATGCAAGACTAATATAAATGCTAAATAAGAACACTAAACAATTAAACAGAAAAAATTCTTAGCAATAGAGACAACGTAATCCAACTTTCGATCCGAACACACCAAAATAGCAAAGAAAACACTTGAATGTTTATCGGAATCTTAATTATCATAAGATTAGAGAGCATTACGTTATTATTATTCAAGTATAAGCAATGAGAGAATGTGAGGGTTAACAATAATGAAGGGAGGGGTCTTATTTCTATAGTGTAAGAGACATGGTTTAGGAAGAAAGAATATATTTTAAGGAATCAATTAAACCACAATTTCCTTATTTCAAAGGAAAGCCAAAACTAGAATTATTTTTAATTTTTTTTACCCAATATGAAATCATTTTTATAGATCCCTCAATTTTAATTAAGAAAACGCTGATCAATTAATATTTTTTTTATTTTAAGGGAGGCAAATTAGAAAATAATTATTATTTTTTACCAATTATAAGCAAAATTGTAAAGATTCCAATTAAGCAAAATGAGACAAGTAAGAATGACCCATACAAGGAAAGAATTATCTAAGAAATCACAAATAATTTATTTCCCTAACAGAGAAGAACCAAATAAGCCAAATATATGCATACCACAAATAAATCAATCTACAGGCACTTTTCAAGCATAAACATATAGAGTAGTCGCCAGTAAATAAACCACTAACAAACGATTGAAAAATAAACATTTAAATTATAAATCATCTAAATATACTGCATACCATAAGAATGTAAGTTTAACAAGTCGTCATAATGAAAAATCAAAATAAACTAGAAAAACTTCGATAGTAATTAAGTAAAGTAATTACAGTAGAAGCGACTTTGGGAAAATCAATAACACCCGGAGGATTAGTAGTCATGACAATATTAGTATCATGAATATACTTAGCCAGCTGGAGCAACTAATTAATATATCAAACCAAGTATCAAAATAAAATGTAATTCATAAAATTTGGAAAACCCAACTAGCAGTACTAAAATGAATTCTACCTATTCTTAATATGCATGAAACTTCCATATCAAAGACTGTTGGCAAACATAATTCCCACTCATCAATTAGCTGCAGAAAGAAAGAAATGAAAAAGAGCATGTGAGCAGCACACTGTATCAGCACGTGGGGGAATAAAATTAGTTAGGTTGTTAGAATATTTCTACCAGATTTAGAAAAGTGTACAACCGAGATTTTTGTGTATTTTTTTTTGCTTATTTTCCTAGACAAAATACATGTATATATAGATTGAAGTAATGATCAAAAGATCATTAGAAAATTTCCACAAACTGTCTCCTCAATTTCTTACATGCTATCAGAGCAGAAAGCTCGATCCATTTCTCACTCACTCATCATCTACAATGGTAGATTCATCAACCCTCCAACAATTCTGGAACAAGTGTTGCATTTGCAGCATCTGCTATGGACTCCAGTCACCCTTATTATCTTCTTCCCTCTGATTCTCCTGGAATGAACCTTATAAGCACTGTGTTTGATGGACGAGGTTTTCCTGGGTGGAGGAGATTGATCTTGATATCTCTTTCAGCTAAAAGGAATCTAGGCTTCATCATTGGCACTTGTCAAGCACCAACTTCCAATACTTCTGATTCTTCTCAATAGAATTGTTCTAATGACATGGTAACCTCTTGGTTATTCAACTCATTATCCAAAGAAATTGGAGATAGTGTTATCTATTCCAACAGTGCTAAGGAGCTTTTGGATAGCCTCGAACAAAGGTTTCGTAAGTCTAATTGTACCGAACTTTTTCACCTTAAAAAGGAACTGAAGGATTAGTGCAAGGTGATTTTGATATATCAGGTTATTTCACTAAATTGAAACGTTTATGGGATGAGTTGGACCCCTTAAATGCAGATATTGCTTGTTCTTGTATCTGTGTTTGTAATGGAAAATCCAAAATTTCTAAGTCTTTACAGGATCAAAGACATATTCAATTCCTAATGGGTCTAAGTGACACCTATAGTCAAGCTAGAGGTACCATTCTAATGATGAATCAACTTCCAGGCATGGATCTTGCATATTCTCTGTTATTGTAGGATGAAAATTAGAGGGAGATCTATCAATATTCTCAAACTGCTCTAGACTCTTCTTCCTTCATGGCAGGAAAGCATAATCACACTTCTGATTCTTCAAATCTTAGAAATGGAAATGGTAATAAAAATTTTAGAAACGGGTATGGTGGTCAGAGGTCTAGTGTCTACCCTCCGAAAGCTGGTTTTCCTTCTAAAACATCTAGCATTAATACACAAAGAACCAAAGGGAAGAAAAGCAAGTACGACCCAAATGTTACCTGTACATATTACTTTAGAACTGGACATGTCATGGATAATTGTCATAGATTGCATGGGTATCCTGAGGATTTCAAGTTCACTAAAGGGAAAAACTCTATGATCAAAGGGGCTGCAACTTTTGCAAGAGAGGACAACCCTTATCAGTCTTCTAAGGAAGGAGGGACGAATAACATTCAACACTTTACTAAGGAACAGTTAGCACAAATTAGTCAAATGGTGAAGGAAATGTAGATGTGGCAATCAGTGCCTTCAACAAAGATAAATGCAAATGGTGTAGCTGGTACCATCCTTAAATACTCAGGCACATGCTTTTCAGTTTTAAATTCTACAAATTGGATCATTGACTCAGGAGCATCAGAAGACACGTGTTTTGACTCTTCTTCTTTCTCCTTTATGAAACCTCTTCCTGTTCCCATTAACATTAGTTTACCTAATTCTTTCATGGAAACTGTCACTCATATAGGTAGTATTTCTGTTCTGCCTAACCTTACTCTAACAAACGTCCTTGAAGTTCCTGTTTTTAAATACGATCTTTTTTCAATACATAGGTTGTGTGATCAAATCAACTCGAATATGTTGTTTACTTCTAGTGCATGTCTCTTGCAGGACCCTATGATGAAGAGAGTGGTAGCTTTTGGTGAACTTAGAGTAGGATTACATCTTCTGTAGCCAACTAATTTTAGACCTAGTTTAAATTCTGTCAAGCAATCTATCCCTTTTTAAAAAGGGAGCAATTCCAATTTTATTCCGGTTTCTTGTCCTGTTTTTTGTGATGATCTTTCAAATGTAAGCCTTTGGCATATGCGACTTGGGCATTTTCCCCTATCCCCAATGAAATTATTTAATTTTATCAAACATTCTTCTAATTCTACTCTTATTTGTCCTATTTGTCCTCAAGCAAAACAAACCAGGTCCTCGTTTCCCACTAGTTCAATCAAAACTAAAGGGAATTTTGACTTGATTCACATTGATACTTGGGGCCCTTATAAACATGTCACTCACAATGGTTACAAATATTTTCTTACCAAAGTTGATTACTATAATAGATGTGTTTGGACATTCTTTCTAAGTACTAAAAGCAATGGTTTTCTAATTTTAAAGACCTTTTTATCCATGGACAAAAGACAGTTTAGCAAAAAGGTTAAGTGTATAAGGTCTGATAATGCTTTCGAACTTGGGAAAGGAAACCTAGAAGCTGCTTATTTGCAAGAACATGGCCTTTTACATCAACAGAGTTATGTAGCCACCCCACAACAAAATGGGGTGGTAGAAAGGAAACGTAGACATCTTTTGGAGGTTGCTAGTAGTCTATTTGTTCAATCCCATGTTTCCATTTCTTATTGGGGTGAGCATGTTCTCACTGCTACACATTTAATCAACCTTTTTCCTTCAAAGGTCTTACATGGAAAGACCCTTATAAAATTCTCTTTCACTATCCACCTTCCTACTCTTCTTTACAATTTTTTGGTTGTCTCTGTTATTGTTCCACCTTATCTCAAGGAAGGTCAAAATTTTATCCCTAATCTACGAAATGTGGCTTCTTAGGCTACCCTCATTTCCAAAAAGGGTACATAGTCATGGAAGTCACCTCTAAGAAGATATTTGTATCCACGAATGTTGTTTTTATGAAGGTTAGTTCCCTTTTGCTACCTCTTCTACCTCATCCTCTCAACTCTTCACTCCTTCTCCTTTTTATTTTAATGATACTGATCAATATCTTTTTCCCTCAATTTCCATAATAACATATTTTATTCTGTTCCTCCACCACCTTTCTCTCTTAAATGTTGTTCATCCTCCTTCACCAGACCTTGTCATTCCTCCTGTCCCTTCTATACGAAGATCAGAAAGGCTTTCTCACAAACCAGGTTATCTCAAGGATTTCACATGCAGTAGTGTTTATCTCACTAATCTTACTGAATCGTGTTTTGCTTCCCCTCCTTCTATTCAAGTGTTTTCTTTTAACACCCTGTCTGTTACTAATCAACACATTTTCAAATCCCTCACCAATTTTACTGAACCCACTAGTTACTCTCAAGGTGCTGCACACCCTGAATGGGTATCTGCTATGGCTGCAGAAATTGCAGCTCTAGAACTCAACAACACTTGGTAAGTCATTTCATTACCTCTAGGAAAGAAGGTTTTACCTTGCAAATGGGTTTACAAGATCAAACTTCTTTCCGGTGGTTAAATTGAAAGATTTAAAGCTCGATTGGTGGTGAGGGGATATATTCAAAGAGAGGGAATTGACTACAATGAAACCTTTCCTCCTGTTGTCAAAATGACAACCATTAGATGTCTCTTAGCAGTGGTAGTAAAGAAAGATCGGAAATTTTCACAATTGGACGTCAATAATGCTTTCTTACACGGTTCATTAGAGGAGGAAGTTTCATGAAAATCCCACTTGGGCTTGTTCCACCATTACCTAACCATGTTTGTATCATTAAAAGGTGTTTGTATGGTTTGAAACAAGCTTCTCAACAGTGGTATTCTCGACTTGCTAATGCTCTCAGTTACAAGGGGTACACTTCGTCTTTGAATGACTACCTTTTTTAAAAAAAAAGATCCGCAGGCATATCTTTATTATTGCAGTTTATGTGGATGATATTCTTTTAAATGGTGATGATCTTCCTGAAATTGCTGCAATCAAGTCTTTTCTCATTGCTGAATTCAGGGTAAAGAATTTAGGGGATATCAATTATTTTCTTGGTCTGGAAATTATTAGAGAGAATCAAGGTTTTATCATCAGTCAACACAAATTTGTTCTTGACCTTCTCAAATAATTTGATACTTCAAATGTTTCCTCTATTACTTCCCCTTTGGACCCCTCTATCAAACTACATATAGATGCTGATATACTGCTTTCCGATCCTACAACTTACAGGCATTTAGTAGGGAAACTAAACTATTGGACACATACGCGTCCAGACCTTGCTTTCATGGTATTGAAACTCACTCAATTTATGTAGTGTCCATGCCACTCTCATTTCTCTGCTGCTCTTTGTGTATTGAAATATTTGGCTTTGGATCCAGGGCATGGGATTTTCTTATCGTCTCCTCCTTCTTTATCTCTAAATGCTTTTTGCGATGTCGATTGGGCATCTTGTAAGGATTCTCGTCGGTCAATCAATGGTTTGTTCATTACCCTTAATGGTTCCCCCATCACACAAAAATCAAAGAAGCAAGCTCTGTTTCCCTTTCTTCAGCAGAGGGAGAATACAGGTCCATAAGAAAAGTCATTGCCGAGATCTCTTGGCTCATCCGTTTACTGGAGGATCTTTTAGTCTCACCATCATTACATGTACCTATTGACTCTGATTGTCAAGATGCGATTTATATTGCTCACAACCCTATTTTCCATGAGAGGACAAAACATATGAAACTTAATTATCACTTTGTCCGATAACAATATGCATCTAGATTGATCTCGCTTCAGTTTGTTCCTTCAAACCTCCAGCTCACAAATATCTTCACAAAGCCTCTTACTGGCGCCTCCCCTAATAGCATTATACCCAAGTTGAGGGTTTCTTCTCTCCCCTCCAACTTGAGGGGGGATGTTGGCAAACATAATTCCCACTCATCAATTAGCTGTAGAAAGAAAGAAATGAAAAAGAGCATGTGAGCAGCACATTGTATCAGCACGTGAGGGAATAAAATTAGTTAGGTTGTTAGAATAATTCTACAAGATTTAGACAAGTGTACAACTGAGATATCTCTGTATTTTTCTTTTTGCTTATATGCTTGCACAAAATATTTGTATATATAGATTGAAGATAATGATCAAAAGATCACTAGAAAATTTCAACGAACTGTCTCCTCCATTTCTTACAAAGACACATAGCAATTAAGTAGAAGAATAAAACTTCTAAAAGATGAGAATAATTTGAAAGAAATGTACCTAGACAAATCTGTTAAAGATCCGTCTTTTGACCAACTTGAAGTTTTCAAATGACTTGGCCAGAGCTTGCCTTACTCACTGGACGGAGCTTGTTGGTTTTCGCTGTCGCAGATGATGCTCTCGCTTGCTGCTGGTTGTTCCTACTGGGCGCAACTGTTGGACAAGAGAGAAGCGAGAAGAGAGAGGAGATGAGGCTGGGGCGCTGGCCGGTGCTGCTGTTGGTCGTCGCCGTTGCTGCTGTCTGTTGCTGGTTGTCCCTATCTGAGAAAAGAGAAGAGGAGGGGGATACAGAGAAGAATGAGGAAGGAGGTAGGACGGTGTCTCGGAGGATAGAATGGAGGAAGGAGAGAGACGGTGAAGAGGGGAGAGAGAGAGAGGGGGACAGAGAGACATAAGGGAGGAGAAGGAGAGACGACTGGAGAGAGGGGTCGAACGACGTCTCGCCGGAGTTTGCCATATAGGAGGAAAAGCAGCGGCGCTTCTTGAAGAGGAGCAAAAGATAATGAAAAAAGTTTTAGGGTTAGTGGTCTTTTTAGAATTAAAATAGGAAAGAAAGTTGATAGATCTGGAGCGTTGATTTAGATAGAGATGGAGGGCTAGGATTTGATAAGGATCTACTAAAAAAATGAGGGCTGAGATTAAAAGATTAAATCTTTGAATCAAATTGGATTGAGGATTGGAATGACTAAAATTGCAATAAAATTGGGTAGACATTGAAATTTGACTATGATTGAAATAAAGCTGGAATTAGATAGGCTAGAATTGAAAGGAACTAGAATAAAATGGGCTATTTTTTAAATAATTAAAGAGAAATTTAAAGAAATACTATTTAATTAAAATACTACAAATATCATAAAATTTTAATATGATTAAAATCACTTAAGTTTTAGAAAAATTGAATAAAATAATTACTTCAAAATTTTATTAATAATTTTAAAAATATCTTAATAATATTTATAATAATTTTATAAAGTAGACATACTAATATATATAACTTTTTAATGCAAAATCGACTAAAATTCTATACTTTGAATATATTTTAAAACACGTATTTAATCGAATAACATTCTAAAAATGGTTAAAGGTCGATCTAAATTGGGTGACAACATAGTTTAAGGCCTATTGATGCATATCAACAATTAAGACGTCCAAATTACCAAGTTGACGAACATGATGGAGAATATGGAGAAAATAGAATCCGCAAAATTATGTGAAACTCTTCATGAAACTCAAGAGAAAAGACTGTCCTTCGCAAAACAAGAAACAATCATCAAGGAGTTTCAAGTGTATGCCGAAGGTCTAATTCTTGTTGACAAATTAAAGGATTTCATCAAAGAGACTATCAAAGATAAATCTGAGACCATGTCTAAGTTATTACTTACATATGTAAAGTCGTATCCCAAAGAGTCGATAACCTAAAAATACATGTTGGTTATCAACCTCCTAAGTTGCAGCAATTTGACGGCAATGGAAACCCAAAAAAACACACAACACACTTCATTCAAACCTGCAACAATGCTGGAACATACGGTGATTACCTTATCAAACAATTTGTCCACTCTCTTAAGGTCAATACTTTCAATTGACACATGTACCTTGAGTCTGGTTCCATTGATAGTTGGAAACAAATGGAGCAAGAATTCCTCAAACATTTCTGTAACACAAGGCGTGTTGTGAGCTTGATAGAGACTGCAAACGCCTGTCAAAGAAATGATGAACAAGTCATTGACTTGATAAATCGTTGGAGGAGCTTGAGTCTTAACTGCAAAGATCGTCTTAATTAAAATTCAGGGATGAAATATGCATCTAAGATATGCATTGGGATCTTTATTACATACTGCAAGACATAACACCTAAAACATCTGAAGAACTAGAAACACGTACTAATGATATGGAACTGAGTATGATTTCAAATGGAGATCAATAGTTAACCAATTTCAAAACTTACAAAGAAAATATAATTGACATTGAGGATAAGAACAAGTTTTCATATGAAACCAAAACTGAAGACTTTGTGTAAGTTGTCATGCTTCTTGATATACGCACCTAAACTGCAAAACATAATGATCTTTGATGTACGAGCTTAAACTACAAATCATAATGCTCATCGATGCACGAGCCTTAAATGTGTATCATGAAACTCATCAAATTCAAGCTAAGTCTTCATGGCGTAAAACTCATCAACTTTGAGCTAAATTTTCATGTCGTAAAACTCAATGAGTTCAAGCTAAGTCATCATGTTACAAGGGTTCTGAATTTTGAGCAAAATCTTCAAGTCAAAATGCTCATTGACGCACAAGTAAAAAAAATGTGTCATGAAGCACATAAAATTCAAACTAAATTTTCAAGTCAAGAAATTTCTCAAATATGAGCTGAATCTTCAAGTCTTAAATCTCATCAAATCCGAGAAAAATATTCAAGTAAAAATGCTTCTCGACGCATTAGCCTAAGATGCATGTGATAAGGTTCATCAAATTTTGTTGATTCTTGAAGTTATGAAGTTCATTAAATTCAAGCAAAATCTTCAAATCAAAATACTCCTTGATACACGAAACTAAATGCATGTCATAAAGTTCATCAAATTTTGTTAATGTTCAAGCTTCAAAGCTCATCAAATTCTAGAAAAATCTTCATATCAAAATGCATCTCGATGCACAAGTCTCAAATGCATGTTATGAAGCTCATCAAATTCGAGCCAAGTCTCAAGTTTTGAAGCTCTTCAAATTCGAGTTAAGTTTTCAAATCATGATACTTCTCTAATGCGAGTCAAGCCCTTAAGTCACAAAAGCTCCAGGTTAAATCTTTAAGTTGTTACTTTTGTCCCTCATGAGTTTAAATTATATGGTCCAAATATTGAAAACCTTAAAATATGTGGCATAGACAAAAAAAAAACTTGCATAATTTGCATTGAAGTGCAAAGTAACTATATTTTATTGTTTCAAAATTGCAAAAGTTTTTACACATCAAGAATCATAAGAGAGTGTAAAATAAAGATGTATCATCCTGTACAAAAAGTTTAAGTAGAAAAAAAAATCAAACTTCAAGAAGTGATTTGTCAACTCGTCCTGGATGTCTTTATCAAGTTTGCATCGTCTCTTCATCAAACATCATTTATTCAAGTGAAACTTTATTGTTGACATGGGGGCATATTTTGAAGTTTTATTTAAGGAGTTGATCATATGAAAGGTAGTTTCCCTCTAGATCTAGGAAAAATTGCAGCAAAATCTCTTTCTTGCCAAAACCAAAATTAAAGAGGAAAAGACACAAATATTATTCATTGCCAAACTTCAACTACAAAGAAGATGATGTCTATGTGTGGTTCGTCATCAAAATCACAACTACACAATAAGATGCATTATGTGTGGTTCTTCATCAAAGTCACAACTGTAAAAAAAGATGCACTAAATGTGGTTCGTCGTCCCATTCACAACTGCAAAAGAAGATATCTCCTGTGTGGTTTGCCATCAAAGGTTCTATTGTAGAGAAAGATGGACTAAGTGTAGTTTCTTATCAAATCCGTAATTGCAAAATAAAATGCAGCAAGTATAGTTTGTCGTGAAAGCTGTCGTTTCAAAAGAAGATGCACGAAGTGTGATTTATCTTAACCAAAGCCACAACCGCTAAGAAAAAAATACACCAAATGGTTTCTCGCCAATTATGGATTACACCTCAAAATTTTTTTATTATGATACTGAGGCTTTTTGCAGTCCATCGTAAACCTGCAAAGAAAAGAAAAAGTGATGTGTCTCACAGTGCCGATTGCACGAAGCTTCAAATTGGCATGGTGAAAATTATAGCATATGCTCTCGCGCTCATCATGATGAATGATGTGTCAAACAGTGCTAATTGCAAGAAACTTTGAATAGGCTTGGTGAAAATTATGTCATATGCACTCGTGCTCGTAATGATGAATGATGTGTCTCACGGTTCATATTACACGAAGCTTCAGATAGGTATGGTAAAAATTATGGCATACTCTCTCGTGCTCGTCATGATGAATAATGTGTCTCACGGTGCTAATTGCACAAAGCTTTGAATCAGCGTGATGAAAATTATGACATATGCTCTCATGGTCCTCATGATGAATGATGTATCTCACGGTGCCAATTGCACGAAGCTTCAAATCGGCATGATAAAAATTATGATATATTCTCCCGCGCACTTCATGATGAATATGGTCCTATTGACTTAAGAGTTATATTTTGTCTCTCTTTGTAGATGATAAAAGATTCTCAATCAATATGGAAATTATTATGTGACTCTTCGTTAAAGATGCAGATAAGTCAACTCATGAAGACTTAAGAGTCTTCTCTCTCCATTCGAACTCTCTTACGCCAAGATATAAACGTTTTAATGAGACTCCACAAATCTGCAAAACAATAACGAAAGAATTGAAGATCAACTTTGAAAATTAATTCGCGTCAATCCATGAAGAGTTTTACCTTGATTTTTGGATATATTGTAGACTTTGATGTCTTGATTATATAGAAATAAGTGACTTGTCATTTGGAATCTCCTACACCAAGATAGCGACGTTTTGATGGGACAACATAGAGCTATTAAAAAAGAAGACATATTTTATAACAAACTTCAAAAACCAATTTTCGCCAATCCAAAATGGATGTGATTTTAATTCCGGATATGTTGTATCTCTTTGAGTCTTTATCTGGAACAACAAAGGGATCATGATTTAGCTGCTTATACATCAATTTATGAACTTTCTACCGCAGATGTGCTGTGTTGTGCTGAAAAAAAGTGACGAAAATTGAGTTCTATATGCCTCAAGTTGAAAATCTTTCATTGTAAGAGTAACTATATTTATAGAAATAAAAGCATATATATTGTGTTCCTACAAATTATAAAAAAAAAAATCATATTTAAAACAAAATTATGGTAAATTTCTTAGGAACCAAATTATGGTAAGTTTCTATAGGAATCAAGCTATGAAAAATTCCATAAGAATCAAGTAATGGAATATTTTCATTGGAATCAAATATGGTAAGTTTGAAAGATTTCATAAAAAAAAATTTACGAATGATTAAAGCCTTGTCTTTAAAGGTTCAACAATTTGGACACTGCAACAAGCCTCGAAGCAGGAGGCATTTGCAGACAGTGAAATTTTATTGATAAATCCATTTTAAATTTAGATTAAATAAATTCATGATACGTTGACCAAGTCCAAAATATATTTGAGCCAGTCCATTAAGTTGACAATATGAGTTCAAATCATGTTCTTCAAGCCCAAGGACCAAAATTGCTTGGACAAAAGTACCCCTAAAATCATAGCTTAAGCTTATATAAAGAGGTCTTCATAAGAGCAAGAAAAAGAAGGAAGAAAGGAAGAAGACACATACAGAATCCTTTCTCTTCAGTGGTGATTTGCAAGTCTTCCACATACAGACAAATCTTAGCTCCAAGTGTTGAGCCGCAAGTACAAAGAAGTCTTTCCTCCAAAAGTTAAGCCGCAAGTACTCCATCAAATTAAGAACATCAATGAAGAGAAGAATCAAGGGATTACATATATTTTCTTAAAGATTTTTATAAATATGATAACCTTCGCATAAATTCAAATAGAAATACTGTTATTTTCTTTCTATTTTTCCGTTCTTGATTATTATATTTCATGATTGAAACTTTAGACACTTCCATAAATATTCAAAAGTCTTATTTAATTTCATACAAATTTACAGACTAATAAAATATTTATATATTGTATTCATAATCCAATGCCTTTATTACATTGAATGAATTGCAAGCATATTAAAAAGTAGCAAATGTGAAATTGGAGTAACAATAACCTACAATTAATTTCTACATTAATTTCACCAATTCTAATATTCATTTGCGTTCATTCAATCTTTCAAGCGTATGATTAAGAAAAGAACATAATTATTATCCAAGTGACTTTATCTATCACAAATCCAAGTAAGAGGGATGTTCGAACCTGTATAAGAACGCTATAGTAAACTCTCTATAAATTGATACTCGATAAATAATGATCTCTCTAAAATAATATTTTTTTCGGTCCTGACTTGGGTCAATGGAAAAAATCATCTATTTCGATAAGACAGTAATATAATATATTTTCAGAAGACCCCTATATAAACATATGATCATTAGTGTCATAAGTTAATAATTCTTTAAATATGCAAATATATCTAAGACAATTTAGTAAAATATAATTCTATTGGGTTTTTTTTTCTTAAAACTTAATCTAGTTGAAGCTCATCTCTAACTTTTCTCATTGCATCTATGAGCTCTAGTGTTGTCATTTCAAATTGTACCATAAAATTATGAAGAGTTCTAGATGTGATAAGTGTTTCTTTACATTTGTTTGATTTCAAATATATTGTATCATCTTCAACATTGCTTTTTTAGGGGTATCCACAATTTCTTCTATGTTCTGGACCTCTTAAAGTGTTTCACTTCACCCGGATAATCCAACATGTTATTGACACCCATTTTATTGTGGTAATCGAGATCATTAATCTACAACTCAAGTTTATTAATGACGTTCTTACAAGTAGGTTCATTCAAATTCTCTGAGATTGCATCCTCCGAACAAATTTTACATTGTCGAAAACAATTTGTTATTATCTTTGACTAAACATTTTTTGTTCAGAAGGGATTGTAAAATTGACAGCATCCAAAACATTAATCTTTACTGGATCAGTTTGTCCCATTTCTTAATCTTCTAATATCCTACGATAAAATTTGTTCGATAATATATCTTGAAAACTCTTAATATCCCAACATCACAATGTTGAAATTAATAAGATAAAATGATTTTGATGAATTTGTACTTTATGTATAATATATTTTTATGTGAAATCAATAAACATGATACATAAATTAGTAAGATGCAATGATTATGATCTATTCAAAATTAACCTCACTAAATCTCAAATCATTCTTTAAATTAATAAATATTAATATCGATTAAATAATATCTCTATCAAATAATAAAATTTCATGATCCCAAACTATATTAATTTATATAGGTGTTACTATAAATTTTGAGAATCCATAATACACTAAAAATAGCATAAGAGGATAGATAATTATTTGGATTTAGAAGGCAAATCATGGACTAGGAAACTGAAGTACAACAGATGAGTTTACTCGCAAGAAGCAGAGGAGGATTATCTAAGATTACTAGTTGTGCCTTTGCTATGGTTGTGTAGATGGTGTGGCAAGCTAGAAACTACATTCGTTTCCAAAGACGACCATTTCACTCTGCATTGTTCGTTAAAGATATGGTGCTACATATTCACATGAGCGGAAGAGACATTGCTACTTGAAAAACGACCCTAGACAAGTTAGCAGATTATCCTGGTTAAAGGTCACAGGCCTCTTGATTAGTATGTCATAGTTTTTGAAGGTTTCTGATCTTATGTAGAAGCAGCTTGTCCAGGCTCCTAGTACTATCCTGTAATTTTTTTTGGTTATGAATATATGCTAGTGACAAAATAAAAAGAAGATAATTATATGGATTATAATGAATCAACAGATAATGTATAAGATCTATCTCATAAATTATCGGCATGATACATAAATATGCCTTTAACTTGATTTCGAATCATATTTATGTCCTTCAATTTTGGATACGCACAAGTAAACACTTAAACTTGTATAAAGTTGAACAAATATACACGCATGTCCTACATGTCATTTTTTGTCATATGTGGTGTCCTACGTGTATTTTGCTACTCATGTGTTTATTTATTTAAAAGTAAGATAGTTAAACAGTCTGTTTGTGTATTATAAAAATTAAAGGTCAAACTAAAAATTTGAAGCTAAATTTAAAATTCAATTATATGTACTATGCCTAAATTATCACATAACATAATACATAGTGATTTTAATAATTGAAATCCCTATTAAACTATTCAAATTTATTTATAAATACCTTCTCAAACTAATGGTCTATGTACCCTTTGACACTAAAGTCTTGCATATGGCAGAGCCAATAAAGCCACTGCCTCTGATCCTATGACTACAATCCGTTTAAAAAAAGAAAAGAAAAATAAAGATAGATAAAAGAGGAATCAAACATATAAAATAAATAAATAAAATAGAAAATAAATATGAAAGAGATAAACAACCTAATTTTTTCATAAATAATATAAGTCTTTACTATTTTAGAACATCTCAAATGAAGTCCTATTATCTATTAAAAATCGTAAATTTGCAAAAACACAAATATCATAAATGGATTATAATATACTCCATAAACTATAAAGGTGAATTGAATTTAATCCTTGCAAAACTATTTTTCAAATAGTTTAAAACAACTCCATAAAAAGGCACATGAATTGATATAAAGATGAAAATTTGAGCAATTCAACTTTTTAGATAAAACTAAAGAAAGAAGTTTCAAATTTAAGACTATTAAGAAAAATATGAAAGTAAATTTAGACAGAAAATTGGCATTACCTTTAAAGAAGTGTTGTAGTAGAAATATTAGAGTCTCCCATAAACATGTTAAGAATATGAATGTGAGTATGTATCAAGTCATTTCTTCACCATTATTGAGATCCGAGAACAAAGAAAACAAAGAGAAAAGAAGAGTGAAAAATTGTAGGCAGTAGATTTATAGATAAAAACTTGCGAAGTTATAACTACATCAAATTTACTCCGAAATAAGGGCACGGGACTTGAGGTTTCTTACTAATTTATTTAAAAATCTTTCTAAAGTAGAAAACTAAAAATATAATGTAACATTTAAAAAATGGAATAGTAAGTCTTGTTTTTTGATATATATTTTTTAATTTAATAATTGATAATTTTAATTACTATAAAATTAATTTGAAATTTTTTAATTAGTTTATAATTAAAAAAGTTCTAGCAGTTTTTAATTTAAGATAGAATTGAGAAGTTAGTAGGTAGTTATAGTTGATCTTTTTTCTCGTTATTTGACATAAACTTTTAATTAATTTTTATTATGAAAGAAATCTCACAATAATATAAGATGATAAGAAGAAGATAAAAAGTACAGGCAGAAGATTGAATTTTTCTTATTCAAGTGTGTCTTTTAAATGATGAGTGTATAGATGAAAGTCTAGTGAATGAAAAAGAGTACACATATCTCAAAATATGTTTTGAATGTTGCCTCGTTAAAAATCTCACTAGGAAAATCTAACTTGGGACAAATCATAGTTAAGGAAAAAAGTACAACATGTATTTCAATCCCCCGATGAAAGCTCCATTTGATATCTCATAGACGACACATTCCAATCTTGTTCTCAAATGTTGATATTGGCAATGCCTTAATGAATAAATCAACAATATTATCGCTTGGACGTATTTGTTCAACTTCTATCTCACCATTTTGTTAAAGATCATGTGTAAAAAAAACTTTGGTGAAATATGCTTTGTCCGGTCTTATTTGATGTATCCTCCTTTCAGTTGAGCTACACATGCAACATTATCTTCGTACATTATGGTTGGTATATTCTTTTTCAAAGAAAGCAACACATTTTCTGAATATGGCGGGTCATTGATCTTAACCAGACGCACTCTCGACTTACTTCATGAATTGCCATCATTTCTGCACAATATGAAGCAGTAACTGCCAATGTTTGCATCATTGTTTGCCAAAATGTTCTTGTGTTTCCACAAGTAAATAAATGGCCTGTTTGAGATCAATTTTTATACAGATCAGAGAAATATTCATCATCTGCGTAATCAATACTTGGATTTATCATAGAGTAAATCTATGTCCAAGGTCCCCCCGAAGATATCTAAATATGATTTAACACCATTCCAATGTCTTTTTGTTGGAGAGGGGACCAAATCTTGTCAGTAATCTCACTGTAAAACATATATATGATTGAGTATTATTAGCAAGGTACATTAGTGTCCCGACTGCACTAAGATATGAAGTTTCATCACCAAAAGGTTCTTCATCCTTCTCTGGAGGTCTAAATGAATCTGTATAAATGTCAAGCGATCTTACCACTATTGGGGTACTTAATGGATGTGAGTTATCCATGTAAAATTGCTTTAATATCTTTTTTGTGTATGTTGATTGATTGACAAGTGTTTTATTTAAAAATTTTCAATTTATGCCAAGACAAGACATTGTCTTGTCGAGATATTTCATTTCAAATTTGATTCTAAAAGCTCTTTATGAGTGCCAATGATGTTCAAACCATCAACATAAACAACTATTATAATAAATTTAGATTCGACTATTTAATTAAAATACAGTGATAAATCGAGTTTTTTTTGTACCCCTTCTTTAGAAAATATTCACTCAAACAATTGTATCACATCCTCTCTGACTATTTCAATCCATAAAGATTTCTGAAACTTTATTGAAAAAGTTTCTCTTGAATTTTTGTATGCTTTTGGCACCTCGAAAGCTTCAGAATTTTTCATAAAAATGTTGTGGTCCAATGAGCATTTACGTTCATTAGGAGCATTTCAATTTTTCATAAATTGCCAAATTTATGAGATATCTGAAGGTGATTGCATCTCAGGAGAAATGACTCTATGTAATCAATTTCAGGTCTTTGAGAAAAATCTTGAGCAACAGGTCAAGATTTATAACTAACGACTTCATGTTTTTCATATATTTTTTGTGCAAAAATCCATTTGTACCCCACTGGCTTGATATCTTTTGGTGCTCAAATTATTGACCCTAAAGTATCACATTTTTCTAGTGAAGTCGATTTTGCTTGAATTGTGTTCTTCTATTTTGTACAATCACTTCTCTATCTATATTTGTCAATAAATTTTTGCTCAAAATCTTCATCTTGTATTTTTCAACAGGAACATTACAGGCAAATATATTGTCAATCACAACACCATTTCAGTTCCACCTCTTTCTCGTCGACACATAATTCATTAAAATTTATTTATTCTCATTATATTCAGAATTTTGAACCTCCTCAGAGGTTTCATCATGTGTTATGACTCGGGTCTATTCTTGAGAAATTTCTTTCACCTCATTATCATCTTAATCACTTTCTTCTTTTCTTTTTCGAAGATTGTATCCTTGAAATCAATTGATCTACCAAACCTCTAATGTGGTATGGACTCATTTACCTTAACAATTTATTTTGTCGGGACATCGAGCATAAGCATTAACATCTAGCATATGCGTCAATAATTCTGGAAAGATCATTAAAAGAATCTGGCATTTGATTCGCAATATTCTGGAATAAATTATTTTTTGAATTTTTTGCTCACATTGATTTGTTCCATGATCTAGATGAGATAGTAATGATAAATTTCAATCTATCTCTTTTTCAACTGCTTATGCTCTCTCCCTAATGTTGGGTATATTGATTAATCAAAATAACAATAAGAAAATCTTGTCTTAAATATTTTTCAGTCATACATTTCAAATATTTTATTATTGAAGAAGATTCATACCCAACATATACTCAATCTTCTTTGGGGACCCATTTTTGTGCTTTCTGTTGGAGCAATCGACATGTATCACTTATCCAAAAATCTTAAGATAGTAAATATTTGTATTTTTACCAAAAGCCAATTGTAATGAGAGAATTCATGATAATTGGGTCGTCCTTATACGCAAAAGTATTGCTGCATGCAAAATAGCATGCTCCTACATATACAAAAAACAATTTTGTTCTCATTAGTAATGACCTAGCTATCAATTGTAGATGTTTAATCAATGATTATGCTAGACCATTCTGAGTATGAACACGAACAATTGAATGTTCAACTGTTACTGTTATTTCAGTAGACATACAATAATCATTAAATGTCTTAGATGTAAACTCACCAGTATTATCTTGATGTATTTTCTTTATTGTATAGTCTAGAAATTGTGCTTTTAGTCTTATTATTTGAGCTAACATTGCACAAAATTCATGTTGCGAGTTGATGATAAGCACACACATGACTATCTTATAGAAGCATTTATCAAGATCATATAATATTTAAAGGGTCCATATGCAGGTTGAACTGGTCCACATGTATCACCATGCATACATTTCAGAAACGCAGGGAATTCAATTCCAACCTTGATTATTGATGTTTTAATGATCAACTTTCCTTGAGAATAAGAAACATAAGAGAACTTCTTTGACTGAAGGATATTTGGACTCTTTGAGGTGTGTCATGTGACTTCTCAATTATTTTGTGCATCATATTAAAATAGGATGGGCCAGCCGGTCATGCCAAATGATAAAATAAATAAAATTAAAAAACCTTTTATTTACTACAGTATGTGGTTCAACTGTACTTATACTTGTACAGTACAACCCATGAGAAAGTACAAGTAATTTTTCATGCACAACTTTCTCCTCTGTATTAACTGTAGTAATATAAAGGTATTCAACTTTTCCTTCATTAGCAGTCTCAACATGATAGCACTATGACGAACAACTATGAATAAGATCGTCATTCACTGTCCTCATTTAATTTTGTACTATCTGATATTGTGTTAACATATGTCATTTTCATACTCAAATTAGAGAAGTATTTTTTTCTCTTAGTATAGTATGTGTTGTAGCAATATCAAGAAGACACATATCTCCATTATTCATCTTGGATCCAATTGACAACTGAAAAATTATATTCGTTTTCATTAAAATAGAAATACCTAAAAAAGAAGTACAAAACAAAACTAACAACGAAAATTTAAATGCTTCAACATAAGAGCATGTAATTAAATCACATGAGTAAAATAACAACACACTACATTCCCTAGCTGAAAGATCAAATATCAGTTTAGATCTCCAAATAAATTATCAACTTCCATATGAATAATATCACCAAGGCCACAAATACATCATCCTTTAAATCCAAATTTGCTTCAACATTATTATCATATTTTTGAGATGTTCTCGGCTAATCATCATCTTTAAGTCACATGTGACTTAGCTCGAGCATTGGAAGAGGAGACACTGCCTTTATTTCCTTTTCTTTTAAAGGAATTTTCGTAGAGCCTAACAAAATTTTTAAGTATGCGATATTCGTTATTTCAATATTTATGAGTGCATTCATGTGAATATCTGTACTTTTTAGATTAATATTTGTGTATTTTATAACTTACTTTGTCAAATTATAATTCTATTTTTCTTTAATTTGTAGGATGAACATGCATAATTAAACCATTGCTTCAAGTACTATTGGTAGATTGAACTATTCAAAAATTATAACTAGTACGATTAGAATATATTTAGTGACTTGCTTATTAGTTTTTCTTACAAGTACAAACATATGTGGAAGTATTTATTTCTTTGAAATATCAATCTTATATGAGCATTGCAAACTTCTATAATTATTAATCTAATATTTGTGAAAAAATTGTACAAGAAAAGTGTATTGTGAATATAGTAGCTATTCACAAATTGTTGCTACAAGTGTAGAAAATATTGTTTAAAATTTCTAAAAAGAAAATGTGTATTATGTATGTAGAAAAAACTCACAAATGGTTACTAAAGATATATGATAAATATGTGAGCATGAGTGGAGTTATCCTTGCCCAAAGGGTGTCAAGCGACACCCCTTCATCTAAAAATTACGTTGTATAGATAGGTTAAATTTTAATTTTGGTCCTATTTATATTAGAGGTGACACACTTTAACACAAGATGAAGAGTTATCTCAGTGGTAGAGGGGCTGCACAATATCTCCTTAATCATTGACCTTGAATGTCAGGAGTGTTTTTTTTTTAAAGTAAAATTAAGACTTCAAGAAAATCTTGTCTTTAAAGTTCACAAAACTAAAGTGTCTTTTCATCAATTTTTAAGCAATTGACTCAAATAAAGTTCACTTTAATATTTTATTTTTAAAAAGAAAAAATTTACTTTAGGGATTAAAGATAAAATAACTTAAATGCACAACTTTAAGTTTCTTATTGTCTACTCTTCCCTACTATTTTTAAAAATCACTTAAATTCCTTTTTTCTCTTGTAATTATAATCTAGCAGATACATAACTCACTCTTTCCTCCCTATAAATTTCATCACTCCCTATGTCATGCCTTCTCTTCACAATTACACTTAATTATCTTTTAAGTTACAATCAATATTCAAATTCATTTTCAAAATTTTTTTCTCCCTCAATCAAACAAATTCCAAATACTAGTCTTCGCTTTTGAATTTCAGTGTTCAAAATTTTTCTCTCTCAAATTTGTCTGATACTTTGATATATAGTCTTCTTCTTACTCTCTCCGAAAGTTTCTCATCTTTTGACTTTGATTTTTATTTTGTTTCATTATTTTTCTATTTCATACACATGGATCATGATAAAAATTTGAAAATATAAGATTTTTATAACGAAGATTGGGAACATAATAGAGTTCTTTTGCATAATCCTTTGAAATTGAGGAAGGAGCCGAACAAAGATATTCTGGAATCCTCTAAACCAAAGGTTGCAACCCCCCCCCCCACCTAAAAAAAGGGGAAAAGATCAACAACCTTTATTTATATTCACACATTTCTTAGGGTATGTCTTGTTATTCTTCCTTAAAATTGTTTGAGAGTTATAGTACGTTTGGTATATATCAATTTTAAATTTGATGACACATGAGTTAAATGTGTTTTAGCGTTTAGTAGATTTGGGTTATAAGTTGATACATTCAAAAATCCAATATTTGTCTGATACATATCGATTTTAGATTTAATGTATGTGTTATAAACCCTTGTTTTATATGTTTATCTAAAAATTTATAATGGAAAATATTTTTGTCAAATTTAACAAAAAAATAGTTGTTGTGTTAGAAAGTGACACATTTTATATATTTTATCATGTTTTTTTTAAAAAAATAAGTTCTACTAACATTCATGTATTAGACAATTGAAACTTTGTCTCATGTATCAGACAGTTGAAATTTGTGTATCAGAATATTTGTGTTATGTATCATTGATTGTTTTGTAGGCAGTTAAAATTTGGTATCCTTTTATGCTATTTGTGTAACAGAATGTTTGTGTTATGTATCATTAATTATTGTGTAGGCAGTTGAAATTTGGCATCCTTTGAGTTATTTATGTATCATTATGTTGTATCATGTATCATTAATTGTTGTGTAGTCTGATTTTATTTTATTTATGTTTATTGAATATCATTACAAATTGTATTACTTTTTAAAAACTTACAGTCACTGAAGTACTAGATAAAAAAGATAGCAACACATCCCATAAGGTTTGATGTCCATTTTAACAACTTTTTTCAAAAGGATTTTCAAGAGTCTATAGGGGAGCATGTATTTCAACTATTTTGGGCTACAATATTTAGAACCTTTTTAGATATTCCTAAATGTAATTTTTAGGGCCAAATCACTAAATGTTTACTGTTGTTAGAGTTGGAACATAGAAACTCTAATGTGTTGCATATTAGACATACAAATGGGGGTAAAAATTTGGGATAAATGAATTTGCAATAATAAGTGGACTTAAAGTTAAAGGAAGTACCAAAGATTTTGAATACCCAGAATCAACTCTTTCTATGCTATTCCAAAAGTATTTTTCCGGTGCAGTGAATAGTGTTAGCAAGAATCATCTAGTCCAACAATTAAAGATGGGCAACTGGGAGAACAATCAGGATGCACTCCAAATGTCTATCTTGTACTTATTCATACATTTGTCTTAACTCAAACTTATAATACATCTATGTCGATTGTCGATTTTTAATGGTTGGAGATGGTAGATATCGAGATCATCCTTGAAGACAAATTTGATTCTAAAATCTCATCATTTCACTTAGACACGATTTCAGTATTAGCAAACAATTATATCAATTATATGAATTGCCTTGTCCACTTAAGGTATGAATACACGAATATGCCAGTAAAATCCTTAAATTGCTGTCAGAGAACGGAATGTCATCCGAAGAATGTGCAATTGTAGATTTGTGTCTGATAATACAAAGTTTGAAATTCTTATGTCTAGCATTTTTCAAGAGGTAACATTGAATCCTTTTTTATATTGTGAAAATTAAAGGTTCCAAGTTTGTTCTTTTAATACCATTATTTTCTGTGTTGTGATACATTATTTCGTGTCTTAATTATTTTCTGTTATATGATACATTATTTTATGTTAATATTTCAATTATTTTGTTATTGTAGGATGGATGTTCAAACGTTGTCCCAATAACGGAGGAACCTGAAGCTTTTGTCTTACTTAAAGTTGAACATGCTCCTTCTTCTTCACCCCCCTTATCAGCTATAAATCCAATTGTAATACAACCGAATGATGAAGATGTTTTTTGTGATTTTTCCACTAGACCTTTGAAAAATTCTTGAGGAGATATTCTAGAGTCTCTGATACATCACCTCCACCACCACCAAAAAGAACAAAAAAGTGGATACCCCCAAACAAAGGTTTCAGAACCCAGTCAGCCTGATCAATCAAATGTCTCTCCGACCCTAGCTGCTGATTACATAGTTCTATTCCAGATGTGCGTCTGACTACGGCTGCTGATACACTCAAATTATACTTCCCTTTAGAAGTATAAGCGATCATATCAAGTAAAGAACTCAATGGTTAGGTTGGGTCGATCCCACGAGGAAAATGGTTTAGACTTAACTTTAGTCTACAATTACGTCTATTTAGTCAAACGCTTTTCGAAAACAATTAATTAAAATGGGGGGGGGGGGGTTGTGAAACAAAAATGTTCAATTATTTCTAAGTAAAACAAGTAGCAAGATTAATACTTTGGTGTTTATCAAGTGATGAGAGTAACTAGGGTGTAAGTGTTCCCCATAGGTTCATAACGCGGAAATCCTATCTATAACAATTCTTTCCTAGTGTCTTGCATAAAAAGTGGTAAGTTATGTATCTCTAATTCCTTGGTCCGGCAACTAGAGAATTTCACTCCGTACCTTGGTCCGGCTACATGTGTTTAAATTACTAACCCTTACCTTTTACCTCATATTAAGCATCATATTCGATGCATGACTTAATTACTACTTTTGACCAATAAAAACTAGCTTATTAGATAGTGCATACTAAATATATATTGATAATTCTTTTCCTATCAACTACCTCCTAGGTCCGGCAAGTAGAAGTAGGGCAAGTTCTAATGCGTGTACTCGTTAAAAAGACTTCTAAATTAAAGAATTATCAATACATACAAGAACCTATTCTAGAATTGTTATTTAGGTAGTTTTACCGTTTAATTACCCATGGTTCCCACAACCCTAGTCATGGATTATGTTACCCATGCCTAGAAATACACAATTCATGGTTGTTAAACAAGAGTTCATGTACCTATTTTTACAAATTTGAAGAAAATCCAGAAATAACACTTGAATTAACAAAAATATCTCGAGAATCGATTCCGGAAACTTGAAGTCATTCCAAAATCCCAAGTTCAACTTCCAATAACAAGAGTATGAAAAATAACAAAAAGTCCAACCCAAAAAATGAGGTTTGTAAACCTATTTATAATAATAAAGTACTAAATTAAAAGGAGTTCAAAATAAGGAAAGTCTGTCCAGAAATGCGTCTTCAATCGACGACACCACTGACGACGGACCGTCAACTGCCTTCGTCGGTCCATACTTAAAATTTTCTTCAGCCTTTATCCTTGCATCTTCTCTAATCCAATTGACGGACCAAAAACAAGGTTTGTTGATACACTTAGGATCCGTCGATGCCTCCGTCATTCCACACTTAGTTTTTCTTCAAGTTTGGGTACCAGGATTAATCTCTGATCTGATCGACGGTTTGCTTGGACGGTACGTCAGTCAGTCGATGGATCGTCTATCCTTCCGTAGCCCCACATTTTATCAGAATTCCCTGAGTTTCTTCCATATACTTGGATCTCTAGTCAATGACCACCACCTACGGACCGTCGATGGCTTCGTGGGTCACCTCTTCTGCACAATCTTCTGCATTTCTATTTTGGATGACTTTTCTGGAAAACACAGAAAAAAACCATTAGAATTACTACAAAAAGTCCCTAGACACACTAAACTTAAGGAAAAAGCAATGAAGGTACCGTGAAACCACGATATATCAACACCCTCAACTTAAATTCGTTGTTTGTGCTCAAGTGACAAACTATGACTCACCACAACACCTTTGTACAAAAGTATCCTCATTTAAGCTTTCGCTATCATATGGATATCAATCCCTATTATTTTCATTGCTTTTATGCATGATATCACTCTTAGGCTCACTCATGTGGATCAGGCCATGACACATACTCACCACGCCGACACCTCTACTCGTTTATCTCTCACAAAAGCACTAACTCTCTAATATTGCAACTAGTATTCTCATTTCAAAAGATATCCTCCTTTTTTTCACATTGTGGCTTCAAATTTGAGTATGAGTATCATTATTCAATACTCAGTCTCAGAACAACTTCACACCTAATTGATACTTGTTACCATAGGCTTGCCCTTATTTTCACTACTTTAAGTTCACCATATTAGACTCTTAGGATCACGATAGGACTTCCTTGGTTTGTAACGTAGGCTCAGGGTCAGGTATGGTACATATGGATGCATTTTAGTGGCTTGTTGCACTTCTTGACATTACGGCTAAGCGTCGTACCTCTTTTATTGTTTATTATATCCTATTCTTCATTTTCTTGTATTCTTTACCTTAGTTTCTACTTTCTTCCTTCTTTTGTGCTAATGAATCTTATTTTATGATTATAATAATAATAATAATTATTATTATTATAATAAAGAAAAGAAAGAGTGAAAAAGAGAAGTGACTCAATCAAAGATGAAATCAAGTGAAGAATTTGAAAGAAATAATAATAATAATAATAATAATAATAATAATAATTATTATTATTATTATTATTATTATTATTATTATTATTATTATTATTATTATTTCTTTCAAATTCTTCACTTGATTTCATCTTTGATTGAGTCACTTCTCTTTTTCACTCTTTCTTTTCTTTATTTTTCTTTTACATTAATCTTCTCAACTCCACTTTTTGGAACATTACTCATAATATCCACCCTCAACTCATGGCTTTGCCATGAGTCAAGATACACAATACCCAAGGTTGGGTCAGGGCCAAGACGAGATTGATTTCTGCATTAGCCACCCTCAACTTATGCTTTTGGCCTAAGTTGAGGTGCACATGTCCAAGGAGGGACCAGTGCCAACACATTATACCCTTAAAAGACGAGTTGGTGTAAAAATAAAAGTCCATTGTAAGGTCAAATCATTTGGATAAAAAAGTGATTAATTTAATTTGATTTTCTTTTATTCAAACTAAAGATTGTCTAATTTGAATAACGGCCTATGATCCTTTCCTAATTGTCTAAAATAGAATACTTTTTGCAGGATTAACCGGGCAAGTTCTAGCTAGGTACCAATAGTGGAGTATTCAAATTCTCTTACGCTCTCTTAACACCTCATTACCCTACCAGATTATTGGACTCCTACTTCGAGTGTTAGATTGAGGGTCATGCAATGATGTATCTCTATGTCTTGCTTAGAGCCAACACATTCAACATTCACTATGCCTAATCATGCAAGCATTCTTTTTAGAATGGGAAATCATTGTATTTATCCATCATGCTTCAGATTTCACATTCATACTTTGTACAAGATAGTAAACATGCCGGTTAAACAGTAAAATAACCAGTATCTTGGGGCAAAAGAGCACAAGCAAGAAAACCCCAAAAGAGGATCGTGAGTTGGGCTACTCACACTTCACCCTAGCACTCGCTTTCCATTTACCCCACCCAACAAAAAAGCATGCAATTGTATACAATGCATAGGAAATATAAGATTAAGTGGTAGGTGAAGCAAACCTGAGGGGCATTCCACCGGCGATCAACAAGCTGGAGGGTGCAGTTTCCTTGAACCCGCTTCATCAGTAGTAGGGACACCATCAGTAGTGTTCGCATCAATATCAGCACCCTCAGTGGTTCTCCTCTAAACATCATCAAGCCTGGAGCTAGACACCCCAACAACTAACTTTACGCACCCTCATCTGCCGGGCCTCCTCATCTGCCAAAGAAACTCTTCTCGTGGCCTCCAACTCAGTGCACTCCTTTTTCATAGACCGAGCCTCCTCACTCTCTCAGGACCGATGCCTCTTGGTACGCCCACGTGGTGGGGGTAGTGGTGTAGTAGAGGTAGTGAACAGTGCAGCAAGCACCGTATCCTTAGCAGGCTCCGTAGGGGTGGCCTTAGACTCGAGCATCCGCACATCCATAATGGCATCCACATCAGCCCTCAGACTCACCACATCAGCTTGGAGAGTCTTCAAATCAATAGTGGAGGCTAGCCGGGTGAGGAATCTCAACTCAAATGCATCGAGGAGCTAGTACACCGCCAGAATCTGCCGCTCAATCTGATGGGAAATATTCTTCTCAATCTGATCCTCAGCCTTATCAATAGCTTCTGCATCTAAGGCTGGATATAATGTAGCACTGTGGCAATTCGGGACTCTATCTTCTGTACCCTAGCAATCGAGACTAGTGCTGGTGATGGTGTTGATCGGGAGGAACTCAGTGCTCTTCTAGTGCCTGGGGAAAACTCAACCGGGGTGGTGTCGGTAGGCTCTGAAGCAGCACGATCAGCTCCTTGGGCTTGCTCTGCCGTATCTGCGAGGTTTTCACCCAACAAATGTACCTCTACTCGGGGCCCCCTATTTTGTGCCGCCTCATTGGCCTCATCCTTGATGAGACCGAAGTCCACTTTCCCAGTACGAGTCTGGAGAACATCAATGTACCAAATGGGCACTCCAGCAGCGCTGCACAACTCCAAAATCATACAAGGAAAGGGGTAATGGCCGAGGCCTTAAAATCCCTCTCATGGATGACTGCCAGCAATAGCCTTAGAAAATCAACCTCGAATCCCGTGACCATAGCAGCAACCAAGACCACTCTATCCCATGTAAGTATATTGTCTGCAGCTGCGGGGATAGGCGGTGGTGGACCAAAAGCTATATGAAATTGGCTGCAAACGTGAGGTTGGCCTTTTTGATAACACCTCTGTGATCCAGCACCCAGTCTGCGCCCTCACGGTCTACGGATATGTGGTGGGCTATCTACCTCTTGGTGGTCTCTCTCAGATTCTTGTCTCACTGGAAATGACCCTGCTTAATCACATCCCACCTATAGTCAAACTTGGGGGTTAGGGTGACCATGGTGGCATCAGTATCAACACCGTATAAGAAACGGCTAATGGTGGGAATAGAGATGTCCACCCGGCGTCCACAAACTCGAACATAGGTAAGTGGTGCCTATTTGGCGGGATAAGACTTCCTGTCCAAAGAAGCCGTAAGAGTTGCTACGTAAGAAGCATATAAATATCGCACCAACTCCTCACTATAGCGTCCATCTCTCGTAACCATCCAATCGAGCTGGTGGCGGGTGAAAATATCATGTATGGAAGGGACCGTGTGTAGAATCCATGTAAGAACCCGCTGCTCAACTGTCAGAGTCCGAATCATGACGCCCTTATCATTGAGCATCTTGGCGTCCCTGTATATCTGGTGCTTCCCCTCTACGCACCACAGGTTAGGCTGATGAACAACCGGTGAAGGATCCTCATTTGGGGGTGATGGAGCAGCCTTCAAACTATAGTCCTCATTAGACGAGGTAGGGTGGGAAGGTGCATCTGTAACAGTGGCACCCTATGAACCATAACTTGAGGCGGTGGCCTCATTCGACCCTGTAGAGTGGGCTGACTCAGCATCGGAAGCCTCCTCGGAGCCAGACGCTCCTTCAGAACCCGAGGTAAACCTAGAGGGTGTGCCGGCCAGTGTGCGCTCCGCATCAAATTGGGAAGCAGTTACTACACCTGATGCCACCTTCTTCGGCGTGCCTTTAGTGATCCTAGCAGCACATGTTGGTGTTTGGGTGCCTGGTGACAGGTATTCGGGATCACGCTCATCCTCCGACGAGCCAATCACCATCCGACGTAAGGTGCCACGGATCTAGACCGTCCTCTTGAATAGACTAAATCCCGCTTGGGGGCCATTGGTACCTATAAGAGAGAGTTATTAGATTCATTTTAATCATCCTATACACACAATAGAAGCAAAAACAAAATTTGGAACAAAAGGCATAGTGAAGTGAAAAACAGGACGACGGGCACTATCGACGGTCTGTCGATAGGGTTCGTCGGTGGACACTTAGAAATTTTTTGAAGTTATAGGTCAAAAGTGCTTGCAGTTAAAAAAGACAACCGTGCAGAATGGTTCGTCGATGAAACGACGTACCGTATTCCACTTCCGTCGTTGAACACTTTGAAAAATTTACAGTACAACGAAAAATAGGGTTTCAGTTAGGAATGACAAACGAGCAGAATGGCCCGTCGATAAATCAACGGATCGTAGTCAGCTTCTGTAGTCCTAGAGTTAAGCAAATATATGGTGCAGCTATCGACGGACCCCATCGACGTTCCGTAGACGCTGTCTCATACTGTCGGTCAGAGATAGATTTTGTTAAGCCATTTTTGGCACCCATCAAAGGATAATTTCAAGCATATCAAGACATATCATGTTCATATATCAATCAACACACAATTTCATCATTCCTAGGGCTTCGGTCATTCCAATTTCAATCCTTGATTCTAAGAGACCATCAAGCTCTAAGTCGGAAAACCACAAAACACATAACAAAGTTCATTTAGACACTAGCACTCCCAACCCATTCACTTTCCATCATTCTAAGGGACAAGGGACCCAATTTTTAACAAGTTAATCATGCAATTTTGTCTCGAAGTCAAGACCCACATACAGTTTCATCATTTTTGCATGAAAATAAACGAGAATTTATTGAGCGGATGAGAATGGAATAATTGTACGTTGTAGTGGAGTGAATGTGAGGATAAATTTTGCAGTAACATCACCGATCCAACCTTCGAACTCCGACGGGATAAATGAAAGAAAAAGTATGGGAATTTGGGAGAGAAGTGTTTGGGAAACTGAGCAATTTTTGGAGAATATGGGAAATCGGAAGGGAATTATGGCGTATTTAATGTGGGAGTGAGTGGGGGAGTAAGAGAATAAGGGGAAGGAAAAGGTTGGGAGAATATTAAAAGGTGGGTTTAACTGAAAAGTGTTATTTGAATATATAGCTGGTTGGGTCGGGTCGGGTCATGGGTTCTGGGAACTAACGATTCTCATAAGTCAATTGACGGTCCGTTGAAAGCTCCGTCGACTCTGACCTAACTTAAATAAAATTAAAAAGCTTACCCAGGATCCACGAACGTCATCGATGGTCCGTCAATGGGACGACGGCCCGTCGATTGGTCCGTAGATCAATGCACCAAACCAATTTCTATCGATTTCCTTAGGTTTGGTCCTTGCACATTGAGCACCCAATAATCCATTCTTTTTGTATTTTCTGGACAGTTTTTTTACACGGACCCTAGACTATTCTCTACCCAACATACCAAAAGAAATAAAAGAAAATCCACACATGACATTAAGTGAAAACCAAAATAATGAAACTATTCCTATAAAGACAAGGAAAAAACTAATGTTGTCTAGAGGATACATATTAGGTTGCCTCTCAATCAACGTGTGATTTAACATCGCGGCACGACACAAGACTTGATTACTCAGACTTCATCAAGATGGTATGCCTCAACCAGTTCATTCGCATTTTCAACATGCCTGAGGTAGATTTTGATTCTTTGCCCATTTACCTTGAACCTTGCACCCTCCGTGTTCTCCAACTAAAATGCACCATGAGGGAAAACTTGAGTAATCAATAATGGCCAGTCCATTTGGACTTGAGTTTGCCCGGAAACAACCGCAACCTAGAGTTTAACAAAAGCACCAAATCCCCAATCTCAAATTCGCGCCTTTCAATCTTTAGGTCATGGTAATTCTTCATCTTTTCTTTGTAGAAGGCTGAACTTTCATATGCCTTCAAGCGAAACACATCAAGATCATTTAACCCATTTATTCTCTGTTTTGCTGTTTCATTCCAACCCATCTTCAGTTTCTTCATTGCCCACATGGCCTTATGCTCTAACTCAACCGTCAAGTGACAAGCCTTCCCATATACAATTTGGTATGGAGACATACCTATGGGAGTATTGTATGCTATACGGTAGGTCCAAAGAGCATCATCAAGCCTCCTTGACCAATCCATTCTACTAGCATTCACCGCTTTTGACAGAATTTGCTTGATTTCTCTGTTTGACACCTCAACTTGCCCACTAGTCTAAGGATGATAAGGAGTGCCTACATTGTAGAGAACCCCATATTTCTCCAACAACCACATGAATAACATGTTGCAAAGGTGGGATCCCCATCACTAATAATAGCTCTAGGGGTGCAAAATCTGGTAACTATGTTCTTTTTCAAGAAGCGGTGACACTTTTCCCTTCATTGTTTGCAAGTACTACAACTTCCACCCATTTTGAGACATAATCAACCGCCATAAGAATGTACTTCATCCCATGAGAACACACAAAAGGTCCCAAAAATTCAATGCCCCATACATCAAACAACTCAATTACAAGAATGGGATTTAAAGGGAGCTCTTGCCTTCTAGAAATACCTCCATCTCTTTGGAACCTATCACATGCCTTGGAGAACTAATGAGCATCTTGGTGCATGGTTGGACAATAGTAGCCACATTGTAAGATTTTATGGGCAGTCCGGATGCCACTATAATGCCCACCTACAGGCGAGGAATACCATGCCTCCAAAACACTTAACATCACAACTTTCGGCACACAACAGTGAATATGACCATCAGCACAACTCCTATATAAATATGGCTCATCCAAAAATAACTTTTTCACATCATGCATGAACTTTTTCCTTTTATCAAAAGACAAGTCTGATGGTATTATATCACTAGACAAATAATTCGCGAAATCGGCGAACCATGGAATCAAGTCATGCGAAACGGCTAAAACATGCTCATCAGGGAAAGTATCATTAATTTCAGCCTTTTCACCCAACTCTTTCATAGATTTATCTTCTACAACTGATTGATAACTTGACTTTTGGTCCTTTTTCTATTTTTCACTTCAAAGTCAATTTCTTGCAACAGTAGCACCCATCTAATAAACCTTGCTTCGATCCTTCTTTGCTATAAAATATTTCAAAGCAGAATGATTAGTATGCACTATGAATCTCGTGCCAATTAGTCACAGTATTGTTCTTTTGAGCTTCATTAAGGGCCTTACTAGCGTAATAAATGGGGTGAAGGATTTTTTCCCTTCTTTGACCCAAAAGTACACCAAGAGCAACCCCACTAGCATCACACATCACCTCAAATGTCTTATTCCGATCCGGGGAAATAATAAAGGGCGCAAACACTAACTTCTCCTTCAACTTACCAAACGCTTTCAGACAAGATTCATCAAAATAAAATTTACACTCTTTCTCAAGTAACTTGCATAGAGGATGAACAATTTTTGAAAAATCCTTGATAAACCTCCGGTAGAAAACCCCATGCCCAAGAAAACTCCTCACGCCTGTTACAGAGATGGGCGGAGGAAGTCTCTCTATCACTTAAACTTTGGCTCGATAAACCTCTTTTCCGTTTCTAAGGCAATGACCCAATATAATACCCTCTTTCATCATGAAGTGACACTTATCCCAATATAGCACAAGGTTTCAATCTTCATGCCACTTGAGAACCTCAGCCAAGTGATTCCAACAATGTTCAAAGGAGTCGCCAAAAACTGATTAATCATCCATAAACACCTCAATAGTATTTTTCATCATATCAGAGAATATCAACATCATACATCTTTGAAAAGTAGACGGTGCATTACAAAACCCAAAAGGCATCCTCTTGAACGCGAATGTTCGATAAGGATAAGTAAATGTGGTTTTCTCTTGATATTTTGGTGCAATAAAGATTTTATTATAACCCAAATACCCATCAAGAAAATAATACCACCCCTTTCTAGTGAGTCTATCCAGCATCTGATGTATGAAGGGCATCGAAAAATGTTCCTTCTCAATCTATGCATTCAACTTTTGGTAATCCATACAAACTCTCCATCTGGTCACCAGCCTCATTAGAAAAAGCTCATTCTTCTCATTAGGGACCACAATCATTCCCCCCTTTTTGGGCACACACTGAACAAGACAAACCCAACTACTATCGGCAATCAGATGTACGGACATCCGACCACTTAATAATCTCCTTCTTCATTACCTCTTGCATAGGTGGTTTAACCGTATTTGATACTCTATACCTGGATTATAATTGGGCATGAGTTGAATTTTGTGTGAACAAAATACCAGGTGGAATCCCAATAATGTCCGCAACAGTCTAACTAATTGTTTGTTTGAACCTCTTCAATACCTCTAGAAGACACTCCACTTTATCCACATTCAAATCCGATGCAATGATTACCGGCAAAGAGTCACCTTTTCCTTATAAAGCATACCTTAGATAAGGTAGTAGAGCCTTAAGCTCCAATTTTGGTGTTTATCAAGTGATGAGAGTAACTAGGGTGTAAGTGTTCCCCATAGGTTCATAACACGGTAATCTTAGCTATAACAATTCTTTCCTAGTGTCTTGCATGCAAAGTGGTCAGTTATGTATCTTTACTTCCTTGGTCCGACAACTAGAGAATTTCACTCCGTACCTTGGTCTGGCTACGTGTGTTTAAATTACTAACCTTTACCTTTTACCTTATATTAATCATCACGTTCGATGTATGGCTTAGTTACTACTTCGCTCCAATCAAAACTACCCTATTAGATAGTGTATACTAAATCTATGTTGATTATTCTTTTTCTATCAACTACCTCCTTGGTCTGAAAAGTAGAAATAGGGCAAGTTCTAACCCGTGTACTCGTTAAAAATACTTCTAAATGAAAGAATTATCAATACATGCAAGAAATCACAATTCATGGTTGTTAAACAAGAGTTCATGTACTTACTTTGACAAGTTTGAAGAAAATTTAGAAATAACACATGAATTAATTAAAATATCTTCAGAATCGATTCTGGAAACTTGAAGTAATTTCCAAAATCCCAAGTTCAACTTTCAATAACCAGAGTATGAAAAAAACAAAAAGTCCAACCCCCAAAACGAGGTATTTAACCCTATTTATAATTTTAAAGTCCTAAACTAAAAGGTGTTCTAAATAAGGAAAGTTTGTCCAGAAATGCGTCTTCAATCGACGACACCACGACGGTCCATCAATGGAACGACGTACTGTCGACCGCCTCCGTCGGTCCACACTTAACGTCTTCTTCAGCCTTCATCCTTGCATATTCTTCTATCCAATCGATGGACAAACAGCACGGTCCATTGATACACTTATGGTCCGTCGATGCCTTCGTCGTTCCACACTTTTTTTGTCTTCAAATTTAGGGTACTGGAACTAATCTCAGATCTGATCGACGGTTTTCCAGGACGGTCCGTCAATTCTTCCATAGCCCCACACTTGGTCATAATTTCTCGAGTTACTTCCAGATGCTTGGACCTCCAGTCAATGACCACCACCTACGAACAGCCGATGGAACAATAGGACATCGATGGCTTCGTGGATCACCTCTTCTGCAAAATCTTCTGCATTCTGTTTTGGACTTCTTTCATGCAAAACACAGATAAAAATCATTAAATTAACTACAAAAAGGCCCTAGACACACACTAAACTTAAGGAAAAATCATTGAAAGTACTGAGAAACCACGATACATCAGCTTCTGATGTACATGGTTTTGCAGATGCTCAGAAAGCCAACTATGTATTCCAGGTATTGAAGAATTGAAAGATCATTTGAAAAATTACGTAAGGTTAATTATTTTTATTTTTTTTACTCTATAGTTATATTGACTCTAAGTGTATGTTTTATTCACAAGTTGACAATAAATTTGAGGTACTAGTAACATTGATAAGGAAAAATCAATCTCAGTTAATGCAATCTCGAAACAAGGAAAAAATTAATGTTGATACTAAATCAAGCACATTTCATTTTAAGAAACAACCATCTCCACCAATATGGATTGATCTTGCTGATATGGGTGGTGTAGTTGAGGATAGTGTTGGTGTTTCTGTTAACGAGGGTGAACATCAAGTCATTGACGATGCGGGGGTGTAGCTGATGATGATGTTGGTGTTTCTGTTAGTGAGGATGGACATCAATTCAATGTCAATCCAAAGGCATGTTTAAGATACATTGTCTGTAATTTGTCATTAAGTCACTACTATGTATCGTGCAAATATAGTAACTATATGTATCAGGTATATATAGTTAAGTTGATTAACTTAATCTTATATCTCATGCAACAAATATATATTTCAATTTTATATTATCATCATGTTAAATAATATAAGTAAAAAAATTTATGTTAACACTTTTGAATATTAAAAATTTAAATATACATTGATCATACTATCAGTAACGAACAACAAATGAAGGAAACTTCAGAACTCAAACATACATATCAAAGTTATCATATTGATACAGAGCAAATGATCCTAACAAGGTATCAGTTCCTAAAATTTTTACATTATAATTTTTAATACATTATCACTTTTTCTTTATATATGATACATTGTTTAAATATTACACATATGATACATATAGCCTGCTTATATTCAGTGTGCTGAAGCACATCAATCACATCAAAATTTGAGTGAACCTATCATGGATCAAGATGGTGCTGACACGGTTCAACACAACATCCATCAGATTTTGCCTGATAAAACAACAATGGATACATCGGTATATTTTTCAATTAATCTTTATGGCACATACATTTACTATCTATAAATTTACCAAGAAAATCATTATATCATATTATACAGGATTCTTCCACATCAACAATAATATCACTATCAACTCAAACAACAATAGATGCATTTATCAAAGATCTGAAAAAGATCCTAAACCTGCTAGACCATTGTTTGTTTACAATCCACAGGATTTTACTAGCAGTCACAACTTGTTGTAAGATAGTCAATCACCCAATGATATTCCAATAACCGAGATTGTTGTCAGAAGCAATCCAATTACTACTATGCCTAGAAATAAAATGTCTTTAAGAAATATTCAATCACCATATTGTTCTTTTTTAGGTCAAGCGAAAAGGGAAAAGAGAAATTGAAGGATGAAGTTCGTCGCTGTTTCCCATTTAAAGGAGGTAGTATTACAAATTAACTTTCATCGAAACTTATTGGATGATTATATGCAGTGGTTATCCAGGGGGCTCCTAAAAAATCACGACAATAAGTAAGTCTTATATATATTTTTTGTAAATGTTTAGATTAACCTACTTTGATATAACCAATTCATAATACAAACATTATCACAGGAACCCATCAGAGGATAAATATAGATCAAAATCCTCTTCTTTAGGATTTAGGATGATGTACTTTGTTGTTGCTTTTCAAATAAACAAGAATTGGTTCTATGCCATGTCACAACCAAATAAATGTTGGAATGATGAGGCAAAGTTCTTAATGAAATTATTAAATGTGCATCAGATACACTTATATTTGTACCCAAGAACACGTTGATCGCACTTCGGTTGTATCTGTATATGAGAGGTCAATAATTAATATCATTAGAGGTTTTAGGATCCTAGTAGCTTTACGATTACATCTTGTAGATGAGGTCTACATCACGATTAACTGTGACCAAGAATTTCAGTAGGTGCTGAAAGTTGTAGAATTGCAAAACAGGGTGATAAAAGTGTTTGACTCATTATTAGGCTCAAGAAAAAGCAGTTTCACATGTGATAAAATTATTGTCTAAAATGCTTCCTTCTTACCTAGTGAACAATGGATTGTTTGAAGAAACTGAGTGAACAAACTTTGGTGATTGTCATGCGTACAAGGAAAACATTACTGGTTCACTTTCGGAGCCTGAAGTTCCTTTCTGGTTGAATATGCACAAGATATTGTACCGCAGAATAGCGATAGCCTGTCAGTATTATAATTTTTTTTAATCATATACCATTCAAGTTTATAATTAAAAGCCAAAATGACCTGAAAGACCCCAGTACTTGACTTGCTTTGTCAGTTGGACCCTTATACTCACCATTTTATCAAATGGACACTTAAACTCAAAGAAACTCTATGTTTTAAACCCCTCTAACATGATATGGCATCAAAATGCCTTAGGTGGACAAAGTGCGTGGTTGCATGTTTATTAAGCGCGTGGAGAACCATTTTTTAATTAAATTATAACTAAGATCAATGAAAACTTTTTTTAAAAAAGGATAAAAGATGGAAAAAAATTAAAGGAAAAACATAAACAACCTTCTGTCTTCCCCTGGAGAAAATCCCTATGGCCTCAATCTGCCATTCCCACCATTATATCTATCAATAATTCTTTTTCAATTTCTCTTTTTTTCCATCTATTCTTAGTAAAAATAGAACACGTGCCGCAAAAAACTTATAAGGACACTAACGATACTCGAAATTCCTCTTTATCGCTATTTAAACTAAATTTGTTAATTACATTTTCTTCATGAAATAAAAAATACACATATAAAGATACAATTTTAAAGAGGAACACAAAGATAAGAATTTATTTAGATTCCTCCAATTTGATCAACTAGCGTAATTACTTGATGTTTTTCTAAACTTTCAGTTTAAACTCTAATCTATTTTATTGAAATTAAAGAAACGGAGGATAAGAAGACATACTTTTCTTGGTCGAAGAAGTCTATTGTTGTGGACTTATGGAGAAGGTGAGAGAAGTGGAGGAAGAAGAGAAAAACGACAGAGGGAATATATATATATATATATATATATATTCTTAATTTCTTATGTGTCATTATAAATGATGTGGAATTTTTATTGTAGGCAATTGTAGCACACACATACTAAAAAGATGAGAAAAGGGTTGGAAAAGTAGATTTTCGTTGATTTTAAGTGTTCAGTTGACACACTAATAGGTAGGAGCGTTCAACTGAGAAAAAGAGCCAACTACAAGGGTCTCTCCTTCTAATGTATTCTCATTGCAATCAAAATAATGTTTTGTGTATGTATAGCTTTATTAACTTTTCATGTCGAGGAGATCTCAAATAATTTATTGTTTTGTACATTTCAAAAAATCTATTACCATAATTGAATTATTCCTTATTTTGAATACTCATACAGAGAGACTATTATATCTATAAAAAAAGCCTTAAATAAATTGTCAAATCCATCGGTTGTGTCAATCCCCAAAGCTTCTCCTAATGCGTTAACACGAGACCTAGGACGAGCAAACCCAAGGTAACCCTGCTGGTATATCATGAGTATAATGTCCTGTTTGGTTCTTAAGAAATTAAGAATATAATTAATTAATTAATTAATTAATTATGTTTGTCTTTTTGTGTAGTTGTAAAGGTTACTGTGTAATAATGAAATTACAATTGTGGTAGATAATGTAGTTCCATGGAAAAATTTGAGGGGTCATGTTAAGGGCAAGGATATAGGACACTGGGAATTTGGAGGTTCTGCAGGTTGAATTTTTGTAAATGGTTCCAATTTAGCTTTTTTTCTTATGATTCACATTATAATTTTGTTTTTGATGTATTGATATAGGTAATTAATTATTAGGTGTTTATTACATGAATTTGAGATGCTTGAAGGAATTGAGGCTTATTATTAAGATTGAGATTTAGAAAATAGGATCCTTAACATATAAATTATATCAAGAGTAGGGGCTGTATTGGAGATATAAGCGAGTAATGGAGTCTATGTTCGACATATATAATTTAAGTATCTATGCACTCGCTTACTTGTGAATATTGCATAATTGGTAGATTGAGAACGTTCCTAAGCTTAGCGAAAAAGGAAGGAAAAATCTTGAAGAATCGGAGCATGAGATTTGGCATTTAAGGTATGTGAAAGTTTTTTAGACTTCGTTGAAGGACATTTTCCTAATTAAAGATTAAAATCGGAATAGACAATGACTAAGGACGAAATAATGGGTTATCGTACCAGTGGTGTGACGAGCATTGATATGAGTGCCAAGGATATATAATGAATTTTTATTGCTATAGAATGCGGGTTGAAACCCGAGAATGCCAATGCATGTGGGAATTAGCTTATTTATTCTTGACATGAATTTTTGTGTGATTGATTTTTCCTTTATTCCACCTGTATAGTTGTGATAACTGATGTGGTTATGTATTATTATGAAATTAATTGATTTAGGTGCATCATCACCTCCTTTATTGAAATAATATTGTGTACATGCATTGACATGAGATTGAGTAAAAGTTTGGCACATGGAGACCGTTCATGCTGGAATAGTGAGATGTTAAGATTATAATTTTGGGCATGTGGAGACCGTCCGTGCAGAAATTATTTAATTTTATGATAGTGCGTTGAGATCATCCTCACAGACACGTGGAGATCGTCCGTGTGGGTATATGGACCTAGCGAGTCCCTCCTGGTTCATGAATTCTTGATGTATTTCCAGGGAATATTATGTTTATACGGTTGAGAGAGTACTGGGTATTCTGAGGGCATATGATTTTATGGTGTCATATTGCATGACATCTCATGATATCCTTTATTCTTGATGATTATGTGTTTTATTTGGTTGTTGACAGTTACTTGATGGTTGATTACCTCTATTTGATGCAACTTGACTGGTAAGTATAATATAGACTTGTATAATTAAAGAATTAATTTTTATTATATAAACTCCCTTCACTACTTCTTCATTGTCGGTCAATGAGATATGCTAGGTACACGTGGTTTCGTACTCATACCGCATTTGCTGTACTATTTTGTGGTGCAGATTAAACTTTAAATTTGGGCACATTTCGTAGAGCTTTCACAGCTGAGTATTTGGACTATGTCAGAGTTGTAATGAGCTGCTTGGTTGTTCTGCGGCCTACACCTCCCTCTGTCTTTAGTTATCATTTTATTTTAGTATTTATGATATTCCTTACTTCTAGGTTTGTGATTTAATTTCAAACTTGTATTGTAGGTTAGAGGTTCTTTCACATATGACACTAAATCTTGGGGGTTGTATTTTATGTTTCAGCATATAATACTTGTAAATGACTTAGTGTTTGGATATAATGTTTTCGCTTGTCTTTCGATATAATATATTGAATTGAATTGATAAAGGTATGAGATTGGCATACCTATCGGTTGGGAACATAGGTGCCATCACGACTTGTGATCTTTGGGTCATGACAAATTTGTATCAGAGCTTTAGGTTCATTGGTGTCACGAGTAAAAGAGTTGAGTCTAATAGAGTTTTGCGGATCGGTGTGAAGACATCCGTTATATATCTTCGAGAGGCTATGGGACTTTAGGGAACTTCTATTCTGTCATTCCTTATCGTGCGTGTGATTTAGTTTAAGGTAAAAAATTCTTTGTTTCCTTCTCTTACCAAAGGTGAGGAGACACTTTTAAATTCGACCTCAGTAGTAGAGGATGATGCTATAAGGTATAGTATGAATGTTGTGTGTTTTGAAAATAACTATGTAAGGAGCATTATTATCTTAAGGAATGAATTACGAGGTTGAAATTAGTGAACAGAGTTTGCTTGAGGTGTGACTTGGACTGGGATACTTAAAACTTATTTCAATTTGTTAAGACAATTTTATGAGTCGTATTGACCATAAGTAAATAATTTAGAAAAGAATTGGTATAATGTTTATATGTTGAATATAATGTAAGATTAGGAAGGTCAATAGATCAAATAAAGGGATAATGATTAAGGTAGGTCTACGAGGAGAAGTTTAGTTAGGACAAGAACATAGAATGCAATCGCTTCTAATAAATTTTGATAGGGTTACACATGTTATAAGATTTGTACAATAAATTTCCTTTTTTTCCTTTGGAGCGGAGGTATACTGAAGATAATTTAAATATTTTGAGTTGTAGAGCACGATGACCATGTTGATATTAATTAGACATAATCCACAAGGTGGATTAAGTCTAGTACATCAAGAGATTATAAAAGACTAAATTAAATATCAGCCAGCAAGGGCATTTAAATGGAGGGTTAATGATAATTAGTGATAAATTCATATTGCAAGGAGACTTTCAGATATTGAAATGAGGATCAGGTAATATTAATTGAAATATGAAATGGAAGAAGGATTCTTTAGCCAAAGGATATTGGAAGGGATACTTGTATGAAGCTATACAAAGACATTTATAGAGACATATGCGTAGTAGTTAGGAATTGATACATAGATTATAATAAATCAATAAGTAGTGATTGGAAACATTACATTAGTAAATAATTAAATGTATTGGGGTAACCAAGGTGGTTCAAACTATAGTTCAATATGCTCTTGTTGACTACACTTTCATTTTGAGTGTAGATCTACGTCATTTTACTAGTACGTACCTTATTTTTGATTGAAACATGTTTTGTGACTCTTCTTTTATGTCTATACATATTACTACCCGTGTAGATGGTTCTTGGTGGTAGATCGATTACATCAATTTTATATTGTTGATTTGGTAGTACAAGATACGTGGGCAAACTTAGTTCTTTGGGATATGAAATGAATCTCTCCGTATCATGCATTTTAAGACTATTAGGCCAAGGTAATAACGTAAAATTTTTCAAGTATTCCTAAGATGAAGTGGCGGGAAACTCCTCCTACTTATTTAGGAATGATATATTCAATTGTGAAGTCTTAACTAGTATAAGGATAGAGTGATCTATCATGTATTAGACTTATGTATGCGATATTAATGTCATTAATTCTCTTTTAGAATCAGTTCTAGAGAGAAAAGGTTTCTTGAAAATGATTTAGCTGATTGTGACATTGAATTAGAATTGGCATAGAGTTTGACAATTGACTTATTTCTATCGTTCTTATTGGGATGCTCTCGTGGAATTGAAGTACCAGTAACAAGGCAAGTTGAGAAAGAACATTTGGTAGATCAAATATAGTGAAATCAACAATTGTTTTTGTATGGTGAAACCAAGAGTTACCGAAGTAAATCTCTCTCTAAATGTTCCTTGTTTTTGTGTTTAAATTTAGTAGTTGAAATACTTTAGAATTTTAAATTAAATTGTTTAAATTTTTATAGTGATAATATGTTTTTATATAACAAGATATAGCTAATAAATTAGAAAACATGTATGTAAAATCAAACTCATAATTATCGATAAAAATAAATATTACTATCTAGAATTATGAGTATAACAATTCTGGATTGCTTAGCAATGGTTCTAATATAACTGAACATTGTTAGGGAAATTCTAATATAAATAATTATAATTAGATACTACAATAACATTGACGATATATAGTAGTATATTCCCATTATACGGAGGATCACTGACATTATTCAAGGATTGTGTTTTAAAATTTAAAGAAGATTAAGATGTATGAATATTCTTAAGTATGATTTTTGGGTTAGTTTGGTGACATGTTTTGGACATATAGTGTTTGAGAAAGGGTTTATGGTGGAACAGAAGAGGATTGCGAGTTCAGAATTGGGTCAGGCCTACTCTAGTTACAATATTTATAGTTCTTAGGCTTTGTTTGTTATTATCAGTGATGTTCTCATTCATTGCATCCATATTGACTAGTTGACTTAGAAGTAAGTGACTTTTTAGTGGTTTGATGTGTGTGAGGATTTTACTGTATATTACAACTACTTTGATGTGCTCAAGACCTTATTTACTACTTTTTTTACTTTAACCGAGTAGGGAGAGGATTTTACCGTATATTATGATGATTTTTGGATTGATATTGGTTGGGTATTGATATAGAAGGAGAATATGATAGTTTATGTTCAAGATTGTGAAGGTTCATGAAAAACTATACTACTCATTACTTAGAGTTGACAATTATAGTGTTTACACTAAAGATTTGAAGACATCACTTATGGTGTGAATTGTGAGGTGTCCAAGGGTAATCATGATCTCCAATACATATTCAACTATAAAAATCTCAATTTGAGACAACTATGATGGTTAGAGTTGCTTAAGGATTATGGAGTTACTATCCTTTGACATTGGGTCAGGGATGGATAGAAAATATCTTGAGTCGAAATGTGGTAAGTATGAGTAATCTAGATTTTTTGTAGGTGAGAGAACTTCTTTTGACTATGAATGGACCGCACTTATCTGATAACTTTATGAAACTTGATATTTTAAAATTTTGTAGGGTTTCAACTTACATAGAAGTGAGATCGTCCTAATTGAAACCTATTGTAGCTCAACAGTTTGATGATGTAAATTTATGCAATATTAGAGAAACAGTGATATAAGATGTAGACAATTAGGAGACGATTCTTTATTCTAAGATAGTTTTGAGGATAAATTATTGTATTTGTATTTCTCAGATAGATTATTTGATTAGACTAATCATGTAGTAGGTTCTTAGTTTGAGTACTCTTTTCATTCGAGGGCTACTAGGATATATCATAACTTAAAGAAAAATTATTGATGGTGTTATATGAAGATGAATGTAGTATATTTCATATCTTGATATTTGAATTGCAAAAAAATGAAAAATTTTACCAAAATTTGGAGTATGACTCATAGGATGTCCATATCTAAGTGGAAGTGTGAGCATATTGCTACGGACATTGTGGTATGACCACATGCTTTGGATAAGCTTGAAGGTATACAGATTATCGTGGATCGACTGATAAAACATATATATCATATACTAATTTCAACCTTATAATTTTGAAAAGTTAGACATGATCAATATAAGGGGGATAACTCGCTTTCATAGGTGCACATCATTATTACTTCAGACCGAGGCACACAATCTACATTTCATAAGGAATGTTTGTGATTTAGAGTTCATTATTGGAGAACATACTTTATTGAAGGTTTCAATCGTGAAGTGTGTGATGAGATTCGAAAAGAAGGAAAAGTTTAAGTCGAGATAATTGGTCTTTTCGAGGTTGTTCAACGTGTTGACTAGTTGACCTATGAGTTTGATTTTCCACTTCTAGTGTGCACCCTATATTTCACAATTGATTTTTAAAAAGTATCATTATGATAAAGTTTGTTTGATAATGAGATTCATGTTTCTTAATAATGATTTGAGTTTTGAGAATGAGCGGATAATTCTCTTAGATAGACAGGTTCGAAATTTGAGGTCGAAAGAAGTTATTTTACCAAAATTTGGAGTATGACTCATAGGATGTCCATATCTAAGTGGAAGTGTGAGCATATTGCTACGGACATTGTGGTATGACCACATGCTTTGGATAAGCTTGAAGGTATACAGATTATCGTGGATCGACTGATAAAACATATATATCTTATACTAATTTCAACCTTATAATTTTGAAAAGTTAGACATGATCAATATAAGGGGGATAACTCGCTTTCATAGGTGCACATCATTATTACTTCAGACCGAGGCACACAATCTACATTTCATAAGGAATGTTTGTGATTTAGAGTTCATTATTGGAGAACATACTTTATTGAAGGTTTCAATCGTGAAGTGTGTGATGAGATTCGAAAAGAAGGAAAAGTTTAAGTCGAGATAATTGGTCTTTTCGAGGTTGTTCAACGTGTTGACTAGTTGACCTATGAGTTTGATTTTCCACTTCTAGTGTTCACCCTATATTTCACAATTGATTTTTAAAAAGTATCATTATGATAAAGTTTGTTTGATAATGAGATTCATGTTTCTTAATAATGATTTGACTTTTGAGAATGAGCGGATAATTCTCTTAGATAGACAGGTTCAAAATTTGAGGTCGAAAGAAGTTATTTTAGTAAGGGTTCAACGGAAGGGTTAAAGAGGCTACTTGGAAGTATGAGTCATCCATGTGGATCATATATCCCTATTTGTTTAACAGTTAAATTACTTTTAGTGATTCAACTATTCGAGGACAAATATTTGTTCTAGTGGTAGATGATATAACGACACACTAGATCGTTTTGAGAACTAGGACTATTTTGATTCTTTCCCAAAAATTTAAAGGATTATTTAAAACTGTTCGGTAACTAAGAATATCTTTAAGCTGAAATTTTATTGAATAATTAATATAATTAATAATTAGTGGGTCATATCCATAAATCCTTTACTACCTTTTTTACTTGACCCATGTAATTAAATTAACTTAATGGGATTATCCACTTTTAATACTTAATTATTTATTATTAGAAAATAAGGAAACAAGGGTTAGAAACTACCACATCGTGAATGCAAAACGTGAGGGACAAAGCGAAAACTGCAACTAAGAAACAATTGAAACTTTCTCGATTTTTCTATGGATTTTAAATCAATTATCTTTATTTTAAATCAATTATCTTTAAATAATTAAGTCAATGATTAGCAAGTTATATATATATATATATATATATATATATATAATTTCAACAGTAGTGTGAAGGACTAGTATCGGATTTTCATTTTTTATTCTTTTTTTAAATTGGATTTTGTGGATGGGTCAGATATGTTAGTTAACTAAATGTAGTAGTCATATATATAATTGATTATGTTTCTCTTTTTCTGTAGTTGGAAAGGTTACTGTGTAATAATGAAACTATAATGGTGGTAGATAATGTAGTTCAAGATAAAAATTTGAGGGGTAATGTTGAGGGCATGGATATATGACGCTGGGAACTTGGAGGTTTTGCAAGTTGAATTTTTGTAAATGGTTCCAATTTGACTTATTTTCTTGTGATTATCACATTATAATTTTGTTTTTCATATATTGATATAGGTAATTAATTATAGGTGTATATTACATGAATTTAAGATATTTGAAGGAATTGAGACTTATCATTAGGCTTGAAATTTAGCAAATAGGATTCTTTACATATAAATTATATCAAGAGTAGGGTCTTGATTGGGGATATAAGCGAGGATTGGGGTCTAGGTTATACATATAATAATTTAAGTATCTATGGACTCCTTACTTACGAATATTGAATAATTTGTAGATTGGGAACGTTCCAAAACTTTGCGAAAAAGATAGAAAAAATATTGAAGAATCACTGTACGAGGTTTGGCATTTAAGGTATCTTAAGGTTTTTAAGACTTCATTGAAGGAATTTTTCCTAACTAAATATTAAAATTGGAATAGACAATGGTTAAGGGAGAAAGATGGGGGTATCTTACCAATGGTGTGATGGGCATTGATATGAGTACCGGGGATATAAATGGAAAGCCTATTACTATATAATGCGGGTTGAAACACGAGAATTCCAATGTATATGTTCATTAGCTGATTTATTCTTGACATGAATTTTTTGTGTGACTGTGTTTTTCTTTATTGCACCCGTATAGTTGTGATAACTGATGTGGTTATGTATTATTCTGATTTTAATTGATTGAGGCGCATCATCATCCCCTTTATTAGAATAATATTGTCTACAGGCATTGACATGATATTGAGTAAAAGTTGGGCACGTGAGACCGTCCCTGCTGGGATGGTGAGACATTAAGATTATAATTTGGGTACTTAGAGACCGTCCGTGCGGAAATTATTTGATTTTGTGATAGTGTGTTGAGATCGTCCTCACAGACACGTGGAGATCGTTCATGTTGGTATATGGAACTCGCGAGTCTCCAATGGGTCATGAACTGTCGATGTAATTCTGAGGAGTATCATGTATATACAGTTGAGAGAGTACTGGGTATTGTGAGGGCATATGATTTCATGGTGTCATATTGTATTGCATCTCATGACATCCTTCAATCTTGATGAATACGTGTTTTATTTGGTGCTTGGAAGTTACTTGATGGTTGATTACCCCTATTTGATGCAACTTGGCTGGTAACTGTAATATAGACTTGTATAATTAAAGAATTGATTTTTATTATATAAACTCCTGCCACTACTTCTTCGTTGTCAGTCAATGAGATATACTGGGTACACGTGGTTTGTACTCATACTACACTTGCTACACCATTTTGTGGTGCAAATTGGACTTTAAATTTGCGCATATTTCGTGGAGCTTTCTCGACTGAGTATTTGGATTATGTTGGAGTTGTGGTGAGCTGCTTGGTTGTTCTGTGGCCCACACCTCCCTCTATGTCTCTAGTTATTATTTATTTTAGTATTTATGATATTCCTTACATCTAGGTTGTGATTTAATTTTAGACTTGTATTGTAGCTTAGAGACTCTTGCACGAATGACATTAGATCTAAGGGGTGGTATTTTAAGTCTCCGCATATAATACTTGTAAATGACTTAGTGTTTGGATATAATATTTTCTCTAATTTTTCTATATCATATATTGAATTGAATTGATAAAGGTATGTGATTGTCCTACCTATCGATTGGAAACATAGGTGTCATCACGACTTGTGATTTTGGGTCGTGACACATTCTAAGATAACAAAAATAAGATAATTTTGTGTTGAAGCTTAAAACACATCATGAAATGATATTATGAGGGAAACCCATTCTAAATCTTAATATATAAATTGAGTTTAATGACAACTAAAATATAAAACTCAACTAACCTATATCTAAACTATGTCCGAATAAAAGCCTTTACTGATTAGAGATGTTGTGACATGTCCCAGGTAACTCTAGCAACATTGAAACTAAAACAAAATGTTAAAATAATAGATTTATGAATCGTCCTCAAAGAATGAGGATTCACCACTGATGTTGCTGAACTGGAGATTATAAACTGATGTATGTGTGATCCGAATGCTGAGGGCCTTAACCTACATCAGAAGACGATATAGCATGAAGTATGTGTCAATACTTGAAAGATGTATGTATTCTCATTATGTTCATGCATGCTATCACTATTAGACTTGAATTATGTGGATCAGACCATGACACAGACTCACTACACACAAACACCTATCCTTTTTGATTTCTCACCACTTTGCTAATTTTTCCGGTATTGCAACTAGTGTCCTCGCTTCAATATAACATCCTCATTTTTCACACAATGACTTCAGTTTGAGTATAAGGATTACATTTCAACACTCGCTCTCAGAACAACTTCACAACACATTTATATATATTGCCACAGGCTTGCCCTTATTTTCACTTCTTTAAGTTCGCCATAACAACTCTTAGAGTCACGATAGGACTTTCTTGGCTTGTAAGATAGGCTCAGGGTTAGGTAGGGTATATTAGGTATATTTTAGTGAGTTGTTTCCCTCCTTGACATATCGGCTAAGCTTCCTACCTTTTAATCATTTTATTTCGCCTTATTTCTCAATTTTCTTTAACCTAGGTACTCTTCCTTTCTTCTTCTTATGTATAAGTGACTCATCTCTTTTCTTGTTGTTTTTATTTTACTTTTGTTTTGCTTTTTATTTATCTTTATTATTTAAAATCCACTTTCAAGAGTATTCCTCATAACAGCTACCCTCAACTCATGATTTTGCCATGAGTCCAGGTTCACAATACCAAAGATTGGGCCAGGTCCACGACAAGGTTGTTTTCTACATTAGCCACCCTCAAGTTATGCTTTTTGCATAAGATGAGGTGCACATGTCCTAGGAGGGACCAGGGCCAACACATTGTTCCCAAAAAAGATCAGCTGGGGTGAAAAAGAAAGATCTATTTTAAGCTCAAATCATTTGGATCAATAAGGGATTAACTTCATTTGGTTTCTGTTATTTTAGGCTCAAGATTCTATTTCGAACAGTGGCCTATATGCCTTTCCTAATTGTTCATTACGACTTACTTTTAGCAAGGCTAACCATGCAAGTTCTAGCTCAGTGCCAATAGTGGACCATTCAACTTTTACTCACACACACTTGACAACTCATTACTCTACAAGATTATCAGACACTTAATTTGAATCTTAGATTGAGGGTCATTCCATAGTGTATCTCTAAATCATGCTTAGATCCACACATTTATCAGTTACTATGCATAGTCATTCTTCATTTTCATTACATCAGGATATCATTACTATTTTAGCCATCATGCTTCAGAGTTATACTATGTACACAAGATATAGACATGCCAGTTCAATAATAAAAATAATCAGTGTCTTGGAGAAAAAGAACTCAGGAAAGAAAACCCCAAAAGAGGATATTGAGTTCGCCTACTCAGTCTTTACCCTAGCACTCACTTTTAGTTTACCCCACCCAAACAATATGCAATTGTCCCCAATGCATAAAGAATTTCAAATGATAGAGTGGCAGGTGAAGCAAACCTGAGGCACAAAGTGTCGGGGATCAGCACGCTGGTGGGTTCGGTGTCCCAGAACCCACTCCCTTTGTAGTCTGGACATCCTCACTAGTGTCCTCAGCATCAACATCACCATCAATAGTGCCTCTCTCAACAATAATAAAACCATAAGTAGTTCTCTTCTCTGCCTGACTAAATCTAGAGCTAGACACCCCAAAAGCCAACTCAATAGCCCTCAACTGACGGGCCTCCTCATCAGCAATTGAGACTCTCCTCATAGCCTCCAACTCTCGGTGCTCCCTGTTCTGCGCCCTAGCCTTAACCTCATATCGACCTCCACGCCTCTTGGCATGCTCTCGTGGTGGAGGTGGTGGCACTGCAGCAGTAGAGAATAAGGTCGTCAATATAGTATCCTCGGCGGGCTCTGCAAAAGGGGCCTCTGACTCGGGCACCCTAGCCTCTAGAATCGTGTCCAGGTCCTCTATCAAACTCTTCAACAGCCTGAAGGGTCAACACGTCCACCGTAGAAGCTAGTCGGGCTACCACAACAACTTAAAAGAGTCCAGGCGTTGATGAACCTCCATGATCTTCCTTTCCGTGTGCTGGGCCATCTTCCGCTCTATGCGCTCCTCCACCTCAGCTATAGACCTCTGCATCCAATGCTGGATGTGATGCAAAAGATTGTCCATTTGGGACTCAAGTTTCTGGACCCTAGCAAGTGGGACCAGAATGGCAGAGAGAGTCAAGTGAGAGGAGCTCATAAGGGTGCTACCACCCAGGATAGACTCGACCGGGGTGGTGTAAGTAGGCTCAAATGTAGCCTGGGTATCCACTTGGGCTTACTCTACTGTATCCGCCACATTCTCACCAAGCGGAGGCACATCCAGGCGAGGCCCTCTATGTGGGGCCAACTCATTGGCCTCATCCCAAATTAGGCCGATGTCAATAGTGCCTGGTGGGGTCTTTATCTAATCTATATACCAAATGGGCACACCTATAGAGCTGCATAAAGAAAACTTCATGATCGGAAATGGGTAAGTAGTCGCGACCTTGAAGGTCTTCTCGTACATGACCGCATGAAGAAGCCAAGCGAAGTCCACCTTGAATCCCGCTATCATCGCCGCCATTAAAACTTGGCGATCCCATATGACAATATTGTCTTCACCAATGGGGGAAAGGCAGGGGCGGACTATCAACCACATGAACTTGGCTGTGAAGGTCAGGTTAGCTTTCTTGATGGATCCCTTCGTATCCCGTACCAAGTCAGCAGTCTCTTGATCAATGGACAAGTCTTGATAGTCTCTCTCAACTCTGGATCACGAATGAACCATCCCTTTTTATGAAGTTTCCTCCTGTAGTCGAACTTGGCGGTGAGAGGAGTACAGGTGGCAGCAACATCCTCGCCGTATAGATACCGACGGATTGCTGGCAAGGAAATGTCTACATTCTTGCCGCGGACTCAGATATGATCTAGCGGGGCATGATTGGTGGGGGATGCTCGCCTGTCTATCTAGGATCGGAGAGTTGCCACATACGAGGCATAGAACTCTCTAACAAACTCTTCACTGTATCGACCCATATCACAAGCCGTCCATTCTAGTTGGTGCCTAGTGAAGAGGGCATGTATTTTTGGCATGGTAGGGAGACTCCTTGTAAGGACCCGCCTCTCAAGTGTAAGGGTCCGGGTCATAACCCCCTTATCATTCGGCATCTTGGCGTCTTAGTACATCTAAAACTACCCCTCAACACACCACCGGTTGGTATGGTCGGCAACCGGGGCGAGGACTCCAATCAGTGGTGCTGGAGTGGAATCAGCACTATTGGCCTCATCAAACGAGGTGGACTGGGATGCAGTGGCCTGAGCAAAAGCCTCCTTAGACCCGGAGAGTTCTTCAGAACCCGATACTTCCTCTAAAATGGAATCATCCCTGGATTATGTAGCAGACCCAGAAGGCTTGCCGGTCAGTATGCGCTCATCTTCAGACTGGAAGGAAATGACTAGTCGGGCTCCATCTTCGTGGCAGTGGATCCGGTGGTGCGTGCAGCCCGTGCAGGAGTGACAATGCCTGGGGGTACGTATTTGGAGTCACGCTCATCTTTTGACCAAATGACCAATCGGGCAGATGGGGCGACAGACTTTGAATGCCCATGTGAGTATACTCGATCTTGCTTTGATGCCATGAGTGTTAGTTACTTCATATAACAACAATTTGTACCATTAGAACCAAACAAGACATGCATAGAAGAAAAAATAATGTAAAACCAAAAGTTAACTCGCAGTGCTGCAGTTGCAGTACTACACACGGACCCATTGACGGTCTGTCATAAGCGTGGCGGACCGTTATGGAGGTCCGTTATGAAACACTTAGGAAAAAATTTGAGACTTTCAGGAAGATAGTCTCTAACAACCGTGACAGTTGTGCAGGACGGACCATCATAGGCATGAACGTGCAGAGGTTCGTCGAGGGACACTTGAGAAAAATATTGAGGCTCTCACAAAGAAAGTCTCTGACAACCGTGACGGTTGTGCAGGATTGACCGTCGAGGGTATGATAACCCGTCATAAGTTTCTGTAGGGGGACACTCAGAAACTATTTTGAGACCCTCAAAAATAGGGTCTCTAACAACCGTGATGGCTGTGCAGGACAGACCATCGAGGGTGTGATTGTCCGTTATAAGTGTCCGTAAAAATTGGGGAAAATTAGGGCTTGGTATGATGTACCCCATGATGGTTCTTCATGGGAACGACATTACGTGGTTGGGGTCTCGTTCCGTCTTACACTGACAGAATTGAGAGTGCTTAATTCGTCTCCTAAATTTGCTAATATGAACTAAATTATGAACCCACAATTCCTAACAAATTTACCCATCATTCTAGCATTTCTATGGCAATAATTTCTCAAGTTATAACATGCAATTTCAGAGAACTATCAACCTAGGTCAGAAATAAATATCAGAAACAGACACCCCCCATTTGATTTGGTTAACATAACAACCCCATTCTTTTTACAATAATAATGGTCTAAAGGCACTTAGGATTATCGGGGTGAGGTCTTAGCATGCACTAGGGGTCAAATATCAAACACCCACACATTCAAGAACATGTATTTTAGCATGGAAAACAAGAACAAAATGTAGATGAGTCATAGGGCAGAACCACATACCTGATAACGAAGTTAATGAAGGAGAAATACAACACCACAATGTTATGAGTAGCACACTAAACCTATACTCCGACCGGCAAAGAATGGGAAAGTATGTTGGGAGTTGGGAGAAGAAGGGTTTTGAGGAATGTAGGTAAAGGAAGGAATCAGAAGATTAGAGAAAAAAAGAGTGTTTGGGGAGATAAAGATGGATAAAATGGAGGAAATCGGGGAAAGAAACGGTTAGAATAAATCGGTGGGAATTTAAAATGTTTTAAAACTTTTAATATTCGCCGGTCGGGTCGGGTTGGGTTTATGGGTTTTGACGCGACGAGTCTCTATCGACGGTCCGTCGCAAGCCTGAAGGTCTATCATGGGGGTCCATTATGCGTTCCTTAACTTTGAAAGTTTTGAAAAACATACTTGGGCACGACAGATGCTTGCGACAGTCCATCGCAAGCGTGACGGTCCTCGAGGGTCCATCAATGGGTGCTGCAGACCAATTTTTTGCAGATATTCTGGTGATGTGATACCTGCAAATTTAATACCCATTAGGCTATTCTTTTTGTATTTTTTGGACATTTTTTTTCTTGACACGGACCTTAAACTATGCTCTAGCCAACACTTCTAACAAAAAGAAAACAAATATTTACACGGGACGTTTAAGGAAATAATACCAAAGAAGCATGCAACTATAACTAGAAAATCAGAAACAACCTATAGTTGTCTAGAGGATACATATAGGGTTTCCTCCCAACAGGCACTTGATTTAACGTCGCAGCACGACGTAGGACACTTGATTACTCAGACTTCATCAAGATGTTATGCCTCGATCACTTCATTCTCCGTTTCAGCATAACCCACATAGAATTTGATTCGCTGTCCGTTCATCTTAAACCGCACACCCTCCTTGTTCTCCAACTCAACCGCTCCGTAAGGGAATAGTTGAGTGATCAAGTAACCATCTGGACTTGAGTTTTCCCGGAAACAACACAACCTAGAATTGAATAAAATCACCAAATCCCCAACCATAAAATTGCATTTCTCAATCTTTTGGAGATGATACTTCTTCATCTTTTCTTTGTAGAGGGCTGAACATTCATAAGCTTTTAGGCAAAATTCATCAAGCTCATTCAACCCATTTAACCTTTGTTCAACAGCTTCATTCCAATCCATTTTTAACTTTTCCATTGCCTACAAGGCTTTATTCTCTAATTCAACCAGTAAGTGACAAGCCTTCCCATATACAAGTTGGTAGAGGAACATACCTATGGGAGTATTGTATGCTGTTCTCTAGGCCCAAAAAGCATCATCAAGACTCCTTGAACAATCCGTTCTACTAGTATTCACCATTTTTGACAAAATCTGCTTAATCTCCATATTTGACACCTCAACTTGCCCACTAGTTTGAGGATGTTAAGGAGTGCCCACATTATGGCGAACCACATATTTCTCCAATAATCCCTTAAAAAATTTATTGGAAAAGTGGGATCCTCCATCACTAATAATAGCCCTTGGAGTTCCAAATCCAGAAAATATATTCCTTTTCAAGAACGCAATAACACTCTTTCCTTCATTATTTGGGAGTGCGACAGTTTTTACTCATTTAGACACATAATCGACCGCTACTAGAATGTACTTCATCCCATGAGAACACACAAAAGAGACTATAAATTCAATACCCCATACATCAAATAGCTCAATAACAAGAATGGGATTTAAAGGGAGCCCTTGCTTTCTCGATATGTCACCATCTTTTTGGCATCTATCACATGCATTAGCGAACTCATGAGCATCTAGGTGGAAGTTGGCCAATAGTAGCCACATTGCAAGATCTTGTTAGCGGTCCCGATACCACTATGATGTCCACCTACGGGTGAAGAATGGCATGCCTCCAAAACACTCAACATCTCATCTTCTGGCACACAACGCCGAATAATCCCATCGGCACAACTCCTATACAAGTATGGCTCATCCCAGAAGAACTTGTTCACATTATACATGAACTTTTTCCTTTGATGAAAGGACAAGTCCGGTGGGACGATATCACTAGCCAGATAATTTGCAAAGTCTGCGAACCACGAAATCAAGTCTTGAGAGGCGTACAATACATGCTCATCGGGGAAAGTATCATTTATTTCAGTCTTATCCCTCAACTCTCTCATTACTTCATCTTCTAAAAGGGAAAAGTGATCAGCAACTTGATCAATCACCTCAAAGTAAAATTCTTGCAATAGTAATACCCAACGAATCAACCTCGATTTTGCATACTTCTTTGCTATTAAATATCTCAATGCAGAATGATCAATATGCACTATAAACCTAGTGCCAAGCAAATAGGAGCGAAATTTCTCAAAAGCAAGAAATACTGCAAGGATCTCTTGCTCAGTCACGGTGTAGTTATTTTGGGCTCTAATTAGGGATTTACTAGCATAGTCAAGGGGTGAAGGATTTTGTCCCTTCTTTGCCCCAATACTACACCCAGAGTAACCCCACTAGAATCACACATTACCTTAAATGACTTGCTCCAATCCGGGGAAATAATGATAGGTGCAGACACCAACTTTTCTTTAAACTCACCAAATGCCTTAAGAAAGGATTCATCAAAATAAAATTTACACTCTTTCTCAAGCAACTTGCACAGAGGATGCGCAGTTTTTGAAAAATCCTTGGTGAACCTCTGGTAAAAACCTACATGCCCAAGAAAGATTCTCACACCTTTTATAGAGATAGGTGGGGGAAGTCTCTCTATTACCTCAACTTTAGCTCGATCAACCTCTATACCCTTCTCTGAAATGTGATGACCCAATACAATACCCTCTTTCACCATGAAGTGCATTTTTCCCAATTTAGTACTAGATCGCAGTCTTCATACCTCTTAAGAACCTCAGACAAATGATTCAAACACCACTCAAATGAGTCACCAACCACAGAAGAATCATCCATAAACACCTCAATAGTGTCCTCCACCATATCGGAAAATATCAACATCATACATCTCTGAAATGTGGCGGGTGCATTTCACAACCCAAACGACCTTCTCTTGAACGCAAAGGTCCCATATGGACAAGTAAAGATGGTTTTCTCTTGATCTTACAGTGCAATAGAAATCTGATTATACCCCAAATAACCATCAAGAAAGCAGTACCACCCCTTACTTGCAAGTCTGTCCAACATCTGATCCATGAAGGGCATAGGAAAATGGTCTTTTTCAGTCCACGCATTTAATTTTTGGTAATCCATACACACTCTCCAACCAGTTACCGGTCTATTGGAACAATCTTATTTTTCTAATTGGGGACCAAAATCGTTCCCCCATTCATAGGTACACACTGAACAACGCATACCCAACTACTATCAGCGATTGAATATATTACTCCGGCATCCAACCATTGAATAATTTCCTTAATCACTACCTCTTGCATGAGTTGATTTAGACATCTCTGATGTTCAATACTTGGCTTATGATAGGGAATGATTTGGATTTTATGAGAAAAAATATTGGGAGGGATCCTAATAATATCCGCAATAGTCCACCCAATAGCTCTTTTGAAGCTTTTTAACACTTTCACCAAACTCAACTTGATGCACATTCACACTTGATGCATATTCACACTTGATGCAATAATAACCAATAAAGTGTCATATTTTCCCAAGAATACTTACCTCGGATGAGGTGGTAGAGGCTTAAGTTCTAATTGTGGAGCCTCCTTAATAGACCGTTTAGCGGGTGGAGATTCGCAATGTTGCATATCCAACTCAAATTTCTTTTGTTCAAAACGAACATTACCTCGACCAAGTGTTGCGACCATGGCCCATACTTTTCAATGGTATCACTATCAAAATTCATGATTACTCCCCAATGCTTCTACACCCAGACGCTCTTCAATTTGTACCTCAAATGACTCTTCAACTATGTAGGATATAGAAGATATCGATTGGATCTCACCACTCTGCCTTATTGACCTACAAATGTTGAAATAACTTCTTCATTGTTCAAAAACAATTCATCTGCCTTTTTCCTATTTCAACCAAGGTTCTACCCGTAGCAAGGAATGGCCTCCCAAGAATAATAGGCACCTCAAAATCGACCTCACAATCAAGAATAACAAAATCGGTTGGAAATATGAACGACTCCACTTTTACTAGCGCATTGTGGAGTATACCAATAGGCCTTTTACCGTTTGATCGGCCATCAGTAGCCGCATCGCAGTGGGCTTTGGGTCACCCAAAACCCAACTTCTTGTAAATCGTGAGGGGCATGAGATTTCTGTTTTCTCCAAGATCACATAATGCTTTCGCTTCTATTTTCTCCAAGATCACATAATGCTTTCGCAAAATGTAATAACCCGATTGTACAAGAAATCGTGAAAGCACCTGCATCTTCTTTCTTTGTCACACAGATCTTGTAGCAATAGCACTACAGTGCTGCATTCTATCATCATTCTCAAAAGTGACTGATCTTTTCTTCGTAACCAAATTTTTCTTGAACTTGGCATAACCAGGAATTTGTTCAAGAGCATCTACCAAAGGAACATTGATACGAAAGTTGTTTCAACATCATTATAAAATGCCGGTATTTACCATCCTTGGTTTTTTTTACTAACCTTTGTGGGAAAGGAGGTGGTGGTCTAGGCATGTGGATCACCTTTTGGGGAACCTCAACATCTTTTACCGTTTTATCTTATAACTCACCACTAGCATCCACCGATGTATCATCATCTCTTATCACCTTTTCTACACTAGATGGCACAGGTTGGTCAATGGTTTGCTTACCACCCCGAGTAATGATTGTCATACAATGCCTATCATTTTTTGATTCTGTACAGTGTTGCTAGGAACAGTGCCCGGTTGCCGTGTGTTCACTGTTGTAGACAATTGGGCAATTTTCAACTCTAGATACTTATTCCAGATTGCATGCGTATCAACTTTCTGCCTTATACCCGCTAAGTCATTCCTAAACTCTTTAGTGTGCTCATCACTAGCATCAAAACTCCTCATCAGTTTATGCATCATATCCTAAACTCGCGCCATACTACCCCCACCATCCCTAGGAGCAATTTCACAATTTTGAGGTAGAACATAAGGACCATTCCGATCATTTCAGTTACTATAGTTACCATTATTGATTTTTTTTTCACGGTTGTAATTCCCATCTCGGACATAATCACCCTTGCGGTTATAATTACCATAGTTTCGACCTTGGTTTCATTGACCTTAACGCCAATTCTCTTGATTAGAAGCATAGGTGTTCGGTTGGAAACCCCTTCTCTGATCATTGATCGCAAACGAGTCCTCTTCATAGTAATATTCATCATTTGGCGGTGGTGGTTTAGACAAGTAGTTCACCACATTTACCTTTTCCGCAACCCCCACATCATGTTTCAACACCAACCCAAGATAAATTATCATTTGAGGCATATGGTCATGAAGATCATCAGTAACTAAGTTGTGTGCGGATTGGACTGCGAAAGTGTTTTTCCAGTATCTGACTTCCTAGTACTCCAAGCTTTATTATTTGGAGAGATTTTCTATAATTTTTCAGCAATCTCGGCACAAGGATACTCCCCATAAGAATCACCCGCTATCATATCCAACATGGCTTTGATATTATCATCTTGTCCCCGATAGAAATAATCTTTCTGAGACTCATCATCCATGCAGTGATTTGGGAAACTTTGGAAGAATGAAGTGAACCTATCCCAAGAACTTCTAACTGACTCTCCCGTAGTGCCACAAAGTTGTTTGCTCTGTGTTTGTTGTTTAGTTTCTTAGACACCGAGTAGTAGCGTGGTAAGAAACTATCCCTCAGTTGATTCCAAGTGAATATTGAGTTACAAAAGATATCAGTAAACCAGATATCACCCCCTCCCGTCAGTGAGAGAGGAAAAACTCTTAGCCCGATTACATCCATATTCAAATCGGGCCTCCCTACACAAATTTTGCACACTTTGCTTACCTTAGCGATATGAGCATGTGGATTCTCAAAAGGTAGCCCTAAAAACAAACCTCTGGCAGTGAGCATTTTCATCAGACTACTAGTTACCATAAAAGTGTGACCGTGTGGTAGAGGGGGAAATACGAGTAGCCCATCAGAGTGTACGATATTTTCATAGCCTCTATAGTACTCTTGATGACGTGGAGCGGGAGGTTGTCTCTGTATTTAACATTCACCACGAATATAAAGTAATACAGGGTTATGACCTTCGACTTAAAATGGCATTGTGGGTTGACCTCATCACCTTGGATGCCCGAATTCTGATTCATTCTTCTTAAAGTAATCTCTAGTTCGGGGTCAGGTTCAATTACAGGTATTTCTCTACTCCGTGTGTTTGACATATAAGGAAGTTAGACCTGCAAGAGACAAAAACAAAAAGAAAAAGTATAATTAGGAAAATGTTGACTAAACATCGATAATAGGCTTAAAGTTAATCTAAAAGCCACTTTTTCAGGTAGCCGCACCACAATTTGATACGGTCAAATTTACTACTCGAAACGAAGTAAAAGTTGTCTCATTAAGTAAAGAACCCAACTAGTAAGATTGGGATGAGGAAAATGGTTCAGACTTAACTTTATTCTATTATTACATCCATTTAGTCAATTATTTCCCGAAAACAAATAAATAAAGGGGGGTTTTGATAAATGAAAGTAATTAGCTAAATTACAGTAAATAAGGGACAGGTTCAAGTACTGGAGTTTGATCTAGTAATGAGAGTAACTAGGGTGTAAGTGTTCCCTAGGGGCTCCTAACAAGATAATTCTAGCTATAACAATCCTTTCTTTGTATCTTGTATGTAAAGTGATAAGTTAGTATCTCTAAATCATTGGTCCGGCATGTAGAGAATTTCACTCTGCACCTTGGTTCGACTATGTGTGTTGCTATACTAAACCTTAAATTTACCTCATATTCAGCATCATATTTGATATTTGACTAAGTTGTTACTTCGTACCAACCGACACTATCATATTAGATAGTATACACTAAATCTATGTTGATAATTCTTTTCCTATTATCTACCTCCTTGGTCCGGCAAGTAGCAATAAGGCGAGTTCTAATGTTGGAACTGTTAAAAAGACTTCTAAGCGAAAGAATTATCAATACATGCAAGACACTATTCTAGAATTGTTATTTTAGCTAGGTTTTACCTTGTTATTTACCCATGGTTCCCCAACCATAGTTATGGAGTTTAGTTACCCATGTTAATAGACACACAATTCATAATAATCATGTAAGAATTCATGCACTTACTTTGATGAAAATGAATAAAATCTAGAAATTACTTGAATAAATCACAAAACATTAATAATCAATTCTGGAAAAGTAATATCAAATCCCAAAATCAAAAGTTCAATACTAGGACAATAAAACTTAAAATTATCCAAGAGTCTAACCCCAAAAATGAGGTTTTTCTGAGTATTTATAAGAAACCAATCCTAATAAAAGAGGGAAATCTGTTTAAGGAAAAATCTTTTAACAATGCATCTGGGTCTACGACCCTCGTAACAGACCGTCGTGGTCTTCTGTCGCTCCATACTTAGCTCTTTTTCTGCTTCTTTTCTTGATCAACTCTCTATTACCCTTGACGGATAGGTGTGAAGGACCGTTGCAAGCACGATGTTTTGTCGAGGGGCTTCGTTCCACGACACTTAGAATCTTAAGAAGTTGGGTACTGGGACTACTCTCTGTTAGCATTGCTGAATGTGCAGGACAGACCGTCGTGGCTATGACTATCCGTCGTGAGCTTCTCTAGTCCCACACTTGGTCAGATTTCCCAACTTCCTTCCGCAGCCATTATCTTCTCACGACGGTTGACCCCTATGGACCGTCACAGTCACGACGGACCATCGTGGGGTCCATGGGTGGTCACTTCTGCAATTTCAGCTCAAAATCTCTGCATTCTCTTTTGGACAGATTTCCTCGAAATAAATAGAAAACTACATCAAAAAATCAATTTAAAAAGTCTTTTAGACACATAATAAACTTAAGGACAAGGTTTTGAAAGTACCGTGAAAGCACGGTACATCACCTAACATGCGTGTCCAAATGTTTATACACCATTTTAAGGTCAATTTTAATGAATATAAGACATTAAGGAAGTTTAGAAGTCAAAATGTCAAAGAACATCCATGACGTTTGGAAACTAGTTCAAAGAGGTACTAGTGTGTCTTAGCCTATTTGACTAGCTTTTAAGAGTCGAAAAATGATGAAAGTTGGTGGAAGAGTGTATAACATGTATTAGGTTGATTCATATTTTAAACGCTTGGGAACGACTCCCTAAGGAAAAACTAAAGTCCCTTGAGGAGGACACTTGCAAAAGTGACCAAAAGTTGTCAATGGACAGTGTCACCAACGGATGCCACAAACTGCTCATGGTCCAATCGAAGGGGCGTCGATTGCCTCACTGGATGGACACACACCCAAATTCTTGAAGGTCCTGTTTTTCAGAGTTTTTGAACTCATAGACGGATTTGTAGAACAGAAGGGAACAGTGGACGTCGATGGACACACGATCTGTCGATCATGGTGTCGTCTGTGAGGGGATTATTTTTGCTGCGCGTGTTGAATTAATTCATTTAATTAGTTGGATCATTTAAGAGGTTAATTAGGGGTTAGGGGAGGTCAATTAAGTTATTTAACCACCTATATAAAGCCTCTAAGCTAATTAGACTAATCTAAGCTCTCATAATTCCCAAACCCAAACCCATTGAAGACTAAGCTAGGGGTGGGTTCAAGGTATCAAAAGGATTGAATTTCTCCATCAATTGTAATGTTGGTTCAATTGAATTGGTTATTGGTTGAATTATTATTATATGATGATATTGTATCAATTATTAATAGATTAGGGTTAATTATAGTCCTATCATGCTAGTTCTTGAGTAATTGATCTAGTGTATGGCTTTTACCTAAGTCTCTTGTTTTACGGTATGAATTAGTGATGGATTGTGATGTAGTGATTCAATTGATGTTTTTATCATATTGTTTACTATTAAGTAAGGATATTACACCCTTTTTGGGATTGATTTGAGGATTTATGGTAAGACCTTGATGATGGATTATGAAGAAGACTTGGTAAGTCTTGTGATCTCAACTGCTTACTTCAATTATGGTTACTTGTGGTAAAATGATAATGTTATATTGAAGTATGCCTTGTATTAGAATTTATAGGGTTGGTATAATGTTGAATTGAAATGTGTTGACTATGGTTTTTTGAGGTTTTGGCTAAGATTTAATCTTATAAGGATGGTGATAACTTACTAATGTGCCATATCATGTTGTGAATATGTTAATATGCTAAACTCACTTATATGGATGGTAATGAAATGAAAATACTCATGCTATCCTTAATGAGATATGATGGTTATGTTTATACAAGGGTTAGACCCTATGACCTACATTAAGTTACGATGAGTAATAAAGGTATTAACGACATTTCAAAAAGGAACTCTATGTTAGCACCGAGTGAACTAGAGTAAGGAGTGTCCCTTCCCACATAGGGAAGGTAGGATCAGTAATGTACTCTTGAGATTGGAAAATCGAATGCATGTAGCATTAGTAGGGTCCCAACTATATCTCCTAGTTCTTGAACCATGTTTCCTCCATAAGAATACTTGCTAGTGGATCCACGTAGTTGCTATTTTCATGTTTTGGTACTACCTTGGCAAGTACTCCGCCTTCTCTCGGTGTAAGGTTTTATGACACAGGATTCCAAATTAGCTCATGTGGTCTTTGTCGGTCAAGGAAATATTTCCCAAAAGGTAAAATGAACTACAGGATTGAACTCTAACTAAAATGATCTAAGGGGTTTGGCTTACTCTAGGTAGGGGTATGGGACACTACCTATACATTGCACTAGTTATCCTTGAGGGAAGTCATAGGAGGATGTTCTTATGTATGTATATGCTTATAAATGTAAATCATATGTATATGATTATCTTACATATTAATGACACTATGTGATGTTTATTACTTTTATGAACATGTACTAGGTCTCTATGGCTAAAGTAGGATATTATGTACTCTAAATGTTTGGTTATGTTGAAATGTACTCTTATTCTTGCTTGTTGCTATAATAACTTGATAATAGATTTATTTCGACTATGTGTTCAATTATATGATATGCATGTTGACTTGAGTAGACTTACTATTTATTGTTCTTGTGATGTACATGTGTATGACTTAATGAATATGCCTTATTGATTGGTACGGTCTTCTTGAATGTGCATAAGGCTTTCTAAATGTAAAATAGCATGTTTTAATAAAATGTTCCTTTTTATCATAATTTCATAAGATGTGTGCATATGGTCTCATACTTAGTATAAGTGGTGTAGTTATCCCATTTCTTCCTTTTTCCCGAAATTTTAGGTTCCGTTCGTTGAAGGGATTTTGATATGAATTTGAAGAAGACTTGGATTCTCAATCTTTCAAGTTGGGTAGGCCCTCATTTTCCGAGGGCAATGCCCCTATCAATCTTATGAAGTTTTTTTTAGTTTTAAGACTCTTATGTTCTTTCCTTTTACTTGAAGTACTAAAAATTGTATAACCTTTATGTGGTATTATTGTATTGATGTATGGTTTAGGCCCAATTTATTACACTCTTTCTAGATGGTTATGAGATAGAGACATGCTTTTGAGACTATGTTATATTTTATACACCAATGTGCAATAAAGTAGAAGACTAAGTAATATTCCTATATGAATGGTCTATGTATACTTGATATAAATATTATGTATGTATAGGTCTATGCAAACCTCAATCTACAAGTAATGAATTTTTTTTAGAATTTCCGCATTTCAACCTATAAATGTAATGATGTAAGCTAAAAGGCTAGTCTTATTCCTTAGAGAGGACGACGATGCCAGTTACCGTTAGGGGGTGCTCCGTTGATGTGAAAATCTTGGTATTAAAGCATGAGGTTAATATCTTTGACTCGATGTCCCTCAATACCACATCTATGTATGTTTGTATTCATAATTGTGAATCGTGCCACACTTATGAATAGGAATCTATGTGACTCTTAGGAAAATATCATTTTCATGGAAGTCCAATATCGTGCCTGTAGAGTTAAGTTCTATGTGCTTTTAGCATTTAATCCTTTTATTGTGATTATAGGCAATAAATACTCGAATAAATGTGGCATGAAGACTCGAGGAAGAGATGGCCAATGTAAGAGTTCCTCCCCGTTTTGATCCCTCCTTTTGAAGAAGAGGTTAAGGATGATCAGTCTCTGGTCGATCCTCCTTCTTTAACGAATGATTCCATAAGGGTTGCTCTTTTACAAATGTCCCAAACCATTACTATCCAAGCACAATATATCACTACCCAAGCTCAAGCCATGACGGCCCAAGCTAATCGGGAGGTTGTAACCCGAGCAAACCAATAAGTTGCTATTATGGACTCCCATCTAAGGGATTTCACTAGAATGAATCCCCCTATTTTCCATGGGTCTAAGGTTGAAGAAGACCCCCAAGAGTTCATTGATGAAATTTACAAGATCCTCTATGTTGTGGGGTTGTCTACTAGTGAGAAGGCCGAGTTAGCGACTTACCAACTCAAAGATGTCGCCCAAGCTTGGTACGTCCAATGGATAGATAATAGGCCTTTAAGGGGTGGTTGGATGACTTGGGAGGCTTTCAATAAGGATTTTCTTTATAGATTCTTTACTAGGGGTGAAGATGGAAGCCAATGTAAAGGATTTCATCAACCTTCGAAAAGGAGGTAAGAGTGTGCTTGAATACTCTTTGAAATTCACTAAATTGTCAAAGTATGCTCCTTCTTTGGTTTCCAATTCTAAGGATAAAATGAACCTCTTTGTGATGAGAGTGTCGTATAACTTGCAAGATAAGTATCATTCAGATATGCTACATGACAATATGAACATTTCTGTCTCATGGTTCATGCTCAGCAAGTGGAAGAGGCAAGGATAATAGAAAGAGTAGATATGCCAAGAGGGAAAAATCTTTTGATGGTGGTTCTTCCAAGGGTAGGCTTGATATCCAAGACAAGCCTAGGTTCAATAAAATGGTTTATAACCATGTTCCTTCCAAATCCCCTAAGGTTATGGATGATAGGGTGTATAACCTTAATCCTAGGAAGGGAAGGGATACTAGCTCACCAACCAAGAAGCCAACTTGTGAAAAGTGTGGCAAGAAGCATTATGGTGATTCTATTAGGGGAATGGATAATTATTTTGGTTGTGGTAAAAGTAGGCACAAGGTTAGATATTTCCCAATTTGATGGGGGTAAGACAAGGGTAGTTGTCAAGCTCAAGAAAGTGGTTCTAAAGATGCTCCTAAGAGGAATCACTTTTATGCACTTCGCTCAAGGGATGAGAAAGAGACTTCTCCCATATGGTGACCGTATGTTGAAAGTATTTTCTATTGATGTATATGCTTTATTTGATCCGTCTCTATATCTTATTACTCTCTTGATAACTAAGAAGTTTTAAATTTTGCCTGATATTCTAAATGAACATTTCATAGTAACTACCCCGGTAGGTGAATCTCTTGTAGAATGGGTTTATAGAAATTGTCCTATAATATTGCCCAATAGAGTTACTCGTGTTGAGCTAGTACAACTTGATATGTTTGATTTTGATGTCATATTGTGTATGTATAAGTTTTGAGGCTTGCTTTGCCTCTATAGATTGTAGAACAGGGGTGGTGAAGTCTAACTTTCCAAATGAGCCCGTTTTAGAGTGGAAGGGGGGAAATTTTATTCCTGGAGGTCGTATTATTTCTTGTTTGAAAGCTTGTAAGATGATCTCTAAGGGTGTTTATACCATATAGTAAGAGTCCAAGATTTAGATTGGGAAATTCCTCCTATTGAGTCAGTCCCCTTAGTGAGGGAATTTCCGAAGGTCTTTTCCAATGATCTTCCTGGTATTCCTTCCGAATGAGAAATTGATTTTGGTGTTGACTTGATACCGGATATAAATCCCATTTCAATTCCTCCTTATCGGATGGATTCGGCCGAATTGAAAGAGTTGAAGTCTCAACTAAAAGATTTACTAAACAAAGGCTTCATTAGACAGTATCTCTCCATGGTGCACTCTAGTTTTAATTGTTAAGAAGAAGGATGGTTCCCTTAGAATGTGAATTTATTATCTCCAACTCAATAAAGTCACTATCAAGAATAAGTATCCTCTCCCTTGGATTGACGATTTGTTTGATCAATTTTAAGGGGCGAGCTACTTTTCTAAGATTAACTTGAGATTGGGTTATCACCAACTTAGGGTGACAGGTAAGGATATATTTAAACGACATTTCGGACTAGATATGGTCATTATGACTTCTTAGTATTGTCATTTGGTCTCACTAATGCCTCGACAACATTTATAGGTCTCATGAATAGGGTGTTTCAAAAAATGAGGGTGACTTTATGGACCATTTGAGGGTGGTGTTACAAGTTATTAATGAGAACCAATTATTTGCCAAGCATAGAAATGTGAGTTATGGTTAAGATCGGTGCCAATTCTTGGTCATATCATCTCTAGTGAGGGAGTTGAGGTTGATCCAAGGAAAACCAAGACGGTCAAGAATTGGCCTAGACCATTGACTCCAATCGACATTAGGAGTTTTTTGGGTCTAACGGGTTATTATCAGAGGTTTGTGGATGGTTTTTCATCCACTGCATCTCCTTGACTACTTTGACCTAAAAGAATAAGAAATTTTAATGGTCGGAGGCATGTGAGAGAAGTTTCCAAATCTTGAAAGATAGTCTTACTTCCACTCCGGTGTTGATTTTACCGAAGGGTTCCAAGGGTTTTGTTGTATATTGTGATGCATCCCGAGTGGATTTAGGGTGTGTGGTTATGCAACATGGAAAAGTAGTATCATATGCCTCTAGACAGTATAAGGTGCATGAGAGAAACTATCCAGCTCATGATTTTGATTTAGAAGCCGTAGTATTTGCCTTGAGAATATAGAGGCATTACTTGTACAGTGTTCATGTGGATGTTTATACCGATGACAAGAGTCTCCAATATGTGTTTACTCAAAAGGAGTTGAAACCCGACAAAGAAGGTGGCTGGAATTATTGAAGGATTACGACATGAGTTTTCTGTATCATCACGATAAGGCCCAAGTGGTTGCGGATTCTCTACGTCGTATGACCCTGGTAGAGTGTCTCATGTAGATGAAGCCAAGAAAGAGTTAGTGAAAGATGTTTATAGGTTTTCTAGATTTGGTGTGAGGTTTGAAGACTCTTTGAGTGGTGGTTTTATTGTCCATCATAACTCTGAGTCATCATTGGGGGTTGAGGTGAAGTCCAAGCAACACCTTGATCAACCATTGATGAAGTTGAAGGAATCGGTTCTTGGCAAGCTTAATGAGTCATTCTCCTTAGGGGAGGATGGTGTCTTGAGGTATCAAGGAAGGTTGTGTGTTCACAATATAGATGGTTTGAGGAACCGAATTCTTTAAGAAGATCATAGGTCCCGTTACTCCATTCATACGGTTTCTACAAAGATGTATCATGACCTTAGGGAAGTGTTTTGGTGGGAAGGTTTGAAGAAGGACATAGAGGAATTTTTTGCTAGGTGTCTAAATTGCCAATAAGTGAAAGCCGAACATCTAAAACTGGGTGGCTTACTTCAATAAATCCAAGTTCTGACTTGGAAGTGGGAAAACATCATATATGGATTTTGTGGTAGGTTTTCCTCGGACAAAAAAGCAATATGACTCTATATGGGTGATTTTGGATAGGTTGAACAAATCCGCTCACTTTATTCTCGTCAACTCTACTTATTCGGCAGAAGATTATGCAAATATCTTAATAGATAAGATTGTATGTCGCCGTGGTATTCCATTATCCATCATATCGGATAGGGGTGCACAATTCACATCTTGGTTTCGGAGGTTATTCCAACAAGGGTTGGATATCAAGGTGAAGTTAACCACCACTTTTCATCCCCAAACAAATTATCAAGCGAAGAGTACTATTCAAACCCTTGAAGATATATTTAGATCTTGAATCATTGATTTAAAGGGAAATTGGGTTAAGATTTTGCCTTTGGTGGAGTTTTCTTACAATAATAGTTATTATTCATCTGTATCTATGTGTTCTTAGGAAGCCTTGTACGACAGGAGATATAGATCTCCGATTGGATGGTTTGAAGTGGGTGAGTCTTCACTTTTGGGTCCCTATTTGATTTATAAGACTTTGGAGAAGGTTCACATCATAAGCAACCGGTTGAAAATAGCCAATAGTTGGCAAAAGTCTTATGCCGATCATAGGAGAAGGGAATTAGAGTTTGAAAGAGGTGATAAAGTGTACTTGAAAATTTCTCCTATGAAAGGGGTGGTTAGATTTGGAAAGAAAGGGAAGTTGAGTCCTCGTTCTGTGGGTCCCTGTGAAATCTTGCAAAGAGTGGTAAGGTTGCATATGAGTTTAGGTTGCCTAGTGAATTGGCTTAGGTTCATCCGGTTTTCCATGTTTCTATTCTGAAGAAGTGTATCGGTGATCCTAAGTCTATTCTTCCTATTGAGGGTCATGGTGTGAAGTATGATCTCTTTTATGAGGATACTCCGATTCAAATCCTTGATAGGCAAGTAAAGATGTTAAGGAACAAAGAGGTGGCTTCCGTAAAGGTGTTATGGGAGAAACACCTAGTTGAGGTTGCGACATGAGAGGTCAAGGCCGACATGAAGTCCCGTTACCCTCATATATTTCATAATTAAGGTTAGTTATTCCTATAATAATGAAAATAATGACTAAAAACTTAAATTGTTTGATTTTTTGTGAAGTTTTCCAAAAATGTTCATTTTTGGAAATCCTTATAGTGAAGTCACAGCGAATTGGGCATATTGACTTGAAAGTTGCAATTTTTGTTGTTTTGAGTTATGTTGTGCATTTTGATATGGTGAGTCATTATGAAATGATATGTAGCATGCTGGTAAGTTAATTTTTTGCATAATTGACTCATATATGATATGTTGAGCTCTTATTGTTATGAGAAGGATATTCCTCATAATGTGATATTGAGCCTTATGTGTTGCAATTGAAGTTTTGAATTTCCTTGTGTAAATGACATTATTGATATTGTAAATTATGTATAATGTATTGCTGTTTTTTGGGCTGATATTCTTGAGTCTATTACTTCATTTCAAAGATTTTTAGTGTCATTCGGGGATGAATGTTCATAAGGTGGGATAATGTAACCTTTCGAAAATATAAGACGTATTCTAAAGACTAACATAAGTATCAAAATCTGTCGAAACTGTTTTAAGGCAAATTTTAATGAATATAGGTCATTTAGGAAGTTTAGTAGTCAAAACGTCGAAAAACGTCCATGACGTTTGGAAAGTAGTTCAAAAAGGTACTAGCGTGCCTTACCTATTTGACTAGCTTTTTGGAGTCCAGAAAATTATGAAAGTTGGTGGAAGAGTGTCTAACATGTACTAGAGTTGATTTGTAGTCTAAGCTTTTGGGAACAACTCCCCAAGGACCAACTAAGGTCCCTTGAGGAGGACCTTTGCAAAAGTGACTAAAAGCTGTCAATGGACAGTGTCACCAACGGATGTCACAGACGGCTCATTGTCAAATAGACAAGGCATCAATTGCCTAAGTCGATGGACACTTAGAAAAATCCTTGAAGGGACTGTTTTTCATAGTCTCTTAACTCATTGATGGATGTGCAACACGGAAGGGAAACAGTGGCCGTCAATTGGAACACTACCCATCGATCGTGGTATCGTCTGTGAAGGGATTGTTTTAGCTACACGTTTTGAATTAATTCATTTAATTATTTGGATTAGTTAGGAGGCTAATAAGGGGTTAGGGTAGATCTATTAAGTTATTTAACCACATATATAAAGCCCCTAAGTTAATTAGACTAACCTAAGCGCTCATAATTCCCAAACCCAAAACTCTCCTCTCTTCTTTCTCTCTCTAGTTGAAGAAATCCATTGAAGACCAACCTAGGGGTGGGTTCAAGGTCTCAAAAGGATCAAATTTCTCCATCAATCTTCATCAATTATTAAGGTATGGGATTCCTTTCACCTTTGAGACCTCTTTCGTGAAAAGGATTCCATCAAATTAATTTCAAAAGTTGGGTTTTCATCCAATACGAAATTAATGTTATGAATTACTTTTTTTATGATTTATTTTGGATATTATGAATAGATTAACATGTATTTTAACTAAATTATGTTATTTCTTGATGTATTGGTCTAGCTTGTAGAGGTTGACCTATTTCCCTTAACCTTAGGTTGTGATCTTGACATGAATTGTGTTATGTTGGTTCAATTGAATTGGTTATTGGTTGAATTACTACTACATGATTATATTGTATCAATTGTGAATAGACTAGGGTGAATTATAATCCTATCATTCTAGTTCTTGAGTAATTGATTTAGATTATGACTTTGACCTAAGTCTCTTGTCTTAAGATATGAACTAGTGATGGATTGTGTTGTAGTGATTCAATTGATGTTGTTATCATGTCGGTTACTATTATGTGATGATATTACACCCTTTTTAGGTTTGATTTAAGGATTTATGGTAAGACCTTGAGGATGGATTATGAAGAAGACTTGGTAAGTCTTGTGATCTCAACTGTTTACTTCAATTATGTTTACTTGTGGTTAAGTAATGATGTTATATTGAAGTATGCTTTGTATTAAGATTGATAGGGTTGGTATTATATTGAATTGAAATGTGTTGACTATGGTTCATGAGGTGTTGGCTAAGATGTAATGTTATAAGGATGGTGATAACTTACTAATGTGTCATATCATGATGTGAATATGTTAATGTGTTAACCTCACTTATATGGATTGTAATGAAAGGACAATACTCATGCAATCCTTATTGATCTATGATGATGATGTTTATACAAGGGTTAGACCCTATGACCTACATTAAGTTATGATGATAAATAAAGGAATTAAAGATATTTCAAAAAGGGACTCTAGCTTAGTACCGAGTGAACTAGAGTGAGGAGTGTACCTTCCCACATAGGGAAGGTAGGATCACTAATGTACTATTGAGATTGTAGACTCCAATGCATGTAGAATAGGGAGAGTCCTAACTATATCTCCTAGTTCTTGAACTATGTTGCCCCCATAGGACTACTAGCTAGTGGATCCACTTAATTACTATATTCATGTTTTGGTACTACCTTGGCAAGAAGTCCACCTTCTTTCGGTGCAGGATTTCAGGACACCGTATTCCACATTAACTTATGTGGACTATGTCGGTTAAGGTAAGATGTTCCCAAAAGGTAAAATAAATTAAGGAGTGAACTCTAACTAAGATGATCTAAGGGGTATAGCTTAGTCTAGATAGGGATATGGGACTCTACCTATACATTGCACTAGTTAGCCTTGAGGGAAGTATTAGGAGGATTTTCTTATTTATGTATCTACTTATAGATATGAATAATATGTATAAGATGATCTTACATGTTAATGACACTATGTGATGTTTATTACTCTTATGAACATGTACTTGGTCTCTATTGCTAAAGTAGGATATTATGTACTCTAAATGTTATGTTATGTGAAGTTGGTCATTGGTTATGGTTCTTGCTAGGTTTACTTGATTAAGGTTATGGGGTTTTTCTTAGTCATCACACAAGTGGACTTAAAGTGGGTCATGAGTGATGGTCTTTCTTTGGTTATGTTGAAATGTACTCTTATTCATGCTTGTTGCTATAATAACCTTATAATAGACTTATTCTGACCATGTGTTCAATTATATGATGTGCATGTTGACTTGACTAGACTTAGTGTTGATTGGTCTTGTGATTTACATGCCTATGACTTAATGAATATGTCTTGTTGATTGGTATGGTCTTCTTTAATGTGCATAGGGCTTTCTAAATGTAAAATAGCATGTTTTAATGAAATGTCCCTTTTTAGCATGATTTCATAAGATGTGTGCATATGGTCTCATACTTAGTACAAGTGGTGTACTAACCCCATTTCTTCCTTTTTCCCAACATTTTAGGTTCCGATCATTGAAGGAATTTTGAGACGACTTTGAAGAAGACTTGGAATTCTCAATTATCCAAGTTGGGTAGGTCCTCATTTTTCGAGGGCAATGCCACTATCAAGCTTAAGAAGCAGCTTTAGTTTTAAGACTCTTATGTTGTTTCCTTTTATTTGAAGTACTAAACATTGTATGACCTATATGTGGTCTTATTTATTGATGTATAGGCTAGGCCCAAATTATTACACTCTTGCTAGGTGGTTATGATATGAGCCATGCTTTTTATATTATTTTATATTTTATATATCTATGTGCAATAAAAGAAGAAGACTAAGTAATTGTCCTATACAAAGAGTGTATGTATACTCCATATAAATATTATGTGTATGTAGAGGTCTACATAAACCTCAATGTAGAAGTAATTAAAAGTTTTAAAAATTTCCACATTTTAACCTATGAATGTAATAATGTAAGCTAAGAGGCTAGTCTTAGTCCTAAATGAGGACGATAATTCCAGTTACGTCTAGGGGGTGCTCCCCAATGTGACATAAGGAACCCATTTGGAAAGCCAAACTCAACTACTGTAGAAGGAACCAATTTGGAAAGCAAGACTCAACTAGTGTAGAAGCTTTCAAGGGGAAGACGACTCAACTATAGCATAAGCTTCCATCTCATATTATATCACTCGATACTAAGCATTCATTCCCATAGACTACATATAAAGTCTTGACTTAAGTGCATGTTGTTGGGAGGGTGTCTTGACACTAAATACACATAATTCATACTATAGCTCATATATTCAAGAGGTGAGACTATTTTTCCAACCATACAATTACTACATGTGACAATACTTTCACATCATATCATAGTTAACCTTAAGTGAGTACATGAGAGTAATTATCCAACAAACACAATAATTAGGTCATAATCAGATTCACTTTACTTTCAAAGTGATCTAAATGCACATATATAAACCCATGAAAACATACATACTTCTCATGTTTTTACCCTTAAAGGACCATAATTCACATTCAATCAACATATCCAGAATTACGACATTATACATGGATAATATCATGATTCGATTAATGTTTTTACCATAAGCATGATTTCATAATACTTCTTTTTCTACAATTCACCCACATCTGTTAGATCCAATTTGGGAAAATAGTGGTATTCATGGGTTCTTAGGGAACACTTTCAAAATTAAACAATAAATCATCAATTCAAGCATAATTCATCATAAATCAGCCATTAAAAACGTTTTTGAAAAGAACCCACAAGATTGAAGACAAACCCTAACTTAGGGGAACTAACTAGCTTTGAGATCGAATTGGATGGACTCCTTGGAAGGAGATTATCCAAGGATGACGGACTATCATACCTTGATTAATGATCCCTATTAATTTGAGTGAAATATGATTGATTCTTCAATCCCTAGCTTTAATTCTACTTTTCTTCTTCCTAGAGTTCTAGAGATAGAAATTTGTTTAGACAGGATGAAATTTTGGGTTTTGTTTCTATTCTAGAATGGTGACTTAATTGGGAAGAGGGAGAATTTAAGAATAAAAGTGTATATACTTCACTAGGAAAAGAGTACAACATTGTAGGATGAATTAGGAAAAATAACAAATAACCCATAAAGTTCAAACTTAAATCTTCCTATCTTGCACGATTTGGCTCGCCAAGGGCACATGGTGACTCGCCAAGTGGACTCTTAGTCCGCAAAAATTTTTAGAGTGCTTACCCCTGGAGGCATCCTACTATGCGATGGGGAGGGCCATTGGCGATGTGCCAAGTGGACTGGTGAGCCCCAACCTAGCTTACCCATTATTCCAGTAGCTATGGTTGGGGGCTTCCTACTTAGGAAATGGGGGTCACATCACAGATCGCCAAGTGACTTGGGAGATGCTACTGCCCCTTGATGCTTATTCTGACCAATGACACTAACCTACGGTTTGAGTGTCTACGATCGACTTTAGTGAGCCAACCAAGGGTTGGGGTCGTGTTCCATGGGAGTGATTTAAAATGTAGTTAAATTAGAATTTTATTCTAATTAGTCATAGCTAAATAGATTAATGAATAAAAATAATAATAAATCAAAGGGGGTGCATCAAAAGTGTCAAATATCAATTTCGGGGCTTTGTCACAAGTAAAGTAAAAACGATAAAAATGCAAAAGTGAATCAATTATGGGGACATATTGTTGGGGTGTGACCGCAATATAAGTTGAAATAAGTAGTTGGGTACATGCTTTCGATAGTAACTTTGCAAGATAATAGTGACAAGGCTAAGCTTTAGATGGAAATAAGTTCTCTCTCGTGCAACTTACCCCATATCAAATCGGTTCCTTTCACCCACTTGTCTAATGAAGACCAGCCTACGCCTTACCCACACCTACTCTTTCTATGATGAGTGTTAAGATATGGAAACTTGAGGGTTGAACCTCATGTCATCCTACTCCTAAGGCTATTAGTCTAGCAGTCTTGCTTTCGTGGCCTCTCTCTCTTGAGAAAGCTGAAAACACATGAGTGGTTTTGTATTTTCAACGACAAAATCATTATGTTGAATCACCATTAAAATTCATCTAACCTATCATCAAGCAAGACCCAACAATAATATCAACACATATTTGCTAAATCACACCCCAAGAACAAAATACTCCGAAAATGATAATGAAATCATATGGGTATAAGAAATTAAAACTTAATATGAACAAAGGAAGAAGAATAGAGAAGACCCACTTCCAAGATAGGGAAGATGAAAACCTTCTTTCTTCAAGTCTCCCACAAAAACCTCTCCAAACTTGAGAGAAAATACAAAAAACTAAAGTTCTAAGAAGTGGAAATTCTACTAATATCCAGATCTCTTAAAAATAAAACTTACAGCTAGTATTTATAGCTTTCAGATTAAGTGTTATCGTGGACCATTCAACGATGTTAGTCATGATCGCTAAATGACTCGACGATTCGCCCTTCTTCTATTTCATCGCCTTTTGTGATTTCCTTTAGCGTGTCTGTGTCCTGGATCATTAGGTAGTATATCTCTCCTTCACGGAACTAATTAGCGACATATCGATTGCTCCTTTCATCGCCTTTTGGTCCTCTTCCTTCAAGGCTTCACGTAAACAAACAAAAAGTGGAAAATATTCCTTCGGCGACTCTCCAAATGCACTTCGCGATGCTCAGTCTTCATCTTTCACGTTCTTTTCAACCTTTTTTTCCCTTTTGCACGTAGGTATCCATGCATGAACTAAAACTTCAAATACCTGAAATTTAAGACTTTTCATCATATACTGATACTAAATAAGCATTTGAGGACACTATTTCTATTATAATAAAGCCCTAAATGAGTCCAGATTAAGGACTCATCACCCCTCGTCGAAAGGCCCAAGGATAACACAACCCTTTCCTTCACCCTTCAAAGGTGGTTTATACCCTTGTCCTATTTCTTCACTCTTACACTTTTAGTTTTAGTTCCAGTTTGGTCTACAACTTTACGGATTGTTATAGAGACTAAAAATTGAACTAATATTGATAGCCCGGTCAATGCACAAGAAAATGCATTTGTTTACATCATTTAATATTTCTCTCATTTGGATATTAGTGAGTATCTTTTAAAACAACTATTGTAATAAGGGAGTGAGGGTTGTAGTTTTTCTCTATTACATTTATACTTGTAGTCAACTTAAGAAAGTTTGGACAAATAGAGTGATATTGGAAGTGAAAAAATCGATTATTGTACTATGGGTGTACATGGTCGGGTTAGTTCGGATTTTTCAACCTTGGGGTTTTTTGAATATTTTTGGATTTTTGTTCAAGTATTCATATAATCATATAATTTATTTGTACTTCAAATATTTCTTTAGTCCTATCAAAATACAACTATCTAAGGCATTCCTTAAGAAAATAATGATATGATTAATGACAATAAGTATCCAACAAAAAATAATAATAAAATAACGTAAAGGAAATACTGCAAATTAATAAGTCATAATGAGATCATAATTTATAAGTAGTAAATCATGCTAAAATAATTTTAATAAGTATTAGTTACATGACTAAATATTAAAGGAAATTAAAATTAAATAATTTATTTAATGGTCAAAACCAATGTAAAACTAAAGAACAAGTATTCAATATTATTTTCATTCTTAGTTTTGCATTGATTTTCTTTTTGCATAAGTATTAATTTGGTTTTAGTTTAAGCTTTGTTATAATTATCAATATAAATGAACTATAATCTTTAGTGGACCATTCAGAATTGTAAGTTCTAAACTTGAAAAAATATATTAAAAGATAAAAACAATGAAAGAGTATAGAAAATATTTAAAAATTGTATCAAAGTGAATATGTTTATGTATAAAATAAATTTTATAATTATCTATATAATGTCAGGTTGATTTGGTCTCGGGATATTTTTTTTCGTAGTCAAAATCAAACCAACTCAAATATAGTTGGGTTTTTTTAAATCCAAATCAAACCAAGTCAAACCAAACTACTAGTCGTATTTTTTTTTATTTGACACAATTTACGATTTAGTTGAATTTTTGGTTCGATTTTGTACACCCCTATGTCGTACCATAAACATAAATTTCATTTTAAATTTGATATTATGCTTTATTTTTTTTACATTTCTTTTGACATAATTATTACTTATATAAAATATGTAAAAGAAAATAATATTTATCCTTCTAACATGTTCTTTTATTTAATTAATTTTATAAACATTTTTTTAAAAAACAATCCATGCAAAAAAAAGAATTAAATAGTGCCGATGTTGAATTTTTTTTCTTCACTAAAGATGAAATATCTACTTTTATGCTTTACACTTTTCTTATCAGTTGTTATTATTATCTTCTTTCTTATACTTGAAATTGTTACACTTGAACTATATTGATGCCCTCCCTAAATTCCATTAGTGAAATTTCACAATTTATATTTTTGTTGTTATTGTTGAATAACATTGTAAAAGAATTAATATCAGTTAAGTGAATTAGTTCGTACAAAAAGAAGAGAGAATCATAAATAATTTTCTATAATGGGTGATCATTTAAGTTAGAGAAAATGGTAGATGAGCCCCCAACCTATTATCGGAATTACAACTATACACTTATACTTTACCGGGTTCTATCACCCCTGTGAATTGTTTAACATCGAAATTATTACCTCCCTAATAATTCACAATCATATTTATGTTGATAAGTGAAATCTACGCGTTTGAAACGTGTAGTTTTTTTTGAATTTTTTTCTTGCAATTTTTTATTCATTATTTTATTCAGTTTTTCTTTTTTCTTATTCCTTTTATTTCTTTCTCTTCCTCTCCTTGTTATTCCTCTTCTATCCTTCAATTCCATCTTTCCATAGAAAGGTAGAGAAGCGGGAAAAATAAAGTCAGCAAAAAATGTGAAGGATGTTTCACGAGTCCTCAAATTGGACTCACTAATGCCTTATCTAATGCAAATAGTGTTCTCGATTGTTTATTCTATCTCAATATTGTCACGAACCGAGAGTACACTCTAGAAAATATGGTATTCTCGAGTGGAAACATGACGTACTTGACCTCTTGTAGGTCTTGTACAATCCCCTTGACATCATTCATTGCATACATGTATGAAAAGTAGTGCGGAATTAAAACTTTTACACAAAATAATAATACTTCAAAATATCTCTTTTATAGAAAAACATAACGAAAGACTAAGTCTCAAAGTCACCATCTTAGACATTCAAATATATTGGGACACGAACCATACTTCAACATACATAAAATAGCTATGTCTAATAAAATTCTTTCAATAAGGAAATCTAAACATAATGATGTCCTCGAATCTAGTGAAGCCATACCAACACTTGCTTTAATGGAGTGCTAATCCAAGCTTCACTTCGAGACTCCTATCAAATGTCACCTACATCTTTAGAGATAGACAAAATATATGGAATTAGTATATTATAATGTACTAAGTATGTCATAATGCAATCAAATCATCTAAAAGGACATTTGCATCAAATATGCTCTTTTTGTACTAAGTATATTTGAATTAGTATATTATAATGTACTAAGTATGTCATAATGCAATCAAATCATCTAAAAGGACATTTGCATCAAATATGCTCTTTTTGTGTAAAACTTCATAAAACAAGTATAAGAGATCACAAAAAATTACCATAAGCACATATAGTAATATTCTACAATATAACACCAATATTACATCAATTCACATAACCATGAGACCTCTTACCAATGGTGATTCTAAGTCTCACTTCAATGAGTTATAAAGCAACCGCACATGCAATCCCTTCACACACACATCAAAGTGATCCTTTAGATTACCTAATATAAAATTATTCCCATTTCATAAATTAAACTCCCTACCTAGAATTACTCTAAGACTCACCTAAGTAAGACACGAAGAAAACGCCTATATACTCTCTCCAGGCCTAACTAAGCAATCCTTCAAGCTACTCTAGATAAGTAACTTTTCATTAACATAAACCTTTTTTAAGGCATTATGTTTATTAAACCATTTAAGAGACATTCAACATTTAAGGACATTCACATAATGGTCTTGGAGAAGACCTAGGAAAATCACATAATTAATATCTTCAAATCCTACTCATACAATTTCTAGATAGTGTCTCATTCAACTACCTAAACATTATAGTACTTGTCCAACACTAGCTTGTATCCCACATGATGAGAATAGGCAATAACCAACATAGATCATACTAGCTAGGCATGGAATCCGGAGTCAACCCTACTTTGATATAGGTGTTCTACTTGCCAATGGTAGAACTAGGACACAACCCATGTAGGCACATGGTTAAGGAATATCAAGGGTTTCTTTGTACTCTAGTCTCATATTACAACTAGAGCCACTCCCAAGATACTGACTCAGTGCTAGCCTTTGTCTCATAGTAATTCAATAAAGGAGCATATGAAGATGTCATGACCCGCAAGCACCCCCTAGAAGTTAGGAAGAACCCTTGGGTCATGACAGGGCGTACTTGACCCTTTGGGATCTTGTACAAGCCCTTTAAATATCGTTCATTATATAAGACATGAAAAGTAGTGTGGAATTAAAAAATTTCATGAATAATTAAATAAAGGAAACATTTTTCATAAAATACTAAGGAGATCTCATCGTCACAAGCCAATCTTCAAGAGATGACATAACGTCTTCCGGACAAGGCCCTTTACATTGAAAGAAAATACATAATAAGTGTTGAAATAAGAAACTAAGAGAATAGGACTATGTCCTCGGATATATAAGGACATACTTTGTCTTGAGAGAGTAGATTCCCAAGCTTCGCCTTCAATTCTTCAAAAGCCTCCAACCTATATTTATTAAGTATAGAAAAGTATGGGGTTAGTACAAATAATGTACTAAGTATGGCATATGAAAAAACATGCAAAAAGGGTCATTTTAGTGTAAATACATTTTCATGCCAGTTAAGTAAAACATTCATGTACATAGAAGTGAAACAACATAAGAATCATCATTTAACACTTAGAGAAGAATTCCCAAACTTTAAGCAAAAAGGAGCATTTTACAGTAAACTTCCAAACCTTATAGTGAATTCATTTTTTGACTTTACAGTGAACTATCCCTATTCCAAAATAGTGAACTCCCAAGGCCAAGAAAAGTGGAAGTGAACCCATTTCCCTAGGATTTTCTCTAACTATGTTAATCCTAAGACTCACCAAGGTAAGATATGATGGAAGTGCACATACACCTCCTTCAATACACACCAAAGTGATCCTCAAGACTACCCCTTTTGTCTTGCTCACCTTGCAAGAACAAGCCCCCACTCAATGAAAAGACATTCGAAGAAAACTTAAGCAACACACTAAGACTTCCCTTTCGGTATGTCTACTTAGTGCAATTAGTAGATGGCGTACCATTCCACCACCTACCCTAAGTAGTACCCTCTTTTATAAGGCATAGAACCAAGACTCCCCTTTCGGAAGGTCTACTTAATGCAATGGATAGATAGCATCCCATACAACCACCTACCTAAGTAGTACGTTCTGTTAGAAGTCTTAGTTCATTCAATTCACTTAAGGCTCTCCAAGACTCTCCTTTCGGAATGCCTACCTAGTGCAATGGATAAATAGAATCCCATTCCACTACCTACCCTAAGTAGTACACTCCTTTAGAAGACTTAGCGCTTTCATTACTTTTGTGGGGTTTATATTAACCGACATAGACCATGAGAGCTACACATGGAATCCTGACATTAGCCCCTATCGGATGAGGGATCCTCACTTGCCTAGAGTAAGGTCATTCTCTTAGCCTTTACATGGCTTACCCAATAGCTACACTGATGTGGGCGCATAGTTAAGGGATAAGGAGATTGCTATTAAGTAACTCATTCTCTGAGGAGTACTCATCTCAAGAGGTACTTTGGAATACAACATCTCAACTCGTGAAGTGTAACCACCCCTTCTTCATATCCTCTCGGTGCTAGGCATAATCCCCCACAGATTTTAAACATTATATACTATAAGTTAAGGATAACTAGTGAACACCACATCTCAACTCACGAAGATAATTCATCCTCCGACCTATTTTTGAAAGCTCTTAGGATGTAGTGAGGTTGCTACGAAACACTTCATCTCAATTCACGAAGAGAACCCAAAAACTCCCCTTTTGACTTAACTTAGTTTCATTCATTGATTCATCTGTGAGTGTGTGAGTACATGTGAGCACACCATGCACATCAACATCATTTCATTTACATTTAACTTCTATATATGATTAGACCTTCATTCATCATGTTACACACTTAAACATGCTCAACATATACACTAACTTTATTTATGCATAATCTAGGCAAAAAGATACAATTCAAGCTTCATAATACATATCAACATGAACCTCATCATTATCACTTCATCTCACACACTAGGACTTCAAGGCCATACTCACAATACATACCAAACATAACCAAATACAACAAGTAAACACCGCCACCAAGAAGGTGGACCATACTACTCAAGAGCATTTCATAATAAGAGTTAATCAACATAACCAACTTACCCTTTAATCTAAGCTCCCATCACCTATAACCTTTTACTCAATAATTGATAATAAATTAGCCCTAGGTTAGTATCTAAACAACAAAATCAACTCAAAGAAACCAAAGCTCAAAGACTACAAATTTATGCTCATTTAACCCATTCCTTAAGTCAAAATTTAACATAAAACTTTAAAATGTATTCATTGAAGTTTTAGCATTAAAATCACCAACTAACATTAGAAACATCATTTTTACATCATTCAAAATGTTTTCATGCAAGAACCATATTTAGAGTTAAAGATAGAAGAAGTTAGGGTGGAAAACCTTTTTAAAAAAATTCATTAGAGGAGACTCCTTGAATGGAAGGGAGTTCAAGGATGCATACCATACCTCAAATAGAATAAAACCCACTAATTTTTATGAAGAAACACATCCAAACCAATCTCCTAGTTCTCCTTACTTAAAAACCCTAAAAATATCATCCTAGGGTCATAAAAGACTTGGGTGAATTTACAAAACACCCCAAGCCCTCACAGTGAAAACGTTGTAGCTTTTGGCAGGACCCATCGACGGACCTAAGCAACCGGGCATCGACAGGATGATTGCCCGTGCCGCATGAGCGTTGCTTGTGTCTTCAGCTGGAAAATTTAGGGTTGGACTCCAGGACTAAGTCCCAAACTATGCCCCAAGACGACGGGGCATCGATTGACCCAAGGGGCATCGATTGCCTCCGTCATTTGAGGCTGGTTTTGGGGAAGTTTTGGAAGGCTTCCTAGGTGTTGGGGTCCTCTTCTAGGGCCCCTCGTGGGTTCTAAGTGGGATCGTACGTAGACTTTAAACCCCTATACTAAGTCATTTTGGTCTTAAGAACATCCAACATCAATTTAGATTAAAATGAAAACGTAAAATTCACTCAAACACATCAAGACACGTTAACACTTTCTAAGACACACCTTCTGAATGCCATGGACGTTCTTGAACATTTGATCTCCAAACATAACCAAACTTTACACACTGTCTAAGAACATCAATGTAACTCATTTTAAAACAAAATTAAATCAAGAAAAAATCACGATCTCTAGTTTGCCTTAGTTCATATTAGGGTGCTACAGAAGAGGTAGCATATCTTGTTCATAACAAAATCATACAACAACATACCAAGGAGGGTACACTAAGGTTGCCTACAATGGTTATTAAGATAGCTCAATGACTTTCCTAATGAATATTTTATACCTCTCTAGCCAACAAACCCTAAGTTCATCATTCACACGAGAAGGATACTACTACGACTTTCAACTTCAAGGATATACATAACCTTCTTTCTAAAAGGTTTCACATAAATGACCTTCTTTACCTTATTCAAGATCATATTCAAATCATACATTTTCACTCATGACAAAGGTTTTTTAGCCTACTAAGTCAAGGATCATATTCATATTCTTTCATGTATCAAGTAAGAGACATAGGTCTACCTGAACAAGACACACTTCATTATTATTTTATCACATGTACAATATCATTCATGTAGCACATAGGGTCAACTAAGTATACTTACAAGTCACCCTACACACTTCTATCGAATCATCAACATAACGCATCATAATGTTCATATAGTCAACTAAAAATATTCACACTTCAACATCAAGTATACACATACAAGGCATCCCTATAGTCTATCATGATCACATGTAATCACTTAGAAGAACACATACTTTGACTTCATCTCTACACATAATTCATCAAGATCTTCATGATACTCACATATTCAAGTTATAAAATGATAATATCATAATTCATAAAGTAATGCCGACGATGCCATATTATTTTACAATTCATAAAGTATTGTCGAAGAGGCCACATTATTCAAAAAGTATAGCACATATGCACCGCCACCATAAGTGGACCGTACAAAACATCATTATAATTCAAGACATATACTACACAATATAGAGAATATTAGGTCAACATACCACCAATCCAACCTCACAACTCCAATCCATAGTCAATTCAACCAACTCAATACACAAAGGTTCCTACCAATAACCTTGATCACCAATTCAATTAAATCATCACAATATACAATGAATACAAGATAATACAATATTAATTCATCAATTTAGGACATCCTATATATAATTCTGACATGATTCTTTCATAATTCAATATCCCAAAATAAACTACAAAAGAATTCAATAGTATAGACATGATGAAATCATCCATAATATAGTCAAAACTAGGATTGCATGGTTTGCATGGGTTCATAGAGTTTTTAGTCTAAAATCATAAAATGAACATCAATTCAATCATAATACATTTATTCAAAACGTTTTATGAAGAATCCATGGCTAGACTTCAATTTGGAAATTCATACTTTGATAAAGTCTTGGAAAACCACTTTGAAGGTTGGATCCTTGAAGAAAGATATTCAAGTATGAAAACCATACCTTATGTGAATCAAATCTCATGAAATTGATGGAGAAAATCTTGGAAATCAGTCTTCTCCCTTGGAGCATCAAACCTTCATCAATGCAGATTTTTGGAGAGGAGGAATGGATGGATTTTGTGTTTGAGTTAAGGTTTTAGCTTTGCTAGGTGAATTTAGGGGATTAAAAAGATTCAATAACATTAAATAATTAATCCCTAAGTTATCCAAAATACCCCTACACATAATGGATATTTTAGCCAATTCAAATTTGACTTAAAAACGAGCGACCAAATGTAGAACATTATTGCGCGTCGCGGAGGCACTTCAAGTTCTTGGTTCTAGAAAATTTTGAGACAGAATGGTTAGATATGTCCGCACTGTCGAGCAGCCATTGCCAATTCTTGGCTAGCATGGCAAGTTGCTTGACCCATGTTGGGGCCCTCCTTAGGGACCCCTAGGCAGGTCCCTAGGGTCGTTCTAAGAATATTCAACCCTTTACATGTCAAGATATGTGTAGGAACCATCAATACTCATTTTCACCCTCAAACCATACCCCAAAACTCCAATACAAAACACTACGACAGACTAGTTCAACTTCGACTAGTTTTCGGACGCCTTGAATGTTTCACTTCCAAACTCTTTAAATTGACTTCTAACACTATTATTAACCATTTTAGAACTTTATAACCATATTACACATATGTTAGGATCTAGATTCACCTAATTCATTTTAGAGGTGTTAGAGATATCTTATAAAAACTACTCAGTTTCAAGTATTTGAGGATTTGGTTGGATCATGGACACTTGGGCACAAAACAAAAGAAAAACGGAGAAAAAGAAATGAAGATGAAAAGGTGAGAATCTCCTAGAACATTTGCGATCCATTGCATAGAGAAGGTTAGTCTTCTATTACAGCAACTAAGCTCTGAAGGAAGTGAATCAAAAGGCAATGAAAAAGAGCAGTTGGCGTTTTGCTGATTAGTTCCGCAATGCAGAAGATTTTCGCCCATCTATCCAGAACACATAGACAAGGAGGTCAATGTGCAAGTGATAAACCAAACGAAGGGAGACTCACCGAATCACTCGGTGAATCATGACTAACTGCACTGAAAAGAGTCGCCAGCAGAATTCTTAAGTCTATAAACTATGAACTCTTTTATTATTAAGATATAAATAATTAGAGAATGAAACAATTTTACTTGATATTTTATTCTAGTATTGTTCTTAAGTTTTCTCTCAAGTTTGGAGAGGGTTTTTTATGGATGTATAAAGTAAGAAGCTCTTCTTCCAATTTCGGAAGTGGGTCTTCTCCATTTACCTTTGCTTGTTTTAAGGTTTAATCTCTTATAACCACTTGATTCCTTTATAATTTTAAGTATATTTGATTATAATTTGATGTGTAACCAAAAAAAACCATTCATGGGAAGTGATTTAGCAATTATGAGTTTATTAATTTCTTGGGTCTTGCTTAATTGTAGCTTAGATTGCATTTTAATTGTGATTTCACCTATTAGTTGTGGTTTACTCTAATGGGTTTGTATATACATATACAAATCCACCATATGTTTTCAACTTTACCGAGATAAAGGTCGTGAAACTAAGACCACTAGAATGATCTCCTATGGAGTGGTTCGACACGAGGTTTATCCCGAGAGGGTGAGCCCTAGTCCCATATCCGAGAACTCCGACCGAAAGAGAGAGAGAGAGAGTGGTTAAGTATTAGGCTAGATAATTTAGATGAGTGGGTGTCTGGGAGAAACCCATTTGATATAGGGTAAGTTGTCCAAGAGGGAACTTACTTTCACCTAAAGCTTAGCATAGTCATCATTGTCTTAAAAAATTAGCTACTGAAAGCATGTACCCACCACTTTTATCATCACATGTAACGATTACATACCAAGAATTATCTCACATACTTGTTTCTCATTTATTTATTGCATTATTCTACTTGTGACAAAGAAATATTAATATTTGACACGTTAATGTCACAAACTGAATTTAATTTGTTTTTATATTCAAAAATGGCTTAACGTATCACTACTTAGAATGGAATTATAAGTAGCTACTATTTTCACTACCACTCCCTTGGGACACGACCCCAACCTTTAGTTGGGTTACTAAACTAGCTTTGGTTAGTGGACACTCAGACTGTAGGCTAGTGACGTTGATCACAAGAAATAAATAAGAAAAGAATCAAAATGGCGCCATTGTTGGGGAGTGGTGTCACGTGATGATGTAGTTATTTAAAGTTTATAGTTCCTTGTAGTGTAGGTTTACTAACCTTAATTTTGATTTTGCTTTGCTTATTTGTTTTCTACAATAGGGGAACATCAATGGATGACCATTATGGATATCACACGGGCCACCCTCTGCTGAAGTTATTAAACTTCAGGGATAATAATTTGACTTTTAAAGAAGAGGGAAAAGAGACAATTATAGAATTGTAGTTGAGGTTCAAAGAAATATTGCAAACATGCCCATTCCATGGAATGCTAGATAAGACACTGCTAGATTGCTTCTACAGAGGTCTAGAGCTCAAGAATAGCAGAATAGTTGAACACATTTTTGGAGACAGAATGATGAGTCTACCCTATAGAGTTGTTGCAAACCTACTAGACAACAAGGTTGAAACAACCGAAAAGGCTCAAAAGAAATACGAGTGGGGTAAACTACTGATACATGTAGAAGTTTTGTCCAAATAGGTAGTGGGGTTGGAAGAAAAATCAAGAGGAAAGTACCAAAATTTCAACCTTTGAGAATGCACCCAAGGAAAGGATAAAAGTACTCGATCAAGTAACGATCCCCATTCAATCATTCAAAAGAAACTTGAAGAGAAATATAAAAAGTTCAATGACATGAAAGACAACATTAAGATGCTTAAAGAGACTACCACTGCAAACTACATGACAATTCAGCTACAAGATGCATAGATAAACCACTTAATTACATTTAATACCCATCATTCGCCGAGGATTCACCCAACTACACCATGGGTAACTCTGAGGATGAAGGGTAAATACTTAGTTGCATCATGCCACTACGTTAACTAAAGCATTATTTGGGAGGAACCCGAAATCCTTTAATTACTTTCCATTATATTGATAAAAATAATAGTGTATTGATTGTGCATGTGAAGTAAAGGAAGTAAGTGGAAAGTTGCAAGGTGACTAGAACAGGTCATTTTAGCGGAGTGCTTACAAGTTAGGCATTACAAATCACTTGAGCCATTTGATTTGATTCCCCTCAAATATAGAGCCTATAATATTCAGCGAAGGGGAGAGATTATTATTGTGTCGCCGATTTATTGGATGAACTCAATATAGACCGCTTACATGATACGGGCAACAGATAGAAATCATGTTATGTTTGGCGAATAACATAGACACTCGATGCCTTGTTGATCCCTTGTGCAAAAAAAATTTACATCGCCAAACAGGAGAAAGCTAGACAATCACAGGTAACAAGGTTAAAATTTCTATATCATGCCCTTCCTTTCGCTTTATCCCTTTTTCACAAACTCACACTGCATCTTAGTAGTCAAATTTCTTATATTTTCAATGTATTTTAAGTGTCAAGTTGTTCTCGAATTTGGATCGCATTGCTTCCTAGCACATCATTACAATATATTTTAGCAGCAATGGTTAACAATCATACCTATAAGTTATTTTATTGAAATTTGTACTCATTTAGATAATAATTAATAGTGTGAAATTTGCTAAGCCTTTGAGTTGATGGGATAGCATATATTTTCAATCATTACTCGATATTTCCTACGTAGTTGTTAAAATCCCTCTTGACTGTGATTTGAGTTGAATTGTTATGTGTTGGGATTGTGGAAATGTTATGGGTATTCGGCAAAATTGATGTTGAAAAGGTTTGAATCGCATTATCATGGGTTGTAGGGTTGAATTTGAAAGAAAAGAGTGAAAATAGGCACGTTGGGATATATGTCAATCTGAGTGCAGCTTATCGAAATTCTTAGTGGTTCTCCTTAACGTCACCATTTTGCCTTTAACTGAATGCTTTATGTATTGGCTGATTTTTAAATTTTGACAGTCAGATTGAGTTACGAATTACACTCGGTGACTCGCTAGAAAATTCCTTATTTGCCCTTTCTCTGCACCCTTATATCATTTATATGTCTTTATAATGAAGACCTTAACACAATCAACACGTTAAAAATTAGCTTGGCAAAGTAACTCTACATCAAAACCTCTCTTTCCCCCGTTCTATTTTATTTTCTAACTTATCATCAAAGTTTTTTCAGAAATGGCTAAACCAAAAGTCACAATAAGAATGATCCACCCAGGAACATAAGAGCACAAGAGCTTAAAGATAAGGAAAAGAGAGCGGAGCTAGCAGGATAGAGGAAATACAACAAGGAATTCAGGGCTAAAAGACGAACTGCCATCGACCTTAATATGCCTCCATGGGCTCAAAGGTTCATTAATGCTACACATGCCTTTAGGGCAGCTCATCAGATAGACATAATTATTGCAACTAATATAGCTGCAGAAGATAAAGCAAATAAAAAGGATTAAGAACAAGATGATAACGCTCCGAGGTCCCTTGTCGAGTTCCAGGCGGATGCATCAGGAACTGATGCCCCAGCAGGAGGAGAGGTTGCATAGAAAGAACCTTTCTTCACCCCTGCATGTGTCTTAACTTTATTCAATTCTAGATATTGTCGTTATTTCCATTTGAGGACAAACGTTTTCGCATATGGTGGGGTGAAGTCTACCCTTTTGACCTTGTTTTGGATTGTTTGCTTATTATGAATATTATCAGTTTTGTGAACATTTGGGTGGTCTATGTTTAAAATTAAATTTTATTGCTTTCACAATTGTTTGAGATCATGGCTCTCTTTTTGGGTCCTAATTTCATAATAATTTTGATCATTCCAAAAAATTCTCACTTTTGAAAATCTCACCACCTCTTGTGTTGAAAGTGGTTGTTCTTGTATAAATTTTTGTCTCAATTTCTATCAATGATGATGACTTGTAAAGTGCTCTCAATTGAACAAACATGAATGTCCGGCCATATGAGATGAATGAAGTTACATAGACAATGTGTAAACTCTTTGCATCTCGTTGTGATTAGCCAATTATTTAATTGGTTCTGTTTGCAATGACCATTGCACACTAGCGAAAGAGTGTACTCTTGTGTGAGTTAAGTGTCGATGCCTTGTGTGATGATCTTACTTTGAACTTTGCATAAATAAAGCTAGAATTTGCCCCATTATTCTGATTGATTTAGAAAGGTCCTCTCGAGATGATCTTAGGCAACATTCAAAGAGTGTAAGCCAACTATGACATATACCTCTTTTGTGGCCTACCCGTGAGCGTGTGAAACTTTGTTGAACACACTTTGAGCCTTACCTATTCTTTTGAAAACCTTGATAAAACCTAGACCTTACGTTATTCATCACCTATAATCCTCTTGAGATTTTATATAACTAAAAAGTTAACATAGGCCAAAAACCTAAGTTGGGGTTTGGTAAGAAGGTAAAGGAGAAGTCAAGAAGTGCAAGAAAAGTCTGGGAAGCCCATGGTATTGTAGGGAAATAGAAATCCTCCATATCTATAAAAATAAATAAGAAAAAGAAAAAGAAGTAAAAAAGAATACAAAAGAAGGTTGTGGAATAACAACATAAAAAGAAATCGGATTTCCAAGTATTCCATGGATAAGAATAAAAATATGACTTAAAGGCAGTTGACTAAGGATTGATAAAGGAAGAAAGGGGATTTTTTAGAAAGTCACATCTCATTGAGGAAAAAGTCACCAAGCCTAAATGACCATGCCCTTTGCACTCAATCCCCATTACAAGCCTTAGAAAGCTATCTTGAGTGAGCGGAACCGAAAGTCAATTGAGAAACAAGGGCAAAATTAAAGGTGAAAACATGCATTATATTCCTCTTTGTGAGTGTAACCATAGCATCAGATTCTTGATCCTAAGCTGATAAACCTATTTTTGTGAAAATGGAATCATTATTTGTGTAAGGGCATGTAGATACTTTTTGTTGAGCTTGAACTTGCATTTGTAAAGAGTATTGTGAGCTAGATAATCTTTGGTAATTGTGTGTCACAAATTAAATATTTGAGTATACAATTGAGCTATGCATGAGTAATTTGAGTATTGTTGTGCATATTCATGATTGTAACACTATTTCAGACATCCTACTTAAACGTCTAGACATGAGTTTTACTTGAGAACAAGCAAAAGTGTAAGTTGGGTGTGTCTCAAATTGGACTTATCTAAGGCCTTATTTTAATGCAAAAAATGTCTTCGGTTGTTTATTCTATCATTATATTTGATAAAGCTCCTAAGTTTCATGTATTTCAGGATTTAGTAGAATCATGGATACTTGGGCACAAAACAGAAGCAAAATGGAAAAAAGAGTTGAAGATGCAAAGGTGCGAATGACAAGAACACTTGGTGGTCTTCTGTATAGGGAAGTTGCGCCTTCTATTACAGCAAGTGAGCCTTGACGGCATTGGACAAAAGGCGACGAAAAGGAGCAGCCGGCGCTTTGCCAATCAAATCCACAAAGCAGAAGATTTCTGCCCATCGATCCAGAACACATTTATAAGGAAGGAAATGTGTAAGCGGGGATGAACTGCATGAAGGGTGATTCACAGAATCACTTGGAAAATCACAACTAACTCCCTCGAAAAGATTCGCCAGCACAATTCTGAAGTCTACAAATACTAAACTCTTTTATTATTAAGATATAGAAAATTTGAGAGTTAACCTATTACACTTGATATTTTATTCAAGAAACATTGTTCTTAAGTTTTCTCTCAAATTTGGAGAGGGTTTTTTTGTGTAAGCTCGAAAAAAGAAGCTCTTCTTCCAATTTTGCAAGTGGGTCTTCTCCATTTACCTTTGTTTGCTACTTTTAAGGTTTAATCTCTTAAACCCACTTGATTCCTTTATCATTTTAAGTATATTTGATTATTACATGATGTGTGGCTAAAACCCCTCATTCTTGGGGTGTGATTTAGCAATTATGGAATGATTATTTTTTTGGGTCTTTCATTATTGTAGCTTAGATTGCATTTTAATGGTGATTTCACCCAGTGGTTATGGTTTAATCTAAAGGGTTTGTAGTTACAAATACAAAGTCACCCGTGTGTTTCGGGTAAATGTAGGTTGGTGTTCTGTTCCCCCTACTTTTCATTTTCCCATGAAGATAATTGAATATCATCTACTAGAGGAGAATAGGTTTTAGACTTGTTTGAGAACATCAAATATTGTTATTAATTATTATAATTATAGTTATTATTGTTATAGATATATGTAAACAGACGCATAATTTTTTTACGCTAGCATTTTTTCTTAGTGTGACTATATAAAATGAGCTTAATGCACAAGTGGGATTTGTATAGCGTATCTAGACTTGTTTGGGACTGATACTTATAGTATTTCAAATACGTGCATGTTGAGATATTAAAAATAAAGCATGGTTTTGACAAAATTTTGCCTTTCTCATGCATTGATGATTTTATGCATAGGAACCATACTTAGTACAAGTGTTTTGTACTTTTGGATTGCTCGAGAAAGAGAGGTTGTGAAACTATGACAACGAGAATGATCTCCTAATGAGTGGGTTGACATGAGGTTCAGTCTGAGAGGGTAGCACTAGTGCCATATCCAAGCACTCCCATCGATAAAGCGAGTGTGGAAAAGGCGTGAGTTGGATATTTTAGACGAATGGGTGTCCAAGAGGAACCCATTTGATATGGGTTAAGTTGCCCCAGAGGAAAATTGCATTCACCTAAATCTTGTCCTAGTGATCATTGTCTTGCGAAATCAGCTACCAAAAACATGTACCCACCACTTTTATCTTCACATATAGTGATCACACCCTAAGACTCTCTCTCGTGCTTGTTTCTCATTTATTTTATTGCATTCTTCTACTTGTGACAAACAAATCTTGATATTTGACACTTTGGTGTCACAAACTGAATTTAATTGTTTTTATATTCAAAAATTTCTTAAGCTATCACTATTTAGAATACAATTCTAAGTAGCTACTATTTTCGCTACCACTCCCTTGGGACACGACCCCAACCCTTGGTTGATTTCTAAACTAGCTTCAATTTGTAGAAGCTCAGACCGTAGGCTAGTGTTAATGATCTCGAGAAATAAGAAAGGAAAGAATCAATGTTTCACCAGACGGTTTCATCAAAGCAAAAGTCACTCATCTCATGTCCTCCAACAAGTTGAAGAAGCGGACCTACAACATCAAAACTGAAAAAATAGAGCTTGATCCATATGACCACTAATTGGTACTAGGTTAGGACTATTAGAGATATATCTTAGAGTGATTGTATATTATTCATATTCCTTATTTACAGATTTAGTTTCATAGTTTTAGCTTATTCATAATAGTAAAGATCTAAATTTGTATCTTAGATTGATTGTATTGATTTCTTTTCGGATCTGTATGGATCCATCCTCTCTTATAAATACTCTATTCATTATTAATAAATCAACTTTTACCTCTTCAGTAAACTACTTTATGGTATTATAGATATTCCGCTTAAAAGCCAATACATCTTTTGGGCAATAACTTATTTTTAGCAGTCATGGCCCCTTCGAATAGCACCTTTGATTTCCTCCCTAACCCAACAAATGAAATCACTTAAAATATTTTAGCACCTTCTAACAACATCATCTCCTTGAACAATAATGACCAACTTATATCCATTAACGCCGCAGTCCAAAACCCATTGAAACTCACCACTACCAACTACCAATCTTGGCGATATCAATGGAAAACACTGCTTAATGCCAAAGATTTTCTTGAATTTATAAATGAACTACAACATCTCACAATTCGAAATAGCTAGGAGAAGCTTAGAGCTGGAAATAGTCATTTTCGAAAATAACTAAAAATCTAGAAATTTACTAAAGTTGGAAAAAAATGAGTTTTGTTCAACTTCAAATGGTCATAACTTCTAGCTTAGGATAAGTTAGGAGTACTTGCAGATATGGTTGGAATTTCTTTCGAATGATCTTTCCAACGTCGCTGAGTTTGCATGATTCTAGGTTCCTATGAATATGTTATACCCTTTGGAAGTTGGGTTGTTAGATTAAGGAAAGTATAAATCAAGATTTTTGAAGTTTAATTTAGTATTTACCTTATCTAGTTATCCTAATTCATTTTTAGGAGTTTAATTGGGGTAAAGTTAGATTTTGGTCTATTTTAAATAAGTGAATTTCAAGTTAGGGATTGGAGAAAGGAGATTAGCATTCAAGATTTGTTCAACATTAGTTGATATTAGCTTGTGGATTTTATCAGGGGAAATCCGTATAAAGTATATGAGATTGCATAAAGTTGGATTAGTTTACCCACGCACCAGTCATGATTCAATTTCAAAGAAGTTAATAGCTATAAAAGTAAGTCCTTGAATTATTGTAGGTTGTGTTGATTGGAGTTTTGTTGAAACTGATTCACGTTTTTAGTTGTTATTTTTAGTAGAATATGATGTACTTGATCATATAATAGATTCTGAGTGTTAGGGAAAAGAACCCATGGATTTGGAGGGTTTAGAGATGAAAATGAAAAAGAAATTTTGTCAGGCAAATCTGGGTTGTAATAGCACATCGCGGAGCTAGTTCCAATTTTGGGAAAACAATTTTCGCGTCCCGGGGACATCATGGACCGTTCTGTCTCAAAAGTTATTTTCAAAACTGAAATTTAAAAGCTTCTTCGCATCGTGGACCCACCCTCAGATTTTGATTAGGAACATTTACTCATGTTTAGCTATCTAAAATCATTCCAAAACATCATGAAATCATTCCTATCACGATCCTTGAATCCATAATTCAATTCAAGAAAATTTACGAGTCAAGTTAAGAAGTTAAGAGTCAAGTCAAGAAGTCAACATTTAAGTCAAGATAAGTTATTAATGTTTTAAAAGTCTTTAACAAATGTTTTAACTTTGTTTAAAGATTTAGTTTCAAAGTTAAGGAAAGTGTGATTTAAGTTTAATTTCTTCAAAGAAGTATATGGGAACTAAGTATTCCCAAGAAGTTTAAAATGTTCACATTTAAATAAGAATGAAAACTTAGATTTCCAGAGATCCTTTAAGCTAGATTTCAAAAAAGAGTATATTCTTTCATAATAAAGCAAGAAGAAAACATTGATTTCCAAGGTAGCCTTTGAGCTATGTTTTTAAGAACTAATCTCAAATCACAAAAGGTAGTATGTTTTTTTCAAATATAAGAGCTCATATAAAATTTTTGGGAGTAGTATTTAGCACCTATATGAGGGAGAATTCAGACAATTCACAGAATCCATAAACCATGTAACCACCATTGGTAGAAAAAGGTCATACTTTTTAGATGATTCCTTTAGTTTTTTATAGCATAGACTAGTGGATCCACTTAATAGTTCAGGTTCTATAAACTTATGGAAAGGTATAGAACGGTCTTGGTAGCATGAGGGAAAATGCTATATCATCACAATAGCTCTTACGTGATGGTTGTCTGTTTGAGAAACTTCCACAGAAGTTAATTGTATTTTTATATACACAGTTTATTTTTATATTTACACACATCTCATAGTTATATTGTATCATTTCATACATACATAATTGATATCATATTTTAAACAACTTTTTTTGTATTGCTCTTATTTTAAAACTACTTTATATTAAAATGAGTTCAGTTATGTTGAGTTTAGTCAAGCCAAGTAAGTTAGTTTGACTTTCAAGCCTATGTTGTGTTTATAATTCCAACTCGCATACTTGTACATTTAATGTACAGATGTCAGTTGGCTTGCATATTATTATGATGCAGACATCGGTAACTAGGATTGGAATCCAGCCTATCATTAATCCAGTGAGTAGGTCAGAGTCTGTTGGTGAGCGTATTTGCAGTCCATAGAAATCCATTTATTGCTTTTAGTTTTATTTTCAGTTCATTTCGATGCTATGGGGTTTATCCAACATCCATCTCAGTTGTTTATAGGTTTCATAGTTAGTCAGATACTTAGTTATGAGTCTTTTAGCTTTGTATTTCATATGTTTTTCTATGAGACTTGAATATTCATTTTGGCAAGTTGAATGCTTCTTTTAAGACATTCTCATTTTATTTCACAAGTTCTTTATTTAGATTATTCTTGTGTCTCAAGTCTTTCGCTGAGTAAGTAAGTCAAGCCAAGGGTTGCTTGGGGCCAACAATGGTTCTAAAGTTCCAGTCCCGCCCAAGGTGTAAGGTCAGGTAGTGACAAACTTTATATCAGAGCACAGAGTTTAGAGTCTTAGGGAGTTTATGAAATCGTGTCTATAGAGTCCTAGTTATCAATGTGAAGCGCGACACATCTATAATTTGGAGGGTGCAGCACTTAGGAAATTTTCTCACTTCTTTTACACTCATTTCGTGCGTTAGAGTTTGATATCTAAAAATTCTCTCTCTAATTCGTGCTTGTGCGTGTTTAAGATAATAATGCCTCCATGAAGAACTGTAAGATGTCGTCTTGCTAGACAAAATGCTGAGGAGCAAGGGGTACCTAATGCACCCAAAGTGCAACCCCAAGGAGAAGTTACTAATGTTGATTTTAGGTGAGAAATAAGGATGTTCATCTAAGGTGTGACTAATAAGGTTGGACAACATAGAGGAGCTAGACAGGAAGTGACTGATACTTCTAGGATCCTAGAGTTTTTAAGGATGTACCCTCCGAGCTATAGTAGTTCAAGCACTACAGAGGATCTGGAGAACTTTATTGAGGAGTTGAAAAAAGTATGTGATATGATGCATGTTTTTGATATTGAGAGAGTTGAACTAGTTGCATAACAACTAAAGAGTGCTGTTAGGACTTGGTTTGATCAGTGGAAAGGGCAGAGAGTTGCAAGAGTCCAAGGTACATAAGTTCCTCACACTTGAGAAGTATTCTCTAAATGTTCATGAATATGGGTTGAAGTTCATCCAACTATCCCGATATGCTCCAAAGATGTTTGCGAACATGAGGAGTAGAATGAGCATGTTTGTTGCTGGGCTGTATCATTTGTCGAGTAGAGAAGGTAGGGCTACAATGCTGAGAGGCGACATGGATACTTTGCGGTTGATAGTCTATGTGTAACATGTTGAGGAAGAGAAGCTAAGGAATAGAGTAGTGTTTAAGAACAAGAGGGTAAGACAAAGAATGAGTCCATGTAGTAGAAGAGTAATGTCAACTGGTCATCCTTCCAACAGAAAAAGAAAGTACCTACTCCATCATCTACTAGTGCACCTACACCTAAGAATAGATATGAGTACAATAGTTAGAACTTCAAAGCTAAACACACGTATTCTTAGGGTAGCATGGCACAAGCGAGTAGTAAGCCTCCTATATGGGCAAAGTGTGGTATGATCATTCAGGTACTTGTCGTGAGAGCTACACTAGTTGTTTCAAGTGTGGTCAAAATGGGCATTTCATGTGAGAGTTTCTAAAGAAAAAGCAGGGAAATGGTAATGGAGGAAATAGAGCCCAATATTCTTCAATTGATCCACCAGAAAAAGCTGCACCTATAGAGGCTACTGTTGGTATTGGACGGACAACAAACCTCTTGTATGTTATCAGTAGTCTCCAAGAGAAAGAGGAGTCACCAGATGTTGTTAATGGTATGCTCCAAGTCTTTGACTTTACTGTTTATGCTTTGCTAGATCCAGGAGCGAGTTTATCTTTTGTAGCTTCTTATATTGCTATGAATTTTGATGTTATTCCTGAGAAACTTAGTGAACCATTCAGTGTTTCTACACTTCTTCATGAGTCTATTCTAGTAGATAGAGTTTATCGTGATTGTCTCATTTCCACTAATCACAAGAGTACCATGTTGATTTAATTGAGTTAATAGTAGATTTCATTTTCATTCTTGGTATGGACTGGATTCACACATGTTATGCCTCGGTTGATTGTATGACTCGAGTTGGAAAGTTATTTTCCAAATGAGTAAGTCTTAGAGTGGAAAAGCAGTTAAGAAGTGTTGAAGAGTCATTTCATTTCATACTTAAGGCAAGGAAGTTAGTTTTTAAGGGGTGTCTCTATCACTTAGTCCGAGTTAATAACTCCAGTGTTGAGATACCTCATATTCAATTAGTTTCAGTAGTAAAAGAGTTTCCAGATGATCTTCGAGGAGTCCCTCCTAACAGAGATATAGACTTTGGTATAGACATTCTTCCAGATACTAATCTTATATCTATTCTGCCATACGAAATGGCATGAGCAGAGTTGAAAGATCTTAGGAGCACTTGAAAGATCTCCTTGATAAGGGTTTTATTCGATGAAGTGTCTCACCTTGGGGTGATCCTATATTATTTGTGAGGAAGAAGGATGGTTCCTTTAGAATGTGTATAGATTATCGTTAGCTGAACAAGGTTACCATCAATAACAAGTATCCTCTTCCAAGGATTGATGATTTATTCGATCAATTTCAGGGTACCACCTGTTTTTTGAAAATAGACCTGAGGTGTGGCTACCATTAGTTAAAAAATGAGGGAATGTGATATTCCAAAGATAGATTTCAGAACCCGATATATCCATTATGAGTTTTCGGTCATGTCTTTTGGTTTAATAAATGCACCAACAGTATTCATGAACCTTATGAATAGAGTCTTCAAACCTTATTTAGATATGTTTGTTATCGCTTTCATTGATGACATACTAATCTATTCAAGGAATAAAGAAGACCATGCTAGTCAACTTAGAATAGCTCTCCATACTTTGAAAGATATAGAGTTGTATGCCAAGTTCTCAAAGTGTGAGTTTGGGCTTGAGTCTCTGGCATTCTTAGGCCACGGTCTATTAGGGAATTAAACTTGATACTCAGAAAATTGAGCCAGTGGCCTAGACCCATATCTCCAACTGATATTAAGAGTTTCTTAGGTTTAGCTGGCTATTATAGGAGGTATGTAGAGGGGTTATAATATATTTCATCCCCTTTGACCAAGTTGACCCAGGAGACAGTTAAGTTTCAATTGTCTAAAGCTTTAAGCTTTCAAGAATTGAAAAACAGGTTGACTACTGCCCCAATTTTGACCTTACCAAAAGGTACTCAAGGTTTTGTGGTGTATTGTGATGCATCTAGAGTCGGCTTAGTGTGTGTATTAATGAAGAATGAAAAATTTATAGATTAGGCCTCCAGATAGTGAAAGTTCATGAGAACAATTATCTAACCCATTACTTAGAGTTGGTTGTCGTAGCATTTGCTTGGAAGATGTGGCGTCATTGTTTGTATGATGTCCATGTTGATGTATTCACTGATCACAAGAGTCTACAATATGTGTTCACACAAAAAGAGTTTAATCTCAGATAAAGAAGGTGGTTAGAGTACTCTTTACCACTCGGGTAAGGCTAATGTTATTGTTGATGCCTAAAACAGGTTGTCTATGGGTAGTACCATCCATGTTGAAGTATAAAAGAGATATTTAGCGAAAGATATGCATAGACTTGCACACTTGGGAGTCGGACTAATGGATTCCATAGAAGGAAAAATAGTTGTGATAAATGGGGCTGAGTCATCATTACTATCAGAAGTAAAAGGTAAGTAAGACCAAGATCACATTTTGCTTTAATTGAAGGCAAATGTTCATAAGCAAAGTGATGGCTCTTAAACAAAGGGGAGATGGCGTCTTGAAATACAAAGGCAGATTGTGTGTAGCAATGGTGGATGAACTCCAAGAGAGAATCATGGAGAAGCTCATACCTCTAGATATTCCATTCATCCGGGTTCCAAAAATATGTATCGCAGTTTGAGAGAAGTCTATTAGTGGAATGGTATGAAGAAGGGCATTGCAGAATTTGTTTTTAAGTGCCCGAATTGCCAACAAGTTCAAGTAGAGCACCAAAGGACCGGTGGTTTGGCTCAGAATATAGACTTTCAAAACGGAAGTGGAAGATGCTTAATATGGATTTCATTACATTCTTGCTAAGGTCTCGTAGGTAGTATGATTCTATTTGGGTAATTTTTGATAGAATGACAAGGTCCGTCCATTTTCTACCGATAAAAACTACCCATTCAGCAGAAGACTGTGTCAGGTAATATATTCAGGAGTTAGTAAGGCTTGATGGAGTCCCAGACTTCATTATTTCATATAGAGGTGCATAATGTACTACACAATTCTGGAGATCTTTTCAGAAAGGCTTGGATTCAAAGGTGAACTTAAATACTGACTTCCATCCTCAGAAAAATAGGCAAGAAAGGCGCAATATTCTGACCTTGGAGGATATGTTGAGGGTGTGTGTGATAGATTTCAAAAGGAATTGGGAGGATCACGTACCTCTCATCAAGTTTTTCTTACAATAATAGTTAATACTCTACAATCCAAATGGCTCCTTAAGAAGCTCTTTATGGGAGAAGATGCAGATCTCCTATTGAATGGTTTGAAGTTGATGAAGCTGGGTTAAAAGGACCAAATTTGGTTAATAAAGCTATGGAGAAGATGAAAGTGATTCAAGAGAGGTTGAAAACAGAACAGTGTCGTTAGAAATTCTACACTGATGTTAATTGAAGGATGTTGGAATTTGAAGTAGACAACTGGGTATATCTAAAAGTTTCACCCATGAAGGGTGCTATGAGGTTTGGTAATAAAGGGAAGCTTAGTCCCCGGTATATTGGACCTTATTGAATATCCAAGAGGATTGGCAATATAGCTTATGAGTTGGAGCTACAACAAGTATTAGCAGCGGTTCATCAGGTATTTCACATATCCATGTTGAATAAATGCATGGGAGATTCTTCCTTGATCATGCCAACTAAAAAATATTGAGATCAAAGATAGCTTATATTATGAGGAGATTCTTGTTCAGATTTAGATCGCCAAGTTCACAAATTGAGAACAAAATAGATGGCATCAGTCAAAGTCCTTTGAAGGAACCAATTTGTTGAGGAAGATATTTGGTAATTGAAAGAAAAAATTGAGGAAGACATCCAAATCTCCTTGAATTAGGAGAAAGTGCATACCAAAGTACTAATTGTCCTCCTAGAACTCTTTAAATTATAAGTGAGCATGTTGTTTGTTTCTATTTGCTTGTTGGATGTATGAACTTGATGTTATTCCCTCAATTATTCTATTCCTGACTATGGGTAATCAATGAGCCCTTAGCCTAGCAAGAGTAATCTCATTCGAGAATGAATATTTCCAAGGGGGAGATATTGTAACATCTCGCAATTCAAAATAGCTGGGAAGAAGCTAAGAACTGGAAATAGTCAATTTTAGAAATAATTAATAATTTGGAAATTTACGTCAGTTAGAAAAAAAGAGTTTTGATCAACTTCAAACAGCCATAAATTCTAGCTCAAGATGAGTTAAGAGCACTTCCAAATATGGTTGTAATGATCTTTCTAACGCTATCGAATTTGCACGATTCCGAGTCCATATGACTGGTTATGCCCTTTGGAAGTTGGGCTGCGAGATTAAAGAAAGTCTAAATCAGAATTTTTGAAGGGTAATTTAGTCTTCACTTCAACTAATTATCCTAATTCTTTTTTAGAAGTTTAATTGGCGTGAAGTCAGATTTTGTTCAGTTTTAGAAAAGTGAATTAGCACGCTAGGGCATGGAGAGAGGAGAAAGGAGAAAAACGTTCAAGATTCGTCGAGATTAGCTTGTGGATTTCGTCGGGGGTGATCCCTACAAGGTATGAGAGATCACATAGCGTTAGGTTACTTCACCCATGCGCCAATCATGATTTAATTTCAGCAAAATTATTAGATTTTAAAGTAAATCCTTGAATTCATGTGGATTACGTTGATTAGAGTTTCTTGAGATTGATTCACGTTTTTAATTATACTTTTGAGTAGAATTTGACGTACTTTGGTCATATAATCGGCTCTAAGTGTTTGGGAAAATAACTCATGGAGTTTAGAGGGTTTAATGCTAAAAAACAAAGAAGAAATTTTGTCGGGCAAATCTGTTTTACGGGTAGTGGTGGCGCATAGCACACCTAGTTCCCAATTTTGTGAAAAATCATTTTGCGTCACGAAGCCATCATGGACCGTTCGGCCTCAAAAGTTATTTCAAAACCACAATCTAAATGTTTCTCCGCTTCATGGACCCAACTTAGATTTTTATTTTGATCATTTTCCCATTTTCCGACATTTAAAATCATTCCTAAATATCATGAGATCATTCCAATCACAAATCACGATCCTTGAATCCATAATTGAATTCAAGGAAACCTAAGAGTCAAGCCAAGAAATTAGGAGTTAAGTCAAGATAAGATAAGTACTTAAAGTTTTCAAAAGTCTTTCACAAATGCTTTAGCTTTGTTTTAAGAGTTAATCTTCAAAGTTAAGCAAAGAGTTCAGATTTGAAGTTCATTTCTTCAAAGAAGTATATGAGAACTATGTATTTCCAAGAATTTTAAATTGTTTTCACATTTAAGTAAGAAAGGAAACTGAAATTTCCAAAGATCCTTTGAGCTAGTTTCAAGAAAAGAGTATATGCTTTCATAATAAAGCAACAGGGGAAACTTTGATTTCCAACGTAGCCTTAGAGCTAAGTTTTTGAGCACTAATAACAACTCATAGAAGGAAGTATGTTTTTAAAACATAAGAGCTAATATAATATTTTAAAGATGATTCCTTTAGTGATTTTTAGCATAGACAAGTGGATCCACTTCGTACTTCAGGTACCTATGGCAAGGTATAGGACGGTTCTAGCAGCATGAGGCAAATCGTTGTATCATCACAATAGCTCTTATGCTATGGTTTTTGGTTAGAAAAAGTCCCACAGAAGTTAATTGTATTTTTATATGCACAGCTTATTTTCATTTTTGCCTACATCTCAGAGTTATATTGTATCTTTGCATACATACAAAGTTTATATCATGTTTTAAACAACTTTTCTTTATATTGCACTTGTTTTAAAACTTCTTTATATTGAGATGGGTTCAGTCATGTTGAGTTCAGCTGAGCCAACTTAGTTTTCCAGATTCCTTTCAGCCTATGTTGTATTTAGCATTCCAACTCGCATACTCGTACATCCATGTATTGATGTCAGTTGGCTTATATCTTATTGTGATGCAGACACATGTAACTAGGATCGGCATCCAACGCATCGTTGATCCAGTGGGCAATTCAGAGTCTGTTGATGAGCCTCTTTTCATTCTGGAGGACTCCTCGTATTGCTTTCAGATTTACTTTTAGTTACTTAGGATGTTGTTGGGTTTGTCTCAACATACATCTAAGTTGTTTAGTTAATAGATAGTTAGACAGTTAGATGAGTCTTTTAGCTTTGTATTTCAGATGTTTTTCTATAAGACTTGGGTAGCCATTTTGGCCAGTTGAATGATTTTTTAAAGACATTCTCAGTTTATTTCACAAGTTCTTTATCCAGACTAATTCTTGTGTTTTAAGTGTTCCGCTGAGTAAGTAAGTCATGCCAAGGGTTTACTTGGAGTCAGTAATGGTTCTCAAGGGTAAGTCCCACCCAGGGTATTTGCTCGGGGCCTGACATAAACCACCATCCATCACAACTATCTAAGTCTATGAACGACAAGACCATCTTATTAGTAGTTCCATGGTTGCATCCCTTTCACCAGAAACTATACCATTTGTTACTGATGATAAAACTTCCTATGCGCTTTGGCAAAACCTTGCCACTACTTATGTGAAACAGTCGTGTGCTCACATAATAAGTCAGAGAGAAGACTTGAATACTATTTAAAAGGTAAATCTCTCTAATACTGTGTAATTGCATAAAAGAAAAGAGATTTGCACCAAGCTTGTTTCACTTAATGTTCACATCTCCGCTGATGAAGTTTTTCTTCATGTTGTACATGACCTTCCTTTCGAGTATGATAACCTTTTCTCTGCACTTTGTGCTTGTGAAACAGCCATAACCTTTCAAGATCACCATGACAAATTGATTGAGTCGAAGCTCATTTGACTCGTCGGTCATCCCAAACTGTGGCGCCAATCATGGTGAATTTTGTTGCTAAACCTCCTGCCTCTACCAACCGAAATTCCGATCGAGGTACCAATAACTCATGATCCATCAAAGGAATTTCCCTCCTTCCAATCATAATGGAAATGGAGATTATCGAGATCATTCTGGTGGTCAAAATATTCAACTCAGGGTCACCTATCAACTGTGCGACAAACTTGGCAATCACGTGAAGCAATGCAAGAAATTACTCTCCATTTTATCTGTTATCACAAATTCTAGACCCAATGGTTTTTTCAAGTAACTTCAACCGATCCAAGGATCAGCAACCCAAAGCTAACTTTGATACATAATCAACCAACGCAAATCCAAATTGGCTTGTCGATTCCGGTGCCTCTCACCATGTTACCCAAGAATTACAAAACCTTTCTCTTCACTCTGAATATTGATGATAAATCTCATAAGATAACCTATGCAAGATCTACTCTTATACCCTTTTCGTCTACCCCTCTCAATTTAAGTAATGTTTTATGTGTGCCTCATAAGAAAAAGAATATTATATTTACAAATTGTGCAGCGATAATCGTGTTTCGGTTGAATTCTTACCTTACTCGTTTGTTGTGAAGAATTATTGTACAGGGGCACCACTGGTAGCTAGGAAGCCTAACGGCGGTGTGTATCTATGGACTTCCAAGTACACTCTCCAAGCTATATCTAATGTTGTAGTCAACACCATTTCCACCACCATCGCTCACAGCTTGAATCGACTACATCCATGACAAGAAAGATCTATTTGAGAGGATGTATATATTGGTGTTGGTGTTAGTGTATTCCAAAAAAATCTATGGATGTAATTACACGAATGACAGCCCTCCGCGTCATTTTTTCAAGAGCATGGGTTCAATAAGAGGAATGACGTAAAAGATAAAATGTCAGTCAAAATCTTTTCCGATGAGGATATTTTGAGAATTCTTAGGAGATCCTCAACATTATTAAGTTGTTTGAATGAATTTTCAATGGTGTTTTAATGGCTAATAGTTGATTTTGAAAATGGGAATAAAGTAATTTACTTAATGATTTTGATTTTGTGGAGATTAGGAAAGAGAATTATATCTAGAAATTATGGTGTGTTAATAGAAAATGTAATTATGGTGTTTCCAGACCGTGATGGTGAAATTCGATGACTACCATGGATGCTCTACTAAGTTTCTAAGAAGAAGAAAAGAGATGTGATAAAAAAAAATAAAGAAAAAAATAAAAATGAAAAGAATATTTTACAATTAGTTTTGATATTTATTTTTTATCTTCACTCTTTGAGAGAGTGGAATAAACTCACTTTGCCACATAAGCATTTAGGGAGGTAATAATTTCCATTTTAAATAGTTCAGTGGGATAATAGGACTCCCGTAAAGTAAAAGTTTGTAGTTGAAAATCCGATAACAGATTGCGGGCTCATTTGGTCATTTTTTCTCTATAAATTTCTCTCAAGAACATTGGCATATACAGAAGAGGGTACAACCCAAGCCAAGACTATGCTAAAAATCTCAACTAAAGCAGTTTTATGCTGATTCACTGAACATTTATGTGATTTTGAGGTGGCGCTTCATTGCAAAACATTCCATTTTACTTGTGTGAATGAATGATAATGATGGTATCAAGGAAAAAAGGAAGACATTTTCAAAAAATGATATCCCACAACTCTCCAGCTACTATTGATTCCTCAATACCTTTGAGGAGACAATCTCAAACCTCGGTTATCAAATTGCCAATGAAACAGGAAATAATAAGGCACTACTTCCCAGTAGTGTTCCCATACTTGTGAAAGGGCCATAAGTTAGCGAGGCGCTCTAGAACTAATGCACTTTTTGAAAAGTAGCCTGAGAAACCTTGAGGGGTTGATGGTGGGGGGAAATCTTCAGCCGGCATGGCGAATGGATGAATCATATTTTCCATATTATCCCATGTAAGATGTGATCCCACTTCTTGAAGCCTTTCAGGAACCATAACTGGCAATATGTGCTCCTGATGCCATGAAGTCGCTTCCTTGTCATTTTTCTGCATGCAAACAAAGTAAATCAAACGACTCAAATTTCTACATTTAATTTTCTGCAAACTTATCAATGTGGTAATGATCCATTACTGTCACCACTATTCAGAAAATTATTAGTCCTTCAATGGACATGGTTTAGTTTCACATGCAGTCGCTAAACTTAGCCACAATAACAACAAAGTCAAACTCATTCTCACATATAATTTAACAGAAATATATCCACTATAACACCACAGAACTACTTTTCTTCACATTAAAACTAGTAAAATCACAAAATATTACCAGTTGTATCTGTAAAATCGCCTTGATGAGTACGTTTTGTTGTAATAGTGGGTAAATTTAGAAAATTTACTATTTTATAGTGGGAAAGTTCAATCACTTTAATGTTAAAAAATATGACCTTTTTGTTATAGTGGATACAGTTATGCGACCATACGTGCGAATAGCTCTAGGACTTCACAGGGTGGATATAGTAATCGTTTTTTTAATTACTTGAAAAGGATTCAAAGTACCTCTAATGATGATAGATCTGCTCCACGACTGAAAGTCATTTCTATGCGAAACCTTTTTGGATCTTCCAAAGCCACCTGAAACAAATAAGATAGGAAATGAATCCGGTAGACATTTCCCACACGAGTTTCTCATTTCCAACATAAGAAAACACAAATCTTGATTTGTACTTCACACATTTACTTCTAATAGTAAAAAAAATATTTCTGTCGAAACAAGTTGCCTTTTAAACACAGTTTGAATGGGAACACTGGAAGATGTAAAATCTGCTGGATTTATACTTGTATTAAGTTGCCTATTATAATCTATTCTTAGGTCTCAAAATAATGCATATTTATTTAGCTGCATTATCTTTTCCATTGATCCATACCCTAAGGCCATTAAAATCAAGAATCATCCCTAACTTTATACCAACGGAGAAGGCAGAGGGTCTTATTATGCTGAATGGGTTTGGAAAGAACACCTTTTTATCTAATCGAATATAAATGAAAAGGTTGAATGTTATTCTCAGTTATTATACATCTAACATTCAAGATAACACTTGTTATTTGTGGAATAGCAAGAACCAGAGGAAAAGGCAATGATGCACCATCACTACCTTCTCAAAACACAAAGTAAAGCAGTTTTTTAACTTCAAATCAATTCTGTGGATGCAAAAAAAAAAAAAGACAGGTATACACTTCAATAACTAGAAATACTATGGTCTTTTTTTTATTTGTGCTTCAGTTAAGGATCAATAGGGTGTACCAACCTCTGTGTTCTCAAACATCCTCAATACAATATGACTCATGTAGTCAAGCTCCTTGGTTCTGAACAAGCGATCTAAAGCATTGTCACACACAAGGCTGGCCTCTCCATGAAGAGACTCATCCAAGTTGCAGTAACGAATAACATTCATCAAGGAATGTATATGTGACTCCTGGCTCGTCAAACATTTGTAAAACTAGAATGTTAGACAAGGGAAAATGATGAAAACAAATTAAAATTAATGGTAAAGCTAAAACAGACAAGACAAGAAAAAAAACAAAAATTGAAAAGGGTATGTGACTCTAGGCCGTCAAACAATTGTAAAACTAGAATGTTAGACAAGGGAAGATGATGAAAACAAATTAAAATTAATGGTAAAGCTAAAACAAACAAGACAAGATAAAAAAAAAATTGAAAAGCATTATAAGAATTAAACAATAATTTAATCATAGAAGATTAGCAGAATTGATATTTTAAGGAAGGAAATACAAAGCTATGGGAAAATAGAGTTTGTAACATAACGTAAATCCAGTTGAAGAAAGATCATAAAAGGTTTTTGAGGCACTAGTCATGTAATATCATAACTTCATCCTGCTGCTGGCATCAAGTGTTTTTTAGACTTTAAAAGTCAGAATCAAGTGGAAATAATTCATGTTTGACCACATAAAAGTTGACTTGAACTCTTCTCCCTGCTATATCATCATGACTTTTCATAAATAAACTATCCGAGTCCACAAAACTGATTGTGTATCCTTAAGGAATTTAATCACATCGATGTACCCAAGGTCCTGGATTATTCCCTCCAGATAAAACGGATAAACTATTGAAGAACTAGTGGTACCTCAAACTTCGATAACTTCGTCGAACTCAAATAGCAGCAATGAGATCATAAAAAGACTCCATTTCGTTTTTAAGAAAATGTATTAAAAAAAGGAAAAATTTGATACAGAAATTTGAGAGGAAAATCTATTTATTTCTAGTCAACAAAGGGTAGTATGAAAAAGTGTTAATAAAGCCTTACCGGAGAGGTCACAACCCTTTGGAAAAGGGACAACCTTTTAGAAAGGTCACAACCCTTTGAAAAAGGCACAACCTTTGAAAACAATCACAACACTTCAGAATAGACACAACCTTTCGTAAAGGAAAAATATTTGAAAAAGTCACAATATTAGGATCGAATTCACGCACACACACTAGATTAATGAAGAACACATAGAGAGAGAGAGAAAATCCAATATTTCGTGGTAACACCCCGTGAGTAAACTTCCACGGCGGTGAGGTACATTTATATTAATAAATCAGAGTATTTTTGGTTACAGAGAATAAATAGAGAATAAATAGAAAAGCCTAAAATAGAGAATAAATAGGAAAGCCTAAAATTAGTCAGGCTCCACTACCTAACACACAACCGTTCATTTCTCATTCACACCTTTAAAACCCAACAATTTCCCACATAAATGGGGAATGACTACCGTTGAAACATATGCATGACAAACTATGTGATTCGTAAGTAAGGATTAATTGCATTTGGATAAGTAGGTTTTCCTTTAAACTTTCAATAATGAATATATATCAGATATACTCGGTCAATCAGTAGATTTGATATCTTTGAACCGTCGAGCTTTGGTGTGTATCTAAACAACATAACTCTCACAATCAACCCTTTAACTATTATTTGGCTCTCCTTATTTTGTTCATTTCAATCACGAACACATCTTGGTTTATAAGTGCACAAGGAATTGTCTTACCAAATTTTTCTTGAAACGGCTTACACTTAACACTTACATAGCTGATTTCTAAATGTGTTATCCCGTAGATACACCATTTGATATACCATGTATCAAATTTAGAAATCATTATAAAGTCTTAATGTGTTTATCCTTGTTACTGAACATTTCTTCATCATGGGAATGGACCATAAATAATTTTGATAATGTTGAACCGTCATCAATGACTATGTTTGATCTCCTTGAACCTAGATCTTGGGATCTCTAGTCTTCTAGGTAGAATCACCGTCACAATGACTTGTCCTTGACCATAGTCTCATTTCCTTTGATGATCTATCTATTCCTTCTCTAATTAGGCATTTTACAAGTGGATCTAATACATTATCCTTTGACTTAACATAGTCAACTGTTCCACTAGAGAGTTACTCTCTAACAATATTATGTATACGTCTTATATGAAAAGATTTTTCGTTATACATCATGCTTCCCTCCCTACCTATTGTAGCTTAACTATATTAGTGTATGCATACAGGTGCCAAAGCCTTGGGCTAAAAAAGTGTCTTCCAAGAAATTCCGAAGTCATTAAGTTTCTTCACCAGCCTTATCTAGAGCGATAGAGAGATAAACTCCAATTTCATCATGGAGCGAGCGATACATGCTTATTTGAAAGATTTTCAGGAGACTGCTTCTCCACTAAGAGAAAATACATACTCACTCGTGAATTTTACTTTATTTGACCCGATGATCCAATTTGCATCACTATATCATTACAATCGTGCTGAATATTTGTTATAATGCAAAGTACTCCTAAACTCTTTTCATTATCATCCAATTATTTTGATTTAAATTACTTATGAAACAACTCAATTTACTAATAACACATGTGATCGCATGCAGTTCATGATATACATCATACTTCTCATTATTCTAGCATAATCCAATTGTGAATCACTTTCATCTTCATTCTTTTAAAGTGCTAAACTCACATTTATTGGAGTCTTGATAGTATTGAAATTCAAATACCTGAACTTGTGAAGTACCTTTTCAATGTAATGAGAGTGTGAAAATGTTAAACCTTGTGGAGTTCTAAGTATTCTTATACCTAAAATTCACATAAAAAACTCCGAAGTTTTTCATCTCAAAGTTGTTTTCTACCTTATGCTTTTAGTAACATTTATGTCAGAAGTGTCTCAATTCATGATCAACATGTCATGTGCATATAAACAAACAATGACCTTGTGATTTGGAGTGTCTTTAATGTAAGTACACTTATCACATTAATTAACCTTAAATCTATTTGTCAATTTGATTTGGTCAAACTTTTCACGACATTGTTTGGGTGCTTGTTCTAGTCCATAGAGTGACTTAACAAATTTCGCACACTTTCTTTTCTTTAAAAAGATCACAAACCCTCGGGTAGCGGCATGTAAATTATGCCTCCAATTCTCCATTTAAGATAGTTTTTTTTTTCATCCATTTGACAAATTTGAAGATCCTACACCGCTACTAGTTCAATTGACATATGAATGCATGTAATCCTAGAAAGTGGCCATTATGTATCAAAAAAGCAAGACCTTCATCAACTTCCATTTTCCTTTTGAAGATCCACTTTAAATTTGAACCCAAAGGATTATTTCCTCGAGAAAGAGCAACCAACTCTCAGGTATGGTTTCTCAAGATTCAATCGATCTCACTACTGACAACCTCTTTCCAAATCAAATTCGAAGTAAGTAGACTATCTTTCAAGAGTTATTGTATGTATATACTTTAAGGGGCGATAAGCAATTCTCTATCAGGATAAAACAAGGTTTGAACATAAAAAACTTAGCTCTCTTTATGAACAGACAACTCTTTGTTGCTCCCAATCTGAACAGACAAAACTTTTTGTTCTTCCTTAATGATAGCTTCCTCCCACAAGTTTTATAGTAAACATGAACTTATAAGTACACTCAACATTTCCTTCAATCTTCAATTTTTCCTTATTGCAATTTCATTAGACTTAGGTGAGAACGGGTAATACTTAGGGGTGATTCCATTTTCAAAACATATTCCTGCAAAAGGAGATTCATATTTTCCACCTGTATCCGTTCTAATCATTTTTCTCTTTTTATCCAACTAAATTTTTAACTTCAGTTTATAGCCTATATGTTTCTATTGCTTCTTCCTTACCATTCATCAATATGTATAACAATATCTAGTGGTCAATAAAAATTATAAAATATTTTTTCTCACCATGTTGACTTGATATCACAAATGCGAGTGTGAATCAACTCTAAGGGATTTTTCTTTCAACAAATTTATAGGAAAGCTTAGCATATTTAGCTTCAACACAAACTTGATATTTTTATTTATTTAACTCGCAGTTAGGCAAAATTCTAAGTTGATCAGTTCGCAAGGTTTTGCAATTGACATGTGTCAAGTGTCCATGTAAAAACAGTTCAACTCAAGCCTGTAAGAAAAAGCAGAAATTTTGAGTTTGAAAATATCCTTTCTAAGATAACTTTTCCCCACAAATAATTGGTTCTTTACTTTTTTTATAAATTTGTCAGATATAAACATTGTTTAAAATTAGTACCTTATCACATGTCCTTTTCAGAAATTCCTTTACATAACCTTCAATTATTTATTATTTGGCAGTTGAGATCAAATGCCAAATCCAATTTGGTCTTTATGGCAAGCAAAGAACCCCACATTGTAAATATGATCTCAAAAATATTTTTCAAGTACTTGAAAATAATTTTCCACATATTTTATTTCAATGCTTTCATGTTGTATACCATCGAAATTCACATTGGCATCGTGAATTCTCTTTTGGAGATTATATTTTACAAAAGAACTATTAGTCCTTCAATTCTCTTTGACAATCTTTACAAAATGTCAAAGTATAATTCATAGAGACACTCATAGGTGGCACAAAATCACTAATTTTATCTCACTAATATTATTATGCTTCTGTACATTAGACAGACCATTTAGTATTTAGAATACTAACAATAAAGACTGAATCTTTTTACAACTTGTTTCTAGTTAACTATGAAGATTTATATGCTTCAAATTGTCAATCGAATGAACTTTCAATGCTGATGAAATTTTTATGACTTCAAATCAGTTTTAGATTCAGATGGAATAGAAAACCAAGAGGTTTTAATCTCCAGAAACCAAAAATATAACACTGTTTCTAGTTAATGATGAAGTTTTTATATTCTTCAAATCGTTTTTATATCCTTCAGGTCGGAATATTCATTCAAATAGCGTGTTCAATAAATTGATGAAATTTTTATATTTTTCGAATTAAATATACATTCTAATTTATCAGGTAAAGTTTTTATAACAAACCAAAGGAGTAAAAAATTAAAAGATTTTAGACTCCAAAAATCAGACACAATCAAATTTCACAATATTTAGAAAATTATAGTAGTTTCCAAACATAATACGAATTATTAATAATAAAAATATATTTTATGGTCATCACATAATGAAAAATAAAGAAGCCACCCAATTTTTACTGCCGTTGAGTCATATCTATCTGTCACCAATCATACCATACAAGTAACTTTTCTTGTTTGAGAAAAATGACAGCAAGGCCAAGTGTCAACCATAGCATCCATAAATTTCCCATAACCTTTCAAATCAGATTTGTACCATCTCTTGCTAAAATAAAATTAAAGTTTCCATCATACTCTATTTTTTCTTAGAATGCCTTGAATTCAATGAGAAACTAAACTCATATTCTAATATTGTTAGGAGACAACATGTGCTCATTTATTTCTCACAGTTAGATAAAAACAAAAATACATGAAAAACTAACTAAATTCATTAAGTTTGTTATATCCTGTATTCAGAATAGTAAACCAGAGACAATTAAGAAGAAAAAATTAACTATCCGAGTCCACAAAACTAAATGTGTCCTTAAAAAATTTAATCCACTCACTGTACCTGAGGTTGTGGATTATTTCCTCCAAGAGAAGACGGATAAACTATTAAATTCTTTAATGGTGCCTCAAACTTCGATAACTTCGTCGAACTCAAATAATACCAACAAGATCACACAAAAACTCTATTTCGTTAAAGAAAATGTGTGAAAGAGAAGGAAAATTCGATGCAGAAGAATGAGTGAAAACACCCTCTACTTATAGCCAACAAAAAGGGTAATATGAAAATGTTTTAATTATGTCTTACCAGAGAGGTCATAATCCTTTGGGAAACGGACAACCTTTTAGAAAGATCAAAACTCTTTGAAAAAGGCACAACCTTTAAGAACGGTCACAACCCTTTATAAAAGACAACCTTTCGACAAGGACAACTCTTCGAAAAAGTTACAACTCTTCATTTCTCATTCATACCTTTAAACATGTATCACCTCAATTATTTATATTTACAGACCGTCATATTTCTACGTGTTATGCTTTTTTGTGTGTGTTTAGCCAGTTATAGCTAGAAATTAAGGGTGTAGGGTTCACGATTAGAGGAAGAATGGAAGAAAAGCACTGGCAGTTGCAGCACAATACAGTAGAAATAATTACAACACTCAAATGCAGGTTTTCACTCACTGATGTAAAGTAAAGGCGTGTCCGCACATGTCTTTCTGGTGTCCTCACATTTGCATACCTGACAAAAGAAAATCAGAAAACATCAGAAATAATAAAGTAGATGTATTTAGCAGATTTTCCTTTATTTTTGGAGCAATGTCTGAATGTCCATAAGACGAATACGGATTCAGCAACTATCTTTATTTATAAATGATTAAGACCACATACTTTGGATCTAACCGGTACTTGGTCTCTTTGTCCTCATCATCATCCTGGTCTGTTGATTTTTCACTGGTGAAGCTACCTCTTTTTTTAAGTTTGTGATCACTCCTATTGTTAAGCTTGGGATGATATTCTGTATCTTCATTCCCCGTCTCATTCACTGATGAATCGTGGTCTTGACTACTCTTCAAGTCAGCAACGCTTAGAGCTTCTTCCCGAGTATTCCTCAGATCAATCAAAATTTTACCCAACAATCGTCGAGCAATCTAAAATGTCAAAATCTTAGATGATGTATTCAAGTCTCTATGTAGCTTTCATTTACAATAAAGCAAAGGTCTACCAGATATATGATTTGAATGTAATTGAAAGGGACTCCTGACTATTCAGAGCTACTTTATGTTAATTTTTAGCAGTCAGATCAACAAGCAAAAAAGCCATTCACATGAACTTGCCTGCATTCCTTGCCTCAAAATTCAGTGCTAAACCTCAACACTCCTTAACTCATGAACTAGATGTGCTAGGTTGTATTTGACTATAGGCATAGGGGCAGAGGATTCCATCTAGATATACCCTAACAGAAGCAGAAAGTAACTCTGCAAGCTACGAGAAATACCAAAACTTTTGTCTTTCAAAGTCCAGCCACTTCTTTGTTCACTCTTGAGACTAAAAATTAATTTTGGGTTATCAGTGACAGTACATGTAGTAGGTAGACAAGAAGTAGGTATAAATTATACACAGAGGAAAAATGTGAAAAATGAAAATATCTCTGAAGAACTTTACTTTTGATCCAATCTTCAGCTTCTGCTTTGGATTGATCCCATACTCATTGGGAATAACACCGTCTGCGAGGAGCTGAAATGCAAAAGCAGAGTAATATCTTATAGAAGTTAGACATGCTTACTCTTAAGTCAACACTCAAAATCTTCATTGTACGACAACATAGACAATGGACAAATGAAACTAGTAGCCTAAAGATAAGCCACTAAATCAACAGCACCATCACAGTTATTTGTCACTACTGAGAAAAAACTTGGGGAGCTCAAAACAGTACACTTTTCTCTAACTTGTTTGTACCTTTGCAACTTCAAAGAGTTCATCCAAATCCTCTAGCTTTAGATGTGAGTTGTGCACACGATCATACCTGTGAAACAATTCAGAAAATAACTAAAACAGACACTCTATGCATATTATGGTCTTTCAGTGGAACTTTAATGAAGAAAATCCTTCATCTTTTTTGCATTAAGAAAGCAATAAGGGCTGACTTACTTGCAAGAATCATAAACATCTGGAATTTGGGTGATATCATAACGACTGTAATAGAATAGTGTGTTAGGGAGAATATAAGCAATAAAGATACCACTTTAATAAAAAAATCAGTAGACAGATTCAATGAAGGACAATGGCAAAGTATCTACAGGTCTGAGTAGCTATAAAATACTCAATTATAAAAGAAGTTAATTCAACTAGAAACAGCTTACTCTTTGCGTTCATTATATAAATCTCTCTCAAGCTTTCTCCAACGCACATACATGAGTAGAAATCCCTCACTGCCACAAGGTAAGCCTGCAGCAATACGATCAACATCTATATTTGTTTTACCAAGTGCTTTAGCTTGATCATATGGAGGAATCACATCATAGGAACTTGTCTCTGCGAGTTCTTCATCTTCATCCTTAGCAAGCAGCTTCACTTGTTCTGTCACCTTCTTTGTCAATTTCACCTGATTGCAAGACAGATTTGAGATGATGAAAATAGAAAGGCCCAAAGCAACCAAAAAGAAAAAAGAAAAGAATACACCAAAAAAACAAATCCAAAAGCTTGAAAATAAACCATGTCACAGAGAAGGAAAGGAAGTGGAGCGGGGGCATAAACAGGATAAAAATGCAATAATGAGAATGAAGAACATGCTGCAGATGGTTGAGGTTTATTTTGTCAAGAAGATTGATCCATCAGGACATTCAAATTAAGACTTACCAACTTGGGCATAAGTTCAGATGCATTAGGTGGGAGTCCACCTCCATCAACCATCCAAGGCTTCTCTGAAGATCCACTAGTCTTTGGTCCAGAAGTAATTATGTCATTCAACCTCGCCTATGACAAGGGGAAAGTTTATCTTAACAATCACAAACTTGTAAAAATTCAAAGGTCCTAAAGATCCTCACTTTGGAAAAAATATGCTGGAAGATTTACTACTATCTATGACTTGCATCATTAAACTATCGAGTAATTTCCAAAAGCTAAAAGGAGGCTCTGACATTCAATAAACCACTCTGTCAAAAGTACCTTAATTCTGGTATTAGACCATCAAATTCCAATGGTTCTCGTATGCTTCAAATGCATCACAATTACACCATGATAGAGCAAATATTTGCAGCATGCACTTTGGGTTCTAATGTAATCTTTATATTCAGTTTAAATTAAAGAATACTTATTTTAGGTAGAATATAGAGGTAAGGTCATGTCCACAGGCAGATTGAAGTCAAATATCATAACACTCTTTGACAACAACTTCATGTTTTAATATGGAAGGGGAAAACTCAGTGGCCAGCTTTTTTTGAATATGACCACAGTATGTAAAAATTTGTCAAAAAGGTTAAGCTTATGTGCTCACTATTTTAAGCTTTCACTGGAGCCTGTGACTACTGCTAGATCATTTGAACTCTTCACTACTAAAATCCATATCAGAAAACGGAAGTATCCTCGAACACAAAAAGAACTAAGGATTAAAAAACAACCACAACCTCAAATAAGAACTAGTTATAGATCTTCAAATATGATAACAAACTTATAATTCAATGCAATAATAGAACAACCTTTGCTTCTTTTATCTCAACACTTGCATTGGCAAGCCCATCCAGCATAGATGAATCCTTGCTAACCAGTGATACCTTCAAGTGAAAAAGAAATATGTAGTTCATTTAATTTCAGTTGTGAATTCAATACAAGAAGCAGAGATTTGAACATGGATACAGACCAGGATAGGTGTTAATTGTCCTTCCAGGTCAAGTAGACCTTTGGCAAATGCAGCGGCGGACATCTACCAACAATATGTGTACAACGCAAACTCAACGATTAGAGAAGAAAATAAATATAGTTTTTTGCATATATAAGAGCTGAATAATCTAGAGAACTCATATGAGATAATTTGATATGCCAAAGAGTTAGATGGAAAAGAATTGGAGAACAAAGAGAAAAACAGTCGACACTTCCAATGTTCAATAATATATTAAGGCGAGAAAAGAAGAAAACCTGCACGCGACCTTCATCTGAGCTGTATATCTTTAAGTCATGACGATATGTACTATGGAGACGAAGTAGGCCAGTACCTTCACCTGTGGTTCAAAGCAGAGGGAATATAGTATATGCAATAACCATTACCTCATCCCACACCCCAAATACAAGATATCTGACTGACCAAAACGCAAAAAAACGAAAGTTCAGTCAAAAATTATTAATCATTTGCATCTACAGTGATTGGACACAACATTCTTTTACAAGGGTTTTAAGTAGGAAGTATTTTATCTGGAAATTTCTAAATGTCAAGTCAGAAAACATTATGAAAAGCCTGACATGATATGACTTTAGAGAAAAAAGTTTGGAAAGTCAAATGTGAGACGTCCAAGAATCCAAGCCAAACCTGGATATATGTCATTACGGAAGTATCTTCCAAGCTCTTCAGCCTGCCAAGAAATTTCAAAAAACAAGAAGAAAGATTTAACTTGGGAAAGACAGAAGGAAACATTAAACTAAATATTACTGTGTAGTAGAACCTGCTTTCTTCCAGCATGAGTGAGAACACCTCCATATTTTAGAACCATAAGAGCTTCAATAGGTCTTTCTTCTTCACCTTCACCATTAGATTTGGGCACTTTAACCCACTGTAGTGGCTTTAGCTGAACTTTTCTATAGATCCCAGAAAAATGGCCCCCCTGCAATCAAACTTATATCTTAACAATTGGTAAGAACTGAGCACTTGATAGCATGTCAATTTTGAACAAGTTAGCCACATAATCTCCAGTTTGAGAAATCAGTAATGGAGAAAGTGAAACAAGAATTCTGCCATATTAAAAATTATATTTGTCATCATTGTATACCATAGACCTCTACTCCTCTATCCACCCAAACATACCATCAATTCACACGTACCCAAGCTATCCCTACAAACTAGACTCCTTCCATACGCCTCTTGAAAACACACAGTAACCCAATTCCAAATTCCTCTCCTCAAACTACAGGCAAGCAAACACTAGCCCCACTTGGAATTATTCCATTACTAGTGTTAGAACATAAATAGAACAAATAGTATATACAATATTGTTTAGAATAGGGAAAGGAGTAGGAATATTATATAGAGTCCTATTTGGAAAAGGATTATAATGAAGTGTCTGGTTGGAAAAGGAGCCTAATGTAGTGTCTATAATATGGTTTCAATGTAATTCAATAATAATTTTTTTCAATATCTCACATATTATAAGAGCTTCTACAATCTTGGTAGACTTTTTTTTAAAAAAAAAAAAGGTTTCGTTGCAGGTGGGTGGCTATTACCCATATATGTCGCCCGTATGGCCATTGGTTATGTTAACAAAATTAGGGCCAATGATATATGCATGAACCCTATATTGACATATTCAGGGGAAGAAAACTTAGTTGAAGAGGTCACCGTGCATCAATTTCTGGCGACTTTCTAAGGTTGTTTTGTGTCAACCCGTATCCGTTAGTGTTTGTGTAACACCATGCCATCTTTCTGGCGACTACTTTCTCATATCTGTTTCGTGTAACACCGCGACATCATTTAGGTGACTACTTTCTTATATTTAATTTGTGTAGCACCGAGTCATCTATATTTAACTTGTGTAGCACCGTATCATCTTTCTGGTGACTACTTTATTTTGTGTAACACTGTGTCATCATTCTGGTGACTACTTTATTGTGTGTAGAACTGTACCATCATTTTGGTGACTACTTTATTTTGTGTAGACTGAGCCATCTTTCTGCTGACTACTTTTTCCATATTTAATTTGTGTGTAGCACTATGCCATTTTTCTGGTTATTACTTTTTCATGTTCAATATATGTAACACCATGCCATCTTTTCGGTGAATATTTTTTCATATTTGATTTGCACTACTTTCTTTTGTGTAGAATGGTGTCAGCATCTTGGTGACTACTTTATTTTGTGTAGATTGTGTCATCTTTTCGATGACTACTTTTTTCGTATTTAATTTATGTGTAGCATTATGCCATTTTTCTGGTGACTACTTTTCATGTTTAATATATGTAGCACCATGCCATCTTTTCGGTGACTACTTTCTTATTTGTGTAGGTTTGTGCCATTTTTCTGACCCTACCCAAAATTTCATTTCTCATATTGTGTCCACTTTTAGCCATCAAATCTAATACCTCGACGCATAAGCATGTTACAACCAATTTTTCGTTGATTTTCTTATTTACTATCGACTCATCTATTGATTCCAAGATGATCCATGTATCTTATATCAAATTTGGAGCACTTTTCGGCGACCAATGCATTGTGAAAAGTCTATATGGAGCAACCAATTAATATTTTTGCTCAGGGGAGTTTGGTAACCTGGTATATCAATTACGTAAGCTACTATATGGTTTGAAAGTCTTCTAAAGCTTGATTTGGGAAGGGCAACACTATAATTCAGGAATTTATCACTCTTGTATTTTATTGACACGGCGCATCAAATCTAGTATTTCATGAGAAGACTAAGCACATTGAGATTGACTACCAATTTTCTGAAGTCAAGTGATCAACAAGCAAATATCTCACCAAGCCCCTTATCGGTCCCTGTATTAACTACATTTGTATCAACTAGGTACATATGACTTGTATGAACTAGCTTGAGGGGGAGTGTTAGAATAGGAATCAGAACAATAATAGTACATAAAATCCTACTGTAAATAAGAATAGGAGTAGAAATAATATATAGAATCCTATATAGAAAAGGATTCTAATGTATTGGCTATAAATAGGGTCTCAATGTAATAATGTAGATAGACAATTTAATAATATTTTTTCTCCCATATTTCTCACAACCATTTTGTAATCTCGGACTTCAACGATGCCCTTTGAGTAAACCACAATGCAACACAAGAACTAAATCATTAACTCCCCACCCCCTACCCCTACCCCCACAGACACACCCTTTCACTACCCTAAATGGACTGTTAGAACAAGTACAAAAGGGCCAGCATTTCTGTGAGAATGGATAAAATATTTACACGCTTTTCGCTATGAGAACTATAGAATCTTGTTTTTCCACAAGGCAGCTGGTTAATCTTAACCACATATCATTACAAATAGCTTTTGATACACGTGTTGAAGCAATGATATTTATATAGAAGATAAAAAACACTCTTAGATCTTTGCACAACACTCATGTCCCCACTTCATTTAGGAGTTTATGGAAGTAAGTCCTCCATCTTCGTTTTATAAGAACCTTCTTCACCGATACTTAACCATCATCATCTTTAATGCACCTCACTTGGATCTAGATCACACGTCCTCCTTTTTATGGTCTTGGAGATCCTATACAACTTTTTTCCCTACCTATGTACTCTAGTTCTTCGTACAAGCATTTGAATAATGTCATTTTAGCCGTCATGACCACTATCTTTGCTAACTCTCCCTATTCAATGTCTTCTCCTCCTCGCATTTTGTCTCTACGAACTTTCCATAAGCATAATTTGTCATGTTTCTCTCCCCTGTCATTTTTCTTTGAATTGAGGCTTGACTTGTTCGAGCCGAGGATCTTTTAGAAACAACATCACTACCTCTCTGATGTAGTGATAAAGCCTATGTACATTCTATCCGCCTCATACCACACTTAGTGGGATTCCATGGGGTATGTTGTTGTTGAGCTTCCTGTAAGCAACCTTCTTGGATTTAATACTCTCTATTCCACCTCTTGTTTTCTCTATGCCCACCAAAATTTCTCTTCAATACCCCTACTCCTTCGTTTCTTCCCTAATACACGTAGGTCTCATTTGTTTACATTAAGATTAAGAGGTCTGAATCTGAATATACATCTGAATATTAAGATTTGTATTAAGATCCAGATGTTTTATTTTAATACATATCTGAATATTAAAATGTCTATCATCTTAATACATATCTGAATACTAAGATGTGGTCTCTAAATCTGAACACTAAATAATTAATGTTATTTATTTTTAATATATGAATGTGCATCTGAATTGAATATTATATTAATAAAAAATTATAAAAAAATTCATTTCAACAAAATATGACCTATTCAAGCTGAAAAACGGGGTTGCTCCCTCACTTTTGATTAAAAGAACAAGCCTTAAAAGTTATAATTATCATGATTTGAAGTACTAGTTTTCATTCAAAAACCTTGATAAACAACAATACACCAAAAATATTATTTGAACCAATGTTCTTGACACATGTCAATAAAAGAAAATAATTAATATTAAAAAAGTATTTGGAAGGATTTATGAAAACTTACCAGTTCAAGAGGGAAAAAATGGTGTTTGGTTGAGAAAAGAGAGAGAGTTTTTGGTTATGAAATAAAAAGGCATGCCCAATTATTTGATAACTTATTAAATGAGTCTGAATGTTGTTAAAAGTCTCCTACGGATCTGATTCGTTCAAACCTCTTCAGACACATTCAGTGGACTTCTCCCTCAACTGTTGGATTTTATCCTTAAGAAGTCCCCCAATCCACCCCATTCTTGATTGGCCATACAAAGCCCTCTTCGTCCTATTTCTTTTAATTGGGTTTTAAGGTTCTCACTCAATATAATTTTGCAGTCCTCGTCTAAACCTTTATTACTCTTCCTAAAGAGTAGATAGTAGATTTGGGTCTTGGCCACCATACTTCAAGAAGTGACCAAGTGCTCCTCCTCCTACTGAAAATATGAGTTAACTATCACCAAATCAAGGCTCTTGCAAAGTCCAAATGTGCGACTGCTAAATTTCTTTCCCCAAAACCAAAATTTCCATGCACATCATCGAAGACCATAGAAGTTGTCCCGGTCTAGCCATTGGGATCTCCTCCTAAAAATATTAATGTCGTGAGAAGGATACATCGTATGACCTCATCCAAATCCTCCAAGAAGTGCTTTTGACCTGCTCGTCCAAGCCCATTTGCAGTGCGTAAGCACTTATAACATTATAAGTAAGCCCTTCAACAACTAGCTTAATGCTCATCGTCCTGTCATTCACCCTCCCAACCTCTACCACTAGTTCCCAGAGTTCAATATCTACTGAATAAGCATAATTTCAATTATCAGAGGACAACTAAAAGTATTATTAATATTAACTTCCCATAGAAATGATTGGTGAAGAAAGAAGAGAATTCTTAAGAAAAAAGATTGAAAACAAAATCCAGAAGAAAATAATGGTCAAGTTTTGAAAGACTACTGAATAACTCATTCGAAATGTAAGATTAAATAGACAAGCAACGTGCAATTTAAAAAAAAAAATAGACTAAGTTTATTTAATATTGAAATTCACAAGGGAGGTAATTTGATCAGGGTAGGGTAATCCTCGATACCAATCATGTTATTAGAAGTAAGCAGAGGTTTCAAACTTTTTTCTTTTTGAAACGGGTGGGGTGGGGGGTTAAACCCCAAAAGCAAGGCAAAGGACAAAAAGGAATTAAAGTAGCAACAGTTACTTCTAAATAAATTATTATCTGGAATGACATAGCCTAGATATCTAAGAAAGTATAAAGAATTAAAAGTAAAATATATTAGAATTATCCTCTAGCTTATTACGATATTCCTTTCATGTTCTTTTAAGAAAAGAAAATGAAAATAATTTGCATTACAACATGAATTAACAATGACAGTATGACATGCTAAATGTATAGAGCAAGAAGATAGTGTCGACCTCCTCAAGAACTGCTTTAACTTGACGTAGCTTCTCAGCATGCTCAAAATCTTCTGCTTCACTATCACTTCCCCTACCAGGTCTATACAAAAGAGTGAGTAACAAATTCAGATTGGTCTTTTCCAATTAGTAAATAACAATCATTTTTTCTTTGTAAATTACAGCATTTTATTCTATAAGAATGGAAGAGACTGAATAGAATCAGGACAAAAATAGCAAAAATTGATCAGTAAAGGGTGTCATGCATCAGATAGCATATTCCAACATACAAGGAAATCAACTCTTTTTAGGGGCAACAGTCGAATTCCCATTATTTAAGTGGTCCCAAGAGTTGAAATAACCAAGTAGTTTCCCATAAGACAGGAAACCCCTTAGGCTTTTTCAGAAAAGGAACATGATACGTTTACTTGGAAAACACGTTGTACACATATGATCCAAGTAAACATTTAGTCTAAAGCATTTTGTTGTTTTACTCTTAAGTCTTTCCTTTACTTTGGGCTTCTTGAGGGAACAGGATTTCACATTATCAGGTCAAGAAAGGTGAAAAATGATCATTATAATTAGAACACTTCCTCTCTAGTTATCAGAACACTGAAAGCAACAATGACTATCATATATCATCAGTATGAGTCTAAGAGATAGACTGAACCCAACCACAACAAATTCATTAACTACCCAAAGTGCGTTGTATTTTGAGAATAAGGACACAAACAGGATTATTCCTTCTGTTTATCATTACACCCATAGTATAAAAACACACAATCCTGGAACAAACAGAAGCCTTACAAATAAATATATTCTAATAAATGATTGAAAAGAATTGAGAAACAATGATCAACAATAATTTGCAACACACATATTACAGTAAAAGATGTGTAAAAAAAATGCTAAATAGAGTGTATTAATAATGATTGATTAATTATTTTGTACTAATTATGTATAAAATATTTTGTGTGCATTGTTTTGTTTGGAATATTAAAAAAAAACATGCATTGCATAAAAATATGTATTTAATCAAATGTATCCTCCACAATTATTGATGGAAAAGATGTAAAAGGGGTTTGAGAAGTAATTGGGTCTTTAATCATGCTAATGCATATATTATATCTCATTGCATTACTAATACCAATGCATGCATTAATTATACATAGCATGAAAAGGTACTAAATAAGGTACTACTAATACACAAAGTTAATGCATGTATGCAAATATTTTTATTTCAAAGTATTATTTTATTAAATATATTTACAAAGCCAAATAATTCAAAATGTATTTGATAAGTTTCTTGGAGAAATGGCAACTACATTACACTTGGCAGTAGTTTGCCTTTCTCTTGACACCTCCTTTGGCACTTGTCAAGGACAAGGTAATTTTTTGGCCTATAAAAGGCATGAATTTTGTGAGCAGAAATATAAAAAAAAAAACTTGCTAATATGTTTTATTGTTTCTCTCGCCCGCCTCCTTCTATAATCTTCTCATTTTAAGTTTAATAAATTTTGGCTTTGTTATTATATCCCCTCTAACAACTTGCTAATGTTAATTAATTTGCTGATTCATGTTGCCTTTATTTAAAATAGGGAAGTACTTGTTTAATTTGGGAAATATTGTTGGGAAAACGCGGACAAGCACAAAAGTATATATGGTAAAAGTAATGGAAATAAAATGAGAAAATAACGACACCAAGAATTTTACGTGGAAACCCTTCTGAATAAGGGAAAAATCCACTGGCCAAGAGAAGCAACTGATATTACTATAGTAAGAAATTTTACACTGTGTAGTCACGAATACAACACTCAAAGTGACTACTACACACTCAAAAGGAACAACACTCTTTTGGTTTCCGTCTTACTAAAATATCGCTCACACTCTATTTTTCTTCATAGACTATATTCTTATATAGTCTATGGAATACCTCACTTTGCTCTCAAAATGGTTTTTTTCTCTAACTTGGTGTGTTCTACAAATGAGCAAGAATGCTCTATTTATAGAAAGATAAAACCATGCTTATGTCACTAATGACATATGTAAACATAGCAAAGTCAAGAATGGTTGCAAATCTTACCGATTTGCCAACTAGCAAATCTTTTCTTTTCAACTCCAATTACTATTCCTTTTTAACAAATGCTTGTACCAATTGAATAGCTAAAGTTGACAAACATTTCACATTGTTGAAATAATTTCTTAGGACAGTGCCCAATACGACTCAATTATTTATCAATTTATGCATTATTTTTATATATCGTCATAGTAATATTTATCTTATTTTCAGGATCATTGTTTTGCTATAAAAATAAAGTTGTTGTTGTTGTTGTTGTTGTTGTTGTTATTATTATTATTATTATTATTATTATTATTATTATTATTATTATTATTATTATTGTGAAATTCTTAATATTTTCCCAACAATGCATGCATTTTATTTTATGCCTGCGTTATTTTTGTTAATACACTTTACCACGACCCTAAAGAGTGTAAATAAAGTCCTTCAAAGTGAGGTAGGGCCAAAAACAGATCACTTTGATAAGCTCAAGATTTTATCGGGTAAATTTCATAGATGGTCACGTAACATTCACTTTTTTTGCCAAAAGTCACTTAATCCTTTCTAACACAAAAATCACTAAACAAGCACACTAACACAAAATCCCACAATAGGTAAATACTAACTTTTGGTGGATAACTCACTTTTGAAGAAAATAAATAACCCTTCATACTAGTTAATCCTTTTTCCCTACCAGTTTAACATGTTTGGTTTGAATCTTATATATATAAAAGAAAATTCTATGCCAGCCTACGTGGCATCCTTAAAATTCAGGAATTTACTTTTTATGTTTTTTTCGTACTTTGGATTTTTTTTTACCCCTATCGTATTATTACCTTTAACCCCTTTTCTTCAACTCTTTCGTTCTTTAATATGAAAATGGTTCTTCTTTTAATATATTTTATACTATATGATAAATAAATATAGAATGTATATTGAACTGAGTATTTTAAGATGAATAAGAAAAAGAATACACAATTAGAACATTTTAAGTTTAAAAATATGAGTTAACCATTTATTTATAGCCAATAAAAGTAATATGAATATGTGTTTATTGTGCCTTATCAGAAAAAACACAACCCTTCAAAAAAACACAACAATTCAATAAGGTAACAATCCATCCAAAAATTTACAACTCTTTAAAAAAGTCATACCACTTGGGAAAAGTCACAACCCTTTGGAATAATCACAACCCTTCTGATTTGTTGCAACCCTTTGAAAAGATCACAATTCATCGAAGAAATCAAATTTTTTGTAAAAGTCAAAACTTTTTGAAAAAATCCGAACCTTTAATGTGAAAAATTATAGGCTTTTGATATATATTATAATATAATAAATGTAAGATAACATAAAATATAAAAAGATACACTAAATCGGATATTTTAAGTTGGAGGTATTATAGTAATTAACATTCACGTAAGAAAGTTCATCCTTTTAAGGTAGTATAATAATATATATATATATATATATATATATATATATATATATATATATATATATATATATATATATATATATATATATATAAATAAGAATAAGTTTATATAATCATATTGAAATAAAAATAAATTTATACAATTCTATTAGAATAGTTAGAATAGGAATATGTTCATACAATTCGATTAGAATAGGAATAGGAATATTAAATAGTATCCTACTTAATAAAGGATTGTATTCTATTGTTTATAAATAGGGTCTTGTGTAATAATGTAGACACAACAACAACTCAATAATATTATTTCCCAATATTTCTCTCACATGGTATCAGAGCCTCTACGATCTTGGTAAACAATCAAAGAGCTTCCGTTGTTGGTGGGCGATTTAACTCATATATGCCGCCCGTCTGGCCAATGATTATGTTAGCAAAAGTTGAGTCGCCGTGTATCTTTTTAGTGACTATTTTTCCATATCTAATTTTTGTAGCATCGCCCCATTATTCCGATGACTGCTTTCTTATATCTAATTTGTGTAGCACCGTGCCATCATACCGGTTACTACTTTTTCATATTTAATTTGTGTAGCACCGTGCCATCATTCCAGACAACTTTTTCATATTTAATTTGCGAAGCACCATGTCATCCTTCTGGTGACTATCTTTTTTTTTTCATATCTTATTTGCGTAGCACCATGCATCTCTTCAGACTTCTTTTCATATTATATTGTGTAGTGCTGTGGATTTTTTTTCGAACTACTTTTTCATATCTGAGTTGCATAGCACCGTGTATCTTTTCGGTGACTCCTCAGTTTGATTTGCGTAGTTTCATTCGATTTTCGAGTGACTCATCAAATCTGATTTGCGCAGGGTTATGCCATCATTCAAATCCTACATATATAATTTCTCTTTTTCATTAGGGTCGTGCCATCATTTCGACCCTACCCATATTATTTCTCTTTTTCAATGGGGTTATTTCATCAATTCGAACTATTCTATTTAATTTCTATTATCTAGTTGGTTGGTGACATCATTTCGATCCTACATATATAATTTTATTTCTTAGATTGTGACTACTTTAGCCATCAAACCTAATACTTCGGCATATGAGCATGTTCCAGCCAGTTTTTCGGTGACTTGTTTAATATCGACTCATCTAGTGATTCCAACATGATCCATATACTTTACACTAGATTTTGCGCACTTTGTTGCTCAGGGGGAGTTTAATAGCCTTGTATGTCGATTATGTGAGTCACTCTATAGTTTGAAGCAGTCTTTGCAGGTTTTAGTTTGGGAAGTTCAACATTGAAATTTTATCTTTGTGTTTACTGACATTATGCATCAAATCCAGTATTTAATGAGAAGACAAACACATTGAGATTGACTGTCAATTTTGTGAAGTCGACTGATCAACTTGCTAATATCTCACCAAGCCTCTCATGTGTCCTCGTGTTAATTGCATTTGTAACAAACTAGGTACATGATTGTATGCACTAGCTTGAGGGGAGTGTTTAAATAGAAATAGGTTTATACAATCCTATTGAAATAGGAATAGGTTATACAATCCTATTAGAATAGGAATAGGTTTATACAATCCTATAGAACAGGAATAAGTTTATACAATCCTATGAGTAGGAATAGGAATACTAAATAGTATCCTACTTAATAAAGAATTGTATTCTATGGTCTATAAAAATAGGGTCTTGTGTAATAATGTAGACACAACAACTATTCAATAATATTCTTTTCCTATATTTCTCACAATATATAAATAGGTATATACATAGATGTTATCATGTTCTTTTCACATACTACATTTTAATCTTCCACATTCTTTATTCAAAAAAAGTTTAATGCTTCAATCACTTCTTTCTAGTCTTGGTTAACGGTTAATATTGGAACTAGTTGGATAACCTCAACTATTATAACTACTGCTACTTTGCTATATATGTTTCAAAATGCATACTACTCTATATGTCTTGCAGGAACGTATGATACGTTTAGTACTCTGGAGAATCTAAATACGTTTAACATATAAAATTTACTAGCATCATATAAACCACTTTTTCATATAATTCTTAAGAATTTAATTTATCTAACTATTTAAATTTATTTTTATTTGATATTTTCTGTACTGGATCAAAATTTTGATCATCACCTTAATAATGTTTGTCACTAATATTATAAAATTTTAAATTAACATCAACATTCCATGTCCAATTATATATCGACAAAAAGAAAAGGCATATATGAATAGTATTCTTATTCTTTGACTCGTCTCTTTACCTGGAGTGGACAAATGCAACATTGTAGTTTGATTTAGTTGCAAGCTTTAACGAGATTATCTTTCTACTGTTTTATATATTAAAAAAAAAAAGTTACTTATTTTGTATGATGGAAGTCAAATTTAAGGTAAATAATTTAATAAGGAAGGTATTTTCTAGTATTCGGTAGCAAATATTTTCACATGGATGGAAGTTATTTTCTTACCATTATCTTTTCAAATATATCCTTGAAACTTTTGAGATAATATAATATCAAAAATTTAATGAGTCAAGATTTTACGAGCAAACATAATCAATTTAACTTGGAGCCTCTCCGACCTCCTTTAACCATGAAATGTGTGCACTAGTATACTAGGGTCTTTGTTACATCACTTACATATGAATGTCTTTTTTTTTTTTTGCCCCTTTTTGCTCCTTTGGTGACTAAAACTCACAATATTAGGACTGGAAGTGACGGGTATGAATGTCCTTTTGTTTGAATGATATGCCTGCTTTTTAGAACTCTAGATATCATCTCCAATAAATTAAAGCCTGGATGATAATCAGTATAAACATTGTTTAATAGTCAGTCCTCTTTGATTGATCTTAGAATTAATGTAGTACATCTTTAAAAGCAAACCTCACAGGTGAGGTCCAGATAAAAAGTACTATTATTTATCAGGTTAATATTCTTCATAATTACTCTTGTAGGTGAAACGTGTAGATGTTATCCAGGTTAGGGGATGAAGATCAAAAGCAGAAGGCAATAGCAAATATGAGTTTAAGAAATTAATGAGATACTGCTTCTATTAAGAATGAAAATAAGTTTTACTCACCTAGTACGTGGTACTAGAGCTCTGGTGGCATCCAAAAGATCTTGCAATTGCACGGCACTCTTAAGCTTTGTCTACAGCAGATTGTGGAGAGTAAATAACAATACTTTACTCTAAAACATTGGGAATATAGTTAAAAAGAAGATGGGACAGCGAAAATCAAAGAAGTACCTCAGATCTTGGTTTACCCCCATTATATTTTAACATCAAATTTAAGAGCTTTTCCTCAGTGACCTTGAACTTCACTTTCTGTTTTGGAGTTCTATCACCACTGCACAAATTGAGAATAATTAAAGAGGAAACTAAAAGTTTTTTGGCAAAAGAAAATGAAGAAAAAAAGTTATGTCTTACTGCCGAATAATTGCAATTACACATCGAAGCTCCTCTGATTGTCCAAATGTGCCAATAAGCCCACTTCCTTGACGTGTTAGTCCCTCAGAAGGCTGAACAGGTTCATTAACCTTCCATGGTAAAGTTGGTGGTATCGTGGATGAAAGATGTGGAGCTTTTGCATCTAGAAACATCTTCCTCAACACACACGCCGCATCATCATAGTACCTGTTCTCAGACATCATAGCAATAACTCCCTTTTTAGAACCGAAATAATAATGTGGGTACCAGCTGAAGACACTATAGTGCTACCACTTCTGCTGTACTCCATGACAGTAATGATAATGTTAATAATGAAAACACGACCACAGGAAATATTACTTTAACTTAGAACTCATGATGCAGGTATGAATGAAATCTTCAACTATAAAATCTAGCTCTTACCATTGGGAGTACCACTGTGAGAAAGGGATGTGCAGTCAAAACATATATGGGGCAGAACAAGAGGTCTAAAACTAATTAAGCACATAAATAAATCATTGTTCAGGATGAAAATTACAAGTGAAGATATTGATATTGACATATTCTCTTAACACATAAGTTAGATTTCAACATTTTTTTTTATCTTTTTACCTGTTTTGGGGTGTCAGTTATCCTACTTAGTACTGGTCACTCTTGTACTCCATTTGGTAGGATTATCATATCTCTAGAAGGAAATTTTAAAAAATCAGTTACATTACAGATGTACAGATTTAAGTTCTCTCTGATGGTTAATATATCTTGAGCTCTCAGATTCAAGAGGAAGTAGAAGATTACTTTCACCTTTATTTCAGTTATCTTATCCCCAGTAAAGGCATATTTTATATACCCATCCAGTCATCAATTTCTCCCTTCCATTTTACTTTCTCCACTTTCTTTTTCTGCCAATTAGGGCATAAGATACATGTTCCATTTTGTATTAAGAAGCTGAAAGGAGTAATGCTGAAAAGTGAAACAGTAAACAGACTGGACAGGAAGTTTCCTCATTTTCTTTCTTGTTAGTGAAGAATATGAAGCATTGTAAACATTACTTGTAAGAGTTCTTCACAAAGCTCCAGCCATTCACATCACAAACATAAGAACGCCCCTCACAACGCAACAGATCAAAGCCACAAACCTAAACAAAAGGAAGAGAAATTGTTATCCTTCTCTTTTCCATCAATGTAGTTTACAATACCATCAAACAAAAATTGCCAGTACAATATGCCTCAGCTTAGAGGTCCGGGGAAACAATTCAACAAAGATTCATGTATTTCTAAATAATATATACAGCAAAGTAAGAAATCAGTCAAGTAACTGTATTATAGCTGGGGGGACTAGTATCATCTATCGTCAGCAGTTGGATGATCCTTCACATGCCACCAATTAAGGCTCCAACAATGGTTAGAGAGAATTGGGGCAAGTTTTACCATATACACCCACAGTATAAGCATGAAGACCAGATGAGAAGTATTTAATTTCATATTTCCAGATGTCGTGGAAAATATTGGAAGACTTAAGTGACTTACAACTTGCCTGAAAGCTATGCAAACTTCTCTTGCCATTTGCTTCTCTGAAGGGGTTAATAGAACAGGATACCTGACCTGCAAAATGAAGCTAGTTTGAACGTGTAGCCAAATATAAGCACATATCTGCTGCTAGAGGAAAAGATCAGTACTTTGACAAATTTACTTATATACAGAAGATATTTAAGTGGGACATGATACATTTCTCCATGAGCCTTGTATATGGGGAAATTTTCCACATCAGTAAGTTATTACTTTGTCAAAACTACTACTGTCTCCTGAGCCAAGTGCACACAGTACATAAAAAGATGATAACACCGTTATTTTCCTTTTCTTCTCTGACTATGTGCCGTACATGACAAAAAAAAACGAGAACTTCTAAAGTTGCCGACGATAAGTTGAAGAAATTACTAACTTCTTTTCCATCAGGATTTCTCATCACAACTCCATCAACAACCGGAGACTTCCTTGCCTCTGCATGTGCATATTCTGGGCCAACAGTATACACCTACTTAAATTTAATGAAAAAAAAAGATCAAGGATATGCGTACATCACGAGAAAAGTTGTGAAAAAGGATTTCCATGGAGTTTTCTATAATGAAGATCCACTATGAGTCCAAGAGGTAAAAACATGGGAGCTAAGATCTAGATGGAAAAAGTTGCTAGCTCTTACTATAAATATATGAGATCAGTATAGGAGGTATGATTTTCTGTCATTATACGTTTCCTTTTTGGGGGCTGTGCGGGTTGGGAAGAACTAATAGGAAAGAACATATCGAAGGAAACATGGAAATTTAGAAAAGTCAGTATCTCATGATGGAAACAATTATTGGACTTGCATTTAGCTCTATGAGACCAGTAACATGGAAATGTTGAGAAGTTATTATCTCCACTATAGACATTCCCGTAGTCCAAAAAACATGAGTTCCTTTCTCCATCGACTATTCAGAATATGTAACCAAAAGTTCCACCCAAGTTCTTAAAAATTAGCTTTTCACTATTCTATCTCCTACTTTTTTCATTATCCCTTCTTTTAGTTTTTCCTCGAGACTTCTTTATAGCCTATGTCCCTCAAAAATATTATAGCATCTTTAATGTTTGTTTACTTCTCAAATTTTTTTCACAATTTAGAATTAATGAAAAGCTAACAATGCTCATTAAACATGTAAAGAGGGATCAAGTGTGCCACAATTTCAAGTATGATAAAGTATGATTAACTATATCATCCCATGTCATGCATTACATCAATGTTTGATGTAATTACAATTTCTCGAAACAACATCTACTATCTAACAAAAAGAATTCAAAAACTTATGGGCCCACTAACATCTTTATGCTAGACATAGTAATACCTGAGTTATGCTACACACCATAAAAAGAAAATCAAGTTTAATTGTCAATTACAGTTAAGCTCATTCACTCTATGAAACCAAAATAAACTTAGGAACCTTAACATCTGTTCCTCCTGTAGGCATAAATTCTTCGTATATGTATGATCCTTCACGTCTCACTCTTCTAACATCTGGATGGAACTCACTTGAGCGGTTACCAACCTGAAGAAAAAGAAAGAAGTTAAAGAACATCAAACCGAAATGCATGTACAACATACTATTAAATCTATCGTAAAATAGACATAAACTATGGTGGAGGATATGGATCATTTAATAAGAGAACTTCAATTGTTAAAAAGTTGCAATGTTTTTAAAAGATATGAATCCTGCTATTACAGATAAGCAACTGACAAAGAGACGCTCGCTTCAGGATTAAAACTTTTTTCCTCTCATAATTTTCAGTACAAAAGAAATGTCACAAGTAGACACCTGGAAGTCTATGAAAGCAAAGGAGAAGCAGGAAACTGAAATAAGTCTTGACACTATCCCAATGAAAGAAATGACAAATCTATCTCTCTTCAGTGATGTTGGAAGAAAAATTTAAGTTGCGGAAGATATCTCTCAATCATACCTATTAGGATATAGGGGTTTCTATACAGGAGAGTGGTTGATTAAAAAATACAAGAACATTTGCAGAATAGTCATAACAGAGGAGCTGCAGTGTCTGACTCAAAAAGAAGTTGGCCAAAGCAATTTCAATTTTTGTGCAATAAACAATGTCATTTTTTTAATTTTTACCTTTCGGAACAATTCCTTCATTCCGCTGCCTGCTGAACTAGGGTAATATATCATTATTCTGTGATCATCACCTACTCAAATAATGAGAGACTGAATAAGACACGGTAAATGGTAAATGCGGCAGGTGCCAAAGCAAATTCTACCAATTAGAGAAACCTGCAGTCCGATAGCAGTCATAAGATAAAAGTAGTAGACTTGAGGTCTAAGCTCAAATCAAATTAAACTTTTGAAACTCCAATAGTAGTTACAACATAATATGGTACAGTTTTGAATTCTTGTCAAACCCAAACTTAGCTAAGAGGCATCAATGTGTTGAGTTCATTATTTATTTCTCAAAATTTAAAGGAACTCAAAAATATGAGTTTTTTTACTTTTGATCTATTCCAGTCTATTTATTTGCCGTTCGAATGCAAATGATATATTAAGCTAATCAACCAGACAAAATATACTTCCACAATCCTGGCAAGGCAAGAAAACTCACCGTCAACAGGCTTTTCCACAAAAGGTTTCCAAAAGCGATTCCCATGAACTTCGACAAAGTCATCTTCTTCTTCAAAATAATCCAGTTGTTGATAAGGCACTTCTCTATTAACGCAAGCATATCTGGGAACGGGGATCCCAAACATCTCTAGATGCTGAAATCCCACAATCAAACGCAAAAATGAAGAAGTGTCAAAATTATCTCCTAGAGGGGGTTGTCAACAGGATAATAGGGAAACATGAATATGAAGTTAAGAATATGAACCTCATATACTTTTCTGCGATCATGAAGAAGGTGTTGGGGCTCCAATTCATTGACAAGGAAAGGCCTAAGAGCGAGGAGCAGATAGATAGTTTATATTTGACAAGGAAATTAGGAAGGAGGAGAAAATAGTGGAGTTAGGTACATACTTTCTCAATGCAGCATATTGTTCAACCTTGTCCAAAGGATATCCAGTAGAATGGAAGGCAATCAAGCAATCACAACAGGGCCAGCTGCAAATACAGAGTAATTGAATTGAAGTAGTAGTAGTAGTAGTTGAGATTGTAGAATGAATAATTAAAGTACCTTTGAATTGGATCGTTGAGAATAACTTTGTCCCCAAAATGCACTACCTACATGTATGTACATGTAAATAGAAATGTCTCCGGATGAAAAAAAGAAAAGGGAAATGTAAATTACCTCAAACTCGCCAAATGAGTTTAATCTATCGAGAATCTGTCCCATGGGAGCAGAAAATACCTGTGAAAAATGAGTATTAATAATGGTGTGCATGGTGGTGGCCACAAAATTGAACCAAAAACAAATTAAAGAAAGAGAACCTCCGGGCCGCTTTTCACCTTCTTTTCCATTACACAAACCCCAATCTTTATCTTCTTCCCATCATTCAATTCCATATCTCGTGTCTCAAACAATGAAAATTCACTTCACGTACTAACTAATACTAGAGTACTACATGAATTATATGATATGAGTATGATGATAATAAATAAAGAGTTGTTAGAGATTCAACAATCCCGCAACGTACATATATATATATATAGAAACAAACAATTTACAAGGAACAAACACCGAAGTTGACTCGCGTACCTTTCAATAAATAGTAGTATATCATATTGCTGCATATTCCTCCTTTCCCGTATATTTATTTCTTTTTATTTTTCGTTTAAACATTATTTTATTATATTGACTCCTAAAATTTCTATTATACAGAAGATTTCTGAGAAGGACGATCAATAACATTTTAATAATTTTAACATTACTTTTAAAAATAAAATAATAATTGTATAATTAATTGTCAAAATGAAAATCTGGAAGAATCTATATATGTCTTAACTTTTGTTATGGGCCCATAAGGATATTATTGTATTTTTGTTTAAATAAAATCAATAATTTGATAATGTATTCATCAAAAGATTATAAAATATAAAATTTTAATTTTTATATTTTTTTAATATCAAATATGATAAACTATTTAACAGAGGAAATTTGACAAAGTCAACGTTTAACATTCAAATCCTGATGAATATCGAAACGTAAAATAAAGTAAATGAGTACTTAAAAAATAAAGAAGAACAACAAAAGAAAATGTCAATAGAAAAAAAATTGTTTAGATATATAGAGAACTAAAAAATAAATAAATTTGAAAAAAAACTCGTGAAAAAAAAATATATTGGTTATTTTGTGGGGGGTAAGTTTTAGAGTTTTCTTTACATCATGATATTAATTGTAGTATAAAAAAATTAATTAATGTAATTTAGAATATAACATTACGATAATTGTTATTATATATAGAAATAAAATTTCTTTTATGATTGTTTTTGTTTTGTGGAGGCAAAAATTATTTTTTTGGTAAATACTTTCAATATTTAGAATATAACATTACGATAATTGTTATTATATATAGAAATAAAGTTGCTTTCTTGATTGTTTTTATTGTTGTGAAGTTAGAAATCAACTTTTTAAGTATTTCTATTTATGGAAGACAATTATAAAATGCATCATAAATTCATCGATGAAGTCAAATACAAACACATTATACTTAAGTTGAAGCTATAGAGATTTGAAAGATTTAAAAACAATCTTTACGAATTAATTGATCAATGATTAGTATTTTATTAGATGCAAAGCTTATGGTGCAAATATCACAAAACGAAGATAATAACAATGTGAAAAATAGATACCACTTGTGAGTATATATGAAGAACGATGAATTTTTTCAAAGATATCATCATTGTATATATTCCTTGAACATGAAATATTTTAACTCATATTCTAACGCAATTGTAACAATCCTAAAAAAAATCGAATAAATAGGTACTTAAGGTGATTTAATTATTATTTAAAAATCTGAAATTTTAAGGGCATAATGGTCCTTTCACGTATTAATTAAAATAAATCAGATTTTTTTATTAAGTTAATTAAATCTTATTTTGACTAATTCTTGAATTTAGTCTCCTAATCCTAATAACTCTCTCCCTCACGTTTCTCAACTCACTTCCACATCTCTCAACTCTCATTCTCTCACGCTCTGACTAACAAGAAAAGCTTGGGCACGCAGGTAAAGCTTAGCACTGCCTTTCATCCTCTGACAGATGGGCAGGCAGAGGGCACCATTCAAACATTGGAGGACATGTTGAGAGCGTATGTGATTGACTTCAAAGGTTACTGGGATGACCATCTGCCTTTGATAGAGTTCTCGTATACTAATAGTTATCACTCCAGCATTGGGATGGCGCACTGTATGGTAGGAAGTGTAGATCTCCCGTTGGGTGGTTCGAGGTTGGAAAGTCATCCATTTTGGGTCCAGAGATCATTCATGAGGCCTTAGAGAAGGTTAGAGTGATTAGGGAAATGTTGGCTACTACTTACAGCCGACAGAAATCATATGCAGACAACAGAAAGCGGCCCTTAGAATTTAATGTTGGTGACCAGGTTTACTTGAAAACATCACCTATGAAAAGGGTGATGAGATTTGGTAGAAAAGGGAAGCCGAGTCCGAGGTATGTGGGGCCATATGAGATCCTACAACGTGTGGGTGAGGTGGCCTATAAGTTAGAATTGTGTGCGGAGCTATCTTCTGTCCATCCAGTCTTTCATGTCTCTATGTTGAAGAAATGCCTAGGTGATGCAACATCGATTCTACCTGTGGAAGGTTTGGGGGTTGGTGAAGACTTGTCTTATGAGGAGGTACCTATTGAGATCTTAGACAGACAGATCAAGCGGTTGAGGAACAAGGAGATTGCCACAGTGAAGGTATTGTGGAGAAATCATCTTATTGTGGAGAAATCATCTTGTTGAGGGTGCTACGTGGGAGGCTGAGGCCAACATGAGATCCCGCTATCCTCATTTTTTCAGCTCTTGAGGTTAGACTTCCTACTCTTAAGGATATATTTCCTTACCTCTCCGTATTTTATGTTAGGTAGTGGAGCCTGATTAATTTTAGGTTTTCCTATTTATTCTCTATTTTAGGTTTTCCTATTTATTCTCTATTTTAGATTTTTCTATTTATTCTCTGTAACCAAAAATACTCTGATTTATTAATATAAATATACCTCACCGCCGTGGAAGTTTACTCACGGGGTGTTACCACGAAATATTGGGCTTTTCTTTTTCTCTCTAGATCTCTCATCTCTTTCTCTTGAAAGTTCTTGTGTTCTCCATTCATCTAGTGTGTGTGCGTGAATTCGATCCTAACAACTGGTATCAGAGCTAAGGAGATTCAATACGATCATAGAAGATGGATAGTTCGAAGCTTGGAATCGAGATGTTTGATGGATCCGATTTCAGTTTCTAGAAGATGCAGATCGAAGAGTATCTGTACCAGAAAGATCTTCACGAACCGTTGACCGTGGTAAAGTCGGAATCCATGACGAAGGAGAAGTGGAAACTCAAGGATCGCCAAGCTCTAGGGTTGATCCGGTTGACTTTGTCAAAAATGTGGCGTTCAACATCGTGAAGGACAAGACTACGTCCGATCTGTTGAAGGCACTGTCAAACATATATGAAAATATCGACTATGAACAAGGTATATTTGATGCGTAGATTGTTCAATTTACAGATGTCTCAAACTGGATCCGTCTTTGATCATATAAACGAGTTCAATATGATTGTGAGTCAACTCAATTCTGTGGATATTAATTTTGAAGATGAAATTAAGGCGTTGATTTTGATGTCATCTCTGCCCGAGTCTTGGGATAATGTTGTTGCTGCGATTAGTAGTTCCTGTGGATCTAAGAAACTGAAGTTTGATGAAATCCGTGATGTTGTTCTTAGCGAAAGTATTCACAAACGAGAAGTGGGAGATTCATCGGGCAGTGCTCTCAGCGTTGATCGAAGGGGGAGAAGTAAGACGAAAGGTCAAAATCAACATGGTCGATCAAAATAAAAGAATTGGGGAAAATCACTGAACAGATCAAACGTGACTTGTTGGAAGTATGTAGAAAAAGAGCACTTTCGGACGAACTGTACAAAGCCGAAGAAGAAACAGAATCAGAAATTTGGAGATGACAATGATTCTGTAAATTCAGCAGAGGATATTGGGGATGCTCTAATCCTTAGTGTGAACAGCCCGGTTAAATCATGGATTTTGGATTCTGGTGCATCTTTCTATTCGTCTCCAAGCAAGGAGTTGTTCCAAAACTTCAAATCTGGAAATTTTGGAAAAGTATATCTTGCTGACAATAAAGCCTTAGAGATTGAAAGAAAGCGGGATATTTGCATCGAATCTGATATATTCTTGGGATCAAGAAAAATCTGATCTCTGTTGGTCAGTTGGATAGCACCGAATATGCATCAGAGTTTGGGAAAGGTTCGTGGGAGATCGTGAAAGGTGCTATGGTAGTAGCTCGTGGCACCAAATCTGGAACCTTGTACACCACTGCAGGGTGTATAAACATGGCCGCTGTTGCTGAAGGTGCTTCCGGTTCGTGTCTGTGGCATAACAGACTTGAACACATGAGTACTAAAGGAATGAAGATGCTGGTTGCAAAAGGAGCATTAGAGGGTCTGAAGTCTGTTGATATGGGTCTTTGCGAGGGCTGTGTTATGGGCAAACAGAAAAGAGTAAACTTCACAAAGACTCCTAGAGAGCCAAAGAAAGTGCGGTAGGAAATGGTCCATACAGATGATTGGGGACCATCTCCAGTATCATCACTTGGAGGATCCAGATTTTATGTTACCTTCATTGATGATTTTAGCAGGAAGGTATGAGTTTACTTCTTGAAGCATAAGTCAGATGTGTTTGAAACTTTCAAGAAGTGGAAAGCTGAAGTTGAGAATCAGACCGGTTTGAAAGTAAAAGGCCTAAGGTCTGACAATGGAGGAGAGTATGACAAATTAGAGTTCAAGGCATTCTGTGCAGCTGAGGGAATCAGATTGATGAGAACAGTTCCTGGTAAGGCAAGACAAAATGGAATTGCTGAGAGGATGAACAGAACATTGAATGAGCGTGCAAAGAGTATGAGGATACACTGTGGGCTGCCCAAAACACTTTGGGCAGATGCTGTGAGCACAGCTGCATACTTGATCAACAGGGGACCATCAGTTCCTTTAGGGTTCAAGATTCCAGAGGAGGTGTGGACAGGAAAAGAACTCAAGTACTCACACTTGAGGACTTTTGGTTGCACTGCTTATGTTCATGTTGATCTAGAAAAGAGAGACAAGCTTGATGCCAAGGCTGTGAAGTGTTACTTCGTAGGATATGGTTTTGATTTGTTTGGTTATAGGTTTTGGGATGACAAGAACAGAAAGATCCTGAGACATTGTGACGTGACATTTGATGAGGCTGTCCTGTACAAGGACAGAGAGTAGAAGGTTCTAGAGATTACAAAGCAAGTGGGAGTTAAGGTTGAGTTGGAGAAGAGTAACCCCAGAGATGTCGAAGCAGATACTCAACCAACTCCTACTGAAGAATCTGAAGTGGAGCAAGTTACACCTGAGCAGGTGTTAAGGAGATTATCCAGATCCATTAGGGCACCAGATAGGTTTTCATCTTCATTACACTATCTATTGTTGACTGATGAGGGGGAACCAGAGTCTTTTGATGAGGCCCTACAGGTGGAGGATTCGATCAAGTGGGAGCAAACCATAGATGATGAGATGAGGTCACTTGAGAAGAATGACACAAGGGTGTTGACTGAGTTACCTGCAGGGAAGAGAGCTTTGCTGAACAAGTGGGTGTTCAGAATCAAGACTGAACCAGATGGCAAAAGAAGGTTCAAGGCTCGTTTAGTAGTTAAAGGATATTCACAAAGGAAAGGTATTGATTATGCTGAAATATTTTCTCCTGTTGTGAAGTTAACCTTTATTCGAATTCTGTTGAGTGTTGTTGCATCGGAAAATTTGCATCTAGAGCAAATGGATGTAAAAATAGCATTTTTACATGGAGATCTGGACAAAGAGATCTATATGCAGCAACCGGAAGGATTTGTGGTTCCAGGCAAGAAACACATGGTTTGCAAGCTCACCAGGAGCTTGTATGGACTAAATCAAGCACCAAGGCAGTGGTACAAGAAGTTTGACTCCTTCATGGCCAATAGTGGATTCTACAAAGCTGAAAAGGATCCTTGTTGTTACTTCAAGAAATACACTGATTGATATGTCTTTCTACTCTTGTATGTGGATGATATGTTGATTGCAGGATCTAGTATGAGGGATATTAACAATCTGAAGACAAGGTTGTCTGTAGCGTTTGAGATGAAAGATTTGGGTCCAGCAAAACAGATTTTGGGGATGAAGATTTCTCGGGATAGATCTGCTGACACTTTAAATCTATCTCAGGAGTTGTACATTGAGAAGGTGCTGAGCAGATTCAGGGTTAATGATGCAAAACCCAGGACTACTCCATTGGCAAATCACTTTAAATTGTCAAAGGAGCAGTCACCCAAGACTGCCGAGGAGCGTGATCACATGGCACTTGTTCCATATGCTTCAGCAGTTGGTAGTTTGATGTATGTTATGGTCTGCACTAGACCTAATATAGCACATGCAATGGGAGTTGTTAGCAGGTAAATGGCGAACCCTGGGAAAGAGCATTGGGAAGCTGTGAAGTGGCTTCTGAGATATCTGAGAGGTACATCCAGTATTTCACTTTGTTTTGGCAAAGGCAAGGTGACTCTACAGGGGTTTTGTGGATGCTGATCTTGGTGGGGATGTTGACTCGAGCAAGAGTACATCCGGGTACATTTACACCATAGGTGGAACAGCAGTGAGTTGGATGTCCAGGCTTCAGAAGTGTGTTTCTCTTTCATCTACTGAAGCTGAGTATGTGGCAATAGCTGAAGCTGGGAAAGAGATGATATAGCTGGCAGATTATCTTGAGGAATTGGGCAAGAAGCAGAGCGAGAAGATTCTTTACTCAGATAGCCAGAGTGCCATACAGTTGGTGAAAAATCCAGTCTATCATTCGAAGACAAAGCACATCAGAAGGCGATACCATTTCACTCGCAGGGCAGTGGAGGATGGTGATATGTGCTTGGAGAAGCTAGAGGGTGCAAAGATCCCGGCAGACATGTTGACGAAATGTGTTGATGTTGGGAAACTGAGGTTATGTAAAACCTCGGTTGGTCTTCTGTAGTTGTTGCTACAGATGTTGCAGTGCGGTAAAGATGTTGATGATGAAGAGATTTTTTTTTTGAGAATGTATTTTTTGGATTAATGAGTCAGTCTCCAAGTGGGAGAATTGTTAGGTAGTGGAGCCTGATTAATTTTAGGTTTTCCTATTTATTCTCTATTTTAGGTTTTTCTATTTATTCTCTATTTTAGGTTCTCCTATTTATTCTCTGTAACCAAATATACTCTGATTTATTAATATAAATATACCTCACCGCCGTGGAAGTTTACTCACGGGGTGTTACCACGAAATATTGGGGTTTTCTCTTTCTCTCCCTAGATCTCTCATCTTTTTCTCTTGAAAGTTCTTGTGTTCTCCATTCATCTAGTGTGTGTGCGTGAATTCGATTCTAACATTTTATTGCTATTTCTTGACTGTGCATACTGATTATGTTATGATCTGATTGGCATTAGGATGTGCAGGGGTAGTGTCATTTGGGGGTGAATGTTCCTAAGGTGGGGATAATGTAACAATTCTAAAAAATCGAATAATAGGTACTTAAGGTGATTTAACTATTGTTTAAAAATTTGAAATTTTAAGGGCATAATGGTCCTTTCACGTAATAATTAAAATAAATCAGATTTTTTTATTAAGTTAATTAAATCCTATTTTGACTAAGTCTTGACTTTAGTCTCCTAATCGTAATAAAACTCTCCCTCACGTTTCTCAACTCACTTCCATCTCTCTCAACTCTCATTCTCTCACACTCAAACTAACAAGAAATTTCAAGAACAATTTAATAACAATTGTTCTTCACACTTGAAAAATACACGAAAAGTTTTTTGAAAAGCAAGGTAATAAAAAACGTCAAGGCAAAAGGAGGTTGTTCGTCGAGTGATGTGTACGTAGAGGAGAATCAGGTGTGGTTGGAGGAGTTTCTGGGTAACAGCTTCACGTTTGAACAAGAAAATTAAGGTATGGATTTCTTCTCTCTTGGTTCCTTTCCCAAGAGTCCCCTTACGATTCAAACTATTCACCTCGAAACTAAAGTTTTTTCCTCGTTGCATGTCCCTGTCACTAGCTCCCTATGATCTTAGGTTGGGTATTCTTGTTGGTAGAATTTACGGATACTGTGTTTGTGGTGATGATCTCGTTTCGAGTATGTGTTCATGATTATGTGTTTATATTTTGTGTCTTTCGGAATTATGAATGTAAATACGTATGTATTTGTGCAAGATTGTGACCATGACTTTGAGTCTTTCTTTAGTATGTTAATAGTATAGAGATTACTCGTGTTTTATGTGCAATTAGAGGCTCTTAAAATCGTGATGTTCACATGGTTGAAATGCTAGAGATTCTAGTTAAAACAAATGACCAAATCATACCTTTAACTTGTCTTAAGAATCCTAACGAACGACTAAGAAAGAGGTGCTCAAATGTCCCGTAAAATGCTGCATAAAAATGTGTAACAAAGTTCCAGAATCTAGAAATCGGCTGCATATGATTTCTGGAAATTTTGGGTTTCTGAAAATAAAAAAATAGGTGAGGTCTGCAAGGATCGAACACCAGACCTCACTATAACATACCTTAATATATTAAATAAAAAGGGGTGTGCTAAGTGGGTTCGAACTGGGGCTAGGTTTACAGCAAAACTCGGCTGAAAAAGGGAAAAATATGTTGTTGTGGGGTTTTGATCCCACAATGCGGAGGATACCCCAAGCAAGCAATTAAAAATAAGTGAGGCGCACGGAAATCAAACCCGTGTGTCATGAGCCAGATTTTTCTGCTTACAACGTATAAATATAAATGAGAGGAGTGGGATTCGAACCTACGTCCTCTAGGTAGGTAGCGAAGAAGAAGAGAAAAAAAATAAAAGGGGGGGGGGGGATGTGGGGAATTGATCCCACAACCCCCGACCAGTAGCGAGGAGAAGCAAAAAGGGGGGAAATTTATTAAGGGAATAGCATGGGGCCGTGGGGTATCGCCCCGCGCCCCTTAGTTTTTGCTGAGCTGAGGTGTAACAAGAAAAAAAATCAGGAGGCCGTGGGGGTTTGAACCCACAACCTCTTGGTTTAGGCAAGAATGGGTAATAAGACCAATAAAATTTTAAAGAGGGATTGTGGGGGTTCGAACCCTCAACCCTTCGGTTAACTAAGAGTAAAATTAAAATAGAAAATTAATCCTTTCATGTAAATGTTGAGATTTAATTTAGAATTCTAATTAAAATAGAAAATTAATCCCTTCATGTAAATGTTGAGATTTAATTTTGAATTCCAATTAAAATAGAAAATTAATCAATTCATGTAAATGTTGAGATTTAATTTAGAATTCTACTTAAAATAGAAAATTAATCCTTTCACGTAAATGTTGAGATTTAATTTAGAATTCTAATTCAAAATAGAAAATTAATCATTTCATGTAAATGTTGAGATTTAATTTAGAGTTCTAATGTTATGAATATTAGAAATAAAATCAATGAAAAATGTAAATGATATCCAAGTGATTCAAGATTTGGGTTCCCGTGCCCAAACTTCCGTATTGATACATAAGTCATACGTGAGTAAAATATCCAAGATTAATGCCATCTACTTAGATCAAAAATCAAGATCTTTGCATATATACAAGATACATAAGTCTTGTAATACATAATCTTAGGGAAGTAAGAATCACTTAGCGAACTATGAATGAAGCCCCGTGGCTTGTATGTATAGACACATAAGTCTAACATTACGTTCAAAAATAAGTGAACCTAAGATGTACGTAATGAAATGATGAACCTTAGGAGGGTTAAGTATGAGTGTAAGATGCACTAAATGGCCAAGTGCATTGGCATATGATGAGACTATGAAAGAAGAAATGAACATCCACGTAATAAGAGGTGAGTAACTATGAAAAGCAAGGGTGCTAATAATGAAGAATGTGGTGACAACATTATATGATGCTAATGTATATGATGAGATAAATATCAAATGAGCCTACGCAAATGTTTCCAATACGTACTGACCAATAAGAGTGTAAAATAATGAAGAGACCAGTCTCTATGAACACTCTAATAAAAGTATTGAGTTTAACACATTTAATACTAATGATGATATGAGAAATCATCTAATGAGGTATCCCGTCCTCATAGTAGAAGCAAGCTTCCTTGATGTATGAGTTGAATGTAATGGAACTTTATACTGAGCAACGATAGGCTAGCTATGAGCGGTGATGCCTTCTTTCGGGAAGGGCGAAGGTTCGCGTAACTCTCATGAGATGAGACTGTCCGGCTTGCCGAGTATGTGTATCCATACATCTCCTAGTCTTTGAACCTATTGTGTCAATATATGGATCTGGCAAGGTTAAATTCCCATATACTCTAGCATGTTATTGAGTCACTTTGGTCGGTGATTCCACCTCTTTTCGGTGTGGGAAGACATTGGATTTTATGATGCTCACATGTTCTATGTCGTTTAAAGTTAAAGTTCCCAATGAATGAATGAGGCCAACCTCAAATGAATCATATAAAGAAATGAATGATACCAAGGTTTTAGGATAAGATAATCAAGAGGTGAGCTAGACTTAGGTAATGACATTAGGTTATTCCTGGTCATCGCGGAGCAAACCCGATGAAAGTCTTACTGTCAAGTCCATGGTAACAAGGTCTTATGGCATATGACTGAATAATATGAAAGCAGCTATGTGTTATCTGTTATGTGCTATGATATGCGTTATATGAAGATGTTATGTGTTGTGCAATACGATAATTATATTGATGCATGTTACTCTCATGGAATGAACTTCCTAACTCAATTTGGAAAGTACACTAACTTTCCTAATCTCAATTTGGCAAGTATACTGACTTGACTTCCAAAAATCATTTCGTTAGATAAGATCTATTTTTTCTCATGCATGTTTCTGGTGTGTGCTTGCATGTACCCATACTTAGTACAAGTGTATATTAATTCCATACAAATATCTACTTTTAGGTGCAGGCACAGGTGGGCGATAGAGCTACAAGTTAGTTGTTGCAGCTATCCAGACATCAGCATTCATCCGTAGTTTGGTAGGTCCTCATGCTTTTGAGGATGCTATTGTTTTACACTTTAGCGTAGTTTTTAGAGTTGAGCTAGTGGAGTATGTTCCACTAGCGTTTCTTTCCTGTTTTGATTCAGACTTTGTATTGGTGCCATTTTGATAATTATACAATTAAGACTTAATGAACTATTTCTTTCAGTTGCTTATCTCTTTAATGTTAGATGGTTGATGATGAACGATTAGGAAATGTTAAGAATGTTTAGCAAGTATGTTTAACGAATCAAAAGTTTCAAATTTTCCGCTAAAATTAACCTATGTAAAGTAAGGATGACGTAAGTAGGCTTGTTTGCGACCTCTGAGAGGTCAACGACGCCGGTCTCCTCTGGGTCTAGATTCCGATTGTGACAACAACTCTCTATTTTCTTACTGCAAAGAATTTTTTAGAATTAAACTTTTTCAATTTAGATTGTAAACGACGCATTTATGTTGTCTGACTATTTGAAATAGATTATAAAGTATATATTCAAGTTGTTTACTAAAGAAAGGGATAATGCACAAGTACCCCCTCAACCTATGCCCGAAATCTCAGAGACACACTTATACTATACTAAGGTCCTATTACCCCTGAACTTATTTTATTAATAATTTTCTATCCCTTTTTTTGGCGTACGTGGCACTATCTTGTGGGTCCAACGATGATTGAATTTTTTTCAAACTAGTGACACATAAGCCGAAAAGGGGTAGAAAATTACTTAAATAAGTTCAGGGGGTAATAGGATGTTAGTATAGTATTAGTGTGTCTCTGGGATTTCGAGTATATTGAGGAGGTACTTGATCATTTTTCCTTAAAGAAAAAAATAGTATAAAGCACTGAAATTTCATATCTTTGGTGGCTAATTACATCATATCCGAGAAGTTTTCTCAATTACAAAAATCTCAAATTTTTCATTCCTCTCGAATATATTCATTGGTTGTCCAATGCATTGCAAATGACATATTACTTCGGGAAAGGGATGGACTCGAGAAGGGATAGATATGTATCCGAGAGGATATAAATGTATCCAAGAGAAAATAGGGATGCATCCGAAAGGGACTGTAATATCTTAAGTTGTAATTTATCTAATTTTTTCAACAAAATATGTAAAATTATATTGGGCCCGTAATACGGACCTTAAATTATCTAGTTATATATTATAGGACTGAATAAGGAAATATGACATAAATGACCATAAAATTTAAAATAATTATATTTTCAAACCTCAATTAAAGTAATTTGAGAAATACACCGTCTCTCAAAAAATAATTAAATGTTTATATCTCAATCCAAAGAAATTCAAGAAATATCCTAAATCAATACTAGTTTTTTGATATCTGAGTTGCACGTGATTACCAATTCAAAAAATATATGTTATAGTAAATAATATTGCTTCTTCAGGTGAAGATTTGAATACTAAGTTTAGCACAAATAATACTACAGATTATTTTGTGGCTGCTCATTGTGGATTGTCATATGTATCTTATTAACACAAACCTATGAAAATTGTTAATGAAAATTTTTATTAGTTAAATGCAATAATGTATATATTATTTCAATTTGATGAAGTTCAATCATGTAATTAGTCGCATCTCATTAATATTACCTTATAGACAATATTTAATCATCTACTGATCTGCTTTGCATGTCTATTCCACATTAAACTTTTTAAATGTTGTATGAACATGTGAAGAGTACAATTACACTTTATCTTATAGAATTATTTATTGTTTATTAATTTTATTTTATAATTTAATTAGAATATAATAAATGATGTTCTAGTTGTTGGCTCTCATACTTGACTTCTCAATTGACTGTGTACATAAATCAAAGATAGTTGTCTGGCTGTTCATGGTTAACTGAAAAAAGGTTTTCTTTTTTTTAATTGGAAAAAACTAAAAATTTATATTTAGGAATATGTTCTATGTTGAAACCATACATATTATCTTACACTCAACAAAGACATAATTCATATACTTATATATGATTTCAATTTATTGAATCAAGTATGATTCATCAAAGAAAACATAACAACATAATATTATCATATATATAGCGTCAGTGTAATAATATGAATAATTATTAGTCAAAAGTTAATATAAGGAAAGATGAAAGATAGAAACAATTAATGTAATATCTATGGAATTCATAATATTATATCCAGAATGTAAAAGAGTGTGAGTAACATTTACAATGTTTAGTAATGACTAAAAATATTTATAATGTTATAAATAAATAATTAATGTGTAATACCTGAATTTCTAATAAATTATATACGTACAAAAATAAATAGGACTTTTAATTAATGTTACTATTTTTAGTTAGTAGATTTAAATTAGTGTAGGAACAAAATATAAATGTTCATTCCATATCAATAAATACAAAATTTATTTTGTAAATGAAAATTTTTAAATGATTCATAGATATTCACATATTTTCACATTTGTTGTGAGTAATATTTTAAAATAATATATTTTGAAGTTAGAAGATATTGTTAACTTGATAATAAATTAGTGACATATATAATACTTTAATTTGAATATAAATAACTATCCAAATGTAAATATGTATTTGCATTAATAAAAATAGTTATATCATAAAAATTAGCTATATAAATAATAAAAATTAAATTACTACAAACTTTAACTTGCATTATTATAAGTCATATGAATTTCTCTTTGTCTAAAATACCTAAATATCAAAAAATAGTAATGAGTAAAACAAAAGGTCAATACTTATATAATAAAATTAGAATTATTTTGCAGCAAACTTTTTCATAATTGAAATCATATAAGTAACATTTATAAATAAAATCATTCTCTTTGTCTTGAGCATTAAAAAAATCATGACAATTCTCTAAATTTTAGAAAAAATATTAAGAAGCATATATCTACGTCGCAAGAGAAATTATTAAGCAAAACAAATGAAATTAGACTACATCATGTTAACTTCTAAATTGGAACAATACGTATTAATGTATATATTAAGAAAAAAAATAATTATATTTTAATTAAAGTTACTTTCCTCAAGTACTCGAAGTTATGAAATATTCCATCTCGATTTACTCCATCAAAATAGTGCCCCACATTTCACTATACTTCAAACTCACTCAACGAAAATAAATCACACACAACAATTTAAAATTCAACAACAAGAAGAATAATATTATAAAATGAAAGTAATAGTATTGAAAATAAGAAGAGTAGAGATAGAAAGACACAAAGTAACAGTAATAGTAACTTTTATATATATATATATATATATATATATATATATATATATATATATATATGTATGTGTATATATAATAGAAACTTGGCCACAAAGTGTTTTACTTGGTCACAAAGTATATTGTGTGCACATGCATTTTACAACACTCCCTCAAGGGTGTCCATGTAAAAATAAATTTAGTGAAAGAAAAGAAAAGGTCAGTAATACGTATTATTTTCTTCCACATTAAAAACCTTTATCAGAAAAATTCAATGGGTTAAAACCTGATTAAGGAAAAAAGAGTGAAGCGAGTATTTACTCCACCTGAAGAAAATATTACTTAATATCTTCAAGATGATATATCTTGATCTTGTAATTCAGCTTCTCAAAGATTGAAGTTGGCAATGTCTTTATTTCATCTTTATTTTGAAGATCATGAGTAAGAAAAAAAACTTTGATGGAATATATTTTGAGTAGTCTCCATTGATGTGTCCTCCTCTTAGTTGGGCACATGATGCATTGTCTTCTTGTTGGAATATCTCGTATCAAAGGAAGATTACATATTTCCTGCATATGTTTATATATCTCATCCAAATATATTTTCTCATTTGTGATCTTGTCGGTTTGGACAAATTGCCCATTTGAATTTTTAGTAGCAACCAAGCACTGATTTTTGTATAACAATAAAATTGATTGTCTTGTGGAATGATTTGATATGAGAGTATTCCAACATGAAAATAACTTTCTTCAAATAAGACTTCATAATCTCTACAATTTTAGGGTTAATAAATCTTGACAATTGATCTAGTAATTTAATTATATTGTTATTTTATTCACACTAATATCTCCACTAACAAGAGTAGTGTTATATTTTGCATGCATATTAATAAAATCATTTAAAATAAATAATAGTAGCAGGATATATAAGTCCACCAATTATACTATGACATAGTATTTTCTAATCATTTTAATAAGACCTAAATCAATCTTTATGCTATGCAATCTTACAACCATTGGGGTACTATTCAATAGAATCACTTTACAACCTTTTAAATCCTTTAGAATTTTCCATAAAATATTACATTCTATCTAGATATGATATTCATTGATTACGAGTATTCTAGTTTTTCATATATTGTCAGACAAACAGAAACTTCATCACCTCCACCTTAGGAGAATATATCTCTGTACAATAATGTCAGGACTTTTGCGAAAAGTCTAAATTTTTCAATGCACAAGCCGTACTTTATATTTTACGATTTTACTTATCGTACAATAATTTATTTGTATGTCACTGACATTAATTTTAGTATATGGACAATAAGTCCAAAACATCACTTTTCCAAGTGAAATATAATATATTTGAATTGTACTTTCTTTGGCCAACCATTTATCTGTCAACTTTCGACAGATTTAATATCAAGATCCTCGTCACCATTTATAATTTTGAATGCTAAATTATATCAAAGATATCGTCGTTGATTTTATTATGACATAACTTATCGATCTCTCTTTATTTTTTATCTATTTGAGGTACTTGAACCTTTACCAAGGTTTTTATAAAGTGTTATGTTATAGTGCTTTTTCTAAAGCGCTTGTCTCATTATTATGACAATCTTAATCATTTTCTCATCTTCTTTGTCAAGAAATTAATCTTTTCAATCAATTTATCTATCACACTTTCAGCGTGTCATAAATTATGTCCTTCAAGGACCTTTTATATGAGCATTTAATTTATAATTGAAGTATAACATATGGTCAGTGCATATGTCTGACAATTGACTTAAGTTATAATTTCAACGAGGATCATATCAATTATATGTCAATATGCATAAACTTATTTTTCAGTTGTTTGTCATCTCACCCTAATGTTAGAGAATCTAACATTCAACTCAACTTTATTTGGAAACTCATCTTTATGTATTGTATAGTGGTGGAACAATAGAATAATATATCACACATTTAAATTTATAGGTGAGAATTATTTGGTTCCTGACCCTGAACCAATTTTGAAAGGGGATCCTTGTTGGCTTGATACATACAAGTGTTGTTATACTTTAAATAACACATCTCGTACCAAATTTCTTTTGAGAGTTTTGTTCTCATAACTAATGATTTAGCTATAATTTGAGGCATATAATTTTTTTCTTTAAACCACTTGGATATAGACCAACATTATCAATATAGTTTATTATTTGAAATGTGTTATTGATTATCAATTCGAGCAAGCTATCTTTGCAAAAATCAAATTGCAAGTTGATGATTTAGCACATGCGACCATGACATAGATGCATTTATATAATAGTAAATGCTCCACATGGCAGGTGAACGGACCCATCTTCATCTTTTTATGCATTTCAAAATGTAAGGAGATATAATCACAACATTTGTTGGTACAACAATAATTTTATCATGAGAACAAACAACACAAGAGAATTCTTGAAGAATTTATTAGTTCTTCAATATATATATATATATATATATATATATAACCAGCGGCGGACAAACGTTAGTGTCAGAGGGTTCACCCGAACCCCTCGATAAAAAAATACACGATATATATATAGTAATCCTCTGTATTTTGGTGGATATATACAATTTAAACCCCCTAAATGACAAACTGAAATGAGTAGCCTAGCGGTATTTCCTTTGGAAATTATGCTTCACGTCTAGTGTTTGAATCCCCTTTATAATGTTTATTTTTTTTGTTTTTCAGTTTTAGTGTTTTTTTTCTAGTTTCAGATCCGGATTTTCACTTTTCTTTCTTAGTTTTTTATTTTATACAACATGTTGTTTTTTAGTTTGTGTGTTTTTGTTCTTAGTTTCAGATCTGATTTCACTCTCTTTTTTTAGTTTTATTATTTTATAAAACATGCTGAATGCATGGTTTTAAACCCAATAAAATTTATTTTTTCTTTTTCAGTTTTTTTTTTTAGTTTCAGTTCCGATTTTTTTTTTAGTTTTTTTAGTTTACAATAGCATGATAAGAGCGTGATTTAAATTCAAAAAAAATCGAGGGTCCGCCACTAAAATTATATACTAGTTTCTTGAAATTTAATTTTGTTTGCTTATATTTTTTAAATTCCGTGAACGAAAATTCTGAATCCGTCAATTTGTGTAACCACATAAATTTTTATTTATTTTCATATCACAATTTAATCGCGATGGTCATCAACGGGTCATGCCAACTAATATTTATATTAATAAACTTCTAATTTATTTTGCATGTAATTCCATCATCATGTCCATAATTAATTGTCACAAACAATATGAAAAATAGGTAATCTTTCACATTTATATCCACTTTAATTGTAGTAATATGAGGATCTAATCTTTTCATATTTTATAGTCTCAATTGTGAAAACATAATTTTTTATCAAAATGTAAAGATTTTACACTAATTTTTAAAAAAATTATATTTAAAATAAATAAAAAATAAATTATAAATTACTACAAATTATAAGCTCTAGTTTAATAATAAAAAGTAATAAAAAGTTGTGATTTTAAGATGTTTGTTAATTCTTCAATTTTATCTAATCTAAAAATAATAATAATAGAATATGCTATGGAAAAATATTTTTTAAAAAAGGTAAAAATTAAAATCCTAAAAATTTCAAATTACCTTATCCTTTATCTAATCACCTTCAAACTTCCCATAACCTATTTTCCTAAAAAATCTCCTTCCATTCAATTTTTTAAAAGTGCACCATTTTATTTTTTTAATTTTTTCAATTTTTTTCCAATCACCCACGTTTTCCTCAACTTTTTTTAAATTTGTCTTTCTTTTGTTTTCTTTTGTTTTATTTTATTAATATATTTTTATTTTTATTTTATTTTCTTTCTTTATCTCAACCCTAATTTTCTCAACTAAATATTAAACTAAAGCTAATCCTGGTCTATTATTGTTACTTTTAATTAACACCACTCTCACCCAAAATTATTATAAAAAAACACACGCTCAGTAAGAAAAATAGAAACAGAAATACACAGAAACTTAAAAAGTTACATAGACTCAGATTTACAAATACAAGAAAAAGAAAGCAAGAACAAAAGCAAAGAGAATAAAAGTGAGGTTTTTCTTTTGAGATTAAGTTTAGAGTTAGAGGTTTTACTTGTGGTTTCAAGTTTGTGGCTCCTTAAAGTTAATAGTAGCTATTAGTTTTGGAAATCAGTAGATTGTAGTAGTTTGTTTTGGTGGTATCAATTTTTTGCAGTGATGTAATTCTAAATTCTCGCCTGATTTAAATAGTATACTTACTTGAAAATTTTATTCCAATAGTATGAAGTTTTTCAAGTCACATGTTATTATTATGTAATATTAGTTTGTGATGCATATATTTTGTTTTTGTTATTATTTTTATCATGATCTTATGCTCATGCAATTTATGTTAAAATCGTTTCATGATATTGAATTGTTAAGTTTGAATAGATTAGCAATTTTAAGCCTAGTCTTAACTTCAAAAATTTGTTCAATCTATTGTAGATTTGTTAGATTAGGATATAAACTAACTTTAATTGATTAGTCATTCAAAAAAGAGCTTTGTAAAATATATCATTTTGTAAAATAATAATAATATTTTGTCTTTAGAATAACATAAGATGACTATCGCTTTAATTCAAAATACTGAGGTATATTACTAAGAGGATAGATGAATATTATTTTGAGATTCTTAATAAAAATAAAAATAATAAAGTAATTCAGAAGATTAATTAATAAAAAGGAAAAAGGGATGAATTTACCCCTCAAACTTTAATAAATGGTATATATATACCCTCCATTATACTTTGCGTCCATATATGTCCCTGTTGTTCAATTATAGGTATACATATACCCCTCTCACTAACAGATCCTTAATTTTTTACACGTGTCTTAATTTTATTGAACTACACACTTGATCCCTTTTTTGAACCGATAACCCAACTAGCTGCCCAATAATCCAATACCACCCAATTCCTCTAAAAAGTACTAATTAATATACATTCAAACATAAGATTCACCTTTTTCTCTACAACCTAACCTGGTAAGTTAAAATTCAAATTAAAAAAAAAGTTTCAAGCATAAATTTCAGAGGTTCCCAAAACTCATGTCACCCCTCCCCACTGTTATAGACACAAAAACCCTTTTCCTAATTTAAACACCGAAATTAACAGGTACCTTTTGCCAATTGTTTGTTCAATTAAAGTTGATTTAGCTAAATATATATTTTGTTTTTATATGTCTGTATTATTGAAGGTACAAAGTTGCCACTGTGATTTCAAAAATTTGAGCTACGACAAGTTTGTTGCCAATGAAACAGTTCGATCGACTTTCTGGATTCCCCTGTTCTTGGGGAAGTAAGTGCGAAGCTTTTTTTAAAAAATAATAAAAAAAAAATTTGGCTGTCAGATCCACAACAGACAATTTTTTTTAATGAAGAACATATTTACAAAATACTTGTAGAAAACCTTTGAGATATTTTGATTTGATTACTCACTTTTTTGGTCAATTTTGATGTGCAGTGGGAGGATCGTCCTTGTTCATATGTATTAGTAAATCTTGTTTGAATGTATATTAATTAGTATTCCTTTTAGAGAGAATTGAGTGGGTATTGTGATATAGGGCGGATAGTTGGGTTATGGGTTAAATAAGGGATTAAAACATAGTTCAATGGGATTAAGACACGTGTAGAAAATTAGGGGTCCGTTAATGAGAGGGGTATATGTGTACCTATAATTGGACGGCAAAAATATATATGGACGCAAATTATAATAGAGGGCATATACATACCATTTATTAAAGTTTGAGAAACAAAAATAATTATAAAAAGAAATATATTATATATAAGATGAGATTGAAGCTAACAAAAATAATTAAAAAAAAACAAAGTTGGAAAAAGCTAATTACACAAAATTTTAAAAAAAAATTTAAAAAAGAGAAACAGAATGTTGTTACAGAAAACAAAAACAAATACATATAAAAAAATATTAATAAATAAAAACGTGCAAATATGAAAAAAAAAGGAAAAATTTCTTTTAAAAAAAATATTCCTAATCTATTAAAAATTTCTTGATAAAATAACTTCAAATCTTAAAATATATATTTTTTATTTTAAATCTAAGAAAAATATACAATCCTAAATTAACTTGAACTCCAAAAATGTCTTTCCCACACAAATTCCAATGCTTAGAAACTAGATATATACTCTACCTATAATAACATTAAACAATAATAAAAATGCAAATATAAGCAAAAAAAATAAATTAAAAACATACGGATGTTTCAAGTTTTAAATTAATGACACACATCGAAAAAATAAAAATATTTTTTTAAAAATAAAATAAATGTGTCAATTTCAAATAAGTTATAAATCTGAGTGTAAATAACATTTTTTTTATTAAGCTAAATAATATAATATCCAAAAATTAAGTTAAGTCATACTAGAGTCAATAAAGCGATCGTGTTAGAATCACGAGACTCGAAGGGTGCCTAACACTTTCCCCTCGGTCAACAAAATTCCTTATCCGAATTTCTAGTTCGCAGACTAATAAAAATAGAGTCAAATTTCCTTTTGATTTGGGATTTAAATAAGGTGACTTGGATCACCAAACTCAATTTCAAGTGACGACTTTGAATAATTAAATTATCCCTTTTCAAACTGTCACTTTAATTGGAAAAATTATTTCTCTTTCAAAACATCATTTTTGTAAAAAAAGGGGTGTGACAGATGATGACTCCGTTGGGGATAACCACAATTCGAGCTTATTAATATTGACTTATGTATGACTTTTATTTATTTATATATATTTTTTGATAATGTATTTTGTCACGACCCAAAAATATGCGTGATGACACTCGTCCTATCCCACCAAGACAAGCCAGTCGAAAACTCATTCACATAATTAAGTGCGGAAATAAAACAAAAGTCCAATAATAATTCAACTCAATTCAATCCCAAAACCTGGTTGTCATGTGCACAAACCTCTAATGTAATTGGTAGAATTAAAATAAAACAAGCAAGTTTAAAATGAAGTTATCTTTTTAGTAAAAACAAAGTCATAAACTGGAGTAGGAAGGTTCGCTGAGATGACAAACAACTACCTCTACCTCGAAAACTAAGAGAATGAAAGGTATCATGAAGATCCAAGCTCGTAACCTACAAAAACAATTTGTAGAAGCAAGGGGTGAGTACCAAACCACACGGTACCGAACAAGCAAATCTCTAAACACAAGTTAAGAAAATTAAATACGAGTACTCCTTACAACCTATCTAAACCTCCACACTACAACCTAAGTTCACAGTTTACCAAGCACAGAGCTCAACAACAACACTGTCAAATTACATATTCTCTATAACAACTGAAGATTCAACAGTCACAAGTTTCACTGAAAAACACTCACAAGATCAGCATAACACAAGTTCAAGTTCATTAATAATCAAAATGTGTAATGTCATGAGATGCAATGTCAAGTATAGTGATGCATGTCTGCCATATTGATACACATCTGCTGTCTCTCAGTCTGGATCAATAGGGGACATATCTGTCCATCCATCTATCACGGCGCACGATAAGACCTTCGATAATAGTAACTATCGCGGTGCATGATACGTTCCTTGAAATATAATATCCATCACGACGCACGATATGATCCTCGAAATGGTACATCCTCTTATCACATAACTCTTATCACAACCATGTCCCAGATGCAATGCAAATGACATGCTCAAATGAAAATAAGGAGATAACCATTTTGATAACAAAGTATAATTTACAAAAAGGAATAGAACACCAACAAATAAGCAACAAGTCTCTAAATCATTCTCAATACTACACAAGGAAATGTACGCATTTCATACGCTTAACAAGGGTTTAGAAAACCACTTGCCTTAGCCAATCGGATAATCACTTCGGGACTTGAGTCTTCCCTTTCCGTTGAGCTTCCGAATCGATGGAATCTATTCAAGTATATATATTCACGATAAGGTTTCAAAACTAACAACACCCACATTATTTTGTATTTAACCTTGATTTTAAAATTTATCCAAATTTATAGTAAAGTTCATAATTCTTGATGCCAATTAACCTTTCAACTATCATATTTTCTAATATCATAATTCGAATGGTACTCACAAAATAATATTCATCTAATATTTAAATATAAATACCAATATATCAAAATTTGAACCATAATTTAATAATAAAAACTAGAAAATTTAAGTAAATTCGAACAGAAAATGTTTGCAGAATTGTTTCTCCTCTTTCTTTTTTTTCAACACCATTTATTCCAATCCAATGATTAGCTCTTTATGGCCAATCATTGGATCATTATGGCCAATCATTGGCTCAACACTTAATATTCAAATAACCCCCACTTCCCGCCTAAAATCTCCAGAATAACGTACAAATACTTTAACCACATGCAACCATTCTCTTAATTTTCGTCCAATACTTCTATCACCTAAATTTATTAATTTACCAATTATTAATTTTCATTGCCTCCTTTAATTTCCAATCTCTAAGTTTTCACACTTAGCCTCCAAAAATTGACAACAAATCACAAAGGAATATTATAAAGTTTATAATTTTAGCACTGCCTCACATATTCAAAGCCGCCAGAAAAAAATGCAGCACATGATACATATGTATAGGATCTACCAACATAATTATAATAATATATTAATATTACATATGTATAGGATCTTCCAATTCATTGTTCCATTAAGACCCATCAAGAATAATAATTCTAGGGCAGACAAAACGATAATGTTCAACAACTTTAAAAGGGCAAGTCAGTGTTCTTACTATATAATATAGCAGTAATATATATACATCTATGCAAGCATCATCCTTAACAGAAATAATCAAGTTTCATTTAAGGTTACCTAGAAATGGATCGATGTCGCTTGTGTATTCTTCGTGCTTTCTGACTCTATTTTTTTCCTAAATTAATTGTTTACTAAAAATGACAACCCACTAACTAATATTTAATACATAGGATTAGTGGTAAAGAATTTTCATTAAATTAACACTTTAACCCATTAACTATCAACTAAGTCATTTATCTATAATTACCCATCAATTAATTAACTTAAGTTAAACAGATATTTAAAATTACCAAAAATGACCTTCTAGGTCATCACATTATCCACCACTAAAAAATCATGTTCGTCCTCGAACATAAAGTGAATGAAAGTACCTGAAGCTTAAAAAAGCTGAGGATATTTCGCACGCATGTCAGACTGTGTCTCCCAAGTTGCCTCTCCTACTGAACGGTGCTTCCACTGCACCTTCATGGAAGCTATCTCCTTGGTCCTAAGCTTTCGAACCTGCCTATCTAGAATAGCTATAGTTTGTCCCTCAAATGTCAAGTTCGAACCCAGCTCCACAAAATCAAGTGAAAGCACATGAGATTCATCCAAAATATACTTCTGAAGCATAGAGACATGGAAAACAGGATGGACTACCGACAGACTAGGTGGAAAGGCCAACTTTTAAGACACCACTCTCACTCGGATTAATATCTCAAAATTTCCAATAAATCTAGGACTAAGCTTGCCCTTCTTTCGAACCTCATCACACCCTTCATGGGTGATACTCGGAGCCAAACATGATAACCCTCCATAAACACTAAGGATCTAACTCTCCGGTCTGTATAACTCTTTTGTCAACTCTGCGTTGTCAACAGTCTATACTGAATCATACGAACTTGATCCATAGCATCTCTAAGCAATTTTGTATCCAAAGAGTCCATCTTCGCCGAATTAAAACAACCAATCGGAGATCTGCACCTTCTGCCATACAATGCCTCAAATGGTTCCATCTGGATACTAGAGTGATAACTCTTATTGTAGGCAAACTCTGCTAAGGGTAAATGCCGATCCCATAAAGAACCAAAATCGATCACACACGCTCGAAGCATATCTTCCAAAACCTGAATCGTCCGCTCAGACTGACAATCTGTCTGAGGGTGAAAGGCTGTACTCATATCTAACTAAGTACCCAGAACATGTTGTAATGCCTTCCAGAAGTGAAAAGTAAATAGTTAACCTCGATCTTACATGATAGAAATAGGAACTCCATGTAGTCATACAATCTGACTGATATATAGCTCGGCTAACTTTTCTAATGTATACATCACCCGAATCGAAATAAAGTGGGCAGACTTGGTCAGCCTATCAACAACAACCCAACTAGAGTCATGACCACCCACTGTGGGTAGGCAAACCCACAACAAAGTCCATAGTAATCCGCTCCCAGTTCCAAGTAGGAATTGGCATCCTCTGAGATACATCCCTGGGCCGCTGGTGCTCACACTTGATGTGCAAGCAAGTCAAACACCTCAAAACAAAGTCTGAAATATCCCTTTTTATCCCACACCACCAGTATTGCTGACTCTGATCATGATACATCTTCGCTGCCCCCGAATGGATGGAATATCGAGAATAATGGGCCTCCTCAAGATCAATATAATCAAATCTCCCATCTTAGGCACACAAATCCTGCTCCCGATCCTTAAGACACCATCAGGATCAAGGACAACCTCCTTGGCTTCCCCTCTCAATACCTTGTCTTGAATGAGACATAACTTCTCATGATCAAACTGGTGTGCATGGATCTGCTCGACTAAAGAAGATCGAGCCTCAATAAAAGAAATCATCCCATCATTCTGTTCTGAAATCTGCAAGCGGACAAGACTGCTAGCTAATATCTGCACATCTCTAGAGAATGGTCAATCCTCAATACTAAGCGTTGCAAGACTCCCCATGCTAGGAGTCTTCCTACTCATATTATCGGCCACAATATTGGCCTTTCCTAGATGATACAAAATGGTTACATCAGGGAAGATCTCACAATGCACTCCATACAAATAATAATGCCATAACTTAAGTATAAATACCACAACCGCCAACTCCAAATCATGAGTAGGGTAGTTATTCTCATGAGACTTCAATTGCCTAGAAGCATAAGCAATCATTTTCCTCTTCTGCATCAACACACCACCCAATCCAATCCCGAAGCATCACAATACACAGTAAATTCTACACCCTCCTCAGGTATAGTCAACACAGGAGCCGAAGTCAACAAAGTCTTGGTCTTTTAAAATCTCTCCTTAAACTCATCAAACCACTGAAAACCCACATCCTGTTGAGTCAATCTATTCAATGGTGCAACAACCCGAAAATGACTATTTTAAGTAATGCCTATGTGTACCTAGAATGCCTAGATTAGACCGGGTTCACACGACTTGATGCACGTGGAACCAGACCTCAGAACCTATGCACCATCCAAGCCAACCAACTTGGTGAGTTAGTTGAGCTAGGAAAGGTTGGGTCCAACCATGTACGACACCCGAATTGAAGAGATTCACGCGGATGAAATTTAACCGGACTTGAAAGGGGTAATCTTAGGTTTGGAGGGTCTATGGGTAAAATGGTGTTTTCCAAGATAAGGGTAGTATTGTAATTACCCAAAATATTTAATTTTTTAATTAATGGAGTGGACAATTTGGGTAGGGTTGACCCGAATGGAATCATTTTCGCGAGAAGGGCTTCCCCCGGGTTCGATCCTTGGTGGAAGCAATATTTAAGTTGAATTTATTGATATTTAATTATTTGATTTAAGTAAGGGAATTTTAGTCTTGTCATTTGAGCCTTAGAAAATCAGATTTTTATTTAAAATAACAAAGAGTTCTAGTTTGACTAAGTCCTTACCTAAAACTCTTACTCCTAAGCTTACTATAGCATCTCTCCACTCTCATTCTCACGATTCTCCACTCTCATTCTAAGGCTTCATCATCAGCAAAAGAGAATAATCAAAAGTCAATTACTCTTGAAGAAATTGAACGCTAAAACTCAAAAGAAAAACTAAACTATAAACGAAAAGCAAAAAACATAGTTCTTGACGGGTGGTGCTTGAAGTTTGGTGGTGAGGCTTTGGTGTGTGGGAGTTGGCATTTCATTGGAGAAGGTTTCGAGGGTGTTGATCGACAAAAGGTATGGGTTTTATTCCTCTTGGTCCCTTTCCCAAGAGACCTCTAAGTTTCAGTCAATTCTAATCCAAAAACTAGGAATGTTTCCCCGTTGCATGTCCTTGTACTAGCTCCCATCGATTTTAGTAGGTTGGGTATGTTTGCTGGTAGAAATTAGGGATATAACGTGTTTTCATTATTATTATTCTCATGTATGTATGTTCAGATTTATGTGACTGATAGTTATGTCATTCTGAAGTTATGTGATAAAGTATGTGTGTGCATTGTGTAGGCTATAACTCATGGCATGTTGAATCCTTGTATTTTATGTGCAAATGCTTGTAAAAATCGTGATGTTCATATGAGGTGTGATGTTGTTGAATTGACTGAAAACTCTTGTTTAAAATGTAACCACAAAAATTCACCTACAAATGTAAAAAAAGCTCTTCGAATTGTCCTACAATCTAACGTATAAAATGTGGAGAAATTGGACTGGAAAACATAATCAAATTTTCAAATTGCTGGAAATTTGGTTCGGATATGTAACTTGAGGAATTGGAGATTTAAAAATCATTTTTAAATATGTGAGGTCATTAAGGATTGAACCCGAGACCTCACTATATGTGGGCTGCTGAAAAATTTAGTATTTAATGTGAGGTGATGGGGATTCAATGGGGTAAGGCTGGGTGAAGAAACTAAAGAAAAAGGGAAATAAGATAAAATGGGGAGTGTGGGGATCGAACCCACAACCCCTCGGATAGGTTAGAGAAGCACGAGAAATTAAAGAAAAATAAAATCGGTTATGGGGGATCGATCCCACATCCTCTTGATCTCAAACGAATAAAGAGGAAAGAAAAAAAAGAAGTGTGGGCATCGGGGATCGACCTCGGGTCCCCAAGATGAAAATGTAAACAAAAAAAAATTAAATATGAGACTAAGTGTTGCTCAAGGGATTCGAAATCGGGTTCCCTTGCTCAATTCTGTATTGATACGTAAGACTTACATGATTAAATATTTAAAAAATGCTGCCTATGGGAATCGAATTGAGACCTTGGCATATTTACAAGATGCATAAGTCTTGTACCATATAATCTTGGGTAAGTATAAGTTACTTAGATGAATTATGAATGAAGCTTCATGGATTGTACGTATGGGTTCATAAGTCCAGCATACATTTAAAAGTAAGTGTCACATCCGGGTTTACCCCATAGATGTAACCGTCGTCGTCGTTCTCTTGAGGACTTAGACAAGCCTCTTAGTCTTACATCATTGCATTCATCGATTAAAAATATGTAAGAATTTAAAATTTTTCAACTAATTCTAATTGGAGGTTTACATAGACCTCTACACACACATAATCATAATAATATCGAGTATACATAGGCTCGTTCGTATAGAAAGATTACATAGTCTTCTACTTTTATTTCATACATTTATATAGTAAAGAAATAGAGTCATAATTTTGTCTCATCTCATAAAACATCGAAACGAGGACAATAACATTGGGCATAGCCCTACATCAATATAAGTAAGCCGTATAGAGGCTTTATAGAACTTTGTCTCAAAGAGGAAATAGAGTCAATACAAAAGTTGTAGTAACTAAGTAACTTCGCAAAGAGAATATTGGCATCGTCCTCGGCGAAAAAGAGGACATACCACTTGGATGATAGAATATCCAAGTCTTTCTTCAAATCGCCTCAAATAAACTTCAACGACTGGAACCTAAAATGTTTGGGAAAAAGGGAGAAAATGGGGTTAGTATTCCACGTGTACTAAGTATGAGATCTTATCCACATTCAAAAGCAAAACATGCTAAAGAGGGACTTTTTAATAAAACATGCTATTTTACCCCTTTTCGGGCTTAATGCAAAGTCAAGTAAATCATACTAATCAGCCAAACATGCATTAGTATCCAACAAGCAACACTTATCTCAACACACTTAACATCATGAGTTACTACAACCCTAACATCAAGGAATAATATCACAAGAATGAATAAGAGTTAAGCATATCATAATAAGCAAGACACTACTCACAAGTTCTTATTAAGTCAACAAGTGCAATGACAAAGAAAAGCCCCATAACCTTACTCAATCAAGTATCCTCAACAAGAAAACATGACCACTGTCCAACCTTTAAATTTCATGGCATTTAGGCTTACATTTCATCTTATATTATCATTATAACCCAAGGCATATACATAAATGAACTAATCGACATATAGTATCAACAATATGACATGGTCATCATATATATATATATACATCATATATTATCATAACATAAACATATAAGACCCTCCTCCTAAGACTTCCCTCAAGACTAACTAGTGCAATGTCTACGTAGCGTCCCATACCCCTACCTAACTAAGCTAGAACTCTTAGGTTATATAAGTTAGAGTTAAAGTCATTTAATTAGTTTTAACTTTTGGGAACATCTTGCCCTTACCGACATAGACCACATAGGCTAGTGTGGAATCCGGTGTTCTAAAACCCTACACCGAAAGAAGGCAGACTAGGAGATTTAGTTGGGATTGTCTTTATGCGCCATGGATTATGATCTCCAATCTCAAGAGTGATGTAGTTCTCCTACCTTCCCTATGTGGGAAGGGTCACTCCTCTATCTAGTTCACTTGGTGCTAAGCTGGAGTCCCTTTTTGAAATTTTCTCAATCCTTTAATTATCAATCATAACTTAATTTAGACCATAGGGTATACCTTTTGTATAATCATCATCATCAATAGCTCAATAAGAACTATGTGAGTTTAAGTCCTTTGATCACAATTCATATAAGTGAGGTTAACCCCTTAGCATTTTATAACATTTTAAGGCACATTGATAGTTTTCACCATCCTTATAGCACATACACCTAAATCAAACTCACAAGTTAGTCAAGACATTTCAATTCAACATAATACCTCCGTATAATCTTTATATAAGGCGTGCTTCAATGTAATATCATAGCTTAACAACAATTAATCATAATTGGAAGTAAAGATAAAGATTCTAAGACTTACCAAGTCTTTCTCATAGTCTATTATCAAGGTCTTACCATCAACTCCTAACTCAAACAAACTTGGGGAGTAACATCATAACACAACGATAATCAATAGAATAAGAAGGCCAATTGCATCTCTATAACACAATTTATCTTTAGATCACAACTTGAGACAAGATACATCGGAAATACATCTCAAGAACTAGCATGATAAAACTATAGTTCATCTTAATTCAACCATAATATCACCATAGGATAGTAATCTAATCAACAACCAACTCAATTGAATGATCTACATACATATTAGGTCAAGATCACTACCTAGGGTTAGGGATAGAGGATCATGTTCTTCAATTCGACCAAACCATCAATAATTATCATAAACAAGTTGAATTAAATGTAAATCTACACAATACAACCCTAATAATCCACTAACAACTCAATCCATAACTTCAATTTCGTAATTGAATGAAATCCATAAGAAAACTCAACTTTTTGAAATCCATTTTGAAGGAACCCCTTGAGGAAAGGATCTCAAAGGTGAATCGAACCCATAACTTAATGTTTCTCAACGTTTTGATGAAGAATACACCCTTTTCCAGTCCCCAAAACCCTAGTTCTTGCTAGCCTTCAATAGTGAGTTCTTATAGAGAGAGAAATAAGAGAGAAGGGAGAGAGTTTATTTTGAGAGTTAGCTTTAGGTTGATGAGGGTTAAGGGTATTTATAGAGGGGCTTAATTAGGTTAATTAGTTTCCCTTTAACCACTATCTAACCCCTAAACCATTTAATTATTTTAAATGAAATCATTAAAATCCATTAATGAAATTTGACCCCTCACGGACGAGACCCCGTCGACGGTCCGTCGGTGGGTCGATAGACAGCCCCCCCTCCGTCCTGCACTTCCGTCATATCTATTAGAGACTTTGCAGGAGAGTCTTTCTCCAATTTTTCTCAGTACGGGATGACGGTTGCCTCGACGCCCCGTCGAGCCCATGACGCCCCGTCGTCCCTTTCCGTCGAGTGTAACAGTAGCTTGATAAACAAGGGCCTTCACAATCTTTATAAGTAAGAGAAGATGGTGGCCTTCGATGCCCCGTCGCGTGTGCTGCCCCGTCGATGCCCAATGCCAGTCAGTGCTGCATCAAACTGCAGAGGTTCTCCTCGAGGGTCCTTGGTTAGTCCTTGGGGAGTCGTACCCAGAGGTTCCAAATTATGAAACAACTCAAACACCCATTATCTACCTTTCCACCCATATTTGTACATTTCCGACTCCAAAAATTAGTAAAAAGGATAAGGCACATTAACATCCCTTTAAATCAACTTCCTAGACATTTTGGTTCTTAAATATTCTAAATGACCTATATTTATTAAAAATGAACTTAGAAACAGTGTTTATCTATTAGAGACTTTGCAGGAGAGTCTTTCTCCAATTTTTCTCAGTACGGGATGACGGTTGCCTCAACGCCCCGTCGAGCCCATGACGCCCCGTCGTTTCTTTCCGTCGAGTGTAACAGTAGCTTGATAAACAAGGGCCTTCACAATCTTTATAAGTAAGAGAAGATGGTGGCCTTCGATGCCCCGTCGCGTGTGCTGCCTCGTCGATGCCCAATGCCAGTCAGTGCTGCATCAAACTGCAGAGGTTCTCCTCGAGGGTCCTTGGTTAGTCCTTGGGGAGTCGTACCCAGAGGTTCCAAATTATGAAACAACTCAAACACCCATTATCTACCTTTCCACCCATATTTGTACATTTTCGACTCCAAAAATTAGTAAAAAGGATAAGGCACATTAACATCCCTTTAAATCAACTTCCTAGACATTTTGGTTCTTAAATATTCTAAATGACCTATATTTATTAAAAATGAACTTAGAAACAGTGTTTATAATTTCTGACACCTATGTTAGGCCTTTCCATGAGTTTTGGATTTTCAAGGCGTTACATTATCCCCCCCTTAGGAACATTCGTCCCCGAATGAAACCAAAACTCTTTAGAATGAAGGAATAGAACCAAGACTAGCAGCCCAACTAGTCAACAATATCAATTTAATAAAAATCATATCACCTCAACAAAGCAAATATCAAAACTCATATTACCACACCTAAGGCTCAAAAACTTCATCATGAGGCATTTTGTTCGCACAACATTTATGAGCTCAACATACATCATATAAGTCAATTAGCACAAAGTTCAACCTAAAAACATGCTACCTATCATTTCATGAATACTCACCATATCAAAATGCACAACATAACTCAAAGCAAGCAAAAAGAAAATTTTCTTGTTTTTGAATAACAATACTACAGTGTCTTCACTGTAGGACTTACTGTGAGGTTTTCAAAAAATGTCATTTTTGCAACATTTCACTCAAAAATAAAGAACACAAATCTTTGTCGTAATTATATATTTAAAAAGAAAGGCTAACCTTAATTCTAAAAAAGATGAGGATAGCGTGATTTCATATTGCCCTCGGCCTCCCATGTAGCATCCTCAACTAATTGGTTTTTGCATAACACTTTTATGGAAACCACCTCTTTATTCTTCAACTTTTTGACTTGCCTATCAAGAATTTGAAGCGGGATTTCCTCATAAAAGAGGTTATCCTTAACACCAAGACCACCAATAGGAATAATAGACTCGGGATAACCGATACACTTTTTCAACATAGAAACATGGAAAACCGAATAAACCGAAGCCAATTATGTTAGAAAGTTTCAATTGATAGCAAACCTTATCAACCCTCTGCAAGATTTTATAGGGACACATAACGAGGACTCACTTTCCCTTTCTTGCGAACCTAACCACCCCTTTCATTGGTGGAATTTTTAAATACACCTTATCACCTTCTTCAAACTCCAAATCCCTTCTCCAATTATCGGAATAAGACTTTTGCCGACTATAGGCCGTTTGCAACCAGTTCCTTATAATATGAACCTTTTCCAAAGTCTTATAAATCAAATCGGGACCAAGAATCGATGACTCACCAACTTCAAACCACCCTATGGGAGACCTACACCTCCTACCATACAAGGATTCATAGGGATCCATGGATATAGATGGATAAGCTATTATTATAAGCAAACTCCCCCAATGACAAGTGCTTATCCCAATTTCCTTTAAAATCAATAATGCAAGCTCTAAGCATATCCTAAAGGGTTTGAATAGTGCGTTCCACTTGACCATCCGTTTGAGGATGAAAAGCAGTACTCAATTTTACCTTAGTGCCCAAACCTTCTTGGAATGACCTCCAAAATCTAGATGTGAATTGTGCACCCCTATCCAAAATGATGGATAATGGAATACCGTAGAGACAAACAATCGCATCTATGAAGATCTTTGCATAATCTTCTGCCGAATATGTGGACTTGATGGTAAATAAATGAGCGGACATAGTCAATGTATCCACAATCACCCATATGGAATCATATGACTTTTGGGTCCGGGGTAAACCTACTACAAAGTCCATATTGATGTCTTCCCACTTCCAAGTTGGAATTTGGATCTCTTGTAGTAATCCACCCAGCTTTTGATGTTCCTCCTTCACTTGTTGGCAATTAGGACACTTGGCAACAAATTCCACTATGTCCTTCTTCCAGTCTTCCTACCAATATACCTCCTGGAGGTCATGGTATATCTTTGTTGAACCCGGATGAATGGAGTAGTGGGATCCATGGGCTTCTTCAAGGATCTGATCCCTCAACCTATCAACAACGGGAACACATAATCTCCCTTGATATCTCAACACACCAAGGCTAAGTTAAGGTATTGTTAGGAGAAAGACTTATTCAACTTGCTTAGAACCGATTCTTTCAACTCCACCAAGGCTAAGTCAAGGAATTATTTGGACTTCACCTCGACCAATAACCATGATTTGGAGTTATGATGAATTACGTCACCCTAATCCGGAGCACTCACCAACCTCACCCTAACCTAGACAACCTATGCATTTCCCTCGCTAGGTCCTTTTTGGATTCATCAAGATGGGATACACTACCCATAGTCATCCGACTTAGGGCATCTGCAACTACATTAGCCTTATTGGGGTGATGAAGGACACTCATCTCATAATCTTTCAATAACTCGTGTCACCTTCTTTGTCAGAGATTTAACTCTTTCTGGGTACACACATATTGGAGACTCTTATGATCGGTAAAAACATCCACATGAACCCCATACAAGTAATGCCTCCAATTTATTAAAGCGAACACCACGACCGCTAATTCAAGGTCATGAGTGGGGTAATTCTTATCATGTAACTTTAGTTGCCTTAAGGCATAAGCTATCATCTTATCGTTTTGCATAAGGACACACCCCAAACTCACTCGGGGTGCGTCACAATACACCAAAAAAACCCTTTGTACCCTCTAGTAAGGTCAACACTGGAGCGGAAGTAAGCTTATCTTCCAACAATTTGAAGCTCTTCTAACATGCCTCCAACCACTAAAACTTTCTATTCTTTTTGGTCAAAGTAGTCAAAGGAGATGCAATGGATGCGAAACCATTCATGAACCTCCGATTGTAGCCTGCTAAACCTAAGAAACTCCTAATGTCAGTCGAAGTAAATGGTCTAGGCCAATTTTTCACCGCTTCCGTTTTCCTTGGGTTTACTTTAAATCCTTCACTAGAAATTATGTGCCCAAGAAAAGTAACCAATCTCAACCAAAACTCAAACTTACTATATTTGGCATACAATTGATGTTCTTTAAGGGTTTGCAACACTACCCTTATATGACCCATATGTTCATCTTCATTCGTCGAATATACCAAGATATCGTCAATGAAGACAATGACAAAGAATCTAGGAAATTTCAAAATACTCTATTCATTAGGTCCATAAATGTCGAGCATTAGTGAGACCAAAATACATGACAAAGAACTCATAATGCCCATACCTTGTTCGAAAGGTCATCTTCGGTACATCCTACCCTCTCACCCTGAGTTGTTGATACCCCGACCTCAAGTCTATCTTTGAAAAGTAATGCGCCCCTTGGAGTTGGTCAAATAAGTCACAATCCGAGGGAGAGGGTACTTATTCTTAATAAGGATCTTATTGAGTTAGCGGTAGTCAATACACATTCTCAAAGGCCAATCCTTCTTTTTGACAAATAACACCGGAGCACCCCATGGAGATATACTAGGCCTTATAAAGACTTTGTCAAGAATGCTTAAAGAGTTGAGCCCTTCAATTCTTTCAATTTGGCCGGAGCCACCCGATATGAAGGGATTGAAATGGGATTTGTTTCCGGTAGCAAATCGATACAAAAATCAATTTCTCGTTCGGGAGAATTACCGGGAAGGTCATTAGGAAAAAACTCCTGAAATTTCACTCACTATGGGGACCGACTCAATAGGAGGAATTTCGAAATCCAATCTTGGACTCTTACTTTGTGATAGAGACAACCCTTTGAGATTATTTTACATCATTTTAGACAAGATATGATGCGACCTCTAGGAATAGAATTTCCCTTCTTCCACTCAATAAGGGTTCATTTGGGAAGTTAAACCTCACCACGCTTGTCCTACAATTAATGGATGTAAAACATGCATGCAAACGATCCATACCCAATATAATATCAAATCAAGCATATCGAATTCTACTAGATCAACATTAGAAACTCTATTGGGCAATGAAATAGGACAATTTCTATAGACTCTTTTAGGAACAACCGACTCTCCCACCGGAGTCGATACTAGAAAAGGCTCATGCAAAATATCGGCTAAAACATCAAACTTTTTAGCTACTAATGGTGTAACAAAAGACAAAGTAGCACCGGGATCAAGTAAAGCATACACATCAAGAGTAAAATTTTTTAACATACCGGTAACCACATCGATAGAGGTCTCTTGCTCACACCTAGAGAGGATAGCATAGAAACGGTTCTTCTTGTGAGCATCACTAGAACCACTTTCTTGAGCTTGACCACTACCCTTGTCATGACTCTTCAAGTTTGGACAATCTGTCATTTGTGACCACTCTTGCCACAACTAAAGCAATTATCCGTCCCCTTAAGGCACTCACCATAGTGCTTTTTACCACACTTTCCACAAGTTAGCTTCTCCTTTGGTGAATTAGAACCTTTTCCCTTCATAAATTTAGGGTTGACATCCTATCACCACTAGCTCTTGATAATTTGATAGGGACTTGATTTGAACCCCTCTTCTTAAATTTAGGCTTACATTGTATCTCAAGCCTATTCTTTGAGGAGCGTCCATCAAATGACCTAGCCCTCTTAGCATCTCTACTTTTTGTGTTAGCTCTTTCCTCCTCAACCCTTCTTCCATAGACCATTAGACAGGAAATGTTCATGTTGTCATGTAGCATGGTTGATTGGCACTCCTTTTGTAAGTCCTCTGACACCCCCGTCACAAAACGGCTCATATCTTCTCTAGGATCGGAGACTAAGGAAGGAGCATATTTGTACAACTTAACAAATTCCAAAGAATACTCATGAACACTCCTCCCTCCTTGGCGAAGATTGATGAACTCCATCACCTTCTCCTCCCTCATCTCTCTAGGGAAGAACCGATATAGAAACGCCACCTTGAAGACCTCCCAAGTTAGTAGACCACCCCTCAAAAGCCTATTGTCCCTTCAATGCACATACCAAGTTTGTGACACATCCTTGAGTTGATATGAGGCCAACTCGGCCTTCTCACTTGAAGTCACCCACATAGCATATAGAACTTTGTAGACCTCATCAATGAATTCTTGAGGATCTTCATCAACCTTAGACCCATTTAAAGTAGGAGGGTTCATCCGAGTGAAGTCCCTTAGACGAGAAGCCATAGTAGTGACTTGTTGATGAGGACGAGAAGCAACATCCCGGTTGGCTTGAGACGTCATAAATTGGGATTGAATCGTAGCAGATTTTGCTTGGGTAGTCACAGCTTGGGTCATTTGAGTAATAATAGCCCTCATCTCCGCCCTCCATCATAGGTGGAGGGTTAGCCGGGGCTTGATCAACATTAGCATTTTCTTCTAGTGGAGGAACTTGTTCAGCATGAGGAGGATCTACCACATTAGCAACTTCCTTTTCAAGTCTTCGATCCACATTCTTTCAAGTGTTCATGCTTCCTATAAGCACAACAATATGATTAGATGCAAAAATACACAATAAGTATACTCTATTGGCACGATATAAGATTTCCAATAAACAGTGTGATTCCTAAGCATCATCTAAGAACCTACTCATAAGTGTGGCGCGCTTCACAATTATGAATACAAACCTACATAGACGTGGATGAGAGAGACGTTAACATGAAGGATATTCAACGTCATGCTGTGATACCAAGTTTGTCATCCAGGTTTACCCCTAGATGTAATCGTAGTCATCATTCCCTAGAGGACTAAGACAAGCCTCTTAGTCTTACACCATTGCATTCATCAATTATAAATACAGAAGAATTTAAAACTTTTCAACTACTTCTAATCGGAGGTTTACATAGACCTCTACATACACATAATCCTAATAATATAGAGTATACATAGACTCGTTCGTATAGGAAGATTACATAGTGTTCTACTTTTATTTTAAAACATTTATATAGTAAATAAATAGATTCATAATTTCGTATCATCTCATAAACCATCTAAACGAGGACAATAACATTGGGAATCCTACATCAATAAAAATAAGCCGCATATAGGCTTTATACAACATTGTTTCAAAGAGGAAATAGAGTCAATACAAAAGTTGTAGACTGGTAACTTCACAAAGAGAATATTGGCATCATCCTTGGGGAAAACAAGGACCTACCACTTGGATAATAGAATATCCAAGTCTTCCTTCAAATCACCTCAAATTAACTTCAACGACCGGAACCTAAAATGTTTTGGAAAATGGGAGAAAATGGGGTTAGTACTCCACATGTTAAGTATGACATCTTATGCACATACACAAGCAAAAAATGCTATTGAGGGACTTTTTATTAAAACATGTTATTTTACCCCTTTTCGGGCTTAATACAAAGTCAAGTAAATCATACTACTAAGCCAAACATGCATTACTATCCAACAAGTAACACTTATCTCAACACACTTAAAATCATGAGTTACTACAACCTAACATCAAGGAATAATATCACAAGAATGAAAAAGAGTTAAAGTATATCATAATAAGCAAGACACTACTCACAAGTTCTTATTAAGTGAACAAGTGCAATGACAAAGAAAAGCCCCATAACCTTGCTCAATCAAGTATCCTCAACAAGAAAACATGACCACTGTCCAACTTTACATTTCATGGCATTTAGGCTTACATTTCATCTTATATTATCATTATAACCCAATGCATATTCATAAACGAACTAATTGACATATAATATCAACAATATGACATGGTCATCATATATATATATATATACATATACATATATATATATATATATTTATTTATATACATCATATATTATCATAACAGAAACATATAAGAACCTCCTTCTAAGACTCCCCTCAAGACTAACTAGTGCAATGTCTAGGTAGAGTCCCATACCCCTACCTAAACTAAGCTAGACCTCTTAGGTTATCCAAGTTAGAGTTCAAGTCATTTAATTTGTTTTAACTTTCGGGAACATCTTGCCCTAACCGACATAGACCACATAAACTAGTGTGGAATCCGGTGTTATAAAACCCTACATCGAAAGAAGGCGGACTACCTTCTAAGGTAGTACCAAAACATAAAACATAGCAACTACGTGGATCCACTTGCTAGTATTCCTATGGGGGAATCATAGTTCAAGAACTAGGAGATTTAGTTGGGATCCTCTTTATGCGCCATGCATTATGATTTCTAATCTCAAGAGTTATGTAGTGATCCTACCTTCCCTACGTGGGAAGTGGCACTCCTTTATCTAGTTCACTCGGTGCAAATCTAGAGTTCCTTTTTGAAATGTCTTGAAGCCTTTAATTATCAATCATAACTTAATTTAGGACATAGGGTATACCCCTTTTATAATCATCATCATCAATATCTCAATGAGAATTGTGTGAGTTTAAGTCCTTTCATCACAGTTCATATAAGTTAGGTTAACCCTTAAGTATTTTATATCACTTTAAGGCACATTGTTAGTTTCCACCATCCTTGTGCTAATATCACTTTAAGGCACATTGATAGTTTTCACCATCCTTATAGCACATACACCTTAATCAACCTCACATAGTCAAGACATTTCAATTCAACATCATACCTCTCTATAATCTTAATATAAGGCGTGCTTCAATGTGATATCATAGATCAACAACAATTAATCACAATTGGAAGAAAATATAAAGATTCTAAGACTTACCAAGTCTTTCTCATAGTCTATTATAAAGATCTTACCATCAACCACTAACTCAACCCAACTTGGGGAGTAACATCATAACACAATAATAATCAATAGAATAACAAGGCCAATTGCATCTCTATAACACAATTAATCTTTAGATCACAACTTGAGACAAGATACATTATCTAATTTCACATTACTATTCATAACCTAAATTGCATCTCCAAAACTAGAATCATAGGCCTATAGTTCATCTTAATTCAACCATAATAGCACCATATGATAGTAATCTAATAAAAAACTAAATCAATTGAATGATCAACATACAACATAGGTCAAGATCACTACCTAGGGTTAGGGATAGAGGATCATGTTCTTCAATTTGACCAAACCATCAGTAGTTATCATAAACAATTTGAATTACATGTAAATATACTCAATACATCCCTAAGAATCCACTAACATCTCAATCCATAACTTCAATTTCGTAATTGAATGAAACTCGTAAGAAAACTCAACTTTTCGAAATCCATTTTGAAGGAACCCTTTGAACAAAGGATATCAAAGGTGAATAGAACCCATACCTTAATGTTTTCTCAACGTTTTGATGAAGAATCCACCCTTTTCCAGTCCCCAATCCCCCCGCTGTCCTGCACTTCCGTCATCTCTATTAGACACTTTGTAGGTGAGGCTTCCTCCAATTTGTCTATGTATGGGATGACAGTGGCCTCGACGCCCCGTCATCCCTTTTCTTTGAGTGTAACAGTAGCTCGATAAATAAGGGCCTTTACAATCTTTCTAAGTGAGATAAGAAGGTGGCCTTCGGCGCCCCGTCGCGTCCGCTGCCCCATCGATGCCCAGTGCCAGTCAGTGCTGCATCAAACTGTAGGGGTTCTCCTCGAGAGTACTTGGTTGGTCCTTGGGGAGTCGTACCCAGACGTTCCAAATTATGAAATAACTCAACACCCATTATCTACCTTTCCACCCATTTTCGTACATTTACAACTCCTAAAAGTTAGTAAAAAGGCCAAGGCACACCAACATCCCTTTAAACCAACTTACTAGACATTTTGGTTCTTAAATCTTCTAAATGACCGATATTTATTAAAAATGAACATAGAAACACTATTTATACATTATTACACCTATGTTAGGCCTTCCATGAGTATTGTATTTTAAAGGTGTTATAGTAAGTGAACCTAAGATGTATATGATGAAATGATGTAATCCTAAAAGGGTTAGGTAAGAGTGTGAAATACACCAAAAATCAAAGTGCATTGACATATAATGAGATCAACATTCACGTAATGAGGTGAGTAAATATGAAGATCTAATATGCTAAAGTTAATGAATGTTGTGACAACTTGATAAGAGACTAATTTGAAAGGCAAGATCAATCTCAAATGAGCCTAATAACTGTTACCAAAAACTGTACTGCTATTTCTTGAATGTACAAAGTACTTATGTTATGATATGACTGGAATTGTGCTAGATAATTACAAATGTCATTCGGGGACAAATGTTCCTAAGGGATAATGTAACAATCCGAAAATGACTATGCTAAGTAATGCCTAAGCGTACCTAGAATGCCTAGATTAGACTGGGTTCACATGGCTTGATGCGCGTGGAACCAGACATCAGAACCAATGCACCAGCCAAGCCAACCAACTTGGTGAGTTAGTTGATTTAGGCAAGGATGGGCCCAACCATGTAGGGCTCCCGAATTGAAGAGATTTACCTGGATGAGTTTTAACCGGACTTGAAAGGGGTAATCTTATCTTTGGAGGGTCTAGGGGTAAAATGGTCTTTTACAGCATAAGGGTAGTATTGTAATTACCCTAAATATTTAACTAACTAATTAATTAATATAAGGAGTGGACAATTCGGGAAGGGTTGACCCGAATTGACTTATTTTCGTGAGAAGGGCTTCACCCGGGTTTGATCCTTGGTGGAAGAAATATTTAAGTTGAAATAATCGGTATTTAATTATTCGATTTAAGGGCATTTTAGTCTTGTTACTTAAGCCTTAGAAAATCAGATTTTTATTTAAAATAACAAAGAGTTTTAGTTTGTCTAAGTCCTTACCTAAAACTTTTACTCCTAAGCTTACTATAACATCTCTCCACTATCATTCTCATTATTCCGCACTCTCATTCTCATACTTCATCATCAGTAAAAGAGCAATCAAAAGTTCAGTACTCTTGAAGAACATGAAAGCTAATACTCAAAAGAAAAACTAAACTTAAAACGCAAAACAAAAACATATTTCTTGACAGGTGGTGCTTGAAGTTTTGTGGTGAGGCTTCGGTGTGTGGGAGTTGAATGTCCATTGGAGAAGGTTTGGAGGGTGTTGATCGACAAAAGGTATGGGTTTTCTTCATCTTGGTCCCTTTCCTAAGAGACCTCTAAGATTTAGTTAATTCTAATCCGAAAACTAGGAATGTTTCCCCTTTGCATGTCCTTGTCACTATCTCCCATCGATTGTAGTAGGCTGGGTATGATTTTTGGTAGAAATTAGGTATGTAACGCATTTTCGTGATGATTATTATATTCATGTACATATGTTCGGATTTATGTGGCTGATAATTATGTCTTTCTGAAGTTATGTGATAAAGTATGAGTGTGCATTCTGTAGGCCGTAACTAGTGTCACAAATTGAAGTGTGAAAAAGGCATGTTGAATCCTTGTTTTTTATGTGCAAATGCTTGTAAAAATCGTGATGTTCATATGAGGTGTGATGTTGTTGAATTGAGTTAAAACTCTTGACTAAATGTAACCATAAAAATGCATCTAGAAATGTACTAAATGCTCTTTGAATTGTCCTACAATATGACGTATAAAATATGGAGAAATTGGACTGATAAATGTAATCCAATTTTCAGATTGCTGGAAATTTGGTTCAGCTATGTAACTTGAGGAATTGGAGATTTAAAAATCATTTTTAAATATGTGAGGACATTAAGTATTGAACCCGAGACCTCACTACATGTAGGCTGCTGAAAATATTTAATGTGATGTGAGGGTGATTCTAAATGGGGTAAGGCTGGGTGAAGAAACTAAAGAAAAGGGGAAATCAAATAAAATGGGGAGTGTGGGATCGAACCCACAACCCCTCGGATAGATGAGGGAAGTAGGATAAATTAAATAAAAATAAAATGAGGTTTTGGGGATCGATCCCACATCCTCTTGATCTCAAACGAAAATAGAGAGGAACTAAAAGAATGAAAAAAAAGAAGTGTGGGCATTTGGGATTTACCTCAGGTCCCCAAGCCGAAAATGTAAACCAAAACAAATTAAATATGAGACTAAGTGTTGCTCAAGGGATTCGAAATCGGGTTCCCTTGCCCAATTCCGTATTGATACATAAATCTTACATGATTAAATATTTAATAAATGCTGCTATGGGAATCGAAATTGAGACCTTGGCATATTTACAAGATGCACAAGTCTTGTACCATATAATCTTGGGTAAGTATAACATATAATAGTAAAAGGAAAAGACTTCTCTTATAGATTATATACAAAATACTTATATACGAATTATGAATGAAGCCTCATGGCTTGTACGTATGGGTTCATAAGTCCATCGTACATTTAAAAGTTAGTGAACCTAAGATGTATATGATTAAATGATGTAACCCCAAGAGGGTTAGGTAAGAGTGTGAAATACACCAAAAGGCCAAGTGCATTAGCATATAATGAGATGAACATTCACGTAATGGGGTGAGTAAATATGAAGAGATAATATGCTAAAGTTAATGAATGTGGTTACAACATGATAAGATGCTAATATGAAAGACGAGATCAATCTCAAATGAGCCTAATAAGTGTTACCAAAAACCGTACTCACATAGGTGAGTGTAAAACTAATAAAGAGACCAGTCTCTAAGAAACACTCGTGAAAGTATTGAAATTAATATACAATTAATATTAATGATGAGATGATAAATCATCTATTGAGCAATGATGCCCTCATTCTAGAAGCCAACTACTATGATGTATGAGATGAATGTAATGGAACTTTATACAGAGCACCGATAGGCTAGCTATGAGTCGCGATTCCTTCTTTTGGGAAGGCAGAGGTTCGTGTAAATCTCATGAGATGAGACTGTCCATTTAGGCGGGTATGGGTCTCCTTATATCTCCTAGTCTTTTTACCTATGCAACCAACATAGGGATCTAGCAGGGTTCAATTCCCTATATACACTAGCATGTTTTGGTTTCACTTTGGCCTGTGATTCCACCTCTTTTCAGTGTGGGGTAGACACTGGATTTCATAGAGATCACATGATCTATGTAGGTTAAAGTTAAAGTTCTCAAAGAAAGAATGAGTCCAGCCTCATGTAATGTACACTGTGAAATGAATGATACCAAAGGTGTTTGGATAGGATAATCAAGAGGTGAACTAGACTCAAGTAATGATACTAGGTCATCCTTGGGTATTGCACAGTGAACCCGAAGAGAGTACATATATAAATGAATGAAACAAATGAAGTACGTATGAATGAATGAAACAGACTCTGTGTTTGCTAAAAAAGGCTCCCTAATTGAGGTCCAATATGTTGAGCCCTCATTTGGTAAGTCCTAATGTTAAGTCTGTGATTCCAAGGTCTCACGACATACGAACGAATGATATATGACATATGTATGTGCTAAATGATGTGTGTTATGTGTTGTATGCAATATGAAAAGAATGATGATGCATGTTACTCTCATAGCATGACTTTCCTAATTCGATTTGGAAAGTCCAACTTACTTATCTTTCCATAACTCATATCATTAGGAGAGAGTTTTTCTTAATCATATATGTCCTTGGTGTTTACTTGAATACACCCATACTTAGTACAAGTGTGTACTAATCCCATACAACCCTTTACTTTTCGGTGCAGGTGCAGGTGGACGCTAGATCTTACGAGACTGAGCTAAATCTATTCGGATGTGGATAATTCATTCGGACTTAGTAGGCCCTCATGCTTTCGAGGATGATTATCTCTTATGCTCTAGCTTAGAAATAGGCATGAGCTAGTGGACGGTATTCCACTAGCATTTCTTTCTTGCTTATTTTTTAGACGTCGTATTGGTGCTATTTTGGCAACTTTATATTTATACAGTTATGAAATGATTCCTTCATTTGAATATCTTATTATTAGATGTCTTTTGTGAACTAATATGATATAATCCAATTCTTACTACGAAGTCTATGTATACTTCAAAGCAAACAAAAGTTTTAAATTTTCCGATAAAATTTAACCTATACGATGCAATGATGATGTATGTAGGCTTGTTTGCGACCTCTGAGAGGTCAACGACGCCGGTTTCGACTAGGGTATAGGCCTCGGTCGTGACAAATGGAGCTGCAATAGTAGAGAAACTCTGAACAAATCATCGATAATAGTCTGCCAATCCTACAAAACTCCTAATCTCAGTAGGTGAAGTAGGCCGCGTCCAGCCTCTAACTGCCTTAATCTTGGCTGAATCTACTCTAATACCCTCCTTGGACACAACGTGTCCCAAGAATTCCACAGAGGTAAGCGATAACTCGCACTTTGAGTACTTGGCATACAACTTCTCTTCTCTCAACCTCTGAAGTATAATCCTCCAGTGTCGGACATGGTCCTCCTCAATCTTGGAGTAAACCAAGATGTCATCAATGAAAACTATCACAAAAGAATCAAGGTATGTTCGAAACACCACATTCATCAACTCCATGAATGCTGCAGGGGCATTATCCAATCCAAAGGACATCACTAGGAACTCATAATGCCCATACCGAGTCTGAAAATCTGTCTTAGGGATATCTGATGCCCTAGTCTTCAACTGATGATACCCATAACTCATATCAAACTTAGAGAATAATGATGCTCCTTGTCGCTGGTAAAATAAGTCATCAATACACGGAAGGGGATACTTATTCTTCGTCGTTACTTTGTTCAACTGTTTGTAATCAATATACATTCTCATAGTCCCATCCTTTTTCTTCACAAACAATACAGAGGCACCCCAAGGGGATACAATAGGGCGAATAAAACCCTTACTCAATAAATCCTGCAATTGATCCTTCAACTCTTTCAACTCCGCTAGAGCCATATGATAGGGATGGATAGAAATTGTCTTAGTGCCCAACTCCAAATCAATAGCAAAATCAATACCAGTATCAGGAGGAAAAACCCGAAAGATTTGAAGAGAATAAATCGGGAAACTCTTGAACCACAGGAGCAAAGTCCATAGGAGATGGCTCAACACTAGTATCCCGAATAAAAGCTAAGTTAGACAAACACCCTCTCGCCATCAATCTCTAAGCATGGATAAAAGAGATGACCTTGCTAGGATAAGAGCCATTAACACCCTTCCACTTAACCCTCGGAACACCAGGCATCTCTTAGGTCACAGTCTTAGAATTACAATCAAGGACAACAAGAAAAGGAAAAAGACAATTCATACCCAAGATAACATCAAAGTCTACCATCCCCACAATGATTAAGTCTACCCAAGTGTCATACCCAACCAAAGAAATAAGATAGGATTAATACACTCGATTCACCACTAAGGTCTTACCCACGGGTGTAGAAACACGAATAAGTACAATCATGCTATCATATATCATATAAAATTCAGCACCAAAATAGGTAGACACATTAGATAATGTAGACCCTGGATCAAACAGTATAGATGTAGGTCGAAGGCATACTGGGACGATACCTGTAATAACAATATTGGAGGTCTCCTCATCAGGTCTCCCCAGGAAAGAATAACAATGGCCCCCTCATCCACCTCCAGCCTGGGTGGTACCTCTAACCCCACTCTACTGAGCTACAACACCTCTACTAGGAACTCCCCTTACTCTACCTGACTGAACTATACCACGACCTCTACCCTACGATGCCGGTGGCCTAGTCTGAAATGAAGAGCTAGGCTGGGGGCCACCATGACCTCTTTGAGAAGTACACTGCCGCATCAGATGATTAGGATCTCCACAAGTAAATCAAAATCGTTGTCTTGGGAACTGCTTTATGGAACCTGAAAACCCATTATAATTGCCTCGCCCTGTAGGTCGTTGCTGTGAATCGTAAGAGTCCGAACCCGTACTATAAGAACCCCTAGATGTCTGACCACCCTCGGATGTCAGCATAGATGCATGAATGGGTCCCCGCTGCTGAAAGGAACCACTCCCTATTTGTGATCCCCTACCTCCAGATGAGGCAACATGAAATTGACCTTATGTATGGGCACTTTTAGGGTCACCAAACTCCTCTCTCTCCATCAATACTGCCTCTTTGGCGGCGCTCACAATGGACTTGAAAAAATCCCCCTCATTAGATGCCTGAAACACAATTAACCTGATAGAGAAAGTCAATCCCTCATAAATCTGTGGATCCTCTCTGTGTCATCTGGAATAATGGCCAATGCATGCCTATACAACTTGCCAAAGCGCACCTCATACTCTGTAACCGATAAACTATCCTGTCTCAGATTCTCAAACTTCAAGCGACTCTCCTCTCTCACACACCAAGGGATAAAATGATCATGGAATGCACTAGAAAACTTCTCCCAAGTAAATGGAGGAGATCCAACTGGAAAATCCCTTGAATAAGTCCTCCACCACTCTCTCGCTGGCCCACGAAGCTAGAGTGTAGCATATCTAACCCCATGTGACTCAACTAATCCAATCACCTCTAGCAAATCTCAGCATGTAGTCATAAACTCATGAGCATCCTCACTCTTCCCACACTGAAAGTGAGGTGGGTCCATATTTTGAAATCTCTCATACCTACGCTGCTCATCCTCTGTCACAACAATCACAGGTGCATGACCCTAAACTGTTGATGCGACATCATTCTGTACCACAGGATCCTCTGGTAGCTACGCCATCGCATCCTGAACAATTGGATCTTGCTGCTGCTCTTAGGTTTGAGCCTCCTGTCTAGTCTGAGAGTCATGTGGTGTGGCGGTTGCACCACCACCCTGAGTAAAGCCCTCCATCACACTTAACACCCTTAATAATGTATCCTGAAGAAAAGGTGTATTGCAGGCTCTGGACGAACCATGTCCTCTCTATCATCAATATGGGGCTCTGGAGAGACCTCTCTATCACGACCTCTCACTGGTGCTTCTCCACATCCACGATATCTGGCTACTGTCGTACCACGAGCAAGATCTCTTGCTCAAGTTGTACCCCTACCCCTAGATTGCACCTCAACAAATACCTCGGGAAGTGACTCCCCTTTACCAGTAGTAACATTAGCTCTAGTCCTCATCATCTGTCAAAAGAGTATACAATAACTCAGAATAAAGAAAAGGTAACCACGCATGATAAGAAAGAATGAACAAGAGGAAGTTTCTTAATAGTCTTTATAGCCTCTAAAAGATTAGTACAGTTGTTTCCGTACCGATCCTTGAGACTCTATCCTACCATGACAAGTCAGCCTAAAACCCAATCACATAATTTAGTGCTGAAATAAAACAAAAGTCAAATAATAATTCAACTCAATTCAATCCCCAAAACCTGGTTGTCATGCGCACAAGCCTCTAATGTAATTGCTAGAATTAAGATAAAACATGCAAGTCTAAAATAAAGTTGTATTTCAAGTAAAAACAAAGTCATAAACGGGAGTAGGAAGGTTTGCTGAGATGAAAAAAACTACCTCACAATGCTCCACAAGATGCCTCAGAAACGAAAAGAATGAAAGGTATCACGAAGATCTAGGCTTGTAACATACAAAAAAATTTGTAGAAGCAAGGGGTGAGTACCAAACCACACGGTACCAAACAAGCAAACCTCTAAACACAAGTTAAGGGAACAAAATACGGGTAGTCCTTACACACTATATGAACCTCCACACTACAACCTAACATTTCACAGTTTACCAAGCACACAACTCAACAACAACACTCTATCAGATTATATATTCTCTATAACAACTGAAGATTCAACAGTCACAAGTTCCATAGAAAAACACTCACAAGATCAGCATAACACAAGTTCAAGTTAAACAATAATAAAAATGTGTAATGCCATGAGATGCAATGTCAAATATAGTGATACATGTCTGCCCAAATGATACACACCCGCTGTCTCTCAGTTTGGAATTCATGAGGGACATATCTGTTCATGCATCTGTCGCAGCACACGATACAACACTCGATAATAGTAACCATCACAGCGCATGATACGTCCCTCAAAATATAATATCCATTGCGGCACGCAATACGACCCTCGAAATAGTACATCCTCTTATCACAAACTCTTATAACAACCCTGTCTCAGATGCAATGCAGATGACATGCTCAAATGAAAATGAGGAGATAACCATTTTTATAACAAGCACAATTTACAAACAGGAATAGAACACCAACAAATAGGAAACAAGTCTCCAAATCATTCTCAACACTACACAAGGAAATGCACGAATTTCATACGCTTAACAAGGGTTTAAAAATCCACTTGCCTTAGCTAATCGAATAATCACTCCGAGACTTGATCCTTCCCTCTCCGTTGAGCTTCCGAATCGATGGAATCTATTCAAGTATATATATTCACGATAAGGTTTCATAACTAACAACACCCACATTATTATGTGTTTAACCTTGACTTTAAAATTCACCCAAATTTATTGTGAAGTTCATAATTCTTGATGCCAACTAACCTTTCAACTATCATATTTTTCAATATCATAATTCAAATGGCACTCACAAAATAATATTGTTATAATATTTAAATATGCATATTAATATATCAAAACTTGAACCACAATTTAATAATCAAAACTACAAAATTTACACCCGAGTAAATTTGAAAAAATATGTTAGCAGAATTGTTTCTCTCTTTTTTTTTTCAACACCATTTATTCCAATCTAATAATTGGCTCATATGTTTGGCTCATTATGTCCAATCATTGGCTCAACACTTTATATTCAAATAACCCCCACTTCTTGCCCAAAATCTCCTGAATAACGTACAAATACTTTAACCACATGCAATCATTTTCTTAATTTTCATCCAATATTTCTATCACCTAAATTTATTATTTTACCTATTATTAATTTTCATTGCCTCCTTTAATTTCCAACCTCTAAGTTTTCTCACTTAGCCTCCAAAATTTGACAACAAATCACAAGGAAATATAATAAAATTTATAATTTTACCATTGACTCACATATTTAAAGCCGCCAGAAAAAAATGCAGCACACGATACATATTTATAAGTTCTGACAACATAATTATAATAAAATAGTAATATTACATATTTATAGGATCTTCCAATTCATTGTTCCATTAAGACCCATCAAGGATAATAAATCAAAGGCACGCAAAACGATAATGTTCAACAACTTTAAAAGGGAAATTCACTGTTCTTACTATATAATATAATAATAATATATATACATATATGCAACCATAATCCTAAACAGAAAAATTAAAGTTTCGGTTAAGGTTACCTGGAAAAGAATCGATATCGCTTGTGTATTCATCATGCTTTCTGACTCTCTCTATTTTTTTTTTAAAAATAATTGTTTATTAAAACAGACAACCCACTAACTTATATTTAATACATAGGCTTAGTGGTAAAATTTTTTCAATAAATTAACAGTTTAACCCATTAATTATTAGTTAAGTTATTTATTTATAATTACTCATCAATTAATTAACTTAAGTTAAATAGATATTTCAAATTATCAAAAATGACCTTCTAGGTCATCACATATTTGTAGGCTTAATGTCCTAATTTTCTACTTATTTATTGTTTGATATTATATAAATTGCATATAAATTGTCTTCGCTCGTGCACTCTTTTGAGTCTTCATAATAACATTATGGGAATTGTGACTATGCACCCCATTTCTGTCAAGATAGCTAGTGGATCTTGGGTCCATGATGAAGGATTTTTAATCACACATATTTTAGGATAGGGAGCACCATCACAAAGCCTGAAAGTGCTGCTACCGATATGTTTCTACTCTCTAACTCGAATTGTCTGTTCGTTTTACCATCAGTCTAGATACTTTTCTCCACAAGTTTAAACTTGGTAGAACTTAAACCAAATATGGTATTCCTAGTAGGCTTCCTTATTTGAATAATTTGTATATGGTTTAATAAGAAACTATACATATGATCGGATGTATCTGGGATAGATAAGTAACTTTACCTTTTTAAATTAAAATCATAACAACAGAAAAAAATTTCTTTTACTATGTAAAGTTCACAAAAAGATTTTTTTTAAGTTTTTTCTTATATCACTTTAAACGAAGAATAGAGTTGCATTAATCAATAAGTTTCTAACAAAAATTATTTAAGTGTTCAATCTGAACGAACTACGCACACCTAATTCTCACATTGATGATATATATAGGCAACCTTATTGTAGGTTCGGTCCAACCGAAAAAAATCTAAAAATCCTCGTCACATAAACTTGGCAAAAAAAATATTTTTTAATGACTTGGTTGGTAAAAACATGCTTAGGATTATGCATAAGAAAAAATAATAAAGTGTTAAACTATTTTGGTAAGACAGTTCAACTTTGTTGTGACCTATAGACTTCTATTGACATCTCTCAATATATTAATGTAATACTTGAGAAATTATCTTGTTTAAAGTTATGGATAAAATAAATTCGACTTCATTATTTCAAATGCATTGTATTGTGAATTTTAGATATAAAATTCAAAGATATGATTTTGTTAATATAGAACTTGGCCCGAATGTTGATTGACACGAAATTTTGAGCAGTATTTAAGTTGAGAAAGAATTATAGGATTTCTTTGGATTGATTGTGTCTTTCAAATCTGCCGAATGACATGTTATCCATATCACTCCCATTTTGAGACAAAAAGCTTTTTATTTGAATAACAACGTTTTAGCATACACTTTTTGAGTGTAAAAAATACACTTATCCCTTTGTCTCACCTCCTTGAGCTCACTATGAAATAGCTACATAACCCGAAGACATATGTTGGGAAACAAAGTGAAAAACACCAAATATGGTAAAAAAAATATATAGATAAAATAAATAAAATAAAAAAATCTCAACAAAAAGGAGGGAGAATAAAAAAATGAAGAGAAAAATAAATGAGAAGGAGCTTACAAGAAAACAAAGGTCAAATGCAAAAATGAAAAAAATATCAAAAGCATTGTGCAGATTCTAAGGAGGAAATGTTTACTTTATCCCAATTGAGTATCCTACTTTCTCTAAGACTACATTACAAGCCAATGGCAAGTCCTATTTGACCTCATTTTTTATATTCTCACACTAGTGTAGGCTTACATGAGGGCCAATCATATGGTATCTTAGCCTCAAGTATTGAACATCTTTCTGAGTGTGAATGACTTTCAAAAATGTCCTACGATCTAAATTATTATATTGAGTGAAGTAGGACTTTCATATGTTGAGAATGCATTTGAAACATGAGGATACAAATAATTCTAATCCCTTAATTTTGGCAAGATAAATTGATCTTGTAATTACTTAAGAATATTTGAGATACAATTTTAAACTATATAAATTAGTCAAAGTTGATCTCAAATTTGTCTGAAAGTAGTTGAATGTAGTTCATATGCATAATACTAATTGTTGGTACCAACTAAAGTCAAGACATTATCAAACATGAATTGATTCTTTGTCTAATTTTTTGGGAAAATGCACAAGTATCCCTTCAACCTTTGCTCGAAATCTCAGAGACACTTATACTATACTAAGATCCTATTACCCTCCTGAACTTATTTTATAAGTATTTTTCTATCCCTTTCCGGCCTACGTGGCACTAGCTTGAAAAAAAAAGTAAACCAGAGTTGGACCCACAAGATAGTGCTACGTAGGTCAAAAAGGGGTAAAAAATTATTAATAAAATAAGTTCAGGGGGGGGGGTAATGAAACCTTAATATAGTATAAGTGTGTCTCTCATATTTCGGGCATAGGTTGAGGCTGTATTTGTATATTATCCCAATTTTTTTCAGTATATTTCTACAAATAAATCAAGAAAACAAAAAATTAATTTTTCATTATTGAATTACGTTCGACCTGATTCCTAAGAGGATACGTAGACAGTGCTTCATTGAGTTCGGTCTAATCACTCAATAAAATGATAATCATGTTATTTCAAATCTCCAAGGACTAAAACATGACACTGTGACCTATGTTGCGTTAACAAAACAAAGAAATGAGAGGGTCTTATGAGTGAAACCTTCACGGAAATGATAAGACGATAGTAAGAAGATAATAATGTCTTCTTGGTGAAAAACCACGAAAGACACCATTGATCAAATGATGACATTCCGTCTTAGCATGAACACAATCAAGATATAAATAAAGCTATAGACTGAAAGAGCTACAAAACAAATCGTGCAAGTAATTTGCGAGAGACAAACGCCACGATTTACAAAGACAAGATCAATAGGAAAAATAGAGACAGAAATACACAGAAACTTAAAAAAGAGATACACACTGACTAAGATTTACAAATACAGAGAAAAAAAAGCAAGAGCAAAAGCAAAGAGAAGAAAAGTGAGGTTTTTCTTTTGAGATTAAGTTTAGAGTTAGAGGTTTGCTCGTAGTTTCAAGTAGGGCTGGTAGGGGGACGGGGAAGGGGACTGGAAGACGGGACAAAGGGGGACGGGAAGGGATGGGGGACGGTAGTGGGGATTTGACACAGGACCGGAATTGGGGGGACAAAAATTGGTCCCATCCTGTCCCACTATATATACGGGATTGGATGGGATTTGGAGAGACGGGACGGGACGGGGTATTTTTTTAAAATACTTATATATTTTTATTGAATTATACATCTTTAGCTAATAAATTTTAAATTTAATTTTTGATTTTCAAATATCAAAATAAATTTTCAAATTTAAAGTTTCAATTTTCAAATTTTAAGATTCATGTTTAAAATTTTAAGTTTCAACTTTAAAGTTTAAAATTTCAAATTTGAGAAGTTTAAATTTGTAATTTAAATATTTTAAAGAAATGTAAATTGTAAACTTTAAATTAAGTATTTTAAAATTAGTTTAGTACTTTAGTATATATTTAATTGTATATATTAAAATTAAAATGCAAAACAATAATTGTATAAAAAAAACTTGAACAAAAGTTAAAACCTTCAAACTTATTCAATAGAACATAGAAGTTACAATTTACAATTAACAAATATTAGTGGAGTCTACGCAGCCACCTTCTAGGAAGGGTTCTGTTTCAAGAAGTTCTCATACGTAAAACTAATATTTGTTACAGATATAAGATGAGTAACTAATTTTACGCAGCCACCTTCTAGGAAGAGTTCTATTTAAATTAGTTCTCGAATGTAATCTAAAAATATCTGTTTTCTCCCTTAAAATTTAATTCTAATTGTCGCATCATATCGATGGTGATATCCTCCGATGTTGTCAAACTTGTTAGAAATTCTTGTGCCTCTAATTCATCATCACTGCATTAAATTTGTGTTTTGATCCAACTTGCTTGTTTTTTACTTAACTTTGGCAAATTGTTATTCCTCCTTTCGGCGTTGGACCAGTCTCTAAATAAAACTGTTGTTTCCAAACTGTCTTCCGCCAATGTATGTCTATGATCACCAATTTGAAACCTTGCCGCACTGAAAGCAGCCTCCAATGCAACTGATGAAGCTTGAATAGCTATAACATCACGAACCATTTTGCTCAAAGTTGGAAATACATCGCTTCGCCTATTCCGCCATCCTAATAAATCTTCATTGCCATGTTTGATTTTCAATGCTTCTAAAGATTGATTAGTTAGATAATTCACAAAATCGCGAACCATGGAATCAAGTCATGAGTATCAGCCAATTCATGTTCATTAGAGAAGGTATCATCAATTTCAGCCTTTTCACCCAACTCTCGCATAGTTTTATCCTCTAATCTGGACAAGTGATCAACTACTTGATTTTTAGTCCCTTTTCTATCTTTCATCTCAAAATCAAACTCTTGCAATAGTATCACCCATATAACCCATCAAATAACTCAAATTGGAGTGGTCAGTATGCATTATAACTCTAGTGCCAAGAAAATAGGAGCAAACTTTCTCAAAAGCAAATACCAGTGCAAGGAGCTCTTGTTCAGTCACAGTGTAATTATTTTGTGCTTCATTTAGGGCCTTAGTAGCATAATAAATGGGTTGAAGCATTTTATATCTTCTTTGTCCCAATACTACACCAAGAGCAACCTCACTAGAATCACACATCACCTCATATGGCTCACTACAATGTAGGGAAATATGGGCACAGATACCAAGTTCTCCTTCAACTATCCAAATGCCTTCAGACAGGATTCAACAAAATAGAATTTACATTCCTTCTCAAGTAACTTGCATAGAGGATGTGCAATTTTTGAGAAATCCTTAATAAAAATCCAGTAGAAACCCGCATGCCCAGGAAAACTTTTTACACCTTTTACAGATATGGGTGGATGAAGTCTCTCTATAACCTCAACTTTTTCTCGATCAGTTTCTATCCCCTTTTCTGAGATGCGATGTCCCAATACAATACCTTCTTTCACCATAAAGTGACATTTTTCCGTATTTAGCACAAGGTTGAGATCTTCTCATCTTTTGAGAACCTCAGCTAAGTGAATCAAACAATGATCAAAAGAGTCACCAACCACTGAAAAGTCATCCATAAACACCTCAATAGTGTCCTCCACCATATCGGAGAATATCAACATCATACATCTCTGTAAAATAGCTGGTGCATTACACAACCCAAAAGGCATCCTCTTGAATGCAAACGTCCCATAGGGGCAAGTAAAGAGGATTTTCTCTTGATTCTCTGGTGAAATAGAGATTTGATTGTACACCGAATAACCAACAATAAAACAGTACCATCATTTTCCAGCGAGTCTATCTAACATCTGGTCCATGAAGGGCATAGGGAAATGGTCCTTCTCAGTCCATGCATTCAATTTCAGGTAATCCATACAAACTCTCCATCTTGTCACCGGCCTCATTGGAACAAGTTCGTTCTTCTCACTGGGTACTATTGTCATTTCCCCCTTTATGGACACACACTGAGAAGGGCATACCCAACTACTATCTGCAATGGGATATATGACTCCAACATCTAACCACTTAATGATATCCTACTTCATTACCTTTTGCATAGATGGATTCAAGTGTCTTTGGTGCCAATACTTGGCTTGTGATCAGGATTGAGTTGGATTTGTGTGAACAAATACTGGGTGGGATCGCAATAATGTCAACAATAGTCCACCCAATGGCCCATTTGGACCTCTTTAAATCTTCCACCAAACACTCAAATTGTTGCACATTCAAATCCAATGCTATGATTACCGGCAAAGTGTCATTTCTTCCCAAGAATGCATACCTTAGGTGAGGTGATAGAGCCTTAAGCTCTAATTTTGGAGCCTTCTCGATAGATGGTCTCTCGGGTGGAGACTTGCGATGCTTCATATCTAACTCCAACTTCTTTGATTTTGATCAAAATTTACCTTGTTCAAGTGCCATAACCAACGACCCATACTCTTCAATACCATCACTCTCAAAATTTGTGATCACTGTGGCTAGTGCGTTAACACCAAGGCGCTCTTTGATTTGTACCTCAGAAACCCTGTAAGATATAGCATATACCGTTTGGAGCTCACCACTCTACTTCATGGACACACAAATGTTGAAAGTTGCCTCTTCAACCTAAACTTCATCTGCCTTTTTCCATATCAACCAAGGCGTGACCAGTAGAAATAAATGGCCTCCCAAGAATAATAAGCACCTCAAAATAAATCTGACAATCAAGAATCACAAAATTGGCCGGAAATATAAACGACTCCACCTTTACTATCACATCATGGATTATCCCAATAAGCCTCTTCACTGTTCTATCGGCCATCAGTAACCACAGTATAGTGGGATTTGGGTCACCCAAACTCAATTTCTTATAAATAGAGAGAGGCATGAAATTTATGTTTGCACCAAGACCACATAGTGCTTTAGCAAAGTGTAACAAACTGATGGTACATGGAATAGTAAAAGCGCCAAGATCTTCTTTTTTTTTGCACAAGAGACCTTGTAGCAATAGCACACAATGCTGCATACAGTCATAATCCTCAAAACTTACCGATATCTTCTTTGTAACCATATTCTTCATGAACTTGGCATTACCGGGCATTTGTTATAGATCTTCTATCAAAGGGACATTGATGGAAAGCTGTTTCGACATAGTGATAAAACACCAGTATTTACCATCCTCAGTCTTCTTCACCAATATTTGAGGGAATGGTAGTGTGATCTAGGATTGGAAACGACTTTATGGGGTACCTCTACTTCATTCACCACTTTATCCAGCAATTCACCACTAGTATCAACTACCTCTTCATCTTTTTTCACCTTATCTTCTACTACAGACGGCATAGGTGGATAAATAGTTGGCTTACCCCCTTGAGTAGTGACTGCAATGCATTGTCCATCATTTTTCTGATTTTGGATGGTATTTATAGAAAGAGTGCTCGGTTGACGTGGGTTCATAGTAATAGACAATTGGTCCATTTACTACTAAAGATGCTTGATTGAGACTGCATATGCATCCACCTTTCGCCCAATATTAGCGAAATCACCTCTCAACTCCTTGGCGTGCTCGTCACTAGCATCAAATCTCCTTATCATTTTTCGCAACATATCTTCAACTCTCTCCATACTACCTCCACCATCCTTAGGAGCAACTTCCCAATTTTGAGGTGGAACATAGGGCCCACTTTGATAGTTTCTGTTACCATAGTTACCTTGGTTTAAGTTGTTGTCGCAGTTTTAGTTTCCATCTTTAACATAATGGCCCTTTTTGTTTGTAATTCCCATAGTTCTGACCTTAATTTCATTGACCTTGGCGCCAAATCTCCTGATTGGAGCCTTGGGCATTATATCAGAAACCCCCCGTCTACTCATTCACTACATAAGAATCCTCTTCATAGTAGTAGTCATCTACTGGCGGTGATGGTTTAGTTAAGTAAATCACGGTATTTACTTTCTTTGCTCCTCGAGTGACATGTTTCAATACTAACTTGAGCTCAGTTTTCATTTGAACCATCTCTTCACGAGTCTCATCTACGGTCGGGTGGTGTGTATCTTGCACTGCAAAGGTGTTTTTCCCAGTAACCGACTTCCTAGTGCTCCAAGTCTTATAGTTAAAAGATATTTTCTCCAACTTCTCTACGATCTCTGCATACGTGCACTCACCATAAGAACCACCCGCAATAGTATCAAGAAGTGCCTTATTATTGTCATCTTTCCCCCGATATAATTACTCTTTCAACGACTCATTATCAATGCGGTGGTTTGGGATACTTCTCACGAACACGCTGGCTACTCACCGACTCCACGGGCTATGCAACAAAGTTGTTCACTATATCTCTGTGGTTGAGCTTTTTAGACACCCGGTAGTACCATGCTAGGAACACATTCCTCAACTAGTCCCAATTATAGATCGAATTATAAGGCAACTCAGTAAACCATATTACAGCCTCTCCAGTCAGTGAGAGATAGAACACTCTCAACCCGATGACGTCCATATTCAAATCTGGCCATCCTACACAACTCTTGCACACCTACCTCAGTTTGGCGATGTGAGCATGTGGCTCCGCAGATGGTAGCCATAAAAACAAACTTATGGCGGTGAGCATCTGCATCAAGCTACTAGTTACCACAAATGTGTGACCATCTGGTAGAGGAGGTAGGACAAGAGGCCTATCAGAATCAGTGATGTTAATGCTGCCCCTATAGAACTTTTGAGGGCATGGAACGGGAGGTTGCCTCATCACCCAGATTTACAGGATTTTGTTGATCATTTATTCTGCAGTGTGTGCGATTAAGTTCAAGATTGAATGGAAACTTTGTTTCTCCTGGGCTATGTGTACTTGGCATACACTAGAGATAAACTTGAGACAAACAAAAAAAAAGAAAAAAAATTAAAATTTTAGGAAAAATTTGACTAAATTTTTGTAATAGTTATTAAAGTTAATTTAAAAGCCACTTTCCCCGGCAACGGCGCCAAAATTTGATACACTCAAATTACACTTCCCTAAAGAAATATAAGCGGTCATATCATGTAAAGAACCCAAATATTAGATTGGGGTCGATCCCACAAGGAAAACGGTTTAGACTTAACTTCAATAAAGGATCTTCTTATTTAGTCAAGTCCTTTATGAAAACTAGTAATTAAAGGGGGAGGTTTGTGAAACAAAAGTATTGTAATATTGCAAAATTAAACAAGTAGCAAGAACGAATTATTGGTGTTTATAAAGTTGTGAGAGAAACTAGGCTCTAATTGTTCCCCATAGGTTCCTAATTCCATAATCCTATTTATAACAATTCTTTCCCAATGTTTTACATGCAAAGTGATAAGTTATGTATCTCTAAATCCTTGGTCCGGCATTTAGAGAATTTCACCCCGCACCTTCATTTGACTATGTGTGTCTAAGTTACTGACCCTTACCTTTACTATATATTAAGAATCATATTTGATGTATGACTTAGTTATTACTTCGCACCAATTGAAACTAGCATATTAGATCGTATCCCACTAAATCTATGTCAATAATTCTTTTTCTATTAAATACCCCTTGGTCTGGAAAGTAGCAATAAGGCTAGTTCTAACGTGTGTACTTATTAAAAAGACTTCTAAATAAAATAATTATTAATGCATACAATAACCTATTTAAGAATTGCTATTAAGTTAGGTTTATTTTGTTAATTACCCATGGTTCCCACAACCCTAGTTGTGGATTTAGTTACCCATGCTTAGAAGAACTCAATTCATAGTTGATAAATAATAAATCATGAACTTACTTTGATAAATTTGAAGAAAATCTAGAAATTCAACTTGAAACCACACAATTATCTTTAAAAAAATTCAGAAATTTGAATTAATGCCAAAGTTACAAAGAAAAATCTCCATGAACAAAACTAAGAAACTAGTAATAGAAGCCAACCCCTAAAACAAGGTTTTACACCATATTTATAAAAAAATGGAGTCCTAAATTAAAAGGAATTCAAGTAAGGGAAGTTTGTCCAAAACGCGGCTTCAATCGTCGACCCCCACAAATGGTCCGTCAATCAAACGACGAACCGTCGACTGCCTTCATAAGTCCATACTTAGCATCTTTTCTCAGCCTTCACTTTGCATCTTCTCTGATCCAATAAAACGGACCAATAGAACGGTCCGTCGATTTGCCTGCATTCCGTCAATGCTTTTTGTCGTTCCATACTTAGTTTTTCTTCTACATCGGGTATTGGACATTCTCTAATCAGATCAACGTTTGGTAGGACGGTCTTTCGGTCAATTGATGGACAATCAATCCTTTCGTAGCCCCACACTTTGTCATAATAACACGAGTTAGTTTCAAATGCATGTACCTCCAATCGACGGTCACCACTTACGGTTCATGATAGGACGATGGACCATCGATGGCCTTCGTGGGTCACCTCTGCACTAATTCTTCATAGACTTCTGCATTTTGGTTTTGGACAACTTTCCTGCATAACAAAGATAAAAAACATATTAAAATTACTACAAAAAGGTTCTAGACACACACCAATCTTAAAAAAAACATTGGAAGTACCGTGAAACCATGGTACATCAACATTCTTAATGGATATTTTCTTAACTTTTAACATGCCAACCACGGTTCCACCTATTATCCATGGTCTAACCTACAAACTTTTGGTGGTTCTGCCTGTATTGTCACAATATCTGTGAAACCTAGAAATTTCCTCCTATTAGATTTTGAGGTTTTACAATATCTCCCCTTGGGAACATTTATCTTAAAATGGAACTCTATACATTATAAGGAGGGTAAGAACTAGAGCTAACAACCTTACAAGAAGGAAACTACATAAAAGTACATGTCCGAGGATAAAATATCAACCCCAAGCTACAACATGTTCAAAACATCATCTCATAAGGTCTATATACAACACATACTAAAATGCACACAATATGGAGAAATTAATCAAGTTAACTCATTATTTTTCAAAAATCAAGTTTTTCATGAGCATGCATAAATGAGGAAATCATGGGAGTATCTAAGACACATGACACAAAAAGAGTAAACCATAAGGAACTAAATACCTCAAGATAGAGTAGGAACAAAAGGAAAGAGATGAGGATAATGAGATATCATATCGGCCTCGGCCTTGGCCTCCTAAATAGCACCCTCAACTATCTAATTCATCCAACGACCTTTATAGAAGTTATTTAATTATTCATCAACTTCCTAAGTTTCCTGTGTAGAATCTCAAGTGAAACCTCTTCATAAGAACGACTGTCCTTTATACCAAGACTCTCCAATGGTACTATAGATGTTGGTTCAAAAACAAATTTCTTTAATAAGGAGACATGGAAAATTAGATGCACTGATTCCAAGTCATTTGGCACATCAAGTTCATAAGCAACTTTATCAATACGCCTCAAAATATGTTCCCACATAGTTGCGACTAAGACTCCCTTTCTTTCATAAATCACATTACACCCTTCATGGGTGAAATTTTCAAGTATACTCAATCATTCTTATTGAACTCAAGAACCCTTTTGATTTAATCGGCATAAGACTTTTGTCAACTTTGAGACATTTTCAACCTTTGTCTAAAAAACCTAACTTTCTCGATAGTCTCATTTACCAACTTGGGACCTATAATATCAAATTCACCCACGTAAAACTAACCTATATGAGATCTATAACACCTACCATATAAAGCCTCAAACTCAGCTATATCAATGCTTGAGTGATAGTTATTATTGCACAAAAATTCAAACAAAGGCAAATTATCATCCCAATTATCCTTGGAGTCAATTACACAAGATCTTAACATATCTTCCAAAGTTTGGATAGTACGCTCTACTAGCCCATTTGTTTATGGCTGAAAGGTCGTATGAAGCTTAACACGAGTACCAATACCCTTTTGGAAAGATTTCCAAAACTAAGAAGTGAATTGAGTACCAGGATTAGAAATAATGGACAAGGAACTCCATGAAACCTAACCATTTCTGTAAAAGTACAACTTAGCACAGTGCTCCTTTGAATAAGAGACATTGATGGGAATGAAATGAGCTAATTTCGTCATTCAATCTACTATAACCCAAATCGAGTGATGTTTTTTCCGCGTCTGGGGTAATCGAACAACGAAGTCCATATTCAAATCTTCCCACTTCCAAGTAGAAATTCTAATATCATGGAAAAATCCTCTAGACTTCACTTGTTCACAATATGGGCACTTAGCCACAAATTTTGTTATATAATTCTTTATCCCATTCCGCCAATAGACCTTCCACAAGTCACTTTACATCTTGGTGGCTCCTGGGTAAATGAAATATTGAGAAATATGGGCCTCTTATAAAATCTTCTATCTCAAGTCATCTACATTGGGAACACACAGACAACCTTCATATATAAGCACTTCATCTCCCCCCCCCCCCGGGAGAAAAACTCAATTTACTTTTTCAGCACCACTTCCTTCAATTCAATCAATATCGGGTCAATAACTTGCTTAGATTTAAATTCTGACACAAAAGACAATTCTGAACCATATCACTGCCTTTGATGGAGCCAACTAACCGAGCACCAAATGGGCTAATCTATGCACATCACAAGCCAACACTTTCTTACCATTATTTATATGAGTGACACTACCTATTGTTACTCGACTAAGAGAATCCACCACCACATTTCCTTTGCTAGAAGATTTAGATCCTTCTAAATCTTTTGTAACTCAAGCTACCTTTTTTGATGAAGATTTAGATCCTTCAATTTAAACATATATTTCAAACTTTTGTGGTCGGTGAAGACATCAACACGCAAAACATATAAGTAATTCCTCCAAATCTTTAAAGCAAACACAATTGTCGCTAGTTATAAATAATGGGTATGATAGTTCTTTTCGTGCACCTTAAGTTGCCTTAAGGCATCAATGATGACTTTACCATTTTTCATGAGGACATATCTTAACTCAATTCTGGAGGCATCACAATAAACAACAAACTCATAGACCCCTTCTTGTAATGTCAACATTGGAGCGGAAGGAAGTCTATATTTCAATTCCTAAAAACTCTTCTCATAGGATTTCGATCATAAAAAATTGACTTTCTTTTCGGTAATGCCGTTAACTGAGAGGTAATTGAAGAAAACCCTTCAAAATCATTTTATTGTAGCTTGCCAAACACAAGAAACTTCTAATACCTAAAGGGGATAGAGGTATAGGAAAAAGTTTGCAAAAAGTTGTTGGTCCTTGAGGACTGGCAACACAATCCTCAAATGATTAGTATGCTCATTTTTACTACTTGAATATATCAAGATATCATCAATGAACACAATCACAAACCTATTGAGGTATTGTCTAAACTCTATATTGATCATGTCCATTTATGCAGCAGGAGTATTAGTCAAGCCAAAAGACATCATCAACAACTAATAATGACAATACCAAGTTCAAAAATCTATTTTTGGGATGTCATCCTCTTTTACCCTCAATTAGTGATAACCCGATTGGAGGTCGATCTTAGAGAAATAACTTAATTTTTGTAGTTGATTAAACAAGTCATCTATCATTTAAGGATTATACTTATTCTTAATGGTAAACATTGTTAAACTATCGATAATGGATACACATACAAAGTGAACCATCTTTCTTTCGAAAAAATAAAATTGGAACACCACATGGAGAGATTCTCGGTTTGATGAAACCCTTACCCAACAAATCTTTCAATTGCTCTTTTGATTCCATAAGTTCTATCTGGTCCATTCGGTAAGGATTAATAAAAATATTTTGTGTGTCTAGATAAGGTCAATACTGAAGTTTATTTCCCTGTCGAGAGTATTACCAGGTATATCATCAAGAAATACTTTTGGAAACTCATTAATAATGGTGACCGACTCAAGAGTAAGGGTTTCAAAATCCATATCCCTTACCCTAACTAGATGTTTTAAGCAACCCTTATAAATTATATTTCTATCTCTAAGACAAGGAACAACTCAACCTATCAACATCAAATTTCCTCTCTCTACTCTAGGATAAGCTCATTTGGAAACTAAAATTTGACCACTCGGGTTCTAAAATCAATAGAAGCATAACAAGAATGCAACCACCAATTCCGAGAATTACATAAGAATCTAGCATATTAAGCTCTACAAGATCAACATGAGTGACTTTATGGTGTAATGAGATGAGAAAATTTCTATAGATTATCTTAGCCATAATAAATTCACCAATAGAAGTATAGATAGAAAAAATGTCTAATAACGCATACGAAAAAACATCAAACGTCATAGCCATATATGGTGTAACAAAACACAAGTAGCGTTGGGACATAATAAATCATAAGCATCGAGATAAAAGACTTTCAACATATCGATAACCATATCGGGAGAATCCTCTTTCTCATGACGAGTCTGCAGTACATAAAACCTAATATGCTTCTAACTCCCACTATAACTGGGTAAAGGAATAGGTTAAACCCATTGATGATTCTCTTATTCATTCTTAGATACCGAGGGGCAATCCCTTATCTTGTGATCTATATTTCCATAATCAAAACATGCATTAGAACAAGCTAGGCATCAACTCTCATGTTTTTTCTATATTTAGCACAAATAGATAATGAAGATCCATCCCTATTTCCTCCTTGTGGCTTAGGGTTAGACACTCTATCTTTGTTTGATCTAGGAGGAGCATTAGAAGAGCCTTGACCGAAAAACCTTTACACGAGCTTGGAACAACCATGTCCATCAAACCTTGAATGTGAAAAGTCACCATCTCTAGCCATTGCCTTCTTTGTTTCCCTAGATCTTTCCTTAAGTTTTCCTTTTTCTATTGGTTGAACATGTACCATTAAACGAGAAATGTACATATCATTGATTAGCGGCAATACGTTACTCTTTGATTACCATATTGGACACTCTCGAAACAAACTTACTCATCCTTTCCCTAAGATCGACAACCATAATAAGAGCATACCTATAAAATTGTGTGAACTTAAAAGCATATTCCTCCAAAAATTTCATGTCTTCAAAAGAAGGATGATAAATTCAAGTACATTTGCCTCCCTTATCTGAAGGGTAAAGAACCTATAAGTGAAAGTAAACTTAAATTTTTCTGAATTAAAAGGACCCGTATCAATTGCCCTCTCTCATTTCCATTAATTGAACCAAATTTGAGAAACACCCTTAAGTTGGTAAGCGACCAATTCTGCCTTTTCCACCAACATCACTCCCATAATCATTAATACCTTAAACACTTCATCACTGAATTCTTAAGGATCTTCATCAACTTTGGAACCATGAAATTCTAGAGAATTCATTCTAGTTTCTAGTGAAGTCCCTAACTCTAGATGTCACCGTACCAAAATTTGTGGTAACGAGGACCACAAACTCCTTATTGGGTTGAGACATAATGTTTTGATCCAATTCCTGAAAAGCAACCCTAATCTCTGTATTCGTCACCTGTTAGGACAGATGGTCGATTAGAACTTAAAGATCTTGATAAGGAGCTTCTTGTTCCACAATCTCATTCATATTTCTCCTAAAATAAGCTCTTCGAGGGTCCATATCTAGAAAAACATCAATATGAATTGACATAAAGGACATATAAAGTTACAATCTATGACATGACTTATAGTAATGAAAGAAGTGAAACTTCCAATATAGGTTATCATTCATAAAAGTGACACGCTTCACACTCATGAACAAGACTCCATTTGACGTGGCTTATGAAACTTCCTAGGACCTTTCTAAACCTTGTGCTATAATACCAAGTTTATCGTGATCCAAAGTAGACCCTAGAAGTGACATGACGTATCCAAAATGCCCCACACACAACTCACTTAGCATGCATAAACATAATACTAGAATTTATCGAGTGATCAAAGATAGTTTATATCAAAGAGTTTGACAAAATGAAGCAGAAATTTAACATAGTCTCAAAGCTTTCTAGTACATTAAAAGAGTTATTGGACGTAACTCATACATCACATACAATATCCAAAAAGTAAAGACAATAAGCAATCAATGATTGGGTTCTTGGAAAATTAGGACTCAAAACTCTTCAGAAGCTACTAAGGTGATCACTAGCCACAAAGATGTGAAATCAAAGCGTCAAACCCTTACATTAGTGAAACAATGTAGCCAATAGTATGAGTAAGTACATAGAATGTACCGAGTACGATAGCAATGCATAAGAGTTATGAAATTGAGCTAAAAGGATTTTTGATGACGTACAAAGACCAAAATAATCTTATAAACACATATGAGATACTACTAGAAGTAACCTTAGATCATTATTGTGGAAAGTAACCATTAACCGACATATGACCATGTGAGCTATAACATGGAATCAAATGTCTATGCCACAGTGAAAAAAGATGTCCTTACTTGCCAAGGTGAGAACCATAAAATTCTAGTGTAACTGTATCCACTAGATAATGTAATTAAACAATGGAGCATTATCACATCCGGGTTTACCCATAGACGCAAGCGTCGTCGTCCTCCTCTTTAAGGACTAAGACTAGCCTATTTGTTTACATCATTACATTCCTAGGTCAAATTTAGCGGAAAATTTAAAACTTTTAATTACTTCTACTTGGAGGTTTACATAGACCTCTACATACACATAACATATATATATATATATATATATATATATATATATATATATATATATATATATATATTTCGAGTATTCATAGACCCTTCATATAGGAAGGTTACATAGTCTTATACTCTTATTGCACATAAGCCTATATATAAGATAGAACAAAGTCTTCAAAGGTAGTCTCATTTCATAACCATCTAACACGATTAGAAATTTGGGTATAACTCATACATCAATGTAAGAGATCCACAGATAGGCTTTATACAATCCGTACTCAAATGAAAGGAGATAGAACACAAGAGTCTTATAACTAAAACAACATCATAAGCTCAATATTGGCATTGCCCTTGGAAATGAGGACCTACACTACTTGGATGATCAAAAGATCCAAGCCTTCTTCAAGTCACCTTCCGAAACACTTCAACGACCGGAACCTAAAATGTTGGGGAAAATGGAAGAAATGATGTTAGTACGCAATTTTTGCTAAGTACGAGACCATATGTACACATACTTTAAAATCATGCTAAGAAAAAGGACATTTCATAAAGTATGGACTTTTCATTTAAATATTTATGCACATTCAACAAGACCATACTATTACATATTCATTAAGTCATATGCATCTACATTACAAGAATTACAACATCAAGTCTAGTCAAGTCAACCATACATATCATATAAGTAGATACATCCTCAAGTAACTCTACCATCAAGTAATGTTAACAATAAGAATGGATAAGAGCGTTTTCAACATAACCAAAGCTAGTCAATTACCCATGAACCCCTATCAAGTAAACAAGTGCAATAACCAAGTAAATCCCATTACCTTACTCAATCAAGTAACACAACTAGAATCATAACTTACATCCTACTTCACAAACATGGCATTTAGGTGTACATATCATCTTACTTTAACCATTTAAACCAACACATACCCATAAGTGAACTAATAACCATATAATATCAACAATGTGCAAGTTTATAATATATATGTCATATAACATTTTAAACATAATCATACATAAGAACATCCTCCTAAGACTCCCCTCAAGGCTAAATAGTGCATTGCTTTGGTAGTCCCATACACCTAAATAGACTAAGCTAGACCCTTAGGTTATCATAGTTAGAGTTCAATCCTTTAGTTCATTTTACCTTTTGGGAATATCTTGCCCTAGCTGAGATGGACCGCATGAGCTAATGTGAAATCCGGTTTCATAATACCCTACACCGAAGAAAGGCGGACTACTTGGAAAGGTAGTACCCAAACATGAAACATAGCAACTACGTGGATCCACTAGGTAGTATTCCTATGGGGGCAATAAGCATGAATAAGAGTACATTTCAACATAACCAAAGCAAGTTAATTACCCATGAACCCCTATAAAGTTAACAAGTGCAATGACCAACTAAATCCCCATAACCTTACTAAATTAACTAACCCAACAATAATCACGACTAACATCCTACTTCACATAACATGACATTTAGGTGTACAAATAATCTTACTTTAACCATATAAACCAACGCATATCCATAGGTGAACAAATCAACGTATAATATCAACAATGTGCAAGTTCATCATATACATGTCATATAACATTTAAATCATAATCATACATAAGAACATCCTCATAAGACTCCCCACAAGGCTAATTAGTGCAATGCTTAGGTAGAGTCCCATACCCCTACCTAGACTATGCTAGACTCCTTAGGTTATCATAGTTCGATTTCAATCCTTTATTTCATTTTACCTTATGGGAACATATTTCCCTAACCGACATAGAACACATGATCTAATGTGGAATCCGGCATCATAAAGATCTACATCGAAGGAAGGCGGACTACTTTCCAATGTAGTACTAAAATACTAAACATAGAAACTACGTGGATCCACTAGCTAGTATTCCTATAGGGGCAACATAGTTCAAAAACTAGGAGATATAGTTGGGACCCTCTTTATGCTACATGCATTCTAGTATCCAATCTCAAGGGTACATTAGTGATCCTGCGTGACGTAAGTGAGAAGGGACACTCCTCACTCTAGTTCACTCGGTGCTAAGCTAGAGACCTTTTTTGAAATGTCTTTAAGCCTTTATTGTCAATCATAGCTTAGGTTAGGTCATAGGGTATAACCCTTGAATAACATCATCATCATAATATCTCAATAATAATTGCATGAGTATAAGTCCTTTCATTACAATTCATATAGGTGAGATTAGAACATTAACATTTCATATCATGATAAAGCACATTAGTAAATCATTCACCCACTTTATAACATTTACATATTAAGACAACACTTCATAATCATAATCAAGTCATTTCAATTCAAAATCATACCACCCTATAAATTCTAATACAAGGAATACTCCAATACAACATTATCACTTAATCGCAATTAACCACATCTTGAAGTAAAGGATAGAGATCATAAGACTTACCAAGTTTCCTTCATAGTTCATCATCAAGATCTTACCATAAACCCTCATTCCACCCAATATGGGAATACATCATCATAAATCAATAAACAACATGATAACAACACTAGAACAAACACTATATAACAATTCAATACTAGATCATAACTTAAGACAAAATACTTAGGTCAATTTGTAACATACTTCCTAACCTAGATCATCTTCTCAAGAACTAGCATGAAAGAATTTTACTAAATCATTCACCCACTTTATAACATTTACATATTAAGACAACACCTCATAATCATAATCAAGTCATTTCAATTCAAAATCATACCACCCTATAAATTCTAATACAAGGAATACTCCAATACAACATTATCACTTAATCGCAATTAACCACATCTTGAAGTAAAGGATAGAGATCATAAGACTTACCAAGTTTCTTTCATAGTTCATCATCAAGATCTTACCATAAACCCTCATTCCACCCAATATGGGAATACATCATCATAAATCAATAAACAACATGATAACAACACTAGAACAAACACTATATAACAATTCAATACTAGATCATAACTTAAGACAAGATACTTAGGTCAATTTGTAACATACTTCCTAACCTAGATCATCTTCTCAAGAACTAGCATGAAAGAATATAATTCACTCTAAATTGTTCATGATTAATGAAAATACATCATCTAATGGTAATTAAATCAACAACCAAGTTAGTTGAATCGAATTTAACCTAATTTATATAAATATCAAACTTAGGGTTAAGGGTTGAGGGTCATCTTCTACAAACTAGACCAAATCATCAATATATATCATATTTAGGTTAGAATAAATGTTAATAAATTCATATTATCCAATAGAAAACGTAAACAACCTAACCCATAACATAGTTTTTGAGATTGAGAGAGACCTATATGAAAACTCAACTTTTGAAAATACTTTGAAGGAACCCTTTGAGGAAAGAGGTCTCAAAGGTAAATTAGATCTCATACCTCAATGTTTGATGAATATTTTATGGTGAAATCGTCCCTTTACATCCCCAAAATCCCTCCCCTAGCTTGTTTTCAATGGTGTCTTCCAATAGAGAGTGAAAGAAGAATAAGGAAGAAAGTTTTGTTTTGAGAGTTGTAATTAGACTAATAGGGTTGGCGTCTTTATATGGGGGTTATTAAGTTAATTAGGCTTCCCTTAATCCCTTATAACCAACAAAACCCTTAATTAATTACTTAATACCTACTTAGAAATGTGAAGGAATTATAGGCCCTATCGAAGAGACCACGATCGACGGATCGTTGGTCAGTCGACAGACCAGACCTCCTCTATGCTGCTCATCAGTGGTTCTTGTCAGAGAATTGTGCAGGCGATATCTCCAAAAAATTGTATAAGTTTTGATCGACGGTTGGAAATGACGCCCCGTCAATCCACGCACGGATCGTCGATTGCATCTCGTGGTTACACACTGCCTATGCAGTGTTGTTACCAATATTCAAGGGTACTCCTCAAGGGCCCTTGGTTCGTCCTTGGGGAGTCTTACCTATAAGTTTCAACGACGAATTAACTTAAACACATGTTATCCATCCTTCACCAATTTTCATAAATTTCTGACTCTTAAAAGCTAGTCACATAGGCTAAGGCGCACTAGTACCTCCTAGAATTAGTTTCCGAACTTCATGGACACTCTTGAACGTTTTGGTTTCTAACTTCCTAAATAACTTATTTTCATTGAAATGACTCTTAAATCCGTGTATAGACCTCATGAAATTTATGTTAGACTTTAATACATGTCGTGGATTTATGAAATGTTACAAGCATCTTTAAGGGAAACTCATAGTATTCATTTAAAGACAACTGATAGCCTCGTAGTTTGCTTCCAGATGCATGGAAATGGTATGCCTTGAATTTTAGAAACATTCAGTTTTGCATCACAACTCATGGAAACAGAGAATTAAATATAAAACATATATAATAGACTTAATGCCGACCTTGACTCATGAATCCACAACCATGCCTAGACCTAACTCTTAATCTCTACTTTGATCCGAGACCAATTCCCATTCCCCAAATCTGAACCCAATGCAAATTCTTATTTTGGACCCAATTCTTGACACTAACTTAACATCTAACTCTAAAATAGATACATGATATTCGACTTAAGACTCGACTATAGACACCAAACTTGAGCCAAGATTCGACTCTTGATGTGAGACCAAACTCCTAACCCGAGAATAAATTCTCGACCAAGGATTTGGCACCATACCTTATCCTCAACCGTACCTCACTCGAGTTTTCATTATCAATTTCATCCTCAATTTAAGACATCATTCTCAATCTTAATTAACATCCTCATACCCGACACTCGATCTTGACCTAAGATCCGTCTATTGATCCATATCCCATCAGTGTTTTCAAAAACATTTTTGGAACGAGTCTTATAGCAAGTTTCGGGGTGAGGCGTATAAAAAACGCTCTGGAGCGTAAATTAAAAACGTAGATGCATAATGTGTAAGTCCTAAAATTTGAGGCGTAAGCCTTGAACATAAAAACATTAATCTTGAGCGTAAAAATGTATGCCTGGGTAAGGATATTTCTCAAATAATAATGATAATACTTTTTTCTTCATTATTGAATATTAATACTTATCTTACATAAAAATCATAATTTATTGAAAAATTTATTTTTTCTTAATTTATAGTAATAAAACTATAAAATTGAATATACATGCGACTATGCCCGTAGATCCATGGGACTTATGCTCTGTTTCTCGAGTCTTACGTCTCTCCCATATTGTATAAAATGCCCCGCCTCACGCCCCCGCCTTTTAAAATACTAGATTTATCAAAAACAAAAATAACTAAATTTATTTTGAACTTAGTTTAATTAGATCTAAAAATAATCCATACTAAGAATAATGATTAATTAAAAATCGAATAAATAAAATAAAATCTATTTTTTTCAATCTACAAACTAAAAATAATTTGTAATGAGTTGTTCACTTTCTTTTTTAGATTGAAGTATTCTTATACGATATACATTATTAAAACATTTCTACTTTGAAATATAACAAAAGTAGTGACAACTACATTTAATTAATGAGCTGAGGAAATTTTTAGTTTAGCTCAGCCTATGTAAAACTGATAAATACATATGAATGCATGTTTAAAAATTCCTAGGTGATTATTAAACCTTTATAACAGATTTTTTTATGTTACATTATAAAAGAATCATATCGTTTGGCTCTCAAAAGTATCAATTTGATTGGGTTTATTTAAAAAATCACTGAAAATTATCTTGTAGCCTAATTAGAATTTGATTTTAGAACAATTCAGTTAATTCACCCACAAGGTTTGTGGTGGATTGGTAAGTACTCCTTCATCTTTTACCAAGAGGTCTATTGTTCTCTTTTATACAAAGTTGCCTTTATTAGGGAGAATTTTCCCCTCCAATGTGGGACTTCCCGGGGAGTTTTACAACTTTAGTCAGACTTTAATGTGGATACTAAGAACTGAATGAGAAATAAAAATTAATGTATTTATTAGTTTATATACTCATTATATATATTTGACCAGTTTTCCAAATAAATTTACTTTTTGAAATACTATCGAAGTAGTAACTAAAAAAGGTGTCATTTGTATAAGGAGGAAACCTTTTTTTATTTTCATCTTAAACAACAGTTCCCTTGCGCTTCATGCTTCACTCAATCTTTTGAAATCTTGAGATCCCCTAAAAAATAACACAAAAACAATACTGATGATAATAAGAAGAGAAAAAGTGGTGACATAGTGCAATATATGAAGCCCTATAATAACGAGATTACATGATTCAAACTATGATTAAAGTGAGTATAAGTTTTTTGGGTGGTCACTAAACTTATGGTTAGTGATAATATTTGAGGGACTATTATTATAATTTATCGTAAGTTGAGTGACCATCAAGACAACTAACTCTTAGTTTATCCATAGTCTAATTCACGTAATCTTGTATTAGAGGGGTGCATATATTATACTCTTTCCCACCTTTTTTGCTTCTTATTTGATATTGTTTAATTTATCTTATTTTGTAGGATATTTAAAGCTTTGAAAGAGACAGAATCGGGAATGAAGCACCCGAGAAATGTTGTTAAAAATGAAAAAAGAAAGATTGGCTCCTTATGCATATGTCCACCTTTTTTTACTACTTTGTAATTTGTGAATTTATTTCTTCTGGTGTGAATCTTAAACCGAATAATAAATAGTACTCCAAGGGTAATTTTCTAGGTAGGGTAATGGATAACAATTTGAGATTAAACTTAATTCATGTTAGGTTATTGGTATTAAAAAATTTTATGATAAAATTTGGGCTAAAATGGTGGGATTAGCCATCACATTCAAGAGTTGAATTTTATTATTTAAGTTTTGAAGTCAACTGTAACTCATTTTATTTATTAGTGGGACTAACTAAATAATTGATTGCAAACCCCAATAAATTAAAGGAGTTACAATTGAATCCTAAACTTAAGTCATAAAATTCAACTCTTAAATAAGCATAAAATTTCTTGTGGAATTTACCAACACCTATAATCAAATCTGAAACAACATTTTATGTTTGATTGTTATCCCTTACCCCATTAAGCAAAATATTACTCTTTCATTGGTTTAAGATTCACACTTACACAAAAGTTTCACAATTTACAATGTAGTAAAAAATAACTCAAGCTAGAGGGGTTCGATCCGAATCCCATGAACATACACATTTGGGCGAGTATATTAAGTTGACAAGACAATTCCGACCGATATTCTTCAAGCCTAAGAGCGTCTAATATTAGTTGAACCAAAAATGTCTGTAAAAACCTCCCTCCCACCTATATAAAAGGGTTTTCATAAGCATAGAGAGAACACATAGAAATACATTGGGAATCCTTGCTCGTGATCTGCAAAAGTCTTCGTCTCCAAGTGTCGAGCAACAAACAATCTTGAAAAAAGATTTAGGTAATAACATTTTTCTTAAGACTTCAGAAAGATGTAATTCCTCGTTTCTTCATAAATTACATTATTTATGATGTCTTAAGAAAATATATGTAATCCCCTAATATTATCTTCACGATAGTTCTTGATTTGATGAATACTTGCATCGGGACGAAGACTTCTTTGCTTGGAGATCACCACTGAAGAGTAAGGTTTCTCTATGTATTTTTGAGTTTACTATCTGGTCTTATGAATACCATTTATATAGGATTGAGCCATGGTTTTATGGATATTTTGGTTTAAGTAATTTTAGAAGATCTTGGGCTTGACGAACATGAGATGGGCTTTCCTTGTAAACTTTATGGACTCACCCAAATGTAATTTGGACTTTATTTATGTAATAACCGGTTAGTAATTTATTCCAATGGATATTACTAATTCCCTCATGTAATTGACCCCGGGTCTTATATGATTGAGTTTTGAAAAGTTGTTTTAAGTTTATAGGTAAAAATTGAGATTTTTGGTAGGTTTTGAGTTTGAAAGGCTAAGTTGTTATGTAACTCATTTTGTTGTCTTTGGATTTACGAGTTTCAGAAGGGAATTCAGTCTATTTATCATTCCAAAATTAGAAATATGATTTTTTAGAGTGATCAGTTTCATAATTCGAGTCTTTTTGAGGATTTGAGATCCTTAGTTGTGAAATTGTGGAATAGCCTTTGGGTTAACTTTTTTCAACATTCGGGGTTTGGATGCTTAGATTTAAAATCTTTGAGTTCTGTTTGATTCCGGGGGATGATTTTATACCTAGATGCAGTCTGGGTTGATTTTTGAGAGGTCTCAAGCTTGTGTAAGACTTTTTAGACATGAGTTAGTTTCTTGTGGTTTTTGCGGATTTCTTGTCAAGGAGACCTAAGATTTGTGTTTTGATGGTTCCATTGAGTAAGGAATGTCGAGTATAATTGATTTGCATGTGTAATTTGAATTCATAGGATTCTAATAATTCATGAGGGTCCTTTAGATGTTTTTTTTGTTGGCTAATATTGTTTCTGGTGCTGTGTGTTCACATAAGCAAAAACTGGTATATTTTACGGATGTTCACTTGTGTAGAACCAAGTTTGCAAAAGCAAGGCTGATCATTTAGGTGATGTTCTCTTTCGTAATGAGCTTATCAACTACGCAAAAGTGAGACCCTTATATTTTATGGGGTTCGCTTAAGTGACACATGAGAGGGTTTTGCTGCCATTTCTGCGTTTAAACCCCATATGACAAATTTTTTTTGTTTTTGGAGCTTTGGAGGCAATTCGGACCATGTTCTCTGATAAAAGTTTTTGGGTATGATTATTAAATCAATATCTTTTATTATCCAATATTGTTTATAGTTTATTTGTTCAAATAAAGATTTGAGATAAATCTGGAGTTGTCTTCAAGAACTCAAGAATTTAGTAAAATGATATCTTTTCAAGTCATTTTGATCCCTTTTTCCAAATGATTTTCACTAATGAGTTCCTATATCCTTAAACATCATTTTAAAGTATTGTTTTCCGAATTCAAACCTCCATTTTAAAGGTATTGACTTGATTGATCCATTTCTTTTCATAATTAATGTGTGGAATTATATTTTCCGGTGAGTGATTGTACATACTTGATTATATAAATTTTTTTGCTTTGGAGGTGATTAGGAAGGGGAAGACTTATCTTTTGAATTGATTGTTGATTGATTTAAATGAACCGAATGAGATTGAAATGAAAAATTTTGTGTGATGAACAAGATGATGTGAATTTCTTTATCGAGACCTTTGTTAATTGATTGATGAAGTGCTTGAAAAAATGACTGTTGACTAGAATTTAATGAATCGTAATCTCTTCAGTGCAACGCGATAATTCTTGTAAGCATTAATTGTGTATATTGTGATGAGACATGTGATGATTTATGATGCTGATGTTTCTTCTAACAAGAGCTAATATGCTGATGATTTGCCGTCAAGTGATATAATGTTGAGATCTTTGCCCGTGAGTTTTTATTGTGTTAAGATCTTTGTCAAAGAGTGTTATTATATAGAGTTCTTTGCCAGAAAGTGTTTTGAGGCCTATTTCATTCCTCGCTAGTAATTTTGCGTCGATGGGAAATTGTCCAAAAAGAGATTGCTTATTGTGACTTGATTCATTTGATGCTTTTGTGTGACTTGCTTGATACTTCAAATTAAAGTTGCAATACCTCTAAAAATGACATAGGTGAAACTAGAGCCAAATATTTTTTCCATGACTGTATAAGGTCCTAAAATTGATTAGAATGTGGTATTGAGTTAGTGTCTAAAATTAGGTAAATTTGAAGTCAAACGTCAAGGGACAACTAAGACGTTTGATGACTAGTCACCAATGTGCCTCATGTGTGTTTTATGTGTGTGTTATGATCATATGAGGTTGTTATATGAGTTATTATAGTCTTTATAGGCAATGTGTTAAGTTTCATGATGTTTGGAGGTCAAACGTCCATGACGTTTGAAAGGTTTTTCTTGCAATGACCTTGTGTGTCTTGGCATGTTTCGTCAAGTTTTATGTGTTTGTTTTCGATGAAATTTATTTGGGAGGTCCTAAACTCATATACGTACATATTCGGGTTGGAATCTACCCGCAAATATCTTCAAGGAACAACCAAGGGTCTTTGCGGAAGGACCCATCTTTGAGCCAAAGGTTATCAAGGCTAGCCCCAATCGACTGAGGAAATCGATGGCCAGTACGCTGGTCGACGCCACATTTTTTGTGACCGTTGGTTAAAACATATCCTAGGGAGGTTAAGATCCTAGTGTCCAGTCTCTTAACCAAATGAAGGCTAGCAAGGATGGTCCGTTTGTGGACAAACAGTTCGTCGATTGCCAATCGTTGGTGAGACCTGCAATTCGCCTGCTTCACTGTTAAGTGAAGGGGTGAATTTACAAATTCACTCCAAGTCCAAATAAGAGTTCGAGCAGTTACTTGGGGGTATTTCAGGTATTTTAAGTGAATTTATAAGTCCTAAATACCTAGATGAATTCATTCTCCCAAATCAAAAACCCCAAACCTAAGAAATTCTCTAGAACTCCATTGAAGACAAAGCTCAAGGAAGAGCTTGGATTAGATATTTGAGTGGTGATTCTTCATAAATTTTGTGGATTAACATAATTGAGGTATGATTTTTGATCCTTGAAATTCTATTCATCAAGGAGCCCAAAATTCAAAAACATTTATAAAATTTTCTACAGATGAACTTGTCTAATTTTATGATCTATCCATGGGTTCTTGCATTATAGGTTTTAAATCATTGTATATTGATAATATTTTTGTTAGTTAGATATTTTTAACATAATTAACCTATGAATTCACGAAATCCATAACCCTAGTTTTTACTACTTTATGGTCTAATTGATATTATCTTAATGCTTATGAATTCTAATGTAGTTTTCTATGGGCTATAGAATGATGTAAGAATTGTATTTAATTGATGTCTAGGATGTATTATATTGATAAATCTATATTAAATTTACCTAGATTCATTTATTATTGTGATTTTTGTATTGAATTGATGTTCATGGTCATGGGTAAGGGCTTTTGGTATTGAATTGGATGATTTAGCTATGGATTGAAGTGGTGTGAATGGATTGGTGGTAGGCTTACCTAATTCTCTTTATTTTATGCAATGTAGCTCTTGATTATGTTTTTATTTTTATGTTCCACTTATGATTGCGGTGCTATGTGCTTTACTTGTGAATGATGTGGCCTTGTCGGCATTACTTTATGCATTATGAAGATCATGACCTTGTCAGCAACTACTTGATATACTATGATGATATGTACAGTAGATTTATGTGATGTATAATCATATCTATCTACATGTGATTATTGTGAAAGTATGTGTTATCTATTACTGTTAGGTGATCATGTTAGGCTATGACTATGTCTTTATGTTTGTAGTCTTAGAGTTGATGCATGATTATTCCTAATTGACTATATGAGTCTATGATGGTTATATTGATGGTGTTATAGTAGTGAATAAGATGACTTATATATGATAATGGTTATTCCTATGTGATACTAGAATGATATGCTATATGTGATAAAGTGAATTCATTGTTGTGTCTTTTGTGGTAGACTTGTGTCCCTTACTTGATACATGTATGAATGTGAAGATGAGATGTCTTGACTTAGGATGATAAATCCTCTTAGTATTGTATGTATGAATGACATGAGACCTTGAATGATTCTAAGAAGATGCTTTAGTGGAACCTTCAACCTAGTGGTAAGGTTATGAATCTCGAAGTTGAAAGACGTAATGGTATCCTTATAGTATGAATGGTGGACTTAAGGTTGGTTAGGTGGAACCACATGAAATCATCCTTATAAAAGTAATTAATCTATTCTTTTATACATTGAAAAGCAGCCTTAGGGACCTCTTTGGTAGGGTGAATGTGATTGGGTAACGAACTAGATATGAAACCTCTTCATGTGATCCTTAATGTATACTACTCTATGAAAACAAAGGCAGGCACCAAGTGAGTATGGTAAGGGAAGTAGCTATAGTTAAATAATAAGTCTAGAGTACAAAGAAACTCTTCATATTCCTTAACCATGTGCCTACATGGGATGTGTCCAAGTTCTACCATTGGTAAGTAGAACACCCTCCATCAGAGTAGGTTACCACTCTGAATTCCATAATTTACTACCATGGTGTATGTCGGTTATTACTTATTCTCATCATATGGGATACCTACTAGTAATGAAGAATTTCTATGAAGTTTAGGTGGTGGTATGGGACGTTATCTAGACATTGCACAACAGGCTTTGAAGATGATAGTGAGAGTCCCTAGGTATTTTCTAAGACCATTACTTGAATGTCCTTATGTGATGAATATCTCTTAAATGAACTAATGAATGTAATGAATTAAGTTAGAAAAGCATGTTAAATGAATAAGTACTTATCTAGAGTAGTTAAGGGTTGTCTAGTTAAGGTGTGGAAGGGCGCATAGGAATGATCACTTCATATATTACCTAGATAAGTCTTAATAATGACTCTAGTTAGGAAAGTTGGTTGATTAAGTAGAAATGATCCAAACTTGAGTAGTCTTAAGGATTATTTAGGTAATATTTAAGAGGTCAAGTATGGACATTCTCTTCTTGATTTACTTGAGTAAGTCTTTTGATAACCTTTGGGAGGAGAATGCCACATTATATGAATGTTATTCTATTAAGTGACAATGATATTATCCTAGGTAATCTAAAGGATTTCTTCAGTGTGTGTGAATGTATTGTATGGGCGGTCGCTTCACAACTCACTCAGGTGAACCTTAGAATCGCATATGATCGGAGAATCTCATGTTTATGTGTTGGGTGTATTGTAAGTGTTTGTACCTCATTATTGGTGGTCTTAAGGATATATAGGTGTGCCTAGAGAGGGTGTATGGGTGGTCTCTCTTTGTCTTACTTAAGTGAGTCTGAGGATTACTTTTTGTGAGATGATTGCATGCTCGAAAGTGTTCAATGTGAAGTGCAACAACTTCACTGTAACAATGATATTGGTTACTGTAATGTTTCTCCAAAAATATGATAAATTAATTAAGTGTTATACTTTGTGTTTCTATGGTGTTAAATGTTATTCTTATGCTTATAGTATGATGTTTTAATCAAAATGAGCAGGTTTCTAAAAAATGTCCGTCTTCATGATTTTTATGCATTATGCCATACTTAGTATACGTGGTTGTACTAATTCCATGCTTTTATCTATCTCTAAAGTGATTCATAGGTGAAGGTGCGTATTGGATGAAAGCTTGGGTTGTAGGATTTTTTAAGTAAGTTGAAATATTTTCTCATTTGACTCGAGGGCATAGATGTCTTTGGTTTGTTGTATTGAAGTGTTGTAGTAGACTTAGTAGTATTATATTTCTATTGTATGGGCCATGTTCCAAGTACTCTTGTGTCAAGGATTTGATGAAATGAGACTTAGTATTTCCTAAGGTTATATATGAAAGAGATTTTTAAAGACTATTAGAATGTTGTGAAAAGGTTTAATTCCACACTACTTTTATATATGTACATGAGATGAACGATACGAAAAGGCTTGTACAAGACCTTTGAGAGATCATGTACGCTGTTTCATGACTCCAGATTGAGTAGCTGAACTACTTGTCATTGAGATTGACTTATGTGATTGATTTGATTGTTAAAATATGGAGATCAAACTATGAATATTTGGGCTTGTAAGCCGTGTATTTTAGAATCTCTTGGTTGGCTAATTTTTGTGCAGGTTGTAGTTTGAGGAGGTTTGGTTTGAGCGTAAGGGGTATTTGCTTTTTCACTAGTTTCTTAGTTTAATAGGCTTCTTGCCTGGTGCCGGTTTATTCATACTCGCCCCCTTGCTTCTACACTTCTATATATTTTGAGCCCAGATCCGTGGGATCTCTTTCTGCTTCTCTTGATTGAGAGAAGTGTATAGGTTGAAAGGTAGTTGTTTGTCATTAAATGGGCTCTCATTTTCCTTTTCTTACAATTTGTTCCACTTAAGAAACAAATATAATGAATTATATTTATCTTTTGAAATCTATATTTCATTAGTGGCTTTTATATATGACAACCTAGTTTTGGGGTATTATTTAGAATAAATAAGTTGTCCATCTTTGTCTTAGTTTTGATTTACTATTTTCCAATTTTTCATTGGGTTGAGGCTAAATTGTCTTTTTGGGAAGAGACAAGTGCCATCACCTCCATTTTTGGAATCGTGACAAATGGTATCAAAGTCCTAAGTTCATTGGTGTCTCGTGTGTACAACTTAAGTCTAAGTGTACTCTTGTGGATAGGTAAAGAGACTTCTTCACTTATCTTCACGAAGCTACATATGAAACTTACTTTTATTCATCCTCTAATATCGTGAATGGTTACCTTTTCTAGCGTTGAGTTTTCGAGTATTGTTTTATTATTTATCAAAACAAGAAGAACAAAGCTCTTATTGTTTGCTTCACCGTATTTTTTGATGCGTCGGTACATTTAACGCTGATAATATAATCAAAGTTGAGGCCCCGTGGATGATTTCATTGAGCAATAATAATCGATTTACAGTCGAACGTTTGGATCAATCGATCCCTGATTTCTGTTGGATTTACTTTACCGACTTCGGCTTGGGCCGTGTTCTCTAAAACCCGATTAATTAACTGGGCCAGATTCCCCTGCAACATACCCTTTCTCAGAACAAGATTCCGATTCTGATTTTGATTCCTCTTCTTCCCCCGTCCACCGGAACTGGGTTTGTTTGGCAACAACCAAGCGCTAACGTCTGAAAAGGACGAAGAACGGACTCGCTCAATAGCACCATCTAGACGTTAATGCCCACAGAGCGACTTTGCCCTAAGCTAAAGCTAGAGAGGCCTCTGTGAAGCCACAGGTTGTGGTTGCTAAGGACCAGGTTCTTCCTCAGTTTGGAGCTCCGTTGTGTCAGAAGTTTTTGTTGAGGATTCTTGGTGTTTTAGATAGCATTTCTCAAGGTAGTATGACAAGAACGCCACAGGGTGCTCAAATGAGGGAAGGAGCGTAAACAATAGATCTTTAACAGACTTCAGTATTCATGTTGATGTAGGCCATCAACTAGTGGTTCCTGAACCAGGTGTTGGTGCATTGACTTCTTCCAAGGTTATTCTGACAACAACTAATTAACAATTTTATTAGAGGTTTTAGATGATTAAACAAACTAAGTTTTAGGGTTGTAAGAGTGAGGATTCTCATGAGTTCTTTAAATTGTGCCATGATATGCTTTACGCTATAGGTATGATTGATGCTCATGGTTTGTTGCACTTCAGATTCGTGGTTGAGCTAGAGAGTGGTGCAAGACTTTTGTGAGGTATAGTCAAGTTAGTGGGATGTTTTTTAGTGTTTTCTAGGACCTGTTAATTCTTCGGAATGTGAGAGAGTAGACTTGGATGAGGTCTGAGAGCTTACTCAGGGCAGTCAGTCTATGACTGAGTGTGAGGCATGTTTCTGCGAGCTTTCTAGGCATTCCTTAGATATTATTGCGGAAGGGGCAGAGAGGGTTTGCAGGTTTGCGAGAGGATAAAAAATTTCTCCGTCATATTATGTGTTCATGGCAGTTATAGAGTGATTTTCCTTTTATGCACTACAACAAAAGTAGGATTTAGTTGCAATTATTTAGAGGAAATAATATATTTGCTGCTAAATAGTGTTTTTAAGCCACATTTACGGTGATTACCTTAAAGTTACTAAAATAAGTCTTGTAACAATTTCTTTTAAAAGAAAATAGAAAAAATATCCTCTTCTTACCCTAAAATATCCAAACACTCTGATACCTTAACTCTTATTAAATAATCCTCAAATTTTCAAAATATTCAATCTATCTTCTCCATTCCATCTGAAGACTGAGTTGATATGAAGCTTCCTTTCATGGCTACTATGGATATGAGCTAAATCACACATCAATTTTTTTCTTACAGCTCAAATTAAAGCATAATAAGAGGTAATATATCTCTCTTTCTATCCTCTCATCTCTCTTCTCAATCTCTCAATGTCTCATTCTAGTTGGTAATCCTCCTTTTCTTAGTGGTTTTTGATAAGTGCTTACATGCCTCTGCTATCAACTGATTTCCATAGTTGCTAACTTAAGAATTTTGAATTTGAGCTCGTCTATGATCTTTGCGCTCTGTCATCGGAAACTTTTTGTTGGAGAATAAAGAAAGAAGAAACAATGTATGAGAAGATAGAAGAAGAGTTGCAGAGAACTTTTACGTTATATTTATGATATTCATAAAGAAAATACATAGGACACTTTAATAGGAATTAAGACTCAACCACAAAATCCACTTACGTAATCACAACCTTACCCACTAAGCTAAATATTACCAACTAACACTAGACTTTGACTCAACTAACAAATGTGTTACTCTGCCTACTAAATAGGAACATCTAATTACGTTTTAATCAATATTTAATACTCCCCTTTGATTTAAAATTACAAACTCCAAGTTCTATTGGAACTGATCATGATTGGCTTATGGGAATGCCTTGGTGAGAACATCTGCAATTTGATCCTTAAAACCACAAAACTTCAACTCTATATCACCTCTTGTTTTGTGGTCATAAATGAAATGTTAACGGATGTCTATGTGCTTTGTTTTGCTGTGAAAATCCGGATTCTTTGTCTTTGCAATTATTGCCTTGTTATCGTAAAATATTTTTATTGCACCCTCTTGCTGATTGAGAATATCAACTGACATTCTTGGTAACCATAAGGCTTGGAAATCTGCTATAGTTACAACAACATATTCAACTTCAGTTGATGATAATGCAACCATATCCTGCTTCGTGAGCTCCAAGAAATCGCTCCTGATCCTTAATTGAAAACATTTCCAGAAGTACTCTTGCTTTTATTTATACTTCCTGCCCAATCACTATCACTGTACACCGTCAAGCTGAAATCTACATCTTTAGATTACCAAATCCCGAAGTCAACTGTCCCAGCAACATAACATATAATTGTTTTAGCAACACCAAGATGTTGCTTGGTAGAACTATGCATATACCTAGACAACACGCTAATAGAAAATATAATATCAGGACGAGTATGTATTAGGTAATTGAAACCTCCAGTTAAGATTCTGTAGTGACTAGGATCGGCAACATCTGTGCCATCTTCAAGCTGAAACTTTTCTTTTGCATTCTGGGGTGTGGCAGCCGCTTTACAATGATGCATACCGAACTTGAAGATGAGGTCTTTTGCATACTTCGTTTGAGAAACAAAAATACCGTTTTCTACCTATTTCACTTGAAGACCAAGAAAGGATGGAAAAATACCTAAATCTGACATTTCAAACTCCTTCATCATGTAAGATTTAAATTGAGCAACTAAAGTTTCACATGACCCCATAGAGATCATGTCATCCACAGAGAGATAAACTACCAAAAAATCACTTGTACCTTGTTTCTCGACATACAATGAAGGCTCATTCTCGCTCCTTTTCAATCCATTCCTCAAAAAGTACGAGTCAACTTTGTTGTACCCAGGTCCGTCTTAACCATAAGGCTACTAAAGCAATCTCTTGGGCTACAATTTTTTGGGGCCTCCATTTTCTCCAAAATATGTATATATATTGTCAAAAAAAATTAATGTATTGATAAATTTGAATAATTTTTTTTATAGAAGTTATAGTTGCGAAATTGAATATTGTTTAGTTGATTGTAGAATATTTTCTACATTATTATGTGGCTAGTTAATTAAAGTATCCTTTCTAGTATCACACGTGACTATCTATCTTATTGTCTAGCTCATGTATATTCTAACGATCATAATGAACCAAATTTTTTTTCTTATATTTACTTCTCTTTATTCTCCTTTCACTATTTTTTATTCTCTCACTATTGAGTATTGTGAAATCTATTAAATGTTCGAACAATATACATTATGTAAAATCTACTGTTATGCATTTATGGAAAGATCAAATTTATTTTGATGTTTTATTAAAATTTCAAACACTAAAACTAATCAACATTTTTAAAAATAATATTTATATATTTATCAAATTCATTGCCAATTCATTGCAATACTATTTTAATATCATCGTATTTTTAAATATTTTGAGTCGTGTTTTATTACTCTAACTTTATATTACATAATTTGCATTGACAATTCACATTATTTGCATTCTTACTTAATAATATCTACATATATCCTGTCTCTCCAGACATTATTTGAACGATTACACTGAGTATGTTATAATTATTCATAAGATGATTGTCAACTAAAAATAATAGGGTCTTTTTCTGAAATTCATTTAGGCCCCTAAACTTGTTGAGACGACCCTGGTTGTACCATGCCCGTGGCTTTTGTTTTAGCTCATAAAGAGACTTCTTGAGCTTGTATACTTTGCTCTCATTGCCACTAACACCAAAAGCCTTATATTGGGAGCCATAAACATCCCCTTACAAATCCCTATTTAAGAATGCAGATTTAACGTCAAATTGATAAAAGGTACAACTCAGTTAAGTAGCCAAAGATATGAGTATTCTCAACATTTGAAAGTGAGAGACAGGTGTAAATGTCTCATCATAATCAATACCTTCATGTTGTGCATATATTTTAGCTAGAATCCTTAATTTGTATCGTTGTATGCTCCCATCTGCATGACACTTGATTTTGAACACCCATTTGAGTCTAGTGGGTTTCTTTCTTTCCGGTAGATTTACCAATTTCCATGTTTGATTCTGCTCAATTTCTTGCATCTCTTATATCATTGCATTTTCCCATGCTTTATTGTCTACAACTTCTTTGAAATAATAGGACTCAGTAACAGACAAAGCAGAAGAACAATTTCCATAAATCTCCCTTAACGATTTGAATTTTGCTGGTGGAGTCTCACTGAAAGAATCACTTGAAGAAGAACTGCTGCCACTTCCTAGGCGGGTCAAGCTATGATCACTTGCTGGAGCAGAGGTTCTTGACTGATGAGTAGCACGACTGCTACTTGTTGGAGAAGAGCTGGATGTGTTCCCTGGAACAAAAACTATTGTAGGTTCTTTCTCAAAAGCTTCATCTGAGGCGACATTTAGTATTTTAACTAATATTCTCAAAATCAATGTTCCAGCTAGCATCTTCATTAAACATAACATTTCTACTGATCACAATTTTTCCACTCAGCATATTATATAACCTATAAGATTTGGATTGGGTTTCTATATCCAACAAAGATATATTTCTTTGATTTTCATTAAGCCTATATCTATCATGGGAATTCATCAAAGAATAAGCTATACATCCAAAGACACGTAAATGGCTTACCTTGGGCTTGTTACCTCTCCATCCTTCGTATGGTGCTTGATTAAGAACAACCTTGGTGAGTGAAATGCTTAGCATGTACACAGTTTCGGCCCATAAATATTTTTATACACCTCTAGCTTGCATCATGATCCTACCCATTTCAACAACTATCCAATTCTTACGTTCGACAACACCGTTCTGCTCTGGAGTATACGGTGTTGTGATGTCTATGTGAAAACTATTTTCCTCGCAATAGGTGTTGAATTCATTTGATATAAATTTACCACCTCTATCTGTTCGAAGAGTCTTAATTCTACAACCTATTTGCCTTTCAACAAAAGACTTATATTTCTTTAAGTTCTCAAATGTTTTTTATTTGAATTTCAAGAAGTATACCAACTCATTCGACTATGATCATCTGTAAAAATAAAAAGATATCGACTTCCACCTAAGGAAACAACGCTCATTGGACCACATAGATCAACATGCACCAATTCAAGACAAACAGATGGTCTCCAAGACTTACCTAAAGGAAATGACTTGATTTTACTTCCCATAAACACATCCTTCACAAAATTCAAGAGCTTCAATTCTAGGCAAACCAAGAACCATATTTGTATGACCTAATAATTGTAACCCCTTTAAATTCAAGTGACCATACCACAAATGTTACAAATTGTCTTCCGTATTGCCTTTGGTGACTAAGGCAAAACATTGAACATTAGATAATTGAAGAGAAAACATTCTAACTTTAAGTTATTTGAATGGCAATAATTTTGTGTCCTGAATTTTTTTAATACTACAGGAATTGTCATCAAACAAAATAGAATATCCACGATTCATCAGTTGCCCAACACTCAACAAGTTATGGGCCAAACAAGGAACACATTGCACATCATGGAGAAGATTGACATTACCATGAGACACGTTATATTTTTGATATTTATAAAGAAAATATATAAGACACTTCAAATAGGAATTAAGGCTCAACTACAAGACCCACTAAACCATAACCTTACCCACCAATTTACTAGCAACTAACAAAAGACTTTGAAAAAACTAGGAATCCTAACAATGTGTTACTCTGCCTTCTAAATAGGAACTTCTAATCACTTTTCAATCAATATTCAACACTTTCGTCAGAGTTCTTTTCATGTGGTGGTGAAATAGTTCATTTCAATTCGTCGTCTCAAGTTCGCGACCCATAACCAGGTAATCTGTTTTCACTATCTCTTTAAAGTTTTGATTTTGCTCTGTGTTCGGTTTAAGTAATTTAGTTATTTTTATTTACTCACATGTAGGTTACTGGTTAAATGACATGTATCTTACTTCTCTTTTTTTGTTTATTTAAATTTTTTCAGCTCATATTTGGTTCCTGTTGTTTGTTAGTATTCCACTTTTGGGTACTCTATTCTTAGTTTCATTTCATACATTCTATTTTGCTAAAGTGTAATTCCCTGTCCCTTTTATCTAAATATTGTTTAAGCTTATTGATATGTTTAGTTGTATACATTTAAATATTGGTATCATGGAAGGAACTAGCTTAATTTTGAAGTTTTTTTTGCTTTATTTTCCGCATAATTGAGAGCATTTAAACGTTTGATATCATTAGTTGCTTTTCATTTCAACTCAAATATGTTTGAAAATGTAAATCAGTCACTGTTTGGAGACTGTTTTCATGTCCAAACAATATGCATCTCTTTGTTTTCTAATGGACCAGTTTGGTTTTAATTTTATGAAGTAAAACTAGTAGGAGTCTTAAGACTTTTGCTTAAAATCTGTTTGCCTACTGCCAAATGGATTAATTCCTTTTTATATCTCTGAAACTGTTGATTTTGGTAGTGAATTTCAGGTTATTTTGAGTAGTGTTCTTCCGCGATCTTGTTCTATCTTGGTCTATATTTATCTTCTTCCTAGAGCTTCTCACTGCTTTGCTTCACCAATAAATAAACTGATGAAATCTTACTCCCTGAGACTAAACATCTACGAGTTTCTTCTTGTTTTACTAGTAAGTGATTGGGAAATCCAATTTAAAGATGATCATTTCCTCCGTGTATAGCTACTTTTTTGGTCTTCTAATGATTAGTTTGCTTTAGGTAGTTTTACCCTCAGATAACCAATTTCTCTTAGTCAATTCTTACTTCATTCTCAAATTTCTGAATATCACGATGGCTGCGATATATTTGAGCTCTAAAAGCCTCGTTTCATTTGAAGTTATGTTAAATCCCACCAATTCTTTCTAAGGAAAAAATTTCCAGCTTAATAGAATTTGTGGAAAATCAATTTGACAAACTAGGAGGAAAATATGGGAATGAGAATGTGAGTAATTGTCTTGTGGTGTACCCTTGTGTCTTGCCTGTTTTTCCCTTCTCTTTAAGGGTATGTTGGGTGGGATTTTGTTTAGAAACAATAATATTTACACTATAGGAAGGATAGTCTTATCTCTTATGTAGTGTTAAGAATCGAAAGATCTCTAATTATATGTGAGGCAACTCTGGATGTTCATGATAGTCTGAGGAATTTTCCAGTTTTTGGCTGGTGCTTGTTGACTTTATTGGCTTCTTTTCGGAAGTGTTTGATAACTATGACATACTGTAATACCACATTCTTAATCCAATTTACTAGATCGTGTCATTTTGCAAGGAATGCAAGCCTTCCCATCATTATATATGATGTGTCTTATCCCTTTGCTGATGCACCATTCTCGTCCATTCGACATCGCTTTGAGTTTTAATGGTCATTTGAGCAATCTTAAATGACCTAATTACTTTGCTTTAAATCATGAGACATTTTTGTTATGGGATAAGAAAATAGTAAACGATTTGACTCATCAATGCAGTGTGACACAATTGATTTAACTATCTTGGAAAACATTCGTTGTTTAGAAGCTGAAAACAATGGTTGGGTAAGAGGTGTAGTTGATGGTATAGAAATCGTTACTGACTGAAACTTCAAATTCCTCCAATAGGTGAGTGTATATCAACTATTTTAAAGCTACTACAATTTATTTATTTTCTAGCCAAATTTATGTTACTTGTCTCAAGCCAGCACTATTTATTTTTGTTATTGTTTTAATGTGTTATCTTAAAGTCTCTTTTGATAATATTGTAGTGAGACGTGGAAGCCTCTCTTATTTTCCACTATTACAGATATACTAAATATCTCCCTCCTTTTTGCATTTGTTATAGGCCACGTTTCTGGGAGGTAGAACATTGGGATTATGTTAGTATGTATTCCTCCAAATCAATCTCCTTGTTATAATGAATTTTGAGGCTATTGCTTTGGTATGTCAGATCATAGTCCTTCTAGGTAACACTAGGCTTGTGGTAATCTCTGCAAAATCATGTTTTTAAGTGTGCAATATTTTAGCCTATGAGTTTTGTTTGATTTTCTAAGGCCTACTCATTTTGATACTATGAAAACGCTTCCACAACTTACATGAGAAAACTACAATTGCGCTGTCAATTGTAAGTAATTGGGACTCTTAGATTGTGATTCTTCCTTGTTGATCTTCCCTTTCCCTGTGAGTTGTAATTCTAATGGCCGGTAGTTATGATTTATGTATGTTAAGAAATCTTTTGGCATGATAACCTGCTACAATTTATATTGTTGTTTGCTGATTTTCAAAGTCATAATTTGCTATGTGGTGTGCTACTGAATTCCTTTATGTGTATCCTTATATCATGATTATTGATCAACTCATTGGCTTTAATCATATTATTCCTCAATCTGCTATAGAAATAGCAACAACAGCACTGAAGCATCTCATGAATGAGTGTATAGATAATTAGGATATTATATAGTGAGTAAGATATCGTATATGTATGTCAATTTTTATCATCTAACCTCTAAAGCTATGTGTGTACAGTGATATACTCATTTAAATAGTGAGCTTGTTTGAGGAATGACACATTGATCCAGCAAGCTGTGACATTTTGCATTAGGGAACAAACACCGGCTTAATTGCCTTTTTTTCTTCATTGTTGAACGCATTTTTTGTATTTTGATAATTCATATTTTCTTTTACCGCTATAAGATAAGAATTTGAATGTATTTAGATTTTTTGTTCTTATTTTAAGTGAATGACATTGTTTTGAGTTTGGTAATTCTACTTACTACCTTTGAACTTATTTCTCTTGTGAATTTTGTTTTTGATATTATAAAATATGGTTAAATATTTGAATCTAGGTGAATTTATGATCAGTTTGAAGTCATTACAATTATTTCTTGAGTATCAATTATTATCTTTGCCAGCGACAGCAAATGCCATAAATATGATTGTTTCTAAAATAGCTTTAACGACAATAGTAAAAGCCGCTAAAAGTAATTACTTTTAGCAGTAATAATTATTGTCTTTACCGGAACCCAATACAAATATCACTAAGGACTTTAGCAACATCGGATCCAATGACATTTAATCACATGTCAGTATATGTATTTGTATATATAACTATTACCGCTTAAAGAAAAATTAAATTCCATTAAAGGTCTCTTTTGGTATAGTGCTAGTACATTATTAGCACCACCAATGAGGCAGAACTGATAGTCTTAAAGGAGTTTGGGTAGACAAAAAGGCGCGTTCTTCTGGTCATTTTTTGGTGCATCGTATAGATAATGTGGTTCACATAGAGGTAGTAGTTCTTTTTAGCATCATGGTCCAGTTCATGCGTATAAGCCAACAACTAACTGAGGGTGGGAAGTCAACCTAAGGATCCTATGGTTTTGGTCTAGGTGGATATTTTAGTTCGTTCGGTTCACAAAAACAATTGCATGTGTCGATTCTTGTTTCCACACCACTAGGAGAATCTTTAATAGTGGATCAAGTGTATCGATCCTTTGCTGTTTCTTAGCTTTGTATGATACCTTGGTAGATTTGAATCATCTTGGAAACGGTAAACTTTAACATTATCGTAGTTATGAATTGGATTTTTTGGTACCATGGTATTTTTTATTCTTATGCTAAATCTATGACTTTAGCTCTACTGATTTCTTGAAGATTGAGTGGACGAGTGCTAGTCGTTCATACCCCATTAAGGTTATTTCGTTCATTATACATTCGAGATTAATTGATAGAGGGTGTTCCTCCTCTTGACCTTCAATAAGGATACTAGTGTTGAGTTAACTCCAATGAATTATGTGCCCGTGGTTCTAGAGTTTTTCTATGTGATTCCTACAGATTTTCCTTCATATAGGGATATTAATTTTTCCATTGACTTGGATCCGAGAAGCAAGTAAATCTTTATTTCTCCTTATTGTATGGCTCTAGGTGAGTTGAAGGAATTAAAGGAACTTTATTTGTTGAGTAAGGGGTCTATTCACCCTTGTATTTCTCAATGGGGTGTTCTTGTGTTGTTTGTGTGGAACAAGGATGGATCCGTGCAGATGTGTATTAATTATAGATGCTTAAACAAAGTGACAGTGAAGAACAAGTATCTTCTTCCTCAAATTGATTATTTCTTTGATCAGTGATAAGACTTACATCACCTTCCAAACCAAATTAAAGTGTGAGCGATCATAGTCAGTAAGAAATCCAATGAACAGTCGGGGTTGAATTTTACAGGGAATGGTATATCGTACGAAACTACTTATCAAGAAACTGTACATTAAATTATTTTATTTGCAATAGTAAGATTGGGTGGATTATATCACCAATTTTGTATAAAGTTGTATTTATAAATTATCACAATTAAACTAAAGTATCAAATAAATCAAAAGCTAACAACCAATATAGGGGTGCGGGAATCGGAAATCGATGTCACATGGGAGTGATTGTGTTGCTCTATAGTGATGAAAATTCATAAACAGGAAAATCATTTTCATTGGCGCTAAGTATATTTCAACTCAAACAATCTATGCATGAAACCTCTTTTCGGTCTTATCTATATGATAGTCCTAAACAATCCAATACCTTAATATATTCTCTCTTTAAAGAATAGGGCAAGAAGATGTGACCCATAACCCCTATTTCAAGCAAGCTACATAAATAAAACGTAAATTTCTTATGTTAAATTAATTACTTGCTCAAATTAAAATTTTTGAGCATCAGCCGGAGATTGGAAGTAGGAATGAAGTTTTCAACCTTAACCCATAAGTTAACCACATGAGAATTAGGTAAAATTTATGCATGAACAGAAACAAAACAAAGCATAGAACAATACCACTATATTTAATCAACACCAAACTCGATTTGAGCACCCATAGATCTTGAGGTTTTACCCCGCCACCCATCACAAAAAGTGAAGAAATTATATTTTACATGAAAGCATTCATAGATTACACGAAATCAACAATTAAGAGTAAATCTACTTGGGATTCAACTTCAATTTATCAAATTCAAAATCCAAATTGTAAGACCCTACGAGTTTGAAAAATTTTCTTCAAAGGTAAAGTATTCTCAATTCTTTTTCCTTAAAAATGTAGCACAAAAACTTTATAAATGAACTCCATCAAAAATTGTTTCCCATAGGCTTTATATACTTTCCCAAAATCTGGCCCAAGAATCCATCATGCACCTGACTTGGCAACATTAGTTCAATTCACCAAACCTACTCGGCAAAACGTCTTACACTTCTCAACTCGTCTTCTGATGCTCTAGGCTTCTTGTGTTTAAACCTCAGCTAGTGAAATCCATTGAATTAGACTTTAATCATCGTGGTATCATTGAATACCAACTTCGTTCACCTTTTGAGCTTTGTTATTTTTCACTAGACAACATCCCTTTGGGTCATATGCATCAAGACCCTTGTTCTTAGTTGGCACATAACCTTTTATACTGAAGTTCTATGACCTTGTTTGGTAGAAAAAGGTCCTATGAACTATCAATTTGGGCGAGGTCATAATTTATTAGCTATGCACTCTTCATGTGAGGGGATCAACAATGTTCTCTTTGCATATCTTTTTGTAGTTTTGTCTATTTTTCCAAGCATTAGTCATTCCCTCGTTTAATGTCCTTCATATGTGAAAATAATCAATACTTTATCAGAAAAAGGAAAAAATAAGGCATTGAGTACAATAACTATTGAGATAAATGGACAAATCTATCACTCATTAATCAGCTTCAGAGTGCATCTTTATTTTCTATGATTGATTTGAGATCGATTATCAACAAAAAGTTTGGGAATCACATATCTTCAAGATAACTTTTAGGACTCGTTATGCTTAGTATGATCTTCTTGGGATGTCATCTATTTTTACTATAGCCTTTGCAACTACCATGGAGTTGATGAACAAGGTGTTCCGACCACATCTAGATTCCTTTGTGGTATTATTCATTGATGACATCTCGGTGTACTTTATGGCTGAGGAAGATCATGATCAACCTTTCGAATTGTATTTTATATATTGAAGGAAGAAAAACTTTATCCCACGTTATTTAAGTGCGAGTTGTGGCTTGATTCTTTGGCATTTTTGGGGCATGCGGAGTCCAAGGAGGGTATTCGGGTAGCTCCAACAAAGATTAAGCTAGTAAGGGGTTGCAATAGACCTACATCGGTTATGGAGATTTGATGTTTTGTAGGACTTCTAGTTATTATTAATGAATTAGTCAAAGATTCTCTACCATTGCATCTCCTTTGACTAGATTGACTCGGAAAAGTGTGAGTTTCTAGTTTTCTAATAAGTGTGAGAAGAGTATTCAAATACTCAATACTTTGTTGATGTAGACTTTTATTTTGACCTTACCCTAGGAGCGCGTGAACTTCATCATCTACAATGATGCTTCTAGAGTAGGATTAGGTGGTGCTAATATGCTGAAATAAAAGTAATTGCATATGCCTCTTGACAGTTGAAGACCCATGAGAGGAATCACCCTACCCATGATTTATAAGTTAGGAGGTGTATTCTTTGTGCTCAAACTATGGCAACATTATCTTTATGGGGTTCATTCTGCGGTTTTCATAGATCATTAATGTTTTCTGTATATCTTCAATTAGAGAGATCTAAACTTGAGGCAATACATATGGCTAGAACTATTAAAGGACTATGACACCACCATCTTGTATAATATAGGTAAGGCCAATATGGTTGTTTATTCGTTGAGTAGAACTTCTAGAATTGGGATTCATTTTGCTATTAGTGTGAAGGAGAGAACATTTTCTAGAGATGTTTAGAGGTTAGCGCATAGTATCATGCGGTTACATATTTTTTGGGAGATGAGAGGTTTGATTACTTTATTGAGGTTTGTTCCTCCTTTGTTGAGCATATTCATGAGCGTCAATTTGAGAACAAGAAATTATTTCTCATTCAAGACAAAGTGATGACAGGGAAAACTAAAGACTCTATCCTTGATTTTTATAGTTTTTAAACTCTTGCTACTTTATTTTTTGCTTTATATTTAAGGACGATCATGAGTTTAAATGGTGGATAATGTACTCACCGGTTATTCCTTTGTTGTTTTTCTCTTGAAATTACCAATTTGTCTTCCAGTGACTGACTTCGAGTTCTTATAACTGTTTTTTGAAAAGTTTGTTTTGAACTTTGAGACAAAAATTGAGATTTTTGGTAAGTTTTGAGTTTAAAAGACCAAGATGTTAAATAAGTTTTTTTTATGTCTTTTTGTGTTTTGAATTTTGAATGGAACTTTGTCGATTCCAGTTGATCCGAAATGTGGAATTTGATCAGTAAGAGTTGTCAATTTCTAATTTTAGTTTTTTTTAGGATTTGAGGTCCTAAGATGTGAAATCAGAATGTTTTTACACTTTGGATTGACTTTGTTCAACATTTGAATAAAAAATGCTTGGATTAGAATTCAAATGTTTGTTTTGAGGGATGATTTTGGGCCTATGTGAGGTCTAGTTTAATTTTGAGAGGTCCCGAGATTGTTTTAGACTTTGTTAGGTATGAGTTATTTTTTTTGTGGTTTTTGCAAATGTTGGGTCAAAGAGAACACAAATTCATGTCTCGGTAATTCCATTGAGTGTAGAACGTCAAGTATAATTTATTGTCATGTGTGGTTTGTATTCACGGGGTTCCGAACAAATTTTGAGGGTTCTTCTGATGTTTTTCTATTGGTTGATATTGTTTTTGTTGCTGAAGTGTTAGCTTAAGCGGGACCTTGTTCACTTTACTAATGGTTTCTTAAGAGGAACCAGGTTCGCAAAAGCGAGACTCGTCGTTTGGGTTGTGTTCACTTTTTTGATGTTTTTTGAAGTAGAACCTTATTCGTCATATTATATCACCTTTTGTGGGGATTGCTTATGTGGTACCTGGTTTTCTTTAGTGACACCTCAGAGGGGTATGTTCCCATTTTGAGGGTGTAAGCCCTATTTCACTATATTTTTAGTTATGGAAGCTTTGCAGAGGAAATTATGACTAGGTTCTAGAGTAAAATGTTTTAAGAAACGATACTAATCTCTAAATCTTCAATTACCTACTATTGTTTTATATGTTCAAATAAAAATTTCAAATGAGATATTTGGGGTTATCTTCAAGAACACAAGAATTTTAAAAAACATTGATTTTGAAGTTGTTTTGATCATTTTTTCGAAATGTTTTTCACTAATAAATTCCTAAGCCTTACAAATCATTTCCAAATATTATTTCATGGATTCAAGCCTCCTTTTTGAAATTGGGTTTTGAGTTGATTGGCCCATCTTTTTTAATAGTTTATATGAGAATTGTTGCTTCCGGTGAGTGATTTCAAATACTTTATTATTAATGATCTCAAGACTTCGTAAATGATTCAAAAGGGAAGGCTCAACTCTTGGAGTGATTGTTGATTGATTTAAGACAAGTAACTCCCTAAACCTTGTATTCTAGTTATATTTGTATGCTTGTTCCATTTATTATGTGTTTGGAGTGATGGGAATGAGGTGAAGGGAGTATATTTTCTTGTTGTTTTTATCTAAACGAATAAAATGTGGTTGAAATGAAAGAGGCTATACAATGAGAATGATTATGTGAATTTTTTTATTATGACCCTTGTTGATTGATTGATGAAATGCTTGAGAGCATGACTGTGGACATGAATTGTATGAATTTTTGTCTCTTAAGTGTGGTGTGATATTTGTTGTATGCATTGGTTGTGTATATCGTTATGAGACTTATGGTGATTTATGATTCCAACTTCTTTAACGTTAAGTGTTATGATGTCGATGTCTTTCCTTAAAAGTGCTATGATATTGAGGTCTTTGCTGGTGAGTGTTATTATGCCAAAGTCTTTGAATGTGAGTTTTATATTCCAAGCTCTTTGCCAACGTGTGTAGTGATACCGATATAGTTTCTGGCTAGTGATACTATGTCAATGGGAAACGGTTTCAATAAGAAATTGATTATCGTGACTTGATGCATTTGATGCTTATGCATGACTTTCTTGATACTTCGTATTAACATACTTGTTGTGTGTGACTGAATTACTTGTCAGTAAGATTAACTTATGCGATCTATTTGACTATTGACTTGTGAAAATCAAAGTCTGAAAATAGGGTCTTGTGATCCATATATTGTAAAATCTCTGTCTTGGGTGATTTATTGTATGTTTTAATTTGAGGAGGTTCACTCTGAGTGTAAGAGGTATTCATTTTCTAGATAATTGCTTTTTAAATTAGGTTGCTTTCTGGGTACCATGTTGTCGGTACTCATCCCCTCGGTCTTCAGTACTTTTGTAGGTTCTAAGACCGGTTCATGTTATCTCTTTCTTGTTATCTTGATCGTGAGGCTTGTCAAGGACTTTAAGAGGAAGCTTCTTTTCATCCGACGGATAGTCATTTTCTTATTCCTACACTTTGTTCTACTTCAGAAAGAAAGAGACTTGTATTTATCTATAATTTTTTTATTATTTTTGTTAGGGGCTTGTACACATGACATCTAGGTCATGGGCTATTATTTAAACTGCATAAATTTTTCGTGTTTTTATTGTTCTTTCTTTAATGTTTTCTTATTTCTTTCATTTTCATTGGGTTGATGCCGACATGTCTTAGTGGAAAAACAAAATTCACATCTTGTCCATTTTTGGCTGTGACAATTTAACACTACACCAAAAGAGACCTTTATAGGCAATTGATTTTTCATTTAGCAGCAATAGTTATTTCCACAAATACATTTGCCGGCATTTGATTAAATTCCATTGGATCCAGTGTCGCTAAAGTCTTTAGTGACATTTATGTCGAGTGTCGGTAAAGACCCTTATTATTGACGCTAAAATTAATAACATTTAGTGGCATTTGATATTTCCATCAAAGATACTTTAGAAACAACCTTATTTGTTCCATTTGTATTTCCCACAAAGATAATAATTTCTACTCAAGCAATTATTGTTATGACTTCAAACTGATCATAAAACCCTCTTTATAACATCAAAAAAAAAATTCATGAGAGAAAAAAGTTAGAAGGTCATAAAGAAGAACTACCATACTCAAATAATTTACTTCAATTAACTAAAAGTAAGATAAGAAAACAAGAATAGTCATTATTTGAAATAAGTAGGGAAATCTGGAAAATTTCTAGCTGTCAAAGATGATATTTGGTCATTTTCGAACGACCATAACTTCCACCTCAAAATGAGTTTGGATGAGTTCTTTCTATGGTTAGGAATACTTTGGGAAGATTTTTCTAATTCCGCCAATTTTTGCATAAATATGAGGTTGTATAAGGTAGATATGCTTTTCAGAAGTTGGGATGTTGAGTTGAAGAAAATCTAAACCAGATTTTTGTAAGGGCACCATAGTATTCTCTAATTTGTTTTAAGTTTATATTAGGGGGAAAACCAAGTCCTAAATCAGTTTATATAAAAACAAAGAACGGTTAGGGCTTCGGAGGAAAGAGAAAAGAAGAGGAAGATCAAGAATTGTTTAAGAAACACTGAGATTGTTACGTGGATTTCATCCGGGGTGATCCCTATCAAGGTATTTGAGATCATTTGATGTTGGGTCCTTTCACCCGCACCCCAATTTGATTCAATACAACAAATTCAAAGTTATTTGAATGAAAATCTTGATGTTCTTGATGAAAAATTGTGAAGTCCTTCTTGGTCGAATTCGAGTTGATCTATAGTAGGGTTGCTTCATGTTTCTGAACTATTTTTGGGTTTAATTTATTGGATAATGAGGTATTTAGGGATCCTAAGTGTTTGAATGGGACCCATGGAAGTTTAGGAGGTTTAGATATGAAAAAAGGAGAAGAAAAGTCGGAGGTCCCATCAGATTTCCCTTGGGTTGCCGCACTTGCCAGAGCCCCTCAAGGCAGGATCTGGTGCACCTCGCCAGCGAGAGTGCCTTAGACCAGGGTCTATCTCACAGGACCTGGCGCCCCCGCCTCTCAGAGCGCCAAGACCCTCTAGAGACCCCGTTCTTTCCCTATCTTTTTGTAGTAGTTCCTTAGTGATGTACCTTTCATTCCTAGTTGATTCCAACACTTTAGAGTACATCTAAACATCATTAAGTCATCCATAAACATGATCATGATCTTGGAATCCATAATCCAATTCAAGGGAAGCTAAGACCAAAGTCAAGGAAGTTTAAAGTCAAGTTTAAAAGTTAAGAAGCAATTCAAAGTGAGTTCTTCAAGTTTTCAAAGATTCTTAAACAATCATTTTATCTTTGATTTAAGTCTCAAGTACAGGTCGAGCAAAGAAAAAATAGTTGAGTTAAATTCTCAAAAGCTATAAGGGAACTAAGTATTCCATAAGAGATAAAAGTTCAAGTTAAGTAAAGAACAAGAGATGAGTTCATTTCTCTAAATTTATAAGGGGTACTAAGTACTGCCTAAAGGTTGATAAATGTTTCACACTTAAGTTAAAAAGGAAACTAAGAAGTTTCAGAAAAGTTTGAAATGAAGAGGGGAACATTGTTTCCACAAAGGATCTTTTTAAAGATAAAGGGTTCAGTAAATTATCTCAACCCAAAGGAAGGAAGTTTTATTAAAAGTATGAGCTAAAATATGTTTTGAGAGTAGTATAGAGCATCGATGTTGGAATGAGAGTTCATATAACTCAAGTCCTTATGTAAACCATGTATCCCTCATATGTATTAATGGGTAATACTTTTTAGATGATCATGTAAGTATAGCTAGTGTATCCACTAGGTTGAGGATGTCCTATGCAACATCAAAGTATAAAACAATTTTGGCAGCGTGGACAAGACATTGTATCATCGTTTAGGGTTATAGTGATGGTTGTCCGTTAGAGAAACTGTCACATAAACTATATTAATTTCAAATATAAGTAAAGTTGAGTTTATGCTTATTTCATTTTTGATGAACTAAGAGTTTGGATTGTTTTTATTAGTTATACTTACATATTCCATATGTTCTTATTGCTCATATTGAGTTGTTAACTTATGAGTTGAGTAGAGACAAGGTAAGTTCATCCTTACTCTATTTCAATATTTATATTGTGTTTATCACTCCAACTTGCATACTCATACATTCAATGAACTGATGCAAGTTGGTCTGCATCATTTTATGATGAAGGCTCAGGTAACCAGGATTAGCACACGACGCTTCGTTGATCCAGATTAATCTCTTGAGTCAGTGGTGAGCGTCCTTGCATTCCGGAGGATACCCTTTTTATTTTCTTTACCAGTTTAGTTTAGGATGTTGTGGAGTCTATCCCAATATCCATCTCAGTCAGTTTAAAGGCTTCATAGACAATGCAGTAGTTTAGTTTTAAAGTCTTCTTTATCTTATACTTTGCATTTACAGTGTTGAGACTAAAATGCCATTTTGGCCAAGACAATTATTTAAGGTAACTTATGAGATGCTTTCGAATTCTTTGTCTAAGATGAGGAATTCTTTCTCATCTAAGAAAGCCAGGTCAACGGTTCTCTTGTGGGGGCAATAATGGTCTTCAGTGCCTGTCACGTCGAGGATGTAGACTCCGGGTGTGACTAACTTGATATCAGAGCAAAAATTTCAAGAGTCCTAGGTAATCTATGAAGCGTGTGTGTAGATTCTTAGTCGGCGGTGTGAAGCGCGCCACATCTATGATTAAGAGGCTACAACATTGAGGAATTCTCACTTCTCTCATATTCTTTCATGCGTAGAGTTCATCTACAAAATTCTCTCTCTAATTTGTGCTTATACGTATTTCAAATCATCATGCCTCTACGAAGAGCAGTCAGAGGTCGATCAACCCGAAAATGTTGATGAGCAAGAGGTTTCTAAGGCAATGATTATGCAACCCCAAGAAGGTGTTAAAAATACCAAATTCTAGAAAGCTATATGGATGTTAAGTCAAGTAGTAACCAACCAAATCGGACAACAGGGAGGATCTCGAATAGAGAGGGCTCTCACCTCAAGGGTTCATGAGTTTCTGATAGTGAATCCTTCTAGTTTCACCAATTCAAGCACTATTAAGGATCCAGAAAACTATGTGGAAGAATTGAAGAAAGTGTTTGAGGTGATGCATGTGGTTAATAATAATAGGGTTGAGTTAGTTTCATATCAATTGAAGACTGTGGCTAGAACCTAGTTTGACTAATGGAAGAAGGGAAGAGCTGAGGGTGCACCATATCCATGTTTGGCTTGTTTTGAATAAGCCTTCTTGGGAAGGTTCTTCCCTTGAGAACTGAAGGACCAAATGTACGGGAGTTCCTCACATTGAAATAGGACTCCATGAGTGTTAGGAGTGTTCATGATTATGGTTTGAAGTTCACCCAATTGTCTTGCTATGCTCTAGAGATGGTGAAAGATATGAGGAGTAGGATGAGTTTGTTTGTCGCCGATTTGGATCATGCTTCAAGCAAAGAAGGTAAGGCTTCAATTTTGATTGATGACATATGCATATACACGCTTATGGTTTATGTGTAACAAGTTGAAGAGGAGAAGCTGACGGACATAGTGGAATACATAAACAAAAACTCAAAGACTGGGAATGATTCTAGGCAACAAAAAGGTTGTTTAAGTCGACCACAATTTAAAAAATCAAAGGGTCATGCACCATCATTTGCTATTGCACATGCGCCTAGAAATCGAGGTGAGTATAGTGGCCGGAATTCGCAGCACTTTAAGGCGAGACAAGCTCAGCCTCAAGGTAGTTTGGAACAAGGAGTAAGTAGGGCTCCTACATGTGCTATGTGTGGTAGGAACCACCCAGGATATTGTCATAATTTTCAGGCAGGTTATTTAAAATGAGGTCAAGAGGGTCACTTCATGAGAGAGTGCCCCAAGAATAATCAAGGTGGTGGAAATCCAGACAATACATATCACTGTTTATCAGCTGCTCTACAAGGAAGGGCTGAACCTAGGGGAGCTATTTCTTGTATTGGCAGCGGAACAAACCACTTGTATGCTCTCAATAATTTCCAAGAACAAGAGAACTCTCCGAATGTTGTCACGAATATGATCAAAGTCTTCATTTTAGATGTTTATGCTTTGTTAGACCCAGAAGTAAGTTTATCTTTGTTAACCTCTTACGTTGCTAATTAGTTTGGGATTCTTCTTAAAAAACTTAGTGAACCCTTTGTGTTTCTACACTTGTTGGGGAGTCTATTATAGAGGAAAGAGTTTATCATGATTAACCTGTTTCTATCTATCACCAAAGTACCATGGCTGATTAAATAAAGTTAGACATGGTAGATTATGATGTCACTCTAGGTATGAATTGCATCCATGCCTCTTAATGCATCAATAGACTGTAGAACTTGAGTAGTCAAGTTTTAGAAACCTAATGAGCCAATCATAGAGTGGACTAGTAGTTTAATATTGCCTAAGCTTCCTTGCATGTCATACCTTAAGGAAAGGAAGTTCGTTCCTAAGATGTGTATCTATCACTTAATACGAGTTAATGACTCAAGTGTTGAGGTACCTTCCCTTTAATCAGTTCCTATAGTCAGTGAGTTTCCAAAAGTATTTCCTAATGATCTACCCAGAGTTCCTCCTGAAAGAAAGATGAATTTTGGAATAGATATCATCCCAAATACTCGTCCTATCTCTGTTCCGCCATATAGAATGGAACCAACAGAGTTAAAAAACATAAAAGAACAATTGAAAGATTTTGTAGACATAGGCTTCATTCGACCAAGTGTCTCAACTTGGGATGCTCCAATCTTGTTTGTTAGAAAGAAGGATGGGTCCCTTAGGATGTATATACACTACCTTCAGTTGAATAAGGTGACTATCAAGAACAAATATCGTTTTCCAAGGATAGATGATCTCTTCGATCAACTTCAAGGTGCTTCTTGCTTTTTGAAGATTAACCTCAAATAAAGCTATCATCAATTGAAAGTAAGGGAATGTGGTATTCCAAAGACAACTTTTAGAACAAGGTATAGACATTATGAATTCTTGTTTATGTCCTTTGGTTTGATAAATGCACCTATCTTGGTCATGGATCTTATGAACAAAGTCTTCAAAACCTATTCTATTTGTCATCGTATTCATTGATGACATATTGGTTTATTCATGGAATGAAGAAGATCATGCTAGTCACCTTAGGATTGTTCTTAAGACCTTGAAGGATAAGGAGCTTTATGCCAAGTTCTCCAAGTGTGAGTTTTGGTTTAAATTAGTTGCATTCTTGGGCCACATAGTTTCTGGTGATGGGATTAGAGTTGATAGTAAGAATATTAAAGCAGTTCAAAGTTGGACCAGACCCATGTCCCTAATAGATATAAGGAGATTCTTAGTCTTGGTTGTTTATTATAGGAGATTTGTTGAAGGATTCTCATCTATGTCATCTCGTCTGACCAAGCTAACTCAGAAGACATTCAAATTTGAATGGTATGAAGCTTGTCAGAAAAACTTTCAGGAATTGAAAAAGAGATTGACTACCGCTTTAGTTTTGAAATAACTAGAGGGTACTCAAGGTTTTGTGGTGTATTGTGATGCATCAAACGTTTTCTTGGGCTATGTGGTGATAAAGAATGGAAGGTTATAACTTATGCTTCGAGACAATCTTAGATTCATGAGAAGAATTATCTAACTCATGACATAGAATTGGCTACAGTGGTGTTCGCATTGTATATATGGCGTCACTACATGTATGGTGTTCATGTTTATATATCCACTGATCACGATATCCTCCACTTAATGTTAAGTAAAAAAGAAGACAACCTCAGGCAGAGAAGGTTGTTGAAAGTACTCAAGGATTATGATAAGAGTATTCTTTACCACTCAGGTACGACTAACGTGGTTGTTGATGCATTAAGATTGTTGTCCATGAAAATTAATTCATATATTGAAGAAGAGAAGAGGGAGTTAGTTAAGCATATGCACAGACTTGCACATTTCGGAGTCCGACTTATGGATTCTACAGAAGGAGGCCTAGTGGTGATCAATGAGGTTGAGTAAACATTAATTTCAGAAGTGAAAAAGAAGCATAACTAAGATCCAATTGTGATTTATGTGAAGGCAACTGTCCATATGCAAAGAGTATTGTCTATTGAACAAGGGGGAGATGGTGCTGAAGTACCAAGGCATATTATGTGTACCTAAGGTGGATGGACTCCAACAGAGGATCTTGGAGGAGGCTCATAGATCCAGATATTCCATTCATCCGGGTTCCACCAAGATGTACCGTGATTTGGTTGTGGTATATTGGCGGGAAGGTATGAAGAAAGATATTGTTGCATTTGTTGCCAAGTGCCCAAATTGTCAGCAACTGAAAGTAGAGCACCAAAGGCATGGAGGTTTAGTTCAGAATATAGAACTTCCGGAATGGAAGTGGGAGATGATTAATATGGACTTCATCACAGTCTATCCAAGGTCTCGAAGGCAACATGATTCTATTTGGGTGATTGTCGATAGAATGACAATGTCATCCAATTTCTTACCAATAAACACTACCTATAAGGTCGAGGATTATACTTATTAGTACCTTCATAAAGTGGAAAGACTTCACGTAGTTCCGATCTCGATAAGTGTGAATGAGTATGCGTTAAAGTTCACCCAACAAGTCTTTCTATGTTCCTGAGATTGTTAAGGATATAAGAAGCAGAATGATCTTATTTGTTCCTTGCTTGGGTCGGTCTTCAAGAAAAAAGGGTTGGGCTGCAATGATTATTGGAGACATGGAAATTTAAAGGTTGATGGTCTATGTAAAGATGGTAGAGGAGGAAAAGATGAAGGACAAAGAATAGTACGAAATAAAGAGACACAAGACTTGGAATGAGTTTGGGCAATGGAAGGTGGCTCGAATCGGTGACAATATCAAAAACAGAAAGAGCTTGCACCATCATTGCTAGTACACCTGCGCCTAGTGTGGTAGAAATCACTCTGGTGCTTGTCGTGAAGGCTCCACGAGTTGCGTCAAGTGTGGTCCGACCGGGTATTCTATGAGGGAGTTCCCAAATGAAAAGCAAAGTGGTAGTAATGGGGGAAACAGAGCTCAGTCTTCATCAGTTTCTCCACCAGATAAGGTTGCACCTAAGGGAGCTATTTCAGGTGCTTTAGGATGAACAAACAACTTGTATGCTCTCTAGAATCGCCAATAACAGGAGAATTCGTTAGACGTTGTCACTGGTATGATTCAAGTATTTGACTTTACTGTTTAGGCATTGCTAAACCTAGGAGCGAATTTATCTTTTTTTACTTCATATGTTGCCATGAACTTTCAAATTATTCGTGAGAAAGTTAGTAAACCATTCAATGTCTTAATACCTATTGTTGAATCCATTCTAGCAGAAAGAGTCTCTCGTGATTGTCCTATTTTCATTAGTCATAAAAGTACAATGACTTATTTAATAAAGTTAGAAATGGTCAATTTTGATGTCATTTTAGGTGTGGACTGGCTTTAAGTCAATTATGCATCAATGGATTGCAGAAATCGAGTTGTCAAGTTTCAGATTCCAAAGGAGCCAGTCATAGACTGGAGTAGTTGTTCACAGTGCCTAAGGGTCGTTTCAGTTCGTACCTTAAGGAGAGAAAGTTAGTTTCAAGGGGTTGTATCTATCACTTAGCCTTAGTAAATGATTTAAGTGCTAAGGTACCTTCCCTCTAGTCAGTTCCTATAGTAAAAGAATTCCCAAAAGTCTTTCCTGATGATCTACTCGGAGTCCTCCATGAGACAAAAATAGACTTCGGCATTTAGAATACCCGTCCTATATCTATTCCGTCATATAGAATGGACCAATAGAGTTAAAAAAGCTGAAAGTAATTGAAAGATTTGTTAGATAAAGGTTTTATTCAACCAAGTGTCTAACCTTGGAGCGCTCCGGCCTTATTTGTGAGAAATAAATATGGTTCCCTTAGGATGTGTAAAGACCACCATCAATTGAATAAGGTGATCATCAAGATTAAATATCCTTTCCCAAGGATAGATGATCTTTTCGACCAACATCAGGGTTTTCCTACTTCTTGAAAATCTATGTCAAATCAGGCTACCATCAATTAAAAGTTAGGGAATGTGATATTCCAAATACAACTTTTAGAACCAAATATGGGCATTATGAGTTTATTATTATGTCCTTTGGTTTAACCAATGCGCCTGAATCATTTTATGGATCTTATGAACGTAGTCTTCAAACCTTAATTAGATATATTTGTTATGTCTTCATTTATTGCAGATTAAGCTATTCAAGGAGTGAAGAATATCATGCTAGTCACCTGAGAATAGTACTATAGACTTTGAAAGAAAAGGAAGTGTATGCCAAGTTCTCCAAGTGTGAGTTTTTGCTTAAGTCTGTGGCATTCTTTGGCCTCGTAGTCTTCGATGATGGAATTATAGTGGGTATCCAAAAGATAAAAGAATTTCAAAGAGATTTCCTACAGGGTTTTCATCTATATTGTCTCCTTTGACGAAGCTAACTCAGAAGACAGTCAAAATTCAATGGTCTAAAGTTTATGAGAAAAACTTTAAGGAGTTGAAAAAGAGATTGACTACCATTCCGCTCTTGACTTTATCAGAGGGTACCCAAGGTTTTGTGGTGTATTTTGATGCATCAATAGTTGTTTTGGGTTGTGTGTTAATGAAAAATGACAAAGTTATAGCTTATGCCATTAGACAGTTGAAGGTCCATGAAAAGAATTATCCAACCCATGACTTAGTGTTCGTTGTAGTAGTTTTTGCCTCTAAATTATGGTGTCACTACGTGTATGGTGTTCATGTTGGCATAATCACTGAGCAAAAGAGCCTAAAATATGTGATCACTCAGAAAGAGACAAATCTCATACAAAGGAGGTGGTTAGAATTAGTTAAGGATTATGACATGAGCATTCTTTACCACCCTGATAAAGCTAATATGGTTGTTGATTCCTTATGCAGGTTATCCATGGGGAGTACCGCCCATGTTGAGGGAGAAAAAAGGGAGTTAGCTAAAGATGTGCATAGACTTGCATGGCTAGGAGTCAGAAATTATGGATTCCATAGAAGGGATATAGTGGTGACCAATGGGGTTTATTCATCGTTAGTGTCAAAGGTGAAAGAGAAGCAAGACAAAGACCCATTTTTCTTGATTTGAAGGCGAATGTTTATAAGTAAAGAGTATTGGCTTTTGAACAAGGGGGAGATGGTTTGTTGAAGTATTAATGTAGATTGTGTGTACCTAGGGTGGATGGACTCCAAGATAGGATGATGGATGAGGCTCATAACTCCAGATATTACACTCATCCGGGATTCACCAAGATGTACCACGATCTGAGAGAAGTATATTAGGGAGAAGGTATGAAGGAAATTGTTGAATTTGTTACCAAGTGCCCGAATTGCCAGCAAGTGAAAGTAGAACACCAACGACCTGGGGGTTTGGCTCAGAACGTTGAACTTCTAGAATGAAAGTAGGAAAAGATTTATTTGGATTTCATCACAGGCTATCCAATGTCTCGCAGACAGCATGATTCAATTTCGGTAATTGTCGATATCATGAAAAAATCAGCCCCTTTTTGCTGGTAAAGACTACTCATTTAGTCGAGGATTATGCTAAGTTTTATATTCAAGAATTTGTAAGACTTCATGGAGTCTCAGCCTCCATTATTTCTTATAGAGTAGGATTGGTAAGAGGACGGGGACGGAAGGACGGGATGAAGGGGACGGGACGGGATGGGGGACATCAATGGGGGGAATTGGATGGGTGCGGGGTTGGGAGGATCGAGATTTAGGGGACAAAAGTATGTCTCATCCCGTCCCACTATATATACGGGATGGGATGGGGTTTGGCAGGACGGGACGGGGGATTTTTTATTTTTTCAATACTTATTTAGTTGTATTGAAATTATATGTTTTAGCTAATAAATTTTAATTTTAACTTTTAACTTTCAAATTTGAAATTATATTTTATAATTTCATGTTTCAAATATCAAATTAAATTTTCAAATTTCAAGCTTCATGTTTCAAATTTCAAGGTTCAAGTTTTAAATATCAAATTATAAATTTGAGAAGTTTAAATTTGTATTTTAAATATTTTAAAGTAATTTAAATTGACATTTCAAGTGTCAAGTTTCGTTTTTTAAAATAAGTATTATAAAGTTAGCTTAGTATATATTTACATATGTATGTATAATTGTATACATTAAAATTAAAATGCAAGACAATAATTGTACAAAAAAAAAAACTTGAATAAAGCCTTCAAATTTATTCAATAAAATTTAATTGCAACTTAGAACTTAAAAGTTACAATTTACAAATATTAGTGGAGTAACTAATCTACGCATCCATCTTCTAGGAAGGGTTCTGTTTCAATATATTCTCATATGTATAACTAATATTTGCTAAAAAATATTAGATGATTAACTAATTTACGCAACCATCTTCTAGGAAGGGTTCTGTTTCAATTAGTTCTTGTATGTAATCTAACAATATCTATTTTCTCCTTTAAAATTCAATTTTAATTGTCGCATCATATCGATGGTGATATCATCCGATGTTGGCAAACTAGATGGAACCTCTTGTGACTCTAATTCATCATCACTACATGCAATTGTCATTTTGGTCCAAGTTGCTAGTTTGGAACTTAACTTTGGAAAATTAGTATTTCTCCTATCGGCATTGATTTAGTTTCTAAATAAAACTGTTGTTTCCAAACATTCTTCCGCCAATGAATGTCTATGATCACCAATTTGAAACCTTGCCGCACTAAAAGCAGCCTCCGATGCAACTGATGAGGCTTGAATAGCTAGAACATCATGAACCATTTTTCTCAAAATAGGAAATGTAACGGTCCCCCTCAACCATCCTAATAAATCTTCATTACCATATTTGATTTCCAATGCTTCTAAATATTGATTAGGATATTATTCAAAATCATCACAGATAGTAGAATTAAGACCAAGAACACCTCTCATATAAGGTGAAATTCGAACTTCAAAATCAAGCTTAGGATTAGAAGTTTGACCAACTTCTCCTTGTGTATTTTTCATAGCTCTATATATTTCATATAACATTTTTGCTTCTAGTTTTATGCTAGACTTACAACATTTCACAAGTTAGAATTTCTTCCAGTAAGATTTCTAAAGTATCATAAAAAGTGTCAACAAGTGCCTTCAGACCGCGTAATTTATAATCAGGATGAAGTAAAGTAGCAGTTAAATAAATTTGAGGAAAAGGAAAAAAAATAAAATATTTGAACCATACCTTCAATTACAACTCTAAATTTTTCTATTTTTTATATATAGAAAATTTAATTGAAAGAGCACAAATATTTATTAATTGTGATGAAATATTAGGATAATAAATTCCACAACACATGGTTGTAGCATTATAAAAAAGACTTAAAATTATAATAGTTCTTTAGTTTCTTCCCAATCTTCATCACAAATTATATCTAATGGGTCAGCATTATGAGCATTAAACACCATTTGTATGGATCTTTTATATTTGTAAGTAACTGAAAGCATTTCGTAAAAAGAATTCCACCTTGTTTTAATATGTCTTGAAATTTTTCTAGGTGATAATTCACATAGTAAACAACGAACATTAAATTTCTTAATTCTAGCATCATTTTTAGTATGAAAAATCAAGGCAACGACATATTCAATTTTCATGCAACCACCATCAAATAATGAAATACTATATTGTACAACTAAATTTAATATATGTGGAACACATTCAACATGAAAAGCATTAATGTTAATTGGACATAAGCTAACTTCAACATCCTACCAGCGTTTGTATTGTTAGATGCATTATCTAATGCGAAAGAAATTACTTTATATATAAGCATATAATAATCTAAAACACTTAAACTATTTAAAGCCTAATATGCACCAGTTCTTTTCTCTACAAATTCTTTATAGCTTGAGATTCTTTTTTGCAAATTCCAATTATGATCAATCAAATGTGATGTAACAGTTAACTAATCATGTCCATTAACACTACGACCCATTTCCAAAATAATAGAGACTCTACTATCTATATGCTAAATATACAACAGAGAAATGGACAATGTTTACTATGATATTCAAAAATATTAGATTTAATAGTATTTCTTGAAAGACCTCTATAAGCAGCATTATAAGTTTGTTGAATATATCCAATAAAACAAAAATTTGAAGGAAAACTATAATGCAAACCACAAAAAGAAACCATTTTAGCTAAATATTCGTGATCATTTTCCTCATTATATTTACGTTGTGTTAGTGGACCACCGGGGTAGAAGGATCTAATGTTCATTGAACCATGTTAGACCTTTTTTTTCTATTGGCTAATGTTTTAGCTTATTTATATTGAATTGGCACACAAGATAAAATATGTCTATTTAATCCCCCGTCCCACCTTGACCACCACCTTGTTTATGTTTAAAGGTTGCTTACACTTATTACAAATAGCAACACTATTTTCCTTATCGAAAGTCATAAATTGCCACATAATAGAATTTTTAGGGAATTGATACTTCACCTTCTCCCTTGTGGGAGGTATAAGGGGTGGACGTCCACAATTTTGGTCCATTGAATTTGTAGTTTCATTTGGAACTTGTGTCATCGGACTAGTAGGTGTATCTTCTAATTCCTCTTATCCCGAATAAACTTCTACTTCTTCACCTGAATTTTCATCATAATTAGGATTAGTATTACCATTACGTCATTCTAAACTTTCACGAACGAGTTCAACATTTGAATTAATATCATAAGAAGTATCATCAACATAAGTAGATTCATTTGTATTAAATCTAACTCTATACATTGATTTGGATGAAGTACCATCACATTTACTCTTATTTTTTTACTTTACTTTTATTTTTACCAAAATTAAATATTTTAAATATGTCACCTTTTCGTTCTCTAGTTCTTTCACTTTTTCTTTACCGGTATTTTTTTTTGTTAGGATCATATTTATATATATAAAAAGTATAATATAAAATAAACAATAACACAAAAAATAAAGACGAAAAATAAAAAATATATATTATGTAACGAATATACCAAACGTCTTCATTAATAGTAGACGTTAAACTAATTCTTGAAGCTTGTAGTTTGTTGTAACTTGTAACTTGTAATTTGAAACTCCATAACTTGATAGCAAATATAAGATTAAATTTAGAATTAAAAATTGAAATATATGCATTATGGTAATATGAGAATTAAATGGAATAGAAATTAAAACTTAAAATTTAGATTTCAGAAGATATAAAAAATAGATTAGAGAAATGAGAATAGATGATTTTGTAAGAAATAGTAAGGGATAAAGGGGTATTTATAGTATTACAAAAGGGTTAAAGTATAATTATGATAACTTGAGGGCTTAAATTAAAGTATTAATAGTAGAAGGGTGTGGAAAGTGAAAAAGATGAAAAAAACTGTTGGGAGGTGCCCACTAGCCGTTTCCCCAACGATTTACAACGGCTAAATTTTCTATATATATATATATATATATATATATAAGGGGATACAATGAAACGGACATTTAACCTGGGTTAGGACCGGGCTGGGTTGACCAAGATCAAAGGGTGAACCGGACCCTGACCGGTCCCTCGAACCCCCTTTCCTTAAACCCCCAAATGTACACGGGGTAGAGTCCGATGGAGGGAATATCAAGCCAGTTATGGGCCAGTGCAGGCCGACCCGATCCCCCTGCCAGCCTTAATATAAAGGTGAACAATTTACTGCTCAGCTCTTGAAGTCATTCCAGAAAGGTTTGGGTTCAAAGATGAATTTAAGCATGACTTTTCATCCTCATACATATCGAAAAAATAGAGCGTACAATCCAAACCTTAAAGGACATGTTAAAATCTTGTGTTATTGATTTCAAAGGGAATTAGGATGATCACCTACCTCTTATTGAATCTCCTACGAGGATAGTTATCATTAAAGCATCCAATGGCTCCGTATAAAGCTCTTTATGGGAGAAGATACATATCTCCTATAGTGTGGTTCAAGGTTGGTAAAGCAAGGTTGATATGACCATATTTAATTCACCAAGCTATGGAGAAGGTGCAAGTGATTTAAGAGAGGTGGAAGACAGCGCAGAGTTGCCAAAAGTCCTTCAAAAATGTTAGGACAAGGTCGTTAGAGTTTGAGGTGGATGATTAGATATATCTTAAAGTTTCACCCATGAAGGGTTTTATGAGGTTTGGTAAGAAAGGGAAACTTATTCCCCGATATGTTGGACCTTAAATAATTTCCAAAAGAGTTGGCAATGTAGATTATGAGTTGTAACTACCACAAGAGTTAGCAGCGGTTAATCCGGTATTTCATATTTCTCTGTCTAAGAAGTGCATGAGTAATCCGTCATTGATTGAATGAGTTAAGTTATTGATGAGTTGGGCAGAGCCAAGGTAAGTGTTCGTTCTTATTGCTTTTCAATCTCAATTGTTGTTAGCATTCGAACTCGCATACTCATACTTTCAATGTACTAATGTCAGTTGGCATGTATCATATTATGATACAGACGCAGGTAACTAGGATCAGCATCCGATGCACCGTTGATCCAGTGAACATCTCAGAGTCAGTTGTTGAGCCTCACTTCATTCTGGAGGACATCCTTATCATTTAGTCACTTGATTTAGTTTTCAGTTATTAGGATGATTGTGGGTCCTGTCCCCACATCCATTTTTAAAATTAGAGGCTCCATAGACAGATAGTATTAGTTTCTTTGGGATTTTTATTTCACTTGTAAACAATAAAGTTTGAGTTGCCATTTTGTCTAGGTGTAATTTTAAAGTTATAGTCTTTGAGTTATTTCTCTAGCTTTTCAGTCTTCCGCTGAGTTAGACAAGCCAGGTAAAGGGTTCGCTCGAGGCCATCAATGGTCACTGGGTGCCAGCCACGTCTAACGTGTCGGCTCGAGGCGTGACACTAGAAGCCCAATAAAACCTTAAATGTTATCAAGCACGTCTATTTCGCTCTTTCAATAAGAAGGTTAACATGAGGTGATTCCAAGTTGGATACCAAGTTCTCACGATAAGAAGTCCCATCATTACTTCGCACAAGTCTAGGGGGGAATTTACCTAATAGTGGGATGTACCGTATTTCGTACATGAAATATATTCAAATAGTACTTACAAATTTGTTTATGCTGATTACTTAAGAATCAGTACAGTTAACGCCAAATTCCTATAGATGTACTACCCTTGAAGTAAGATGACGCTCCTTAAGGTACGAACCTAAACTGCACGTCACTCCTTACCTGCAAGAGTATAAACTGTGTACCGCAAAACAAAAAAATCACTCTTTCCCTATAACTACGTTGTGAGTTGGTCCTCTTCATTGACGTATGTAGGCGCTTAGAACCATATTCTAAGTTCTGTTGCGTGAGTGTCAAAAAATCAAATGTTCCCACTTGATCTATCGGTCATATCCGGGTTTACCCCCTGATGTAACTGGCGTTGTCGTCCTTTATCAAGGACTAAGACTAGACTCTTAGTCTCATGTCAATACATTTATGAGTTAAAAGTGCGGAAAAATTTAGAACTTTTCATTCATCTACTTGGAGGTTTACATAGACCTCAACATACATATAATATAGTCGTATCTAGTATACATAGACCCTTCGTACAGGAAGGTTACATAGCCTTCTACTTTTATTGCACCTACATATATATAAGATAGAAGGATAGTCTCAAAGATTGTCTCATCTCATACCATCTAACGATCAACACAATTTGGGCATACCCCTACATCAAATGTAAAGAGGCCACATATAGGATTATACAAGTCGTACATAATTAAAGTGGAATGAACATAAATGTCTTAGAAAAACAAAGAAACATCATAGGCAAGATATTGGCATCGCCCTCGGAAAGTGAGGACCTACTCACTTGGATGATAGAAAATATCAGAGCCTTCTTCAACTCGCCTCGAATAAGCCTTAAACGACCGGAAAATAAAATGTTTGGGAAAAGAAATAAAATGGGTTAGTACTCCACATGTACTAAGTATGAGACCATATGCACCTTATAAGAGCAAAACATGCTAAAAATGGATATTTGGTCAAAACAGGCTATTTTACCCTTCTAAAAATCTAATGCAAAATCAAGTTATACCAATCAACAAAACATCCTTACTAACTCAAACAAGTAATATGTAACCCATCATACTTGAAACCATTATTTACTACGACCCTATCATCAAGGAATAACATCAGAAGCATGGCTAAGAGTCAATTATATCATAATAAGCAAGACAACTACCCGTGAATCCTTATAAAGTCAACAAGTGCAATGACTAAGAAAAGCCCCATAACATTATTCAATAATGTAGACCCAATAAGAAACCATAACCATTTCCCAACTCCACATAGTATAACATTTAGATATACATTTCATCTTATTTTGACGATATAACCCAACACATACTCATAAGTGAACTAATCAACATATATTATCAGCAATGTGCAAGTTCATTGTGTACATATCATATATTATTATAACATAATCATATATAAGAACATCCTCCTAAGATTCCCCTCAAGGCTAACTAGTGCAACGCTTAGAAAGAGTCCCATACCCCTACCTAGACTAAGCTAGACCCCTTAGGTTATCCAAATTAGAGTTCAAATCCTTTAATTCATATTACCTTTTGGGAACATCTTGCCTTAACCTTCATAGAACACATGAGATAGTGCGGAATCCGTGTCATGAAACCCTAACCGAAACAAGGCGGACTACTTGCCAAGGCGTACCAAAACATTAAACATCACAACTATGTGGATCCACTAGCTAGTATTCCTATGGGGGAAACATAGTTCAAGAACAAGGAGACATAGTTGGGACCCTCTTTATGCTCCATGCATTATAGTCTCCCATCTCAAGAGTAATGTAGTTCTGCTACCTTTCCTATGTGGGAAGGAACACTCCTCAATCTAGTTCACTCGGTGCTAAGCTAGAGTCCCTTTTTGAAATGTCTTTAAGCCCTTAATTATCAATCATAGGATTCAGCCCTTGTATAATTATCATCATCAATAGCTCAATAATAATTGTATGAATATAAATACTTTCATCACAATTCATATAGGCGAGGTTAAAACATTACATATCAATTCATAATAAGGCACATTGGTATACATCACCATCCTTATAGCATTTAAATCTTAATAAGCCTCACAACCATAATCAAGACATTTCAATTCAATGCCATACCACCCTATCATCCTAATATAAGGCATACTCAAATATAACATCACGACTTAATCACAATTGGAAGTAAATATAGGGATTCTAAGACTTACCAAGTCTTCCTCATAGTTCATCATTTAGGCCTTACCATAAAACCTCAATTCAATCCAATTTATATGTTCAACATCATTATTCAATATTCAACATGATAACAAGACTATAATAAACACTATAGCACTATTCAATACTAGATCATAGATTAAAATTAAGATGACTAGGTCAATACACCTTCTAACGAATATCATCTTCTCAATACTAACATGAAAGACTACAATCCACTCCAATTTGTTAATGATTATTGTAAAGACATTGTCTAATAGTAATTTTTCTCATAATCAAGACAATTGAATCAATCACAACCTAATTTACATCAAGATCAAACCTAGGGTTAAGGGTTAAGGATCATATTCTTCAATTTAGGTCAAACCATCATAAATTACCATCATAAAGTTAAAATACATGTTAATATATCCTTTATACCCTAAATAAAGCATAAACAAGTCAGTTCACAACATCAATTTCGTAATTGGATGAAAATCACTTGAAAATTCAATTTTTGAAATCCAATTTGAAGGAACCCTTTGAGGAAAAAGTCTCAAAGGTGGATTAGATCTCATACCTTAATGTTCGGTGAAGATTTGACGGTGAAATATTCCCTTTAAATCCCCCAAAACCTCCCCCTAGCTTGTCTTCAATGGTGGCTTACAAATAAATAGAGGAAGAAGAGAGAAGGAAAAAAGTATTCCTTTCTTGACATTACTATCAAGAATTTGAATCGGAACTTCCTCATAAGAGAGGTTACCCTTGACACAAGACCCTTAATAGGAACAGTACACTCGGGATCACCAAAGAAATTTTTCAACATAGAAACATGGAAAAGCGGATGAACTTAAGCCAGTTCACTAGGGAGTTTCAATTCATAGGCAACCTTACCAACCCTTTGCAAGATGTCACAGGGACCCACATAACAAGGACACAACTTCCCCTTCTTTCCAAATCTAACCACCCCTTTCATTAGTGAAATTTTCAAATACACTTTATTTCCTTCTTCAAACTCCAAATCCCTTCTCCTATGATCGGCCTAAGAATTTGCCGGCTATAGGCCGTTTGCAACCGTTTCCTTATGATTTGAACCTTTTCCAAAGTTTTATAAACAAAATCCGGACAAATAAGCGAAGTCTAACCCACTTCAAACCACCCTATAGGAGACCTACACCTCCTACCATACAAGCCTTGATAGGGAGCCATAGAAATGGATGAATGAAAACTATTGTTATAAGAAAAATCCATGAAAGGCAAATGCTTATCCCAATTCCATTTAAACTCAATAATGCAATCCCTAAGAATATCCTCAAGGGTTTGAATAGTACATTCCTCTTGACCATCCGTTTGAGCATGAAAATCGGTACTCAACTTCACCTTAGTACCCAATCTTTTTTGGAATGACCTCTAAAACCTAAATGTGAATTGTGCACCCTGATTTGATATGATGGATAACGGAATACCATGGCGACACACAATCTCATCTATTAATATCCTAGAATAATCGTCTGTCGAATAAGTAGACTTGATGGTAATAAAGCGAGTGGACTTAGTCAACATATCCACAACCACCTATAAAGAATCATATGACCTTTGAGTCTGAGGTAAACCCACAACAAAGTCCATATTTATTTCTTTCCACTTCCAAGTAGGAATTTGGATATTTTGTAGTAATCCACTTGCTTTTGATGTTCAGCTTTTACTTATTGGCAATTTGGACACTAAGCGACAAACTCCGCTATGTACTTCTTCATACCTTCCCACCAATAAATTTCCCTAAGGTCATTATACTTTTTTGTCGAATCCTAGTAAATTGAGTAGAAAGACCCATGGGCTTCTTCTAGGATCCGGTCTCTCAACCCATCTACCGTGGGAACACATAATCTCCATTTGCACCTTAAAATACCATCCCCACCAGGGAAAATGCCTCATTGAGCTTGCTGAGGACCATTTCCTTAAACTCCATCAATGATTTGTCAAGGTGTTGCTTAAACTTCACCTCAACCACCAATGATGACTTGGAGTTATCGTGGACCATGAAACTACCATACGAAGAATCTTATAATCTCACTCCCAACCTAGCCAACCTGTGTACATCCCTCACTAGGTCTTTGTTGGCTTCATCAACGTGATATACACTACACAGTCATATGACTTAGGGCATCTGCAACCACATTAGGCTTTCCAGGGTGATAGAGGACACTCATGTCATAATCTTTCAAGATGTTCATCGTACAAGTAATACCTCCATATTTTCAAAGCAAACACCACGACTGCTAACTTAAGGTCATGAGTGGGATAGTTTCGCTCATGTAGCTTAAGTTTCCTAGCGACATAGACTATCACTTTCCCATGTTGCATAACCACATACCCAAACCCTCTCCGGATGTGTCACAATATACAACAAAACCCTTTGTACCCTCCAGTAAAGTCAATACCGGAGCGGAACTGATCCTATCTTTCAACAATTGGAAAGTTTTCTCGCATGCCTCCGACCATTCAAATCTCTTACACTTTTGGGTCAAAGTAATCAAGGATGATGCAATGGATGAAAAACCATCCACGAACCTCCGCTAATAACCTGCTAGACCCAAGAAACTCTTAATGTGATTTGGAGTCAATGGTATAGGCCAATTTTTCACCGCCTCCATTTTTCTTGGGTCTACCTCAACTCCTTTACTAGAGATGATATGCAAAAGAAATTCCACCGACCTCAAACAAAACTCACACTTCCTATATTTGGCAAAGAATTGATGTTTCTTAAGGGTTTTCAACACTACCTCAAATGACCCATATGATCACTCTCATTCTTCAAATATACAATGATATCTTCAATGAAGACAATGACAATGAATCTAGTTAATTTTGAAACACCCTATTCATTAGGTTTATAAACGTCTCCGGAGCATTGGCAAGACCAGAAGACATTACAAAGAACTCATAATTACCATATCTAGTCCAGAATGCCGTCCTTGGTATATCCTCACCTCTTACCCTAAGTTAATGATACCCCGACTTCAAGTCAATCTTAGAAAAGTATATTTCCCCTTGGAGTTCATCAAACATGTCTTCAATCCGAGGGAGAGGATACTTATTCTTCTTCACAAATAAAACTGAGTACCCCATGGAGAAATACTAGGTCTTATAAAACCTTTGTCTAGTAAATCTTTGAGTTGAGCCTTCAACTTTTTCAATTCGGCCAGAGCCATCCAATAAGGAGGAATTGAAATAATATTTGTATCTGGTAGCAAATCAATACCGAAATCAATTTCCTGTTCACGAGGAGTACCGGGAAGGTCATTAGGACAAACCTTCATAAATTCACTCACAATGGGGACAATCTCAATGGGAGGAATTTCGAAGTCTAGATCTTTGAATCTTAAAATATGGTATCGACAACCTTTATAGATAATTTTTCATGCCTTTAGACAAGAGATGATACAACCTCTAGGAATAGATTTTCCTCCCTTCCACTCTACAACGAATTCATTTGGAAAGTTAAACTTCACCATCCTTGTCCTGCAATTCATAGAAGCAAAGCAAGCATGCAACCAATCCATACCCAATATAACATAAAAATCAATCATATTGAGTTCTAATAGTTCAACATAAGAAACTCTATTGGACAACATTATAGGACAATTTTTATATACGATTTTAGCAACAACCAACTCACCCACCAGAGTAGACAGTATAAAAGGTTCATGCAAAATATAAGGTAAAATATCAAACTTTTTATCTACTAGAGGAGTAGCAAAGGGTAAATTATAGTCAGGATCAAGTAATTCACATACTTCAGTAGATAAAACTTGCAACATACCGGTCACCATGTCAGGAGAAGTCTCTTTCTCACTCTTAGAGCAGGGAGTATACAAGTTGTTCTTCTTTGGTGCCTCATTAGAACCACTTACTTGAGATTGACTACTACCTTTGTCTTGACTCCTCACATTAGGGCAATCCCTCACCTTGTGCCCACTCTTTTCATAACCAAAACAATTATCCGTCCCCTTAAGGCCATCACCATAGTGCTTCTTCCTACATTTCCCACAAGTTGTCTTCTCGGTTAGTGAATTAGTACATTTTCCATTCTTCAATTTAGGGTTAGACACCCTATCACCACTAGCTTTTGGGATCTTGGAAGGTACTTGACTTGAAACGTGCTTCTTAAATCTAGGCTTGGTTTGCATCTCAACCCTATTCTTTGAAGAACCTCCATCAAAAGATCTTTCCCTCTTAGCATCATTACTCATCCTCCTAGCCCTTGTCTCTTCTACATGCTTGGCATTCACCATAAGACGAGAAATTTTCATGTTGTCGTGTAGCATAGCCGAATGAAACTCCTCTTGAAAATCATTCGACACCTCCGTCACAAAGCAACTCATTTCATCTCTAGGATCGAAAATCAAAGAAGGAGCATATTTCGACAATATAGTGAATTTCAAAGAGTATTCATGAGCACTCATATCTCCTTGGCAAAAGTTGATGATCTCCACTACTTTTTCCTCTCTCATCTCCCTAGGAAAGAACCACAAAACAAAAGCCTTCTTAGTGATCTCCCAAATCAATGGACCACCTCTCAAGGGCCTATTATCCCTCCATTTCACAAACCATGCTTGCGCCACGTTCTTGAGTTGATAATTTTCTAACTGACCTTCTCACTTGTGAACAACCCCATTGCCAAAAGTATCTTATAGACTTCATTCGATGAATTCTTCGGGGTCTTCCTCAATCTTAGACCCGTAGAAGGTAGGAGGGTTCATTTCAGTAAAGTCTCTTAGATGGGAAACCATAGTAGTGACTTGTTAATGAGGACGAGGCACAACCTCCCATTTTGCATGAGCTGTCATAGCTTGGTCTTGAGCGGTGGCCTTTTGTGCTTGAGTGGTCATAGCTTGGTCCATTTAAAGAAGAGTGGTTCTTATATTCTCATCTGTCAAAGGAGGAGGATTGACCGGTGCTTGCTCTATGGTAGAACCTTCTTAAGGTGGAGGAACTTGATCACCATGGGGAGGAGCTCCCACATTGGAAATTTCCTCTTTGAGTCTCCGAGAGGCATTCCTTTGAGTGTTCATTCTTCCTATAAGCACAAAAATAGGATTATATTAAAAATCACACCATAGGTATACTCTAATGGCAGGATATAGGATTTCTAAGAAAGAGAGTGATTCCTAAGCATCACATAGGTTCCTATTAATAAGTGTGTGCACTTCACAATTATGAATACAAACCTACATAAACATGGTAGATAGAAAGACATAACTCAACAATATTCAAATTGATACTCTGATACCAAGTTTGTCATATCTGAGTTTACCCCCTATATGGAACTGGTGTCTTCATCCTTTCTCATGGTCTAAGAATATCCTCTTAATCTCATGTCATTACATTCATAGGTTGAAAGTGCGAAAAAATTAGAACTTTTCATTTTATATACTTGTAGGTTTACATAGACCTCTACATACACATAATATAGTCGTATGGAGTATACATTGACCCTTCATAGAAGAAGGTTACATAGCCTTCTACTTTTATTGAACATACATATATATAAGATAGAAGGATAGTCTCGAAGATTGTCTCATCTTATACAATCTAAACGATCATCCCAATTTGGGCATCCCCTACATCAAATGTAAAGAAGCAAGATATAGGCTTATACAAGTCGTATACAATTAAAGTGGTACGAGCATAAAAGTCATAGAAAAACAAAGGAACTTCATAGGCAAGATACTGCCGTCGCACTCGAAAAGTGAGGACCTTCTCACTTGGATGATAGAGAATATCCAAGACTTCTTCAAGTCGTCTCGAATAAGCCTTCAATGACTGGAACGTAAAATGTTTGGGAAAAATGAAGAAAATGGAGTCTTTATATGGGGAAGTTAATTAATTTAGTTAGACTCACTTACACCCCTAATTAACCTCCTAACCCCTTAACTAATTTAATGACCCAACATTAACACGTGCAGGAAAACTTTGACCCTCACTAATGGAACCTCGTCATTGCGCCATCTGTGAGTCGACGGTTGGTCCCCCCTCCGTCCTGCACAACCGTTGTCTTGGTGAGAGACTGGTGCAGGGCGAAGATTCCTCCATTTTTCTATGTATGGATTGATGGTTGTCAATGACGCCCCATCGATTGATTCATGGATCGTTGCCTGCATCTCGTCGATGCACACAGCCTAGGAAGTGTTGACATTAACTTGCAAGGGTCCTCCTAAAGGGCTCTTGGTTGATTCTTGGGGAGTCGTACCCAGACGTTTTGACCACGAATAACCTTAATCCCATGTTATAGACCCTTCCACATAATTTCATGGATTTCTAATTCCTAAAAGCTAGTCAAATAGGTTAAGGCGCGCTAGTACCCCTTAGAACTAGTTTTTGAACGTCATAGACGTTCTTGGATGTTTTGGGTTTTTAATCTTCCTAGATGACCTATATTCATGAAAATAGGTCTTGAAAAAGTGCTTAGACCCCATGGAACCTATGTTAGGCTCTAGGACTCCTCTTTGGTTTTCAAACTGTTACACTATCACATGACAGTCAAAGTCTTTTGTCTCATCAAACTTTAGAATTATCTTATGTATTGATGGGTCAATGGAGGGGTCAAGCCCTTATAAAATGTGGGTTTCTTTAACAGTTGGCTTGAAGTCTTTAAATTCAAAAAAGTATATGAGTAAAAGTCTTCAAATCCTTCAAGTATACAAGTTAAAGTCTCCAAATCCTAAAAATGATAAGAATAATTATTACAAGTTTCCATGTTAAACTCTTAATTCAACAAAGTTGCAGGTCAATGTAAACTACAAGTTAAGGCCCTAAACCTTGTTAAGATTAAACTCCAGAAAATTCATAAGTCAAGTTTGAACGTGGAAACATAAAAATGTTGAACATGCACTATATTAATTCTTATTGGCATGCAAAATATTGAATCACTAAAAGCTTTCAATCAAGAATTAAAGAGAAAATTCAAACATGATTATGCAATAAAAATCCATGACATAAACGAAAAAAGGGAAAGAACCTCATTACTATAAAATTGTCTAAAACATCAATAATATGGTAAGGTAAAAAATGAAAACACAAAGAAAAGCCTGATGTAAGTGTACCTTGTAGTTAGTCAAATCTTGACGACTAGCCTCCGAGGTTGAAGACAACCTCAACATTCTTCTTAGCATCTTCTAAAACAACTTCAACATCCTCTCTCTATCTCTCTCTCTCTCGTTGTATAGTTGCTAGATTTCGCTTAACCTTATTTAGTGATTTCTTGTTAGAAAAAACATGTTTTTTCCTTCTCACCTTCTTCTACTTTGAATAAGTCAAGACGTTCGCTGACATTGGAATGGAACTCCATCCATGCACTATGCCAACAAATTTAGAGTCTTCTTGATTCTAAAAAGTTGCATGATCAAAAAGAGAATCTACCAAGATCTTCAATGGTGAAACATCTAATAAATTCATCTCACTCATCTCCTTGAAAATCTCATAAATATCATCTTTGTAAGATGAAATATTGTCTAGAAAAGCTCTGAAATGTATTCCATAAATCTCTTCCCATATACCCAAGATGTATTTCCTTTTGTGGTTGAAAACAATGCTTTTTCCTTTGAATAAAGACATAGATCAATTACTCTTTGGAAGAACACAGAAAAGCTCATTTAAATTAGGATTAAACCCTTTTAAAGTAGATGATGTCTTTTGCTCTTGTTCGGTATTTGAAATTGTTTCTGCCTTAGGTCTTGATATTACAGTAGAGTCATCGCTAACTTGTGGCCTTTCATTAGTGATCCTAGTGGATGTCCGACAACGTTAACTTACAAGTGAAAAGGGCTGGTTAAAAAAGTCATTTTATTGAAAAGAAAAAAGAAAAGAAAACCTTGTCACTATGAATTTTCAATGATCTAGAAGAACTATCAATACTGTGGACTTCTTCGAATCTTAAGTCAACAACTTCAGCCCCGGATGGTTCAATACTTTGCATCTTTTATCATCTATCCTTGCTAGTTTTGCTTATTTATTGAAGGGCCCGTCTATTAGAGAAGAGGAATTGGGGACGTTTATATTTATTAGTAGAAGTATGAACTACTTCTTTCTTAGATGCCTTAGAGTATTCAAGCTTCATACATTGATGTTGGGGAGCAAATGGTGTCTTGACTTTTGAAAGTGTCTTCTTGATATCTGAATTTTTTTCTTCTAAAAGGGAAACGAATTCTAACCCAGCTTTCTCCAGCATAACATCCAAAATATCCTCAAGAAACATTCCATAGGATCTCTCCCACCAAGATGAATATCGGGTAGTACAAAGCTTCTTTGCGGAAGTTACCACAAGAGGAAGTCGTTTTAGGCATAATTGTATGTGATATGCAAATGCGCCAATATCTAAGTTCTTCATCGAGCAACTCAGCACCAATATCATTGTTTATAATGAGGAATATCTTGATGGAAACCAAATGGCAACTTAATCGGTGCAGACTATGTGTCTCAATGACAAAAGAACCTCCGTTCCTCAATGGAAGACAATTAAAACGAAGGCTCATAAAATAATCTAGCTCCAACTATGGTGCTTTTCCATCATAAATATAATAAGTTGGGTGAGGCCTACTAAGCATGGTTGCATTACATAAAATTCTTCCCCCCCTACCCCGATGAACACGGTTTCTTGCATCATCTTTGTAAATATACTTTGAATTCCCAAGAATATACCACCATTTGTGGTAGAGAAGATTCACTAGTAAGGGGATAGTCTTTCTTGAAATAATAAGCAAGTCAACCATAAACATAGTGGATCGGCGACCAAACTCTTATATGGTCTAACTATGAAGAATTTGAAATTTAATTTAAGTCATGATATATGTTTGCTAATACCAGAACCGCATTTCTAAACCTTTTACCACTCACGATTAAGCTTATTATCTTAAAAGTTCCAATCCGAATGATATTCCCTTCTTCAGGCGTAAATACAAAGGCATACAACCAACATGACAAAAAGGTCATCAGATAAGTCTCATATTTTTTATGTTTCAGTCCAAGCTTAAAAATACTATCTGTTGAAAACTTGGCCATGTTTTTATCTTGGTAGGTATATTACCTGTTGGATTATGAGTAGATGACAGACGTAGAGATTTCTTCTCTTTCATTAGGGGAGCTAGCTCATATTTGAGATTTTTCTTGTACCAAAATTTTATCCATTAACTAAAAGAGACCCCCATATTACCTAATTTTCCTCTTTAATATTATGAAATGCAGCAAACACACACTCACATGTTCAAGGGAGATATATTTCCCTCTTGTCATCAAATACTGTAAGTTCCGTGGCATTACATATCACTTCTTTGTAAGGGACTCCAATAATTGGCAAGCCACCAAGAGTATGCAAGTCCCAATGATATATGGATGTTTCTCCGATAGATGTAAGTAATGTATTTGTGTAAGGGAACCAAGCATCACAAAATAATTGTATAAAATTAGACTTAAATAAAAGCAGAAGCAAATACAACATCATGAATACAAGAAGTGTTTAGAGTTTGCTCATTTTTCCTTAAGACATCTTCTGTCCATTCTAGTATCCTGGAATGTAGTGATATTCACCTTCAAGTACCATGTTGTCTGCCCAACGTAGTTCCTCTAAAATCATGTCGAGACCTAAATTCAAAGAGTGCTCGTGATGTTTGTATGATGAAGAATTGGTTTCTCAAGATACCACACTTTGGAGGATTTATTAGATTTGTGATCATATTTGGATATCCAACTTCTCATATGGACTGTGTTCCTCAGTTGTTCCATGGATCAACATAACGACCAACAAAAGAATCCTAGACCAAAAAGTTAGTCTCCACCATACTATCCTCTTTTCCAACGACGAGATATTTGAGTTGAGAAGATGGGAATTTATGATCCTCGAAGAAACCCATTGTTCAAACTAAAAAAAAAGGATAAAAAGAGAAAAAAATTAATATTAATTTATGATGATACAAAAAAAGAAAATATTTGGAAAAATAGTATTTAAGAAGGTCAAATAATTTAAGTAGTAGGGATCTTGAAAAACATCAACTTAGATGATCTTCAAGGCAGGAACGTTAAACACATCCTATCACATCTTATTCATAAGTATTCGGGACCTTGTAAATCCTTGAGAGTATTATTTTTTTTCAAGGAACGGACGTTAAATACAATGTTCTTGCAAAGTTTCAAGTTGGTTAAGCATTTAGACCTTGCAAAGCCTTGAGAGTAATATTTGTTTCCAAGGTGGGGACGTTAAACACAACATTCTAGTAAAGCCTAAAGTTGTTTAGGTATTCGGGACCTTGTACAACCTTGAGAGTAGTATTTTTTGGGACGTTAAACACAATATTCTTATAAAAATCTTGAGTTAGTTAAGTAGCCAGACCTCGTAAAGCATTGAGAGTAGTATTTAATTGTAAGGGAGGGACATTAAACACAATATTTAAGTTGGTTAAGTATTCGGGACCTTGTAAATCCTTGAGAGTAGTACTTTTTTTCTAGGAGAGGACATTAAAAACAGTATTCTAGTAAAGCCTCAAGTTAGCGATCTTCAAGGTAGGGACGTTAAACACATCTTTTCACACCGCAAGATCGAATTCATGTGTGATATAGCTCCCCATTGTGCAGCCTAGGCATTGCTCCTATTGACCTATAAACAAACCCACATGATAAAATAAAATACGAAGGAAGGAGGGGGAGTTACCTAACAATTGACGCTTGCTAATCATCTCCTAGCGACAGTTCACAAGTTGGTATTAAAGACGAGGGTCATGATCCTAATGATGGTTCAAGTATCACAATTCAGATAGGATAGGAATTTGTTAACTTTGGAGACAAATAAGGAAAAGTGCATGGTGGGATTTGTTGTTCATCTTGTATTTCAACCATACATAGAACAAAACTTTGAACATCTTCGTAAGACAATAAAGTTTAAGAACATTTTCACAACTAGAAAATTAAAGCTAGTAGTGAAACTAGAATCAGTAACAGATTTAAAAAAATATACGAAATATTTTTCTTAAAGAAGAATTGTTGTTAATATGTGTCTAAAGAATCTTACTGATTCCAACAAACTTTCCAGAAACACAAAGTTACCAAGTTTAATGAACCGGTGAAGACAAAAGAATAGAAGAACTGAAATGAATTCAAAAATCTGAAATTTGTAAAACACGTACAAAAATCTGAAAAAGTTTTAATAGTAAAAAGATCAAGTCCAGTGAACTCACAGTGTCCCCTTAAGGAAATTATTCCCCTCTAGTATCCGAGGTTTGATTTGGAATATGACCTTCCAGGGTAAAATGATCTCAATCACGAGAGTATAGATACCAAAAACTCCGGTGTAAGTGAACAACTCAACGGCAGTAAAGTTCACTTAGAACACTAGATTTAGTAGTTGAAGAAGAAGTCCATGAATTCTTCTTAAAATGAGAGTAAATCCCTCAATTTATAGAAAACAAAGGGTAGTGAAAAAAGGTTCTTATTGTGCCGTACGGGAAAGGTCACAAACCTTTGGAAAATCCACAATCTATCAGAAAGGTCGTCACTTTCATAAAAGTCACAACTTTCCATAAAAGTCGCAACTTTTCATAAAAGTGACAACTTTTCATAAAAGTCACAACTTTTCATAAAAGTCACAACTTTTCATAAAAGTTGCAACATTTCATAAAAGTCACAACTCTTCATAAAAATCGCAACTCTTCATTTTTCATTCACACCTTTTAAAAATCCAACAATCCCCCGTATGAATGGGGAATGACTCGAAGACAAAGAAACGGACAAGTATGCGTAATTTACAAGCAAGAATTAATTGCATCTGGATAAGTAGTTTTCCCCTTGGACTTCCCATAGTAAACATATGTCGGATATACTCGGTCAATTGGTAGATGCAATATATTTGAACCATTGAGCTTTGGTGTATACCTAGACAACCATATGTCACACAATTAACCCTTTACCATTTATGATTCTTACGGTTGTGTTCGTTTTAGCCATGAACACCTCCTGGTTTCATGAGTGTATAGAGTGATGGGATTTTGACAATCATGTTCTTTGAAGTGGCTTACACTTCACACTCACATAGGTAATTCCTAATCGTGTTATCGTGTAGATACACTATTTGGTCAACTCTACCAAACTTAGCAAATCATTAAAACCATTAAGCTTTATTAACTCATTAACAAGCCTTAATGTTGTATCCTTCTCCCTGAGCATTGTATTCATCATGAGAATGGATTGAGTTTGTTGACAATGTCGAACCATCATTCCCAACTTTGTTTTTCTCCTTGAATCTAGCTCTTGGGATCTCCAGTCTGCTAGATAGATTTACCTCCACGATGACTTGTCCTAAGCTGTAAATTCATTCCCTTAGATGATCTTTTAACTTCCTCTCTAGTTAGGGCTTTTTGTAAGTGGATCCGACACATTATCATTTGACTTGACATAGTCAATTCTGATACTTCCACTAGAGAGTAGTTTTCTAAAGGTATCATATCTATATCGTATATGACGAGACTTTCTGTTATACGTCATGCTCCATGCCCTACCTATTGCATCTTGACTATGAAAGTGCATGCATACTAATGCCAATGGTTTGGGCCAAAATAGAATATCTACCACGAAATTCTGGAGTCTTTCAACTTATTCACCGACCTTATGTAGAGCACTCATCTCAAAGATCATTGTAGAACTAGCGATACATATCTCTTTTGAAATATTTCTAAGAGATTGCTCCTCTACCAATAGTAAATACATCTCCACTCGTGAATTTTACTTCATTCGTCTGATGATTCAACCTGCATCACTATATCTTTCAATATTGTTTGATATTGTTATAATGCAAGACATAGTTTTAAGTATTATTTTAAATACTCCAAAACTCTATTTATTGTCATCTAATAAATTTATTTGGGATAACTTGTGAACCGACTCAGTTTAAAATAGCAAATGCTATATATGATCGTACACACTATATGATATACATCATGCTTCCCAAAACTCTAGCACTATCCAATTGTGAGTCACTTTTGTTTTCATTCATTTGAAATGCAAAATTCACATTTATTTGAGATTTTACAATATTGACATCCAAATATATGAACTAGTTAAGTTCCTTTTCAATGCAATGATACCGTTAAAATGCTAAACGTTATGGAGTTCTACGAATTCTTATAACTAAGATAGCTTTAGAAACTCCAATAATTTTCATTCCACTTGCTTTATAGCATACGTCTAGTAGCATTTATGTCATTAGTGTCTCTATTGATGATCAACATATCACCAATATACAAACAAACAATGACTTATAATTTTAATGTAACACATTATCATTTCATCATTCTTCAATCCATTTGTCGACATGGTTTAATCAAATTATGTCATTGTTTGGGTGCTTCCATAATGTGACTTAACAAGTTCACACACTTTCTTTTATTTACTAGGAACCACAAAACCCTCGGGTTGTTCCATGTAAATTTCTTTCTCCAAATTCTACATTTAAGAGAGTTTTTTTCACATTCATTTGATGAATTTGGAGGTCATATACCACACTAATAATTTTTGCATCTGAATGGATGTAATTCTAATTACTAACGAGTATATATATCGACAAGATAAAAACCTTGGTTTTTTTGTCTAAAGCCTTTGACACAAAGTCTTGCTTTATATATTTCAACAGTTCCATCAACTGTTATTTTCCTTCTAAAGATTCACTTTTAACCCAAAGATTTATTTTCTTGAAGAAGATCAATTAACTTCCAATATTGTTTATTGATACCATCTTTCCAAATAATGAGTCTACAGAAGACACATGAAATGTTACAAAATCATATTCGAAGGAAGTAAATGTCCTTTAACATTTACTAAGCCTCTAAATCTCTTTATTAAGTACATTATCCATGTCATTTCCTAGGACTTTTAGAGCCTTCTCTGGACTACTCAATTCAAATTTTACAGTCCACAGTCATAGGTCCTACTTTAATTCTTTTAGTAATAGGAACTTGGATTTTTACTAGATACCCCCACACTTTGAAATATTTCAAGTTGGATTTCCTTCTGTTCCATTTCTCATATAGAAAAGATTGTATTCTGATCAAACAAGATCGCTTTCTTTCTAAAAAGACAAAACTTTTTGTTGTTCTCTTTTTCATTAAGGATAGTTCCTCTACACAAGTTTTGTGTAAACCTGAACTTATAAATAATTCATCCATCATTTCTTTCAACATTCTGTTTTTCATTAGATTGAGGTGAATATGGCAGTAGTTTTATGGATATTTCACTTTCCAAACATATTTCTGCACAATGAGATTTATACTGCATTCTTATCACTTCTTATATATTTTTACACCTATTTTCAACTTCAATATTACATTATCTAGACATTTTTATTGTTTCGTCCTTACCATTCAGCAAATAGACATAGTCATTTATAATGCAATTCTCAATAAAAGTAACAAATATGTTTTTCCACCATGAAATGGTGTTAATTTCATATCACAAATGTCAGTGAAATCAATTGTAAGGGATTAGAATTCCTTTCAACAGATTTATAAGAATTTTCAACATACTTAGATTCCACAAAAACTTGACATTTTTATTTATTGCACTTAAAGTTGGGCAAAACTCCTAAGTTGATCAATTTTCGTTACAAGTTTTGTAATTGACATGCCGCAAGTGTTCATGTCACAAACATTGACTCAAGCAAGTAAAAACAAATAAAAACATTATGTTTGAAAATATCTTCGCGAGGTAGATTTTTCCTCATTAATATTTTGTTCCTAATTCTTACAATTTTGTGTGATGCAAACATTGTTTAGATTGTCAAATGTCCTTTTCAGAAGGACATTTTCATATCTTTCAATATGATTGTTATAGAACTACCCATGAACAAAGTTTTATTGGGTTCAATAAAGATAATATAGTCCAAATGTTATTTTTACAAAAACATAACAAATGACTATTCACCAATATTCATGTCTATGCAAATAAATACTTTTATTATGATAGACATATCCTTTCATGAAAAATCACAACATTTTAAGTGATATTTTTTTCCATAAAAAAACACAATTATTTTGAACAAGTATATATATAATTTGTATGTTTTATACTAGTCACACTATATACTAGTAATAGAGAAATTCAACAACTACAATACCAAATATACTCCAAGAATTTTGTGGTTATAACATAATACAAAAGTATCATTGAATTTCATATCTTTTGCTGCAAAGTTAAATTACATACCAAGTCTAATCATAAGAAAATAACCCTCACATTTCAAATGTGATCTCAAAAATATTTTTCAAGTATTTGAAAATAGCTTTTTCACATATTTTAATGTTGGAAACATTATTGTACGAAAGAATTATAGTGTTGCAATTCACTTTGACAATGTTTACACAATGTCAAAGTTCATTGCATAGAGACAAAATCACAAATTCTAAGTCACTGATATTTTTCCTCTATCATAAATAGACATATCACTTAGTATTTTAAATAATAACAATAAGGAAAAAAATGTACATTTTATTTCTATATTACATTGAAGTTTATAGAAAATCAAAAGTACAACACTGAATTATTATGTGAGGTTTTCATATTTTTCAAACAAATTGCATAGTCCAATTTATCCAGAGTATAAAACCACAAAAGTTTCTAGTCTGCAAAAATCAGACACACTAACATTCCTCATGGAGTACAAAACTACAAAATTCTTTTTTTTCTCCAAATAGAATAACACATATTCTTTATCACATAGAAATGTTTTTCTTATCAAATAGTTTTCCAACTATAACATTTTGACATACTATTTCATCAAACAAAAATATGCATATCTCATTTTTGTAAACTAAATAATTTTAAAAGCAACAACATTTGCGAAGTAAAATTCATTCCACAACATATGGTTTGCAGATCTTTTTCCAAAGATGCACATAATAAAAACAATAAAAAAATCAAAGATGATAACTCTTAGAAACTATTTTTGTCCTTTAATAATTTAATAAGAAGGTTACCTGGTAATCTTTAAACAGAATACCATAAAAAAAAATTATTTACATTCTCACTTCGACGTTACTAAACAAAGCAACGACTTATGGAGAAGTAATGCATTTATCTTCAACTCCATGATCAGATTCTCCCAGTCAGTAGAATACAACAAATACTGACAATATAAAAATTTCCTTAAGATTGTTGTTCATCTTGTATTTCAAACATACATAGAACAAAACATTGAACATCTTTGTAAGACAATAAAGTTTAAGAACATTTTCTCAACTGGAAAATTAAAGCTAGTAGCGAAACTAGAATCAGAAAAAGATTTTAAAAAATATACGAAATATTTTTCTTAAAGAAGAATTGTTGTTAATATGTGTCAAAAGAATCTTACTGATTCCAACAAACTTTGCAGAAACACAAAGTTACCAAGTTTAATGAACCAGTGAAGACAAAAGAATAGAAGAACTGAAATTAATTCACAAAACTAAAATTTGTAAAACACGTACCAGAATCAGAAAAAAGTTTAATAGGAAAAACATCAAGTTCATTGAACTCACACTGTCCCCTTAAGGTAATTATTCCCCTCTAGTATCCGAGGTTTGATTTGGAATATGACCTCCCAGTGTAAAATGATCTCAATCACCAGAGTATAGATACCAAAAAAACTTCGGTGTCAGCGAACCACTCAACGACAGTAAAGTAAACTTAGAATACTAGATTTAGTAGTTGAAGAAGAAGTACATGAATTCTTCTTAAAATGAGAGAAAATCCCTCAATTTGTAGAAAATAAAGGGTAGTGCGAAAAGGTTCTTATTGTGCCTTACCGAAAAGGTCACAAACCTTTGGTAAAGTCACAATCTTTCAGAAAGGTCGTCACCTTTCATAAAAGTCACAACTTTTCATAAAAGTCACAACTTTTCATAAAAGCCGCAATATTTCATAAAAGTCACAACTCTTCATAAGAATCGCAACTCTTCATTTTCCATTTAGACCTTTTTATAATCCAACAGGATCCACAAATTTGAAAAATATAAAATTTCGTAAGTGTCGAAAGTTTTGACAGTATATGTGTATCAACTTATAATACTTAGGAGTATGTATTGAATGTTTTGGCAGTATGTGTGTACAAACTTATAATACTTAGGAGTCTTCCAAGAAATTAAATGGTCAAATATAAATAAATAATAAATTGTATGGACAATTTATTTATTTATTATGTATAGTTTGATTCAAAATTGACTTAATACTTCAATTCTAGTCTTCTTGAAAATATTGTTTTAGAAGACTTGAAGTAGGGAACATTTTTAATCATTTAAAATTTATTAAATATAAATTTATAAAATTATTTGGATTATATTAAATTCATAAATATATTATTCCGAATAAATTATAGATTAATATAATTGGGCTGGTTATTCAAGTTCAACAAATATGAATTTAATTAAAATGAAAATATTAATTGATCTCGGGCTATAGTAGATGAGCCCAATTTGCGAAGTCCAATGTCATAATCCTAAGAGGATCATTTTTGGTACAATGTGGCAAATGACGTGGTATGTCAAGTCAAACAAGAAAACAATAGAATCATTACATGTATCAAAGATTACAAGTCTGCTCCATAAAGTCCATATGTCATGTCAGTTTAATCTTATTTGCCGAGGGCAATACAAACGGAATCCTAATTACCAACAAAAATATTCATTAGTAAATTGATCAAATTGGTGGCAAAGTAAGTTACCAATCAAATGTCAACATATATTAATTCGTTGCTAAAAGTCTTGTCGGTAAATATTACAAAGCAATTTCAATTTGTTGGTAAACTTACCAACCAAAATTATCAGTTGGTAAACACCCAAAGATGTTGTTACAAAATTTTGAAACATGGCCTCGAAATTTTCGTTGGTAAATTTATTTAATTAATTTTTGGTTAGGATATCCTTAGTACCTTTACTAACGAATAAAAAGGAGTTAATAAATTTTTTTTCTTCATTATTCTATACCGTGGTAAATATAGTAACAAATATCTGAGTAAAGTTTTTTAGATACATTGGTAATTGGTTGACAATTTTAGTTACAGAAAATTTTTGTTGGTAATTTACCAATAAATTTTAAATTGTTTTTTTGGTTTCTCATTTGGTGTTCGGTACCCATATTGAAACCCGACTACATTCGGATTCACGCTGGGTAATCCACATTGGGGGGTAAAGCGCTACCTAACCAATGTGACTCCATATTGAAGGGAAATCGAACCCGAGTATAACGACATGTTTAGTCGTTTCGAGCGGTAGAATTACTTTTGATAATAACTGACTGTGTCGACGGATCACATGACGGACCATCGTGGTCACGACGGACCGTCGAGTGTCTTCGTGCCAAAACACTTAAACTTTGAAATTTGGGTACGGGGAATCAACTTTCTGAACTTCGCGACGAAATTGCAGCACGGACCGTCGCAGGCACGACGGGCCGTCACAAACCTTTTTACTGAAGTTCAGACTCTGAACTTTGTGACGACCCTGCAGGACGAATTCGCAGGCACGACGGGCCGTCACGAGTTGCGTAAGCTCGACTGGGTCAGATTTCTGCTAAAAGTTTTAAGGGGTGTTTTGGACTATTTATGACAAACTGTACGAAATTAGTGGGTAAGTTTAATAACTTATTTACTTGAGGGTTAAAGGAGGTAACTTACAATAAATAATGGGTTACTTTTATCATAAGGAATTATGTGATAATTAGGGTAAAAGAAAAAGAACCTGGAGAAGGAAAAAGAAGAAAGAGACAGAAAGAGAGGGAGATCGAGCGAGAAAAGGGAGAGAACGAAGAAGAAAGCAAAGGCATTGAGAAGTAGCTTGCTTGATCACAATTCTTCGGTGGAGGTAGGTTATGGTTTATGCTATTTCATAGTAAACTCTAAATAGCGATTGATATGTATTGGGTGGTATTGTAAAGTCTTCTACATGCTTAATTGTGTTGATGCATGTTGTGATTATGTAAATGGTGATGGATTATAATGATGATATTGTGGAATCTTAAAAACCTTAAATCCACTCTATTAATGATGATGCCTTGATATAAAAGAAGTCTTGATGAACTAAAAGAATGAGGTTAATGGATCGGGTGTCACGAACCGACATGTAGTATTAGGGGATCGGGTGTCACGAACTGACACGTAGTATTAGGGGATCGGGTGTCACGAACCGACACGTAGTATTAGGGGATCGGGTGTCACAAACCGACACGTAGTATTAGGGGATCAGAGTGTCACGTTCCGACACAAGAGGAATAAAGAGAATGAATCTTGAAGTATGGTAATATACTTAAACTTAAAGAACCTTTTTCCCAAATGAGTATGGTGTGGAGGCTTGAGTCCTCAAAGGGGTGCTTGGTGTTGATGCCAATGGTTCTTGTACTTGTTGTTGATGCCAATGGTTCTTGTACTTGTTGTTGTCACCTGTTGAGTAATGTAGTTGATTTAATTTTATTGTTCGATATATATTGCTTTCTATTTTGAGTTGGCCGATGATACCTACTCAGTACTTGTGCCTTGTACTGAACCATACTTGTATTTTTCTTTTTTGTTATTTGTGGAGTACAGCAAATGTACCTTCAACTTCGACTCATCCGCAACTCTAGCCAGTCTCCAGCATATCAGATTTCAGGGTGAGCTATTATTCCTAGCTCGGACTGGATTCTTTCCTTCACGTCTTGATGTCTTGAAGATCGGACATAGACCATCTCTTTTACTTATTTAGCTTCTTAAATACTCTTAGATTAGAAATTTGAGGATAGATGTTCTTGGTGTGATGACTTCCAGATTTTGGGGATAATGGTGGATAAACTTTAGAATGTTTATTTATTAGTTATGTTGATAAGATTTTGAGTCCTCCGCATTATTTTGTTCATTATGCTTGAAATGGTGGTAAATGTTGGGGTTTAGATTTGTTGGTTCGCTCACATAGTAGGATAAGTGTGGGTGCCACTCGCGGCTCGTTTTGGGTCGTGACAAACTTGGTATCAGTGCATAAGGTTAGTTGGTCTCATCACACAAGAACGAGTCTAGTAGAGTCTTGAGGAATGGTATGGGGACTCCTTTACTTTTCTTTGAGAGGCTATAGGACTTTAGGAAAATTCCATTATTTCTTTCTTTTGTGCTATTACTTGGATCCAATTGGTATCTAGGTGATACAAATTGGTATCTGACCATCTTCACTCTATTTTGCAGATGGTTAGAACTAGAGCAACAACTGCGCCAACATCAACACCGGCAAGACAGGGTGCGTCTGAGCCAGCCTTTGGGGCTGTAGCTCGAAGAGGAGCAGTGGCAAGAGGCCGTGGTAGAGGTCGCGGGAGGACGTCCTCTAGAGGAAGAGGACAAACACCTTGTCCAGCAAGTACTAGGGCGGTGACTCCTCCAACGACTGATGAGGTAGTAAGAGAGGTTGAGGAAGGGGAGAATGAGCAAGTGCAAGATGAGGAATTACCACCCCAACCTACCCCAGAGATGATTAACCAGGTTCTTGCTTATCTTAGCGGGTAATCTGATCAAGGCCAGACACCTCCAGTGTTTTCTGCACCAACACCTCAGGTTCCGGGAGTACAACATGCAGCTGTTGTGGCTCCCCGCATGGATGCCTCATTGGAAATAGGCACGTTTCCTCGATTGACTACAGGGCCTATAATGACGAGTGATCACCATGAACTTTTCACTAAGTTCTTGAAATTGAAACCTCCAGTCTTCAAGGGTGCTGAATCTGAGAATGCTATGACTTTCAGGTTTATTGTCATGAGCTGCTATATAAGATGAGCATAGTAGAATGATTTGGCGTTGAGTTTGTGACCTATCAGTTTCAGGGAAATGCCAATATGTGGTGGTGATCGTATGTTCAGTGTCAACCCGCACAGGCACCACCTATGACTTGGGCATCATTTTCTAGCTTGTTTATGGAGAAGTATATACCCCGGACTTTGAGGGATAGGAGGAGGGATGAGTTCCTGAGCCTAGAGCAAGGCAGGATGTCGGTTACTGCTTATGAGGCTAAGTTTCGTGCATTATCCAGGTATGCCACCCAGCTTTGCTTTAGTACACAAGAGCAGATTCGCCGTTATGTGAAGGGATTGAGGTCAGATTTGCAAATTCCAGCCTTACAGGTAGCTGCTGCAGCAAAATCCTTTCAGGAGGTGGTATATTTTGTGATAGAAGTGGAGGAGGTGAAGCCAGATGACTTCACCATGGCATCGACATCTAAGAAGTCTCGTAAGGGAGGTGAGTTTAGTGGTTCTTACTCCAGAGGGTAGAGTTCAGGAGGTTATCCAGCCCGACCTATTCAGTCTTCACTGCAGGCTATAGCTGGGGGTCCACCGCAGACTGGTCAACATTTCTCTGAGTTTGGAGGTTATCCCCAGAATCCGTCGTTCTCACAGAGACCTATGCTTGACTCCAGAGAGTGTTATGGATGAGGAGAGACTGGACATATTAGGAGGTTTTGTCCAAAACAGAGTTACATACCCCCAATAGTTAGAGGTAGAGGTGGTCATGGAAGAGGCTGTCATTCTGGAGGAAGTGGTGGACAAGGTAATGGTGGTCACCAAATCAGTCGGGGTGGCGGGCAAGCTGGAGCTACTGCAACACAACAGGGTAGGGGCAACGGACAGACAGGTGATAGCGCCCATTGTTATGCTTTCCCCGGGAGGTCTGAAGCAGAGACATCTGATGTTGTTATCACAGGTAATCTTTTGGTTTGTCATTGCATGGATTCTTTATAATTTGATTCTGGATCCACATTTTCATATGTATTTTCCTTATTTGCTTCTAGCGTTAATTTACATTGTGATTTGCCTGACATGCCTATTCGTGTTTCTACTCCGGTGGGTGAGTCTGTGATAGTTGAGAAGGTGTATAGGTCTTGTCTTATGAATTTTGTGGGGAGCAATACTCATGTAGACTTGGTTATCCTAGAAATGGTTGATTTCGATGTAATTCTGGGCATGACTTGGCTTTCTCCAAATTTTGCAATCTTAGATTGTAATGCTAAAACTGTAACATTGGCCAAGCTTGGGACAGATCCGTTAGTGTGGGAGGGTGACTACACTTCCACTCCAGTTCGTATCATCTCCTTTCTTCGTGCTAAGAGAATGGTTAGTAAAGGATGTTTAGCTTTCTTGGCACACCTCAGGGATGATACTTCCCAAGTACCTTCGATTGAGTCTGTTTCGATAGTCCGTGAGTTTCTGGATGTGTTTCCTGCAGACCTTCCTGGTATGCCACCAGATAGAGATATTGATTTCTGTATTGATCAGGAGCCGGGTACTCGCCCAATTTCCATACCCCCTTATAGAATGGCTCCCGCCGAGTTAAGGGAGTTAAAGGCCCAACTTCAAGAGTTGTTAGGTAAAGGCTTTATTAGACCAAGTGCATCGCCTTGGGGTGCTCTTGTTTTGTTTGTGAAGAAGAAGGATGGAAGTTTTCGGATGTGCATAGACTACAGGCAACTGAATAAGGTAACTATTAAGAACAAGTATCCTTTTCCTCGCATCGATGATTTGTTCGATCAGTTACAAGCTGCTTGTACCTTCTCAAAAATCGATTTGAGATCTGGTTATCATCAATTGAAAATACGGACAACGGATGTGCCAAAGACTGCTTTTCAGACCAGGTATGGGCATTATGAGTTCTTAGTAATGTCTTTTGGGCTTACGAATGCCCCTGCTGCTTTCATGAGCTTGATGATTGGGATTTTTAAGTCATATCTGGATCTCTTCGTCATTGTATTCATTGATGATATACTGGTATACTCAAAGAGCAGGAAAGAACATGAGGAGCACTTGAGAATTGTATTGGAAATGTTGAGGGAGAAAAAGCTGTATGCCAAATTCTCCAAGTGTGAGTTTTTGCTAGATTCAATGTCCTTCTTGGTGCATGTGGTTTCTAAGGATGGAGTGATGGTGTATCCTTCTAAGATCGAAGCAGTGAAGAGTTGGGTAAGACCTACTAATGTTACAGAGGTAAGGAGCTTTGTTGGTTTAGCTAGCTACTATCGTCGATTTGTCAAGGGATTTTCTTCTGTTGCTTCCCAATTGAAAAATTTGACTAAGCAGAGTGTTCCATTTGTATGGTCGGACGAGTGCGAAGAAAGCTTTCAGAAACTCAAGACCTTGTTGACTACTGCACCGATTCTTACCCTGCCAGTGGAAGGTAAGAATTTCATTGTTTATTGTGATGCATCCTATTCCGGTTTGGGTGCAGTGCTAATGCAAGAAAAGAATGTAATTGCTTATGCCTCGAGGCAATTAAAGGTGCATGAACGTAATTATCCAACCCATGATTTGGAGTTGGCTGCAGTAGTGTTTGCATTAAAGCAATGGAGACATTATCTATATGGGGTTAAGTGTGAAGTCTATAAGAATCATCGTAGTTTACAGTATGTCTTTACTCAGAAAGATTTGAGTTTGAGACAGAGGAGATGGATGGAACTACTGAAGGACTATGATATGACTATCTTCTATCACCCGGGAAAAGCTAATATTGTGGCAGATGCTTTAAGTAGAAAGGCAGGGAGCATGGGAAGTCTAGCTCACTTGCACGTTTCTAGACGCCCATTGCCTAGAGAGGTTCAGACTCTGGCTAATGACTTTATAAGGCTGAAAGTACTAGAGAAGGGAGGATCTTTGGCCTGTGTGGAGGCAAGATCTTCCTTTCTTGACAAGATTATGGGAAAGTAGTTTACTGATGAGAAACTGATACGGATACGAGATAAGGTATTGCGAGGAGAGGCTAAAGAAGCAAAAATCGATGAGGAAGGTGTTTCGAGGATTAAGGGAAGGGTATGTGTACCCCGCGTCGATGATCTGATTCACACTATTCTTACAGAGGCTCATAGTTCAAGGTATTCTATACATCCTGGTGCAACCAAGATGTATCGTGACTTAAAGCCACATTTTTGGTGGAGTAGGATGAAGCGTGACATTGTTTATTTTGTTGCTCAATACCCAAATTGTCAGCGGGTAAAGTATGAACACCAGAGGCCTGGAGGGACACTTCAGAGAATGTCCATTACTGAATGGAAGTGGGAGAGAATTGCAATGGACTTCGTTGTTGTTCTTCCAAAGACAATGGGTAAGTATGACTCCATTTGGGTAATTGTTGACAGATTAACTAAGTCTGCTCATTTCATTCCGGTCAAGGGGACTTACAATGCAGAGAAGTTAGCCAAACTTTATATCTCAGAAATTGTTCGATTGCATGGAGTTCCACTTTCCATCGTATCAGATAGAGGTACGCAGTTTACTTCTAAGTTTTGGAAAACATTGCATGCTGAATTAGGTACTAGGTTGGATCTTAGTACTGCATTTCACCCTCAGACCGATGGTCAGTGTGAGCGAACGATTCAGGTCTTGGAGGATATGCTTCGTGCATGTGTGATAGAATTTGGTGGTCATTAGGATAACTTCTTACCCTTAGCAGAGTTTTCATACAATAATAGCTATCACTCAAGTATTGATATGGCCCCATTTGAGGCACTGTATGGGAGAAGATGTAGGTCTCCCATTGGGTGGTTTGATGCATTTGAGGTAAGACCATGGGGTACCAATCTTTTGAGGGAGTCGTTTGATAAAGTAAAATTCATTCAGGAAAAACTTCTAGCCGCTCAGAACAGGCAGAAAGAATATGCGGACCGAAAAGTTAGAGACTTGGATTTTAAGGAGGGTGAGCAAGTCTTGTTGAAGGTTTCGCCCATGAAAGGGGTGATGCGGTTTGGTAAGCGAAGTAAGCTTAGTCCGAGGTACGTTGGTCCATTTGAAGTTCTGAAGTGCGTGGGGGAGGTGGCTTATGAATTGGCATTAACACCAGGACTCTCAGGAGTGCACCCGGTATTTCATGTGTCTATGCTGAAAATATACAATGGAGATGGAAACTACATTATTCGTTGGGACTCAGTTCTTCTTGATGAGAATTTGTATTTTGAGGAGGAGTCAGTTGCCATTTAAGATAGAGAAGTCCGCAAGTTGAGATCAAGGGAGATTGCATCCATCAAGGTTCAATGGAAGAATCGGCCAGTTGAAGAGTCCACTTGGGAGAAGGAGGCTGATATGCAAGAAAGATATCCACACCTTTTTACAGATTCAGGTACTCTTTCTCGCCCTTGTTTTTCTTCTTGTGATCGTTCGAGGACGAACGGTGGGTAATTAGTATCTATTGTAACGACCTGTTTAGTCGTTTCGAGCAATAGAATAACTTTTGATAATAACTGGCTGTGTCGACGGATCACATGACTGACCGTCGTGGTCACGACGGACCGTCGAGTGTCTTCGTGCTAAAACACTTAAACTTTGAAATTTGGGTACGGGGAATCAACTCTCTGAACTTCGCGACGAAATTACAGCACGGACCGTCGCAGGCACGACGGGTCGTCAGTAACCTTTTTACTAAAGTTGAGTCTCTGAACTCTATGACGACCCTGCAGGACGGACCGTCGCAGGCACGACGGGCCGTCACGAGTTGCGTAAGCTCGACTGGGTCGGATTTCTGCTAAAAGTTTTAAGGGGTGTTTTGGACTATTTATGACAAACTGTACGAAACTAGTTGGTAAGTTTAATAACTTATTTACTTGAGGGTTAAAGGAGGTAACTTAAAATAAATAATGGGTTACTTTTATCATAAGGAATTATGTGATAATTAGGGTAAAAGAAAAAGAACTTGGAGAAGGAAAAAGAAGAAAGATACAGAAAGAGAGGGAGATCGAGCGAGAAAAGGGAGAGAACGAAGAAGAAAGCAAAGGCATGGAGAAGTAGCTTGCTTGATCACGATTCTTCGGTGGAGGTAGGTTATGGTTTATGCTATTTCATAGTAAACTCTAAATAGTGGTTGATATGTATTGGGTGGTATTGTAAAGTCTTCTATATGTTTAATTGTGTTGATGCATGTTGTGATTATGTAAATGGATATGGATTATAATGATGATACTGTGGAATCTTAAAAACCTTAAATCCACTCTATTAATGATGATGCCTTGATATAAAAGAAGGCTTGATGAACTAAAAGAATGAGGTTAATGGATAAGGTGTCACGAACCGACACGTAGTATTAGGGGATCAGGTGTCACGAACCGACACGAAGTATTAGGGGATCGGGTGTCACAAACTGACACGTAGTATTAGGGGATCGGGTGTCACGAACCGACACGTAGTATTAGGGGATTAGAGTGTCACGTTCCGACACAAGAGGAATAAAGAGAATGAATCTTGAATTATGGTAATATACTCAAACTTAAAGAACCTTTTTCTCAAATGAGTATGGTGTGGAGGCTTGAGTCCTCATAGGTGTGCTTGGTGTTGATGCCAATGGTTCTTGTACTTGTTGTTGTCACCTGTTGAGTAATGTAGTTGATTTTATTTTATTGTTCGATATATATTGCTTTCTATTTTGAGTTGGCCAATGATACCTACTCAGTACTTGTGTCTTGTACTAACCCCTACTTGTATTTTTCTTTCTTGTTATTTGTGGAGTACAGCAAACGTGCCTTCAACTTCGACTCGTCCGCAACTCTAGCCAGTCTCCAGCATATCAGATTTCAGGGTGAGCTATTATTCCTAGCTCGGACTGGATTCTTTCCTTCACGTCTTGATGTCTTGAAGATCGGACATGGACCATCTCTTTTACTTATTTAGCTTCTTAAATACTCTTAGATTAGAAATTTGAGGATAGATGTTCTTGGTGTGATGACTTCCAGATTTTGGGGATAATAGTGGATAAACTTTAGAATGTTTATTTATTAGTTATATTGATAAGATTTTGAGTCTTCCGCATTATTTTGTTCATTATGCTTGGATTAGTGGTAAATGTTGGGGTTTAGATTTGTTGGTTCGCTCACATAGTAGGATAAGTGTGGGTGCCACTCGCGGCTCGTTTTGGGTCCTGACACCGAGACTTCTTGGTTAAGGATGAAAGAGTTCTTATGACTCCATCACAACCCTTATTGGTAATAAATTTTAAATATGTTAGTACGACTATTTGTTTTTCTAATAAATTTACAAATTGATTGTTTGTTTCTTGGTAATATATCATTCAACTTCAATGCTAGGTTAGTAATGGACTTGCAATCTGTTCAAAATTTTATAAACAAGATGATTATTTAATAGCAAAATATATATTAATTTATTGCATTTAAAAGTCACATCACAAATATAAATTCAAAAATATTAATATCAATTTTATAAATCATATTTGAATGTAACAATGTAAAATCTGTGATAACAAGTTTAATTTATCTCAATACGACACATTTCATTATATCAAATATTTTAATCTGAGCACATTCATCAAAAATATTTTGACCAAATCTTATTTTTGGACAAAACATAAAAATTAAAACACCCAACAACACAAACAGAAAATGGAAGCCTCAAAACCTGAACCAATCATTCTATTAGATATAAGAATTACCTTCTGAAGCTAATGTTGCTGACAAAATTCTCACCAACGCACGTTTATAAAAAATATTAAGCAAAGTTAAATTTTGGCCAAAATATAAGAGTTGAAATGCCTAAAGGTACAAACTGAATATGAAGCCCTCAAAATTCAAACCATCTTATAAGATGAAAAATGACCTTCCAGAGATAATCGCACTGGCGAAATTCAAATTTGAGCATGTTTCCCATAAAAATTGACCTAATTCAAATTTTAGAAAAACATAAAAGTGAAAATGCTTAACGCGTAAACTGATAAATAAAAATCTCAAAATTTGAACAAATCATTCTATGAGACCAAAACTAAACTTATATGCCTAATCGCGGTGATAAAATTTCAGTTCGAGCATGATTACCATAAATATAGACTAAAGTGAAATTTTGAAAACAAAAATTTATAGTTAATATGTCTAACGGCACAAACTAAAAACAGAAGCCTCAAAACTTGAACACTGTATTGAATTGCATAAAAAATTACCTTACGCATCTAACTGCAGTGACAAAACTCTTATCTGAGCATGTTTATCAAATATATTGACCGAATTTAAATTTTTTGTCAAAATTTATAAGATAAAACACCTAATGGCGAACACTAAAATAAAACCCTCAAAACTCAAACCAAACATCCTATTAGATAAAAAAAATGACCTCTGAAGTTAATTACACTAGACGGATTTCTCATCTGAACATGTTCACAAAATTATTGACAAAATTCAAATTTTGGTCAAAACATAATATTTAAAACACCTAACTACAGAAACAAAAAAGGGAAGCCTCAAAACTTGAAGCAACAATCCATTAGATATAAAATTGACATTTTGAAGTTAATGAAACTTACATTATTCTAATTTGAGTACGTTTTCAAAAAATATTTGTGAAAAGTCAAGTTTTGACTAAAATTTAAAATTTAAAATGCCTAACGACACAAGCTGTCTATCAAAGCTAATGTTGATTTGCCAAAAAAATTAACTTCAACTGGTAAATTTATCAACTATTCAAATATAAGTTAGTAATTATTAATTTATCAGTAAATTTTATCACAGTTGGTAATAGTTACACAACTAAACATTCATATGTAATATTACCAATTATAATTAATACGTTTGTAATGATCGGTTGGTATATTATCAACTATTTAAATGATGTTAGAAATTTACTAACTAAAATCTTTATTCCTCAGTAAATTTTCAACTAATTGGATATTATTTGGAAAGGTTACCAACAAATTACATTTCGTTACTAATTTACCAAAACATTTATAATTGGTTGGTAAATTTAGCAACAACCTTATTTTTGGTAAATGTTTGGTTAGTAATTCATTGGTAATATGTTAATAAATTATAGAAAAAAATTGTCATATTTATCAACCGATATATACTTTGTTAGTAATATTACCAACAAAAGGTGTGTGTTCGGAATATTTCAGTTGGTAATCCATTGATAGAATGTTGCTAAATTTGCCGCCATTATTTCCCATTGTATTTACCAACTAAAATATTTAGTTAGTAAGATTTTGGTTGGTAATCTGTAAGAAATTCGTTGTTAAGTTTATAAATAAAATTCAGTTAGAAATATATTGGTAATTTATCAGTAAAATACTAAGTAATTTAAATTTTTTTAGTAAAATCGGTTTGCAATTTGGGATTTTTGTAGTGAGAAAATCTTGTTCTAATCGCAAATCCTCTATTCTATAACTATAAATAGGAGTCCTCATAATTTAGAAAAAGAACCAAAAATTCTAAAAAAGATGATAGAGAAAATTTGTTGTGCAAACGTCATAAAATTCTCTATAAAGCTACAAGTTTAAGAATTCAAGTATTCAAGTTTAAGAGCGATTAAGATCAAGATCACCGGATCCAAGAACAAGCTCTAAGCCCTTAAATTCAAGTAAAAGTCCATATCAAGATAAAATTCGAAGTTCAAGTTCATGGGAGATTGAAGAACAAGCTTTTAAAGCCCTTGAATTTATATTTGAAAAGATGATTTCAGAGAAATTTTATATTTTGTAACACTCGTACTTTGTAATAATAAATATGATTGTTGCATAATTTTCCCTTATTGAATATTGTTTTATCGACGTGAATTCTATTGTCTCTTGTTGGTTAATTATATTATATAATTAGTGCATAGTTCATACAATTTGATGCTATTTTTTAATGTATATACAATTTGATTATATATGTCCCTAAAATAAATTCTGAAATATTTTTCTATATTATTCCTCTTATTATGAAAAAAAATAATATATTAGTTCGATCATTTATATAACTTGCGATTTTGCAACCCCTAATATTTAATGATAAATTTTTACTAATTTTGATCTTTTTCTCTAGATTTATAGATTAACTAGTATTCTTTGACATTTGAACATAATACTCCCGCCATCTCATATTAGAAAGGCATTTTACTATAAATATGTGTCAAATGTTATTTTGTCAATTACTAAATCAGAATATAATTAATTAAATTTTCTCCATTTAATCCGTAAAATTATTATGACCTTTGGAGGTTTCAACGAATTTTGAAGACCTAAAAATTATTTTGTTTTTTTCATAAGGCTATTTAATATGAATAAGGGAACAATAGTAAATTTGACCAATCTATTAATCATATCCTAATCACTTTATACAATAGAAAGTGTATAAATAATATGTAGGGGTGTGCATCGTTTGTTTCATTCTTTATATATCATCATTTATTTTATATTTTTAAATATGCTAAATGAATAACCAAATAAATAAGGTATTTTTTTTATTGATTTTGGTCCTTAAAGGTTCGATTTTTATTTAACCAATAAGAAAATACTTATAAAACAAATAAATGATTCGTCAATAATTCACGCGATGAGACAATGATAAAACATTAAAAAATACAACAATAACTAACATGAAAAGAATTATGTAAGTGTAAAATCAAGAGAAATTATGTGGAATAAAGTTCTTACTTTGTATTTTTTATTTTCTATATAATGTGAAGTTGTGAACTCAAAATGATTGTGATGTGTGAATTGAGACAGAACAAAAAAGTTATTAAGTAGTAAGGTATTGAGATTAATATTTGACAATTATGTAAGGGTAAAATATTAAATTACTATAGTCATAACAGGTCATCATTTAATAAATAATTCAACATTAAAAACCAAAATTGAACTCATAACTTGATAATCTTTTATAGAACTATTAAAAAACTATTAACCAAATACCAATAAATCAATATCATTTTTTTAATAGTTTATCGATTAGATCGATTTTTGCACTCTTACTAATTAATAAATAATTCAACATTAAAAACCAATATTGAACTCATAACTTGATAATCTTTTATATAACTATTAAAAACCATTATCCCAATATCAATAAATCAATAGCATTTTTTTTATAGGTTATCGATCGATCGATTTTTGCTTCCTACTAATACAGGAAAAAGAGAGTACTATTCGGTAGGAATTATATAGATTTATAAAGAGGAGAACCAAATTAATATTTTATATTCTCTGTATTAGTTTAGCTTATTTAAGTCCACTTTCTTGTTCTTATTTTTTATGTTCCTTTCATAGTTTATGTTCAAAGATTAGTGTCACGGACTTAGAGTATTAGCTAGGACTCCGTGCGGCACTTGACTACTTACTCACGAATATTTCACGATCTTGTAAGCTCAAGTAAGCTCTATTATACGAAGATCACTAATAGAATGAAAGGAAGACTTAGAGAATTTTGGAAGAAGGCTTTTTACTACTTGGAAGATTTCTTTACAACTTTCTTGGTCGATTTACAAATGAGAGCCCACCTATTTATACTACTTACTAGGGGCTAAAGTGTAAATAAAAATTACTTACAAGTCCCTATTATAGAAAAGTATACACTTTCTAGGATCTTCCAAAGACTTTCTTGAAATGTCTAAGTTATTCTAGAGAATTCTAAGGAGTTCTTGATTAATCTAGAAGGTTCTAGAGTTCTCCGCAGACATATCAACAACTCTAGACCCTTCCGCCTCTATCCGGATGCAAAATTTAACTATGATGTGGCAAGATGTGACACTCTCCCCCACCTATTGATGCGACGATCGCACACACCATCACTTCATCAGCGACTGAGTCTTGTCTTCTCGTAAGCACGACCAATAGTCCATTGACTCGATGAATGCCCTCGCGCAACTTTTTCAATTTCTTTGTTATCTCTTCTATCTCGGCCTCACGATCTACCTCCTTCCTAGGAGGGAAGTGACTCGATGGTTTCCTTGACATCACTGTATTATTATCCTTCCTTGGGCATGGTGGTGAGGCCCCTTTGGCACCATTGTCTTCTTTCAAACTTGTAATGGTGGTTGCGAATATCGTACCCTTTTCTTATTGCTTATCTCGAGGTTCATGACCGTTAGTCACACTTGTCCCTCCGTCTTTGGTGTCTTACCTAGGGGAACCATGCATGTTCCTCCTTACTCTATGATTAGAAGTCGTTGAAGGTAAGGATCGATCACCATGTGACACGCCTGTAAAAACTCCTGCCTAAGAATTATATCAAAGAGATTTGAAGTAGCGACAGTGAATTTGGTTTTACCTTGCCACTCGCCTAGCGTGATGCTTACTACATGTGCGACTCCACTCACGGGAGTCGGTTGTGCATTTACCATCCTGAGTTGGGCATTACTTGGACTGTAACACAACCCCTACCTTGTCGTTGTCGTCTTGGTCCTAATATTGACCTATGCACCTTTGACGACCACAGCACGAGCAGGTCTTCCATTGATCGTGATGTCAACATACTGCGCGCTGCATATTCTTGACTTCTCGGGTTTCTTGGTGATAGCTCCGCATAGTCCTATCAAGACTAAATGCCGCGTCTCCGCGTCTTGTTCTTTCTCATGTGCTTCCTTCTCTTTCCTCTCTCGCAGGATAGCACCAATGCTCTTCAGTTCAGGGCACCTCGCATAGCCATGTGGCCCATCTCATATGTAGCAACCACCTCTTTTGGCAACCTCTATCATTTTGTCTGTGTTGCCATGACATTCGAATTTCTTGCCATCAGACTTTCATGTATCATACTTCTTAGGATATGGCCGCCGCACCTTTCCTTTGCCACGATCTCCCCCACCATGGTCATGACTACCTCTCACTTCGTCTCCTCTGGCTTTGTTAAGCTTTTCATTCATTAACTCTGTCAAGATTTGGCCTGCTTGATGACTTCATCAATAGTCCTGACCTGTCATCTTTCCAACTCCATCCTGGCCCATTTTTCCACCCATCCATGAAGTGGAACAACATATCTTCATATGTGAGGTTGGGAATCTGAAGCGTGAGGGTGATGAACTCCTGAACACATTCGTGCATGCTATCTTTTTGCTTCAGCTTCCTAAACTTGCGCTTCGCCTCATAGATGACATTGTTAGGGAAGAATACCTTCTTGAAATCCTCTTGGAATTTCTCCCAAGTGTAGATGATGAAACTCCCCTTCCCTATCTCGGACTCTTTGTGCCTCCACCACAACATGGTCATATCTGAAAGATACAACACAGCGGTGTTGACCTTACTTTCGTCACTCTTCAGTCTTTGGCACTTGAAGTGATTCTCCAAATTCCACTGAAATTCTCCACCTTTTACGCGTCAATACGCCTTTGAACATAGGTAGCTTAGGAGCCTCAACCTTTGACTCCTTATCTCGATCGAACGACAATGATCCTGCAACTTCCGCGCCTTCCTTGAGTGTTTTTATATCGGCCTTCACGGTCTCAATTGTGCTCAACGCCTCCATGAGCTGACACTCTAAGGAAGTGATAACCTCCTTCATCTCGAACTCGGCCCGCTGGCTATCCTCCAACTCCTTATGGATGCTCTCGATCTCCTCAAGGGTTAGATTCTCAAGGTCTTAAACTTGTCGTCGACCATATTCATGCGCCGGCCTAGTATCTCCACGGCCTACCTTGACACTTAAACCCTTTCGACCCATTCTTCTCCAGTAGTGACGTCTATGGAGTCTTTTCCCAATTCATCGTCATTTGCTTCGACCCTGGAGGGTCGATGAGATGTTAGTGCCTCGCTAGGTGTAGGGTAGGGCAGAACCTCCTCATTACCCTTTTGATGATTCTTCCCCTTTCACTTCTTCTTTCCACCATTCATACGGACGTTAGTGGTGCTAGCGGTGTTTATGGATCATTCGTTAGTCAATCCCTTCGTATCAAACCTCTCTCTGATACCACTTTTTCACAGACTTAGAGTATTTGCTAGGACTCCGTGCGGAACTTGAAAACTTACTCACTAATCTTTCACGATCTAGTAAGCCCTTTTATACTAAGATCGATAAGAGAATGAAAGGAAGACTTAGAGAATTCTGGAAGAAGACTTTTTCTATTTGAAAGATTTCTTTACAACTTTCTTGGTTGTTTTACAAATGAGAGTCCACCTATGTATACTACTTCCTAGGGGCTAAAGTATAAATAAAAATTAGTTACAAGTCCCTATTCTAAAAAGTCTACACTTTCTAGAATCTTCCAAAGACTGTTCTTTAAATGTCCAAGTTATTCAAGGGAATTCAAAGGAATTCTCTAGCGTTCTTAATTAATCTAGAAAATTCTAGAGTTCTCCGCAAACCTCTCCACAACTCTATACCCTTCCGTCTCTATCCGAATGCAAAATTCAATTATGATGTCACAGGACGTGACATTAGTTTCATCTACAGTTTAGCACTCAATTCATTAATTGCTCTTTTGTCAATGCAGAAAATTTGTATCATGCATTTCAATCTAATTCTTTTCACCCCAATAATAGTATCCAGTATGTTTTTTAAGTGAGGTCGTGGGAAAAAATGGATATGAATGTGACCATATTGAAAATAAATTGAGCTAAAAAGGAATTGTATGGTAATCCATCATTGTAAATATGAGTAAAAAATAAATTGGGTAAATGATTTATTACACTTTAATTCCCAAAATTAAAAAAAATTAAATATTTAATTGAGATAATTGATCATCTTAAATATTAAAATGTTTACTTCAAGGATGTGTTTGGTGTATAAAAATTTTTTTTTAATTTTATCATATTTGGGTTGCTTAAATATTTTGGATGATAATTGATAAATGGACTTATTATTCTCCAATTTTGGGAAAATGACTTTCCCATATAATGTTTTTAAAAAATCTTTCTGAAATTTTCTTTCAAACTCACCATCTAACTTGACTCAAGGCTCTTACTCCCAACCTCGACCAATGATTTGACAACCGAATCCAAGACCTGACCTTTAATCTCTAGTTAGATCAGAGATCAATTTCCAATCCTTGAATCGGAGACCAATACAAATTCTTATTTGGGACTAAATTATTGACTTAACTCAAAATCAAACTCTCAAATCGAGACATGAGATTTGATCTAGGACTCGACTCTAGACAGTGAACTTGAGAAAAGGCTCGACTCCTAATGTGAGACAAAACACTTAACCCTAGAATATATTTTCGAGCAGGTACTTGGGACCCTACCTTGACCTCAATTTTCAACCCTCACTCGAGTCTTGAATTTCCACCTTAACCTCGATTTGAGACTTGACTCTCAATCCTGATAAGATACTAGGAACTGATTCCTAACTCTCGATCTTGACTCAGTATCCATCTATTGATCCATACCCCACCTAGGACCCTATTCCTAACTAACAACCGAATATAAACTCAGCAACCCGCCCTATGGACTAACACTAGATCCTAACCCAATCATGATAACCGACCTATTACCTAACTCTCATTCTTGACCATAACTTCATATCCGAGACATGCTTCTGGACCCTGACACTAACTTTTGATTCATATCCAGATTTTGATCCCTCACCCAATGGGTAAGTAGGGGTATGTATGTCGGTTGGAGTAGATTAAGGTAAGAATGTAGAGGGGAGTAAATAATACGAGAGGGGTGCATGGGAATGCATTGGTTTATTTTTATTGATATTAAATTATATTTTCCTTAATTTTTAAGGAACTTTTTTCTACTTACAAATGTGAGTTTGTATATCAATACCCATATTTTATCCATATTTGTGTCACAACCCATGGGTAACCCCTAGATGTATCAAGGAGTACAAGACCCCGAGAGGCTCATACAAGCCACTTAACATATCATAACATACGATAATAGAAAATGGTATGGTAATTCAAAACATTTACAACAATATCAAAGTCTAATAAAATTAACTTGAAGTCTCTACACTTGTCACAAACCATTTTACATTTGAATAGTCTTATGTACACATTCCATACAATAGTTCTAAACATAAAAGGAAGTGTGACCAAATCCTCAATGCTATGAGGACTCACCAAATCTTCACTCCTTGCTCTACTATGAACCTAGACACGGGATGAAAGTCTATATCGTCGGACCCTACATTTGTGAAGAATTTAGTCAAGAGTATGTGTTATTACAAGAATTTACTAAATATGATGACTAATATATATCATCAACATAAGTATATCATAGACTAGTCAACAGAAGACATACACCATAATTATAAGAGATAACAACATAGGTCATAAACATAATTAATGCACATAAATGATCATATCATAAGAGGAACACTTCTCAAGTAACCTCAACTTGTTCTTACTCATTGCATAGGTCTTCACATCATTTTATAACGATGACGGGTACTCGCATCCATGTCATTTCATAAGGATGATGGATACTCTCCACCATGTCCATTCATCATAATAATAACGTGGGGAATCACCTCTTATTCACTTATAACAAGTATGATAATCGCCTTATATCCTTAATGGATGGAAGTTATGGGTTGTCGCCTCTAGTCTCATCATTCATTAAGCATATTAGTCTAGATTTATTTTAGGTAAGCAATCCTTACAACCTAGAATCATTTGTAAGATTAAAACTTTCACGTTCATGTAATATGCTTAGCAATTCATTATGGAAAGTATATGTTCCACCTCATATCATTAGCATTTAAGAGTTCTATGAGCTTCACTCTCAAAGACATAAAATTCATTGCTCACCATATTACCATTACTCTCAAAGCCCTAACAATAAACTTTCATAGCTACAAGACTAATTCTCAAAACAATACATTGCATAATAACCTCATATGCGTTGATCTCAAGACATTCTAATCACATGCTTCATTCTTAAGAAATTCTACTTATATATCATCATATAGGCTCAATCTCAAGCACTACTAAACATTATTCATCATATGTAATATAGTCTAATTAAATTCATATATACAAGCTTCACTCTTAAGCAATTGATATATATATACTTCTTTCTATAGCTATCTATATTGTAATTCATCTATCCTGAAAGATCACATCTGAGCCTTTAATTTCTCCTTTCATGGAATAAAACCCAACTATATAAAATTCATCTTAGAATCATAGGTTAGGAATGTTTACATGTACAATCATACTAAAACATGCAATTCTATCATAAACAATCATTAACAACTATAATTCACTCTATTGGATCATAACCCATAACATTAGAAGAAACCCTCATTTGACTTCGTGAATTCTTTTTCTAAATTAGGGAAAATATAGGGCTTCATGGATGAAAGGAATCCACAAATGAAATAAACCATCATACCTTGATTGTAAATCCTACCAAGCTTGGAAAAATGGACACCTTACTTGACCTAGTTTTAAGTCTCTTCTTATTCTCCAACTTTCTAGGGAGAGAAATTTATTTGAAAGAAATCCAATTCTTTTAGTGAGTTTGGGAGAATGAAATAAATGAATTAATTAGGTCTATAAAGTACTGATATATATGGTTTATACTAGGGTATAAAAGCACCACTTAATCCTAATTAAACCCAAAAAGGACTTGTATCCTTAAAATAATCATTCCAAAAGTCCAACTACGAGACCCCACCGATAAATCGTGGATGGATCTACGGTCCGTCCTTGTTGGGTATGGTCTTGAAAGAAAATTATTGGTGATCGACGAACCAACTAGCCACGACACGTGGAACCATCCACGTGGCTTGGGTCCTCATGTAGGTTCTACCTTAGGAAGATTTTAAGGGTGCTTGTCAACGAGACCCACCTATGGGGTATGGGTCTAACCATGGGGCATGGTATTCCCCTTGTGGGTGTCAAATGAAATTTCTAAAATTTGCCAAGTTCCATCTTTCAAATACTGGGTGTTACATTATCTCCCCCTTGGAAACATTAGTCCTCGAATGACATTTTATACACTTCTTAAGGCAAACGACTCAAGAGTAACAACATATCATGCATGCAACACATCTAAATGCATAAAATCAAAGAGAAATCATCAACTAAAAGCTACACATGCTCAATGCATCATATGGGAGGTAAGAACCATATCTAACAAACCAAAATGCATGTGATTCTAACATTTCTCATGTTCAAGGAGGAACTATCATCTCCCAGCTAAAAGCATGTTCAACACAATCTCATAGATCCTATATGCAATATATTCTCATAACATACATACAAGGATGAATGTTCAACTCCGAGCTAAGACATGTTTCATCAATCTATCTCATGAAGTCTATTGTTAAGTCATACTAAATGCACAATAACATGAGGAAAATCAATCATGCAAATTTTTTTTCTTTAAAAAACAAAAGTTTTTTTCATTAACATGCACAACATAAGGAAATCGTGAAAACATCTAAAACTCACATGACTTCACATAATGAATAAACCATGAAGAACTCATCATCTCAAGATAAGAGAGGAGTAAAGGAAAAAGGATGGGGACATCGGGACATCATATTGGCCTCGGCCTCCCAAGTATCACACTCAGCTAAAACTCTTAGTAAAAGATCACTCCATAACACTTTCATGGTAGCAACTTCCTTGTTCTTCTATTTCTTAACTTGCCGGTCTAAGATCTCAATTAGTTCCTCTCTATAAAATAGATTCTCATTAACTCCCTACCCTTCTAAGGGATCTATGAATGTCGAATCTCCAACACACTTCTATATCATAAAGACATGGGAAACCAGATCCACTCATACCAACTCATTATGAAAATTTAGCTCACAAAACCTTATTAACGCATCTCAAGATCTTATATGGGCCTACAAAATGAGGACTAAACTTCCCAAACTCCTTAGACGTTTCAAAGTTAAGAAATTTAAGTAAACCCAAATAATGAACATTAAGAACACTCAAAAACATTTCTATCTACACATACCATCCCCCCTTGGGAGAAAGCCTAAATGGACTACCTAAGAACCACTTCTTTCTATTCTAAGGTCGGATCAAAACATCACTAAGCTTTCATTTCCATCACACAAGATAATTCTAAACCATGGTGAACTATTCAACCACCCTTTGGAGGAGTTTACTCATTTACCACACTTAGGTATTATCTACACACCCTACTCATCATATGTTTTCAACATACACCAAAACTTATCATGACTAAGTCTGGTACTACTATAAACGAAAACATAACAATACTGCAGCTTATTCACACTAACGACAATATTAAAGGGTTACATATCAAGTCTATCAAGATAAAAAAGAAAAATAACATCGGAATCTAATAAAGCATAAAACACATACGGTAGTCACGTCCAGAAGACACACTTGGTCACCTCTAACTTAGAGAGCGTATACCCATTTTGACTTGGAAAATTTCCATCCGAAATACTAGAACAAATATTTTTACCCTCTCTTCACTTAGACTTCATTTTGCACAATTTCTCATCTTAAATCCACTTTCACCACAACTAAAGCAACCCTTTATTATGCCCAAACACCAATCATCATGTCTCTTTCCACATCTAGGAAAAGTAGGATCTAGGGATTCACTACTAATTCCTTGCAGCTTAGGGTTAGACGTCTTATCTTCACTATACCTACGAGCATGTGAGGAGTCTTTTTTGAAAAACCTTTGTCGATACTTAGTAAGGCAATATCCATCGGACCTTTCATGTGTGGAATCATCATCATTATCATTTTTAGACCTCTTTTTCTCTCTATCTCTCCCATTTTTTTCTCCTCTTCCATTTGTTGGGAATGATTCATAACACGAGGAATATACATTTCATGGACAAGCATAGCCGTATGAAATTCTTTCACAACCTAGTCAAATACTCCCCATACGAACTTACTCATTTTTAACCTAGATTTAGCCACTCTTTTGGGATTATATTTCGATTGTTGAGTAAACATCAAAGCATATTCCTTGAGACTCATTTTACATTGCCTAAGGTTAATGAATTCAAGATCAAAGCCTCTCTCATCTCTAGAGAGAAGAACCTATCTATAAAAGTTGTTATGAACCTTTCTCAGTCTATGGGATCCATTTTTACCAGTCTAGCCTCATTCCATTGATTGAATTAAACTTGAGCAACCCCTTTGATTTAGTAAGCGGCCACTTTATACTTCTCTGCCAAAGTAACCCCATAATATATAACACCTTATAGACCTTATCTATAAACTTTAGACGATCATCCTCAAGATTTGACCCATAAAACTCTTGAGGATTCATCCTTATGAAGTCTCTCACTCTTGAAGACGAATACCCATATTTCGTTCACGGGAGCTACTACCTCTTTATTGGCTTGCGCCGTTAAAACTTGAGTCAATACTTGAGAAGCAAACCTAAATTCTGAACATCACATTCTCACCCAAAGGGTCAATTGAAGCTTCTGGAGGAATTTTGGGGGAACTCTTTAATCAAGGTCATCTTCCTCATTCCTTCTAGAATTAGCCAATATATTAGTTGTATACTGAAAACATTGGGCACATATTAGGAGAAATACCTAATAGAATTAAACTCTATGACACGACTTAAAGAATGAAGAAGTGAAGTTTCCTAAGCATCTAGTAGCCTCTCATCAAAAAGTGTGGCTCATTTCATATTGATGAAAAAACTCTACTACACGTGGTTTTGAGACATCCTAGAAACATTTTAAACCTTGTACTCTGATTACCATATTTTTCATGACCCAGGGGTATAACAAGAATATAAGACCCCAAGAGTCCTCATATGTCACGCCTCGAGGCTACCCCTTAGACACGAACATAGAATCTAGGACCACAAGTGATCCCAATATCCCTTCTCACATGATTACTAACAATAATATATTGATGTCGGAACCTAAATCATAATAAAAATACAAGATAGAGAATACTCATATACTATAACTAAGATAAATAACCTAGTGATAAATTCAATATAAAGAAGATTTTAACTCAATACTTAACTAAATCTAACTATGTCTGAATTAAGCCTCTAAACTGACTAGAAATATTGGGTTATTCCCAAACTAGAACTAAAAACTAAAACTAAAGGACTAAAATATTAAAAAGAAATTCATGATTATTGTCCATGGAGAATAAGGACTCTCCACTAATTCTATTAAATTGAAGATCAATCTAAGCGTGATCTAGATGCTCTGAACCTGAACCTACATCACGAGAAGACGTAGCGCACGTACGCGTCAATACTTGAAAGGTATTGAGCATGCAGGATAGAGTAAAGCTGAAATAACATATAATTGAACACAACAATAAAGTAATGAAATAATCTGAACATGGAATATATGAAATACTGAACATGACTAATTTGAATGTAATGATCAAGTTGATACTGAATACTAAATTGTGGTCAATGCAATGGAGTCTGACTGAATTGTGCGAGATACTCACTAATAATTAAACCACATGACCTAAATGTCTAGTCTTATGTATACGACCCACCGAGAGGACCTAATATACCCTACTAGAGGTATAGATGCATGCTGGCATGATCACTAAAATGATGCCCACATAAGGGACTTACAACCTATGTGGGTAGTAGTTTTTGGAATATTTGGGTAAGCTGAACCCTAGTCCAACTCGATATTATGTTACTCCCAATGGATTGAGTAATTTACACGTATTACTGAATTTCTGTAAGTTACTAGAACTCAAATTGAACATGCAAACTAAGGATGCAACAATTAAGCTGATATTGATGCATTAATAATTGAGTCATGTATAACTGAATAACTTAAATATCTAACATAGCATGTGTAATTCAATAACTAATGAAATACATAGCTAGGGTTCTGTAATTCATGCAATAAACTAAATATCAATGTACTAATCTAATTTGGATCATTTTAATAGCTAAGAACCCAAAAATTTCTACATTCAATAAACCCTAGGTCTAGTCATAATAAGGGAATCAAGAAACGTAATTAAAATTAGGTACCTAATGGGTGAAAAGAACCCACTAGTAAAATCTCACAAACCTAGTAATGAATTTTACGGAAAAGTTCTTTGATTTCTGGACTGGAAGTCAAGAGAACGTGTTCCATTCTTAAAGTTAGTGCTGGTTGACTTTTACTCCTCTTTAGCTTCCAATTTTCTAAGTTTTTATTTATGAATTGACTTAGGTAAGTTCTAGTTATGTTTAAATTCTTAAATTGACTAAAATCTCATAATTTAGGGTCTAAACAACGTACCTTAGGGGTCCAACGAAATAAAAAAAAAAGACCCTGACTTAACTGCTATTGGAGTGATCGATGGACAGGACCTATGAGCTGTAGGTCAACCTATGGTCCATATATTGGGGTTGTAGGTCAAGTTTCTTGACAATGCTTCATTAAAACAAACATAACTTTTTACTCGGAGATCAGATTTTACAAAATTCGGTGATGTTGGAAAGATAATTCAATTATCTATCATATCGTAGGTTATGAGACAGATTATCATTTTTGTGATGGGAGTGATGATCATATGAAGTTCACCCAACCAACAATTTTCCTCTAATTGGCTGCTGGCCTTTATCAACGATTAGACATACGGGTCGTGCAACGAACGGCGGCTCATGCTGGTCAAACGTCACTTGCTTAGAGGCTGGGTAAATAAGGACTCGATCCACTGAGCGTGGTCTGTTCGTGGGTCGAGACTTAGCCAATTTTCTGAGCTGGGTTTGGTGAGTGTTGAAGTGGTGAACCAGGGACCACCAACACGAGTTTCTTGACTAACCTATGGTCCGTGGGTTGCACCGGCAACTTCTCAAAATCTATATTTTTGATTCGTTTTGAATACGTGGTGTTACATTATCTCCCCCTTGGGACCATTCGTCATCGAACGAAGGCTAGACTACTTGAGTATGGAGGGAAGAATCTACAATCCTTACCACTAAGTACTATAAACTGATTGTTTACTGAATTGAGTTCCAAGAACATGCAAATACACTAAAAAATTCAGGCTGACTGAAGGAACCAAATACTAACACTGAATTAGTGCATGAATAACTGACAAACTAAAGAGGAACTATTACCTCAAGCTTGAATGTGATCCAAAGGAAAGAGCTTAGGATACTTGGACTTCATGGATGCTTTTACTTCTCAAGTAGCTCCCTCTATGAACTGACTACTCTACAAAACCATGACTGAAGCAACTTCTTTGTTCCTCACCCTTTCAAAATGATGATCGATAATCTCAACTAGAATTTCTTGATAAAAAATACTATCTTTCACAGCCACACTCTCTAATAGCACTATGGATGCTAGATCACCCACACACTTCTTCAAAAGTGAAACGTGAAAAATCGGATGCACTGTTGCTAGTTCTGTTAGAAACTCCAAGTCATAAGAGACTTTACCAACTCTTTTCAAGATCCTTTAAGGGCCTACATATCTGGGACTAAGCTTCTCTTTCTTGCAAGAGATCTCAATATCAACTTGGAACTCTAGTTCCCTTCTCCTTACATCTGCATAAGACTTCTGACAACTCTGGGTGTCTTAATTCTATCTCTAATGAGTTGAACTTTCACCATTTAATAATAGACTTAATCTAGTCTAATCAAATCATCATCACCAACTTCAAACCAACCAACACGAGATCGACATCTAAACCCACATAATGCCTCATAAGGGTTCATCTGAATGCTAGAATGGTAGCTATTATTGTAGGCGAAATCTATAAGAGGAAGGTGATCATCTATACTACCATTGAAATCAATCACAAAGTCTCTCAACATATCCTGTAGGGTCTGAATGGTACGCTCTTCCTTCCCATCCGTTTGCAAATGAAATATTGTGCTAAGATTAACCTAAGTACGAAGACCTTTCTAAAAGGACTTTCAGAAATGAGAGGTAAACTGAGGACTATTATCTAAGATGATAGATAAAGGAACCCTATGCAACATAATTATCTCTTAAATATTAAGCTTGGTGTAGTCCTCCAACAAATTTGTAGTCTTAACTGCCAAAACCGAGAATACTTAGTAACTTTGTCCATTATCACCCAAATGGAGTCATATTTTCTGCAAGAACGAGGTAATACTTAATGAAATCCATGTTGATCACTTCCCACTTTCACATAGGAATGTCGATCTCTTGAGTTATACCTTCAATTTTCTGATTTATTACCTTGACTTGCTGACAATTGGGGAACTTAGCCACAAAATCTTCTATATCTCTTTTCATACTATTCCACTAATAGACTTCCCACAGATGGTGGTATATCTTAGTGATGCCTGAATGAATTAAATACCTAAAATTATGGGCTTCTGCAGAAATATGCTTCCTCAATTTACCCACGTTATGAACACAAAATCTTCCCTGATAGCGAAGTACACCATCTCCCCCTTGGGAGAAAACCTTTACTCTCTAATTATGGATTGTACCCTTAATTTCAAGCAACATTGGATCATTTTCTTGATTTTCCTTAGCCTCTACTACTAATAAAGATTCTACCCCATTCTGAACGGTCACGCCACCATCTAATAAGCTAATGAGAGAAATCCCTAAGCGGGCAAGCCTGTGAACATCCTTCACTAGTTCTTTTCTTTATTCCTCAATGTGCTACACTACCCATACCTAATATGCTACTACATTTGCCTTACCATGATGGTAATGCATACTCATGTCATAATCCTTGAGGAACTTAAGTCATCTTCTCTAGCGAATATTCAACTCTTTCTGGGTGAACACATATTAAAGACCCTATGGTCAATGAACACATTTACATGAACACCATACAAGAAGTGTCTCCAGATCATAAGTGCAAACACCACCGCTATAAATCATCTTATCATTTTGTATAAGCACACATCCCAAACCCACTTTAGATTCATTACAATATACCATAAATCCATTTGTACCTTCCTGTAAGGACAACAACGGAGCAGAAGTCTGTCTATCTTTCAATTCTTGGAAACTTTTCTCACAATCTTCCGAGCATAGGGACTTGGCTTTCTTATGAGTCAAAGCCATCATAGTAGAAGAAATGGAGGAAAACCCCTAAACAATTTTTCAATAATAATCAGGCAAACCTAAGAAGCTTATAATATCTGTCAGTGATAGATGTTTAGGCCAACTCTTTACCGTATCCATTTTTGTAGAACTACCTCAATACCCTTGCTCGAAACTATATGGCCAAGGAAATCTATGAACCTCAACCAAATCTCACATTTACTAAACTTCGCATAGAGTTGTTGGTCCTTGAGAATTTGCAATACAATCCTCAAATAATCAATATGCTCATTCTCACTAATTGAATAGATCAAAATATCATCGATAAACACAATAACGAAAATATTAAGGTATTGTCTGAAAATTCTAATGATCAATTCCATAAACGTTTTCGGGACATTAGTCAACCAAAAATAAAAAACCAAACACTCATAATGACCATAGAAGATTTTGAATGATGTTTCTGGAATATCTTCCTCTTCGACCCTTAATTGGTGATAATCCGACCAGAGATCATCTTTGGATAAATAACTTACACACCTGGAGTTGATAAAATAAGCCATCTATTCTCCAAATAGGATACTTGTTCTTGATGGTCACTTTATTCAATTAGCAATAATCAATACACATCCAATTGAACCGTCTTTATTCCTAAAATATAACATTGGAGCACCTAATGTAGAGATAGTCGGTCGAATGAAACACTCGTCCCAAAAGTCCTTTAACTGTTCCTTCTACTCCTTAAGTTCCATTGAAGCCATTCTATCGGAGGAATAAAGATAGGTTGGATATCGGGAAGAAGGCCAATCCCAAAGTCTATTTACCTTGCTAGAGGAACACTGGGTAAATCATCACCAAAGACTTCTCAAATCTCTTTTACATTACGAATCAACTCAAGAATAGGAATTTTGGATTACACATCCTCACCCTCACAAAATGGTAGACACGCCGTTTGAGATAATTTTTTATGCTTTTAGGTAAGAAACAAATTAGCCTCTAGACATAGTCCCCCCTTCCACTCAAGATTAGGCTCATTTGGAAACAAAAATTTGACTACTGTAGTCTTACAATAAATAGAGGCATAACCAGAATGCAACCACACAAGGTGACATCAAGGTCAATAATCTAAAGTCCACCAAATCTATTAGAGTAACTCTATGGGATAAGGAAACGAGACATCTCCAGTAGACTCTATTAGCCACCATAGAATCCCAAGAGGGGTAGAAATAGACATAGGTTCTAACTACACGTCGGGGGCCACATCAAATTCATAGTTATAAAAGGAGTCTCAAAATAAAAATTAGCACCCAAATCAAGCAAATAATACACATCTATATGAATATATTTTAATATACCAATCACAAGATTCGGAGGAATCTCTTGGTAGCCTATAGTTTGGAGATCATAAAAATGGTTTTTCTAAGGAGCATTTCCACTCGAGCCACTTGGTACGAATGAATGGTAGGGTTGATACCTACGATGAGTATCTCCCTCATTTCTACTAATTGATGAACAATCCCTTATTTTATGATCCATTTTTACCACACCCATAATAAGCATTAGACCCCACTAGACACTTCCCTTCATGGCTTCTCCTACATTTAGCACAAGTAGGCATCAAAGATTACCACCACCTCCTTGGGATATAGGTTTAGACACTCTTTAATTTATTGGCTTCGGAGGAGCATTTGTAGAACCTTGACCAGTGTACTTTTGCCAAAATCTAGATCGACCACGTCCACGGGACCTAGCATATGCAAAGTTTTCATCATCAACTTTTTGCCTCCCTAGATTTTTTGTTGAGATTTTCTTTCTCAATTTTTTAGGCATGCACCATATGGAGAGAGACACCCGTGTTATGAACAAGCATAGAAGCCATCACTCTTTGACTACCATGTCGGTCGCTCCCAACATAAACTTATTCATCTTGGCACTATGGTCTGCCTTATTTAAATAAGCATATTTAGATAGTTTAGTGAACCTCAAAGCGTACTCTCAGACACTCACATTTTTTCCTAAGGTTGATGAACTCAAGTACCTTGGCCTCTCTCATATCTAGTGGGAAGAATCGATTGAGAAAAGCACTTTTGAGCCTTTTTCATTCTATGAGACTCGCTTCCAGGGTCTAGCATTTTACACTGACTAAACCAAATCTGAGAAACCCCTTTGAGTTGGTAAGAGACTAGTTCCTCCTTCTTTACCGAAGTGACACACATGATACAAATCACCTGATAAACCTTGTCGATAAACTCTTAGAGTTCTTTATCAACTTTGGAGCTATAAAATTTGGGCAGGTTCATTTTTGTGAAATCTCTCACTCTTGCCACATTCGTACCCACACTTGGTCTCACACGGGCTACAACCTCTCATTCATCTTATGTCGTCACATCTTGAGCCAACACTTTGAATGCTGACATAAACTCCACATTAGTCATGTTATAACTTTTTCTCAACATTGTCTTCCTCCAATCTTCTGGCATTAGCCCTTTTAGTAGTCATTTCCAAAAAAAACAATGGGCACGCATTATGAGAAATACTTATGGAGTTAAACTCCATGGCACGACTTAAAGAAGTGAAAATTTTGAATTTCCTAAAAGTCTAATGCCTCTTATTCATAATTGGGTAGCGCTTCACATTTATGAGAAAGAGTCTACTAGACATGGTTTGAGACATCCTAGAACCGTTCTAGGCATTGTGCTCTCATTACCAAGTTTGTCACAACCCAGGGGTACCTCCTAGATGTAACAAGGAATATACGAGCCCGAGAGGCCTCATACAAGTCACTTAGCATATCATAACATGAAGTAATAAAAAATTTGTTGGAATTAAAACTTTTCAAATACAATGAAAGTCTTTTATAAAAGCAATCGGAAGTCAAATATGACATTGTTTTAAACGATCTACAACAAAAGAAAGTGTAAATACTGGGACACAACCTATACAATATTATCAAAAGGTAAAAGAAATACATGAACGAAATAGGGTGATCCAATCCTCGAATACAATGAGGACTCTCTAAAACATTACTTCATGATCAACTAGAGACTTACCACAAGTATGTGAATTAGGAATGTCGGACCCCACATTTGATATGAATTTAGTCAAGAGTATGTGTTGGACAATCAAGTATTAAATATGATGTCTAGTATATACAACATAAACATAAGTGTTAGTTAATACAAGACATAAGGCATAATCATATCAATACATAATAAACGTTAGTCAATACAAGACATAAGTATAATCATATCAATACATAATAAACATCATAATGGAAGAGGAATACTACATTTAGCAACCTCATTTATCCTTAAACGAGACTTAGGTCATCCGTCTCTAGAGAAGCTTACATCATAGAAGGCATATCTATTAACACTCCAAGAAATCATTATCATACATAATCACAGTAGTTATACTTACTTTTAAAGACATGGGGATTCGCCTTTATTTCTAAGTCATAAAGGCTAATGGGTATTCTTTTTTTTGCCTTACTTATTTTTAGATTGCGGGAACTCACCTCCAAAACCTCATCACATGATGTAGGTAATCGCCTCCACATCATTTCATATGGAGCATGGATACTCACCTCCATGTCCATTTATTGTATAAGCACATGGGACTCACCTCTTATTCAAGTCTAAGGAGTAGGGAAATCGCCTCATATACTTTCATATGGAGGTCAAGGGTAATCACCTATAGCATCATCATTCACAATGCATTTTAGTCTATAGTCATTTTAGGTGAGCAATCCTTTCAACCTAGAATACTTCATGTTAGTAAGACTTTCACATTCATAGAATCATGCTTGTCAATTCATTACAGGAAGTATTTCTTCCACATCATAGCACTAATTAATCCACAATGCATAGTCTAGGCTTTACTCTTAAAGCTCAACATCTCGTGATCATCATCTATGACTTACCCTCGAGCGTTGGTGTTTAAACTTTATGCTTAAATCTAAAGCAATTGTAACCATAATTCATCAACCCTTTAAGGAGATATCTAACCCATAAGGTTTACCTCACATGACATCAACCCAACTATATCAATTCAGCACAAATTTTAGGATAAGCATAGGTACATGTAAATTCATTGTAAATACATGGAGTTCTATCAATTCAATCATAAACAATCATAATCCACTCAATTGGATCAACATTAATCATAACCCACATCAATGAAAGAAACCCTAACTAGAACTGGGAAATTCTTCATCAGATTGTGAAATTTTAAAGGACTCCATGGGAGGAAGGATCCCATGGATGAAAATCCATCATAACATAGTCAAATAACCCAAAAATTTTTGAAAAATGGAGATTTGATCTTGACCTAGCTTCAATCATCTTCTTCTTCTTCCAACTTCGGAGAGAGAATATTTGAGAGGAATTTTGGGAATTATTTTGAGATTTTTATAGAATGAATTAATTGGGGGTATTTTGGGTTAAAATCACTTATAGGTGCCTTAAAATCAGGAAAAATGACACCACATTGATTTAAGTAAAATTGGAAAAGACCCTTATGCCCTTAAACTTAACTACTAGGTGACGACTTATGGACGACGATGGACAGACCATGGTTTTACCTATGTTCCATCATGGTCGTTTGTGGTCAGAGATTTCTACGAACCTACAATGCCCCCATCCAGCGACGGTCAACCCATGAACGAGCCATGGTTCCTGGCGCGGGTCACTTTTGAAAAGAGTTTCCACCTATGGGGCTCACCCACGTGGCGTGGGTCAAATCACGGTCTATGGTTTGCCAAATCCTGAAATTTGTTAAGCCTTCTTCTTTTGGATATGGGGTGCTACATGAAATGTTAGTTGAAAATTTACATTTTTTGTAAGTTTGAGCTTGAAAAGGGAGTTGTTAAGAAAGTGGTTTCTGGTGTCAGTTTCCTATTTTAGAATGGATTCTACCCTCAAAATGTGAAATCTAATCCATGAGAGTTTTCAATTTTTTATTCTGAGTCTTTTAAGTATTTGAGGTCCTAAGTTGTGAAATTGTAAATTTTTAGCCTTTGAGATTATTTTTGTCAATATTGAGGGTTCGGATGTTGAGATTAGATTTCTTAAAATAATGCTGGATTCATGGATGATTTTTGTCCAAGGTGTCGTTTGTCTTAATTTTCGAGAGGTGTTGAGCTTGTTCTAGCCTTTTTAGTCATGAGTTAGTTTCTTGTGGTTTTGGCGAATGTCAGGTCAACGAGACCTCATATTCGTGTTTCGATTGTTCGTTGAGTCTAGAAGGTCGAGTATAATTAATTTACATATGCAGGTTGTGTTGATGAGTTCCCAAACGGATCTCGAGGTTCTTTCAGATGTGTTTATTGCCTGATATTGTGAATAGCATTGCAGTGTTCACTTAAGTGGAACCTAGTTCTCTTTAGCGATGCACTCTTAAGTAGAACTAGGTTTGCAAAAGTCGAACTAGTCATTTCGGCAAGGTTCGCTTTAGTAATGATCCATTAAGCGAAACATTGTTCACAAAAGTGAGACGCTCGACCTTTGTGGGGCTTGCTTATGTGGAACCTATTTCTCTTAAGCAACACCTGAGAGGTTGTTGCTGCCATTTCGGGATTTAAATCCCGTTTAACAATTTATGTTTTTTAGGATATTAGGAGGTGACTTAGACTAGGTTCTCGAGTAAAATCTTTTGAGAATATTTCTTGAAACTAAATCTTCAATTATCCATTATTGTTTATGGTTATGTGTTCAAATCAAGCCTTGAAATGAGAAATTGGAGGTAATCTTAAAGAACACGAGAAGTAATAAAATGATATTTTTTATTCTTTTTTTAAAATTATTGTCCCATTGAGATATACATTTAGGCGAGCCCATTAACTTGACAAGACAACCCCAACTCGTGTTCTTTAAGCCTATGATTGTCTGATATCATTTGAACCAAAATACCCCTTAAAATAGATTGTGCCTATCTAAACAGGTCTATATGAGAAGAGAACGAACACATAGAAATACACAGAAAATCATTGCTCGTGATCTGCAAGATTCTTCATCTCCAAGTGTAAAGCTACAATTATTTCATCTAACTAAGAACAATTTTAAAGAGAAAAATCAAGAGATTACATCTTTTTTATTAAGGCTTCAAAAAGATGTCATCCCTCGATTCTTCATAAATTTAAATCTTAGTAGTCTTTAAAAAAATGTAATCCAATGATTCTTCTCATCATGATTGTTATTGATTTGATGAAATAGTTGTGTTGATATAAAAACTTCTTTGCTTGCAGATCTCTAGTTAATTTTATTAAATACTAATTTGACGTAATTAACTAATTATTTGACTTGATCAATGTATTATGAAATTAAGATTTAATAAAAATTAAATATGAATTTATCAACAAAAAAACTCCATTGTCTACCAGAGATAGGTATGAGAAAGAGTTTCCGAAATTGGGTATATCTATGTACAACTAATCTTGTAGTAGAGCCACCAAATAACTTCCCTATCACGAGATATTCAACGTGGAACCTAGATCCCCTGTTGGTTTTTTTACATCTCTGTTTTTGTTAGATTTCTCAAATAAAGGTAGTCTCTCCTTCAGTATCATGTGACATTTTTTATATTTTAAATTACATGTTTTTATGGTAAAGGTACTTTCAAAAAATTATTTCCTCAACCATACGCCGTCATACAAAATGCTACCAAGGGAGTAGTTCCTATCTTCTCTTAAGCTAGAATGAAGTTTGAGAATAAAATAGTCTAAAGGGATGTTTTCTTTTGAATTAAACTTTTTTAGTTCACATTACTGATTAATCGATGATTTTAAGGATATGACATTGACATAACTCAATCCAATAGCAAGTTCATGCGTGGATAAGTACTTAAGTCCATATAAAAAACCACTCGTCCATCCCACATTGCCAACCTAACACCCCTTCATGACCAGTCTTAATTTGAGCATGGATAGGGAGTTCAAAAAAGAATGAACTTGACTCTAGTACTATGTAAATGGTAGCGTAACTCTATGTCAAAAACTAACTCATGACCGTAGGATTGTGCAAGTCCATGTAAGCAAGCCACTGGTTCATTCGTCAAACCGACATGAAACTCTAATACACTATAGCAATGATTATTCAGCATATATAAAGTTGAGAACATAGAGCACTCTCTATAAGAAGTATCAATATAATTATTTCAATTAATAAGTGTGCAAAATTACTATGGGAGTAATGAACTAGTGCCTGTTAGTAGGTAAAATCACTACATCGTTGATGTATATATAGGTTTGGTAGAAAACTTTTTCCTTAATGCTGCAAAGATTATATGATGAAATGTTAAACAAAATTGAAGTTGCATGTAGGAAAAGGAATGAACTAATACTAGGCTACGTACACTACAAGTTAACAAATCTATCTCTCATCCCACACACCCAACCAACCTGCAATCATGATCAATATGTTATTACTGAACATTTCTATGATAGAAATATGGAAACAAAGGCATTTAAAAGATTACAAAACCTACAAGCTATCTAAGATAATTTAAACAAAATTTTTGAAAAGGATTCACTAACCTTTTCAAGCATGTGCAACGATCGTCCCAAACAACAATCTACAGATGTGCAGCCTTCTACTAAACTAGATTATACTTCAGTGAGCGTACAAGGGATCAATTTTTTGTGCGAACAGATAGTTAGAAATGTGACAGAGTCTTTCTCTCAACTGAAAAATTCTCCACATTACAAAAATAGAAACGTGCCTTTAAGCTCACTAAAAACTTTTAACTTCTTCCACAATACTTAATTTATTTTCTTAAAACAATATAAATAATTTGGTACAATAGGACCACAAATTTAATAGTAGAGGATTCCAATTATAGCATTAATTGATCAATGAATGAATTAATCCAACCATAATAAATTACTGAACTAGATATTTAGAGGCACAATTTGTATGGTGTGCATGTTGATATTTTTACCTATCACAAGTGTTTGCAATATGTATTTAATTATAACGATCTAAATCATTGACAAAGAAGATGACTTGAGTTATTCAATGTTTATGATATGAGGGTTCTCTATCACCCCCAGTAAAGCGAATGTAGTAGTGGATGCTCTTAGGCTATTCTCTATGGATAGTGTTGCTCATATTGAGGATGATACAAAAGAGTTGGCTCGAGATATTCATAAGTTTGTCCATTTGGGTGTTCAATTAGTAGACTCTACTAAAGGTGGGTTATGGTTCATAATAGTTCCGAGTCATCTTTTATGGTAGATATGAATGCCAAGCAAGGTCTTGATCTGACTTTGATTAAATTAAATAATGTACTGCTTAGGAAAATTGTTAAGGCTTTCTCTCAAGGGGTAGAAGGTGTACTCACATATCAAGGTCATCTGTGTGTTCCTAATATTAATGACTTGAGAGAAGACATCTTGTCTGAAGCCCATAATTTTTTGTATTGCATTCACCTGGGAGACACCAAGATGTATAGTGACTTATGGGAGATATATTGGTGGAACGGGAAAAAAGGATATTGCGGAAATTGTGGATAAGTGTTCTAATTGTCAACAAAGTTAAACTTGAGCATCATAAATCGGGAGGTTTATCCCAAGGCATTAGCATTACTAGTTGGAAGTAGGAAGATTTGAATATGGACTTTGTTGTGGGGTTACCTCGCACCCGGTGACAACATGACTTGATTCGAGTTATAGTAGATAGAATGATGTAATCAAAATCATTTCATTCCCACCAAAGCTTCTTATTTGGTTGAGGATTGTACTTAAGAGAAAAATTGAAGTTGCATGGAGTGCATTTTTCGATTATCTCCTATCGTAGTATGCAATCACTTCACAGTTATGGAAATCCTTCAAGGTTCTTGGTACTCGTGTTAATCTTAATATGACCTTTCATTCAAAAATTGATGGGTTAGAATATCATACCATCTAAACTTAAGAAGATATGTGGATTAATTGTGTGATGGATTTCAAGGGTAATTTAGATTATCACTTACCTATGATTGAGTTTTCCTACAAGAATAGCTATCACTCAAGTATATTAATGGCTCCATTTGAGGCATGATATGATAGGAGATGTAGATATCCTATAGGTTGGTTTGAGATGGGTGAAGTTTCCCTAATAGGTCCCAAGTTGGTTTATGAGGTTATTAAGAAGGTTCAACTTATTAGAGAAAGATTTAAAATGGCACAAAGTCGACTGATGTCTTATGTCGATGTTAGAATAAGAGATCTTGAGTTTTATATGAATGAGTGGGTTTACTTAAAATTTCACCTATGAAGGGTGTAATGAGGTTTTGTAAGAAGGGGAAGCTATGTCCCCATGATATAGGCTCATATAAGACTTTGAGGAGTATTGGTGAAGTTGTAAATAAACATGAATTGCCTAATGAACTTTCAATGATGCATCATGTTTTCCATGTCTCCTTGTTGAAGAAATGTAATAGATATGTGACATCTACAATTTAATTATAAGTTTTGGGAGTTAAGAAAAAAATTTCTTATGAAGAAGTCCTAATTTAGATTTTTGATCAGAAAGTCAAGAAGTTAAGAAATAAAGAAGTTGCTTTCATGAAGTTTATATGGAGGAATCAGTTAGTTGAGGGTTCTCCTGGGGAGGCCGAGGCCAATATGATGTCTCGTTCTCCTCATTTCTTTCCTTCTACCCCTACTCTATCTTAAGGTATAAACTTTCTCAAAGTTTACTCCTTTAGTGTCATGTGTCTTCAATATACCGATGATTTCGTCATTTATGCATGTTTAAGAAAAAGCTTATCTTTTGAAAGAAAAAAACAATTCAACTTTTTTAACTTCTACATGTTTATGTGAATTTGAGTATAAGTTGCATACAGGCTTCAATATTTAATGTTTTGAATATTCTTTAGATTGAAGTTGATGTTTCCTCCTAGGATATGTGCATTTATGTGATTGGATGTATATCGGGCTATTAAGTCTTTCCACGGACCATAGGTGGTTTCTATGGATTAGTTTTTCAATGTCAAGTTTTTTGTATTTTACCAGGATGGACAATCTTTTAATGCAAGAGCCATAAGTAGGTTTCGTAAATGAGTCTAAGACTTAGAAAGATTTTGATGTCAACAGTTGAGCACCACATTTGGGATCCTCGACTTGTCGATTGTACCACGGACCGTGGGTGAGTCCCGTTGTTTGTGGTCTAAAAAACATAGTTTCATGACCAATCTATAGAGGGACAGAATGGTCCATAGGTGGACCCATGGACTGTATGTCCCCACCATTGATGGGTTCGACAGTTATTTTCTCAAGGGCTTTTGGATTTTTTCCTAATTATTCAATCCGAATACTATGTTTTTTTAGCCTTAAATAGAACCCTATATAAGTATTTTGACCCAAACATTTCCCAATTGAAAATCATTTTCTCAAATTTATAAAAGAAGAACAAGTCTTTCTCTCAAATATTTCTCTCTTTAGAAATCTTGAAGAAGAAGAGTTAAACATAGGATTTTAAATCAAGTCTACTAATCCACAATGGAAGATAAGAAATTATCATTAAAGTATTATTGTTTTGATCCATGGATCCCTTCCATCCATGGAGTTCCCAACTTTTCCAATTTTCAAAGTAGAAATCCCAAATTGAGTTAGGATTTTTTTCATCTATGTTATGTGTTCCCTTATAATTGATTTAAATGATTGATCTATGAAATTTTATGCATGAATTGAGCTCATATAATGTTATCATGATGGTTACCCATGAACCAATGCCATCCCGGTGTTTTCGAAGTTATGATCATATGACGTGGATTTTGAGTTCTAGAAGGATAATTTATGAAATTAACCTAGTTTCCATAAAATTGATGTAAATTTATTAAGGGTGCTTTGAGAGTAAAGTATCAATGATGTTATTTTGTGTTGTTGAAAGGATTTCCCATATACATATGAAAACCTAATTTGTGAAAGAACATTCTCACATAAAGGATTCTTAGGGTTGAAAGGTTTACTCAACTAAACTACGAATCAAATATTTAAGGATTCATTCTAATATATTTTGGATTTTCAAGATGATGTGTCCTTCCATGGATAATAAGAATAAGTTAAAGAATGACTATTCCATTAGATTTATGCTTAGCAGTGAAAGGATATTATGATGGAATCATTCCTATTAGTAGAAGTCGGGTTCCCAGTCATTAGCTTGTGGATCCACATAAGCTAGAAGTTCATGGTCTTACCTTGGAAATTAGGACACCCTTATCGGTGTAGGATAGACAATGTCCTTTTGATATCTCACATGGTCTTATATGTTAGTTAAATTGAGATCTTCCACAATAATGAACTAAGTTAATTTTTATAAGTATTATCATAAGCGCTTTATTTATGTTAGCTTGCATCGACGGTGTTTTATGACTAATGTTTTCTAACTCCTTATACTCAAGTTTTAGCTTGGTCATTGCATGTTATGAAAATGTGTCCTTTTTTACCATGATTTATTTGTTTTTATTCATGGCTATAATAATTAGTAAATGTTTGTACTTTCACATACTCTTGCTATATTTCCCTAAATAAAAGGTCTAACAGTCAAGGTTCCTAGTTTCGTTGCTAAAGTTCATAGAGAAGATTTTTAAGCTTTGGTGAATCCTCATGCTTCGAGGACGGACTTTCATTGTTTTTAGTTTTGTTTCTTACTTTCAGTTTGAAACATGATGTATCAGCTAGGCCAAATTTCATTTTTATGTACTTGATGGTTTTGAGATGAAATTTAGATTTCTGCTATGCTTTCTAAAACTTTGATATATTGAAATTCTTTTTTCAGTATCTTCATTGTATAATGTTGTATTATGAAAGCTAAGTAACTTGTATAGGGCCTCTCAGGGTCTTTTATGTCATGTTACACCTAGGGGATACCGTGGGTCATTATAATATGTCGGTGTACCTGTATTCGCGTTAGTAGAGGCCACAACCTCCCTATTGACTTGAGACATTATGGCTTGAGACAACACTTGAAATTAAACCCTAAACTCCACATTAGTCACTTTTTCATCCAAAGAATCGAGAATTCCATCTCATTACTTTATACTAATAAAAGAAGTGGAATTTTCTAAACATCTTGTAGCCTCTCATTCCTAAATGTGGCGTCACTACCGGGGAGCACACCCTAGAAGAAGTGGCACTCTCGGATTGCAACAAGGCGTACTTGACCTCTCGGAGTTCTTGTACAAGCCTATTGACATCATTCACTGCATACATGTATGAAAAGTAGTGCGGAATTCAAACTTTTCACACAAAATCATAATACTTCAAAATATCTCTTTTAAAAAAAATCATAATCAAAGGCTAAGTCTCAAAGTCGCCAACTTAGACATATGAGTATCTTGGGACACGAACCATACATCAAAATATTGAAGTATCTAAGTCTATTACAATACTTTTAATAAGGAAAACTATACATAATGATGTCCTTGAATAAAGTGAGGACATACCCCAACTTTATTTGAATGAATACTAATCCAACCTTCCACTTCTAAGACTCCTCTCAAATGCCACCTACATATTTAGAGATAAGCTAAAATATATGGAATTATTACATTAGAATTCACTAAGTATGGTGTAATGCGTAAAATCATGCTAAAAGGACATTTGTGTAAAACATGCTCTTTTTGAGTAAAACTTCATTAAACAAGTATAAGAGATCACATTAAGCCAACATAAGCATACATAGTCACATACCACAATAAAGCATCAAGATCACTTCAAAACACATAAAAATGAGACCCTCCTACCAAAGGTGACTCTAAGGCTCACTTGAATGAGTTATGAAGCAACCGCCCGTACAACCCCTTCACACACACCAAAGTGATCCTAAAGATTCCCTAACATAAGATTATTCCCACTTCATACTTTTAACTGCATACCAAGAATTACTCTAAGATTAACCTAACTAAGACATAAAGAAAACACTCATACACACTCTCCAAGTGTACCTAAGCAATCCTTCAAGCTACTCTAGATAAGTAGCTTTTTATTAACATGCATTTAACTTAAGTCATTAGGTTCATTTAACCATTTAAGAGATATTCAACACTTAAGGACATTCACATAATGGTCTTGGAGAAGACTTAGGGAACCTACATACTAACATCTCCATAGCCTACTCATGCAATGTCAAGATAACGTCCCATTCCACTACCTAAACTTCATAGAACTTATCCACCGCTAGCATGTATCCTACATGATGAGAATAGGCAATAACCGGCATAGACCATACTAGATAGGAATGGAATCCAAGGTCTTCCCTACTCCGATGGAGGGTGGTATACTTGCCAATGGTAAAACTAGGACACATCCCATGTAGGTACATTGTTAAGGAATATCAAGGGTTTCTTTGTACTCTAGTGTCATCTAAAGGAGAGATACTCCCCAAGCATATTCTCTCAGTGCTAGCCTTTTTTCTCATAGATTAATTCAATAAAGGATCATATGAAAAGGTAACATATCTTAGTCATAACCCAATCATAATATACCTTACCATAGAGGGTCCACTAGGGCCGCCTACAACGGTTACTAGGATATCCCAATGACTTTCCTAAGGATAAATTCATGTCGTTCCACCCAACCAACCCTAACTCTACCATTAACACAACAAGGATACCGTTACGACTTTCAACTTCAAGGATATCATAATCTTTTTTTCTAAAATGTTCCACACAAATGACGTTCTTAACTATGTTCAAGATCATATTCCGTTCATACATATACATTCATGACAAAGGTGCTTTAGCCTACTAAGTAAAGAATCATATTTCATAGCCTTCATGTATCAAGTAAGGGACATAATTCTACCAAAACAAGACACACTTCATTATCATCTTATCACATGTATAATATCATTCATGTAGCACATAGGGTCAACTAAGTATACTTGTAAGTCACCCGTCACACATCTATAGAATCATCAACATAACTAAATACCTCTATGTCATGCATAGAGCCACACATTTGTCAATTACTATGCCTAGTCATGCATCATTTTCCATTTTATCAGGATATCATTTTAGCCATCATGCTTCAGAATTAAACTATGTACACAACATAATAGACATGGCGGTTCAACAGAAAAAATAATAAAGTATTGATGCAAGGGACAGTTACCCATGCTATCTTATTGAAGACAAGAGGCAATTGCCCATGTAACATGATGTAAGGACGAGAATATTATCCATGTTTATTTAAAAGCTAAATTAAATATGACTAAGAACTGATTAGTGAAATTTAAGCTTAGTTCGAATGGACAAGTGGCGATTACCCCTGCTGCCAATATAAGACTGTCTAGATATAAATTACCTAGTGAATCCACATAAACTATAAATTCATGGTCCTTACCTTGGAAACTAGAATAACCCGTTTCGATGTGGAGACACCAGATTCCATATTAATAGCTCACATGGTCTAAATATGTTCGTTAAGGATACTTCCCACAAGCAAGTAAAGAGAACTAAGGTACCTTCAAGAAGTGTCTTACTTATGTTTTAAGATAATGTTCACTTGTTTTTATCACATTTTACTACTTATGTTTTCAAACATTTAAAATTCATTTTTGCAATACCTCTTGATTCGAGAAAGGGATATAAGGGTAGTTTTTGGAAATTGCAGGTGCCAGTCACAGAGACCAACCATGTGCATTGGATGGGACCACAAATTATAGGTATCGTCTGTACACTAGTCACCCTGGAATCCTCAAGGGCAAGAACCACGGCCTGACCAATAGACTGTCGTTCGGACCACGATCCGTGGTCCAAGGTTCGTAGGTCAGCCCAAACTACTTGTATCTATCGACGGTGTTGGAGGATGGCCCATCATCCTATCCACAGTCCGTTAACCATGGTCCTTGGTAGTTATTTTAAGGGAAGTTTGGTCTATTTTTATTATTCCAATTATATACGAGGTCATTTTGCCTATTTACAAGATCCCTTTATAAGTGTTTTAGGCCCCCCAAATTAGTTACTTTAAGTCAGTCTTCAAAACTCACATAAGTAGATAAATTCTCCTTTCTAAAATAATCTCTCTGTAGAAACATTAAAAAGAAGAAGAACCATTCAACCTAGGATTTCAAATCAAGTCTCAATTTCCTCAATGAAAGATAAGCATTTGTACATGAGGTATGATATTTTTCATCTATGAATTCCTTTCATTAATGGAGTTCCCAAATTTTCCTAGTTTCAAAGGTAGAAATTCCCAATTAAGTTAGGATTTCCTTCAATTGAAATTGGTTCTTTTCAAAGTTGATTTAAATGATTGAATTATGTTCTATTATTCATGAATTGATGGAATAATATGAACCCAGTTAATACCCATGTTTTCCAATTTTGATGATGTAATGTGGGGTTTGAATTATGATGAAGGAGATTATGAAGTTAAACATGTGTTCAAGAGATTTATGTAAACGTTTTAAGGATGCGTTGAGAGTAAAGTCTTAATGATGATAACTTAAGTTATGTTATTGAAGGAATTTCTTGTAAACACATTAAAGCGTGATTTTTCAAAGGTCTTCTCATAAAGTAAGGGTTCTAAGGTTGAAAGGTTTTGTCACCTAATTGAATCAAAGATACGGAGCTATCCTACGAAACCTAACTTCAAATGGATACTTAATTGTACCTTTCCATGGATGAATGATGACTCAGCTTGGATTGGCAACATTACATGCCCTTCCATGGATAACAAGAACAATTAAGAAATGACCATTCTGTAGGAATCATGCTTAGCACCGTGAGATACTGAGATGAAGGCTCTCCCATGAGTAAAGGTCGGGTTTCTAGAAGTAGTATCCTTATCCTTTATTTATATTCCCTTATAGGATGATTGTATATATAGAAATTAGCTAGTAAATCCACTTAAGATAGAAATTCATGGTCCATACCTTAGAAAGTAAAATAACCCTTTTTGGTGTGGGAGACATCGGGAATCATATCGTAGCTCACATGGTATTTATGTCGGTTAAGGATCATTCCCACAAAATGAAAAATAAACTAGAATTACTTCAACAAGTATTTCATATGTGTTCAAAGGTTTCAAAGATACTAGCTTGATTGACCATGTTACATGAATTATTTTTTCTAACTTATTTTGTATAATCTTTTAGCTTTGTCAATCTCATGTCATGAAATGTTCTCTTTTAGTATGAGTTAAATGTTTTATTCATGTCTATCATACTTGGTAAATTTCTTTATACTAAAATACTCTTGCTGACATTTTCCCCAAATGTAGGGTATTGAGGGTTCTCTGTTTTATGGCTAAAGGTTGGCTCAGTTGATTTCTCATGCTTTGGTGAGTCCTCATGAAGTTGAGGATGGAGTTATATTGTTTTGAATTTTTGTCTTACTTTCCTAATTTGGACGTGATGTATGATCTAGGAATAATTTCATTGTATTGTATTGTATTAAATGTCTAAAGCGATAGTGTCTAGACTTCCTCTTTTCTTTATCAATGATTGGACTTTGAAATATTGTCCTTACTTCTTATGTTCTATTTCTTATATTATGAATTCTGAGTAGATTTTATGGTGTCTCTCAAGGTTGGATACACCGTGTTACATCTATGGTGTACCCCTGGGTCATGACAAACATGGTAATCAGAGCACAAGGTTTACAATGGTCCTAGAATGATGTCTCATAAGCCACGTCTAGTAAAGTCATGTTCATGAGTGTGTAGCACGCCACATTTATGAATGAGAGGCTATAAGATGATTAGAAAATTTCACTTCTTACATTACTTCAAAATTGTGCGATAGAGTTTAAATCTATAAGGTCTCTCTCCTAATCCTTACCTAATGATCTACAAGAAATGTTTGCTGATACGCTCAAACTTACTTCTCAAAAGAAGTAAAGCGGTCGTGTCAAGTAAATAACCCAACTAATGAGGTTGGGATTGTTCCCACGAGGAAAATAGTTTAGACTTAACTTCAATCTATTATTACTATTGTTCAGACAATTACTTCCTTGGAAAGCAAAAATGAAAAAAAAGGGGGGGGGGGGTTTCTATTTCTAATTAAATGAAAATAACTAGCAAAATTAAAGGAGACAACTAACAGCTTCAAATGTTGGAAATTAATCAATTAATAAAAGTAACTAGGGTTTACGTGTTCCCCACAGATTCATAACTTGATAATTCAAACTATAACAATTCTTTCCTAGTATCTTGAATGTAAAGTGATTCTTTATGTGTTTCTAAATTCTTGGTCCAGCATCTAGAAAATTGCACTCTGCACCTCGGTCCAGCTACGTGTGTTGCTATACTAACCCTTACCTTTACCTCATATTAAGCATCATATTTGATATTTGACTAAGTTATTACCTCGTACCAATCAATACTAGCCTATTAGATTGTATACACTAAATCTATGTTGACAATTATTTTCCTATTATCTACCCCCTTCGTCCGGCAAGTAGCATTAAGGCGAGTTCTAACGTTGGTCATCCGTTAAAAAGACTTCTAAGCGAAAGAATTGTAAATACATGCAAGACACTATTCTAGAAATGTTATTTTAGTTAGGTTTTACCTCATCATTCGCCTATGGTTCCCACAACCCTACTTATGGAGTTTAGTTACCCATAGTCATAATCACAATATTCAAATATGTATTATAAGAATTCATGCACTTACTTCAATGAGAAAGAATAGAATCCAAAAGATCACTTGATTAATCAGCAAAAGTCACCAACAATCAATTACAAAAGTCTAAAAATATTTAAGATTCTAACCTCAAAAACGAGGTTTTTTCAACTATTTATAAAAAACAAAAACCTAATTATATAAGGACTCTATTTGCTGGAAATCTGTCAAAACGCGGCTGGGTCGACGGACCTCGCGACAGATAGTCGTGGTCACGACGAACGGTCATGGACTCCCTCGTCCCATACTTGTGCAATTTCTTCTGCTGCTCTCTTCATTACCCTTGACGGGAGGTATGATGGATCGTCACAGGCACAACGGTCCGTCGAGGGTCTCCGTTCCAAAACACTTGAACTCTTGGAATTTGGGTACTGGGACTACTTCTCTGATCTTCATCACGAATCAGCAGGACAGACCGTCATGGCTATGACGGTCCTTCACGCACTCCATAACCCCACACTTGGTCAGAATTCCCCATCTTCCTTCAGCAGCTGCACTACGATTCCACCTACGGACCGTCACGGGCACGACGAACCGTCACAAGCTTCGTAGTGGTACTTTTCTGTATTTCTTACTCAAAGACCTCCGCATTCATATTTTAGACAGATTTCCTGCAAATAAAGAGAAACATACATAAAAAATAGTACAAAAAGGCTTTTGGACACACTAAACTTAAGGAAAAAGCATTAAAAATACTGTGAAACCACGCTATATCAACACCCTCAACTTAATTCGTTGTTTGTCCTTAAGCGGCGCACTATGACTAAACACAAAATCTTTGTACAATACTATCCATGTTTTATCCTTCGCAATCATTTGTCTATAAATCCTGATCAATCTCATCATATTTATGCATGCTATCTCTACTAGGCTTGAATTATGTGGAATCAGACCATGACACAGACTCACCATGCACTAACACTTATCCTCTTCAATTTCTCACCAAGGTGCTAATATTTTCGGTATTGCAACTAATGTCCTCACTTCAAAACAATATCCACATTTTTCACAAAATGATTTCAGTTTGAGTATAAGGATTACTTTTCAACACTCACTCTCAGAACAAATTCACAACTCATTCATACATATTGCCATAAGCTTGCCCTTATTTTCACTGCTCTTAGTTCGATATACAACTCGTAGGATCACGATAGGACTTTCTTAGCTCGTAACATAGGCTCAGGGTCAGGTAGGGTATAATTAGGAATACTTTAGTGACTTTTTTCCCTCCTTGACATATCGGCTAAACATACAACTTTTTATCATTTTATTTCGCCCAATTTATCATATTCTTTCACCTTGCTATTTTCTCTTCTTTCTTCATTTGTGTAAGTGACTCTCTTCTTTTATTGCTTGTATTTCTTGTATATTTTTTTTATTATTTTTTTATTTTGTTTCAACTAATTCTTGAGTCACTTTACTTTTGTTCTTTCTCTCTCTTTGTTCTTTCAATCCCACTTTCCAGAGCATTCCTCATAATAGCCACCCTCAACTCATCGCTTTGCCATACGTCAAAGTACACAACACCCAAAGTTGGGTCAGGTCCACAAAAAGGGTTGTTTACTGCAGCCACCCTCAACTTATGCTTATGGCATAAGCTGAGGTGCACATGTCCAAGGAGGGACCAGAGCCAACACATTATTCTTAGAAAAGATCAGTTGGGGTGAAAAAGAAAGGTCTAATTTAAGCTCAAATCATTTGGATCAAAAAAGGATTAATTTCATTTGTTTTTCTTTTATTTAGGCTAAAATCGGGCTATCTTGAATAAGGACCTATTATCCTTTCCTAATTGTCTATTACAGCTTACTTTTAGCAGGACTAACCAGGCAAGTTCTAGCTCAATACAAATAGTGGACTATTCAAATCTTCCTCACACTCACTTGACATCTCATTACTCTACCAGATTATGAGACACCTAGTTTGAATTTTAGACTTAGGGTCATGCAGTGGTGTACCTCTATGTCATGCATAGAGCCACACATTTGTCAATTACTATGCCTAGTCTTGCATCATTTTCCATTTTATCAGGATATCATTTTAGCCATCATGCTTCAGAATTAAACTATGTACACAACATATAGACATGGCGGTTCAACAGAAAAAATAATCAGTCTCTTGGGGAAAAAGAACACAGGCAAGAAAACTCCAAAAGAGGATAGTGAATTGGGCTACCCAGACTTCATCCTATCACTCACTTTCTATTTACCCCACCCCCAACAAAGAGACATGCAATTGTCCCCAATGCATAAAAAATTTGAAATACAAGAGTGGTAGGTGAAGCAAACCTGGGGCGCAAAGCACCGACGATCAACAAGCTAGTGGGTCCAGTTCCCCAAAACCCACTACCTTTGTAATCTGGACACCCTCAGTAGTGTCCACATCATCAACAGCACTATCTGCAGTGCCTCCCGCTCTCTCCACATTTCTGGATCTAGATGCCCCAGCAGCTAACTCTACTGCCCTCATCTGACGCGCCTCCTCATCAGCAAGTGAGGCTCTCCTCACAGCCTCTATCTCACAGCGCTCCTTCTTCCGTGCTCGAGCCTCATCGTCCTCTAGACCCTTACGCGTCTTGGCATGCTCTCAAGGGAGAGGTGTTGGAATCTCAGAAGTGGCGAATAAGGTCGTCATCAATGTGTCTTCAGCAGGCTCTGCACAAGGGGACTCAAACTCAGGCACCCTAGCCTCTAAGATCATATCGGCGTCGTCTCAAAGACTGTCAACCGCAGCCTGAAGGGTCGAAAGATCCACCTGAGGGGCTGTCTGGGCTAGCACCCACAACTCAAAAGCGTCCAAGCACTGATGAACCTTATCTATCTTTCGCTCTGTGTGCTGGACCATTCTCCGCTCCAATCTCTCTTCTGCCTCTGCAATAGACCTCTGTATCAAAGGTTGGATGTGATGCGGAAGTGTAGCCATCTGTGCCTCTTATTTCTAGACCCTAGCAAGCGGGACCAAAGCAGGGAAAGGGGCTAAGCGAGAGGAGCTCGGGGCAATGCTACTACCCGGGATTGACTAGATCGGGGTAGTGTTAGTGGAAGCCAGTAGCATAGTCGTGCGGGCCTGTGCTACCGTATCAGCCAGATTGTCACCAAGTGGAGGCAACTCTGGACAGGGCCCTCTACATGGAGCCAACTCATTGGCCTCATCCCTGATGAGGCCGATATCAACAATGCTCAGCGGGGTCTTGAGATGATCAACGTGCCATATATGCACACTTGTGGACCAGCATAGAGAAAATATCATACACGGGAAAGGATAAGTAGTTGTGACCTTAAAAGCCCTCTCGTGCATGACCACCTGTAGAAGCCAAGAAAAATCCACCTCAATCCCACTATCATTTCCGCCATCAGTACTGCACGATCCCATGTGACTACATTATCAGCGGCTCTGGAGGAAAGGCAGTTGCGGACAATCAACCACAAAAACTTTGCCGTGAAGGTCAGGTTAGCCTTCTTGATGGCTCCCGTCGGCTCGGTCACCCAGTCAGCACCCTCTCAATCAATGGACAAGTGCAGGGCCATTCACCTCTTGGTGGTCTCTCTCAGCGATGGCTCACGTAGGAATTGTCCATCTTTGACAATTCGCCACCGGTAGTCAAAACTCGGCGGTGAGAGGGTCCGGTTGGCATCAACATCCTCGCCGTATAGATACCGGCGGATGGCAGGCAGGGAGATATCAACCTGAATGCCACGTACTTGGACATGCTCTAGTGGGGCCTGTTTGGCGGGGGCAGCCTGCCTATCAATCCGTGACCTGAGAGTAGCCACGTAAGAGGCATAGAACTCTCGGACCAACTCTTCACTATAACGTCCCAACGAACTCGTTGTCCACTCCAGTCGATTTCTGGTGAAAAGATTGTGGATCTTTGGCATAGACGAGAGACTTCCCGTAAGGACCCACTGCTCTAAAGTAAGTGTTCATGTCATGACTCCTTTGTCATTCAGAAACTTTGCATCGGAATAGACTTGATACTGCTCGTCGACACACCACCGGTTGAGCTGGTCGGTAACCGGGGTGAGAGCACGAGCCGGTAAGCCGGGTGTGGATTCCGAATTGTCAGCCTCATCAGACGAGGCAGACTGTGCAGCGGTGGCAGGTGCAGTGACAGCAGATTTGGAGGCGTCCTCCGACCACGAAACTCCTAAGGAGCCAGACGCTCCTTCTTCATCAGTAGATGACCTAGAAGGTGAGACGATCAGTGTGCGCTCCTCATCAGACTGGGAGGCAGTGACTACGCCGAACGCCACCTTTTTGGGTGTGTCCCTGGAAGAACGTGCAGCTCGGGATGGGGTGGAAGTGCCTGGGGGCACATACTCGGGATCACGCTCATCATTAGAGCCAATGACCAGGCAAGCAGACGGGGCGAGACTTCGATCGCCCGCGTGCGTAGACTCGATCTTGTTTTGGTGCCATAATAGATAGTACCTGTAAAGAATCAATATTTGTACTAGAAGGAGCAAACAAGAGAAGCAAAACCACACAAAATAAATAAAAGAGTTAAGATGTAATGACATTTCTAGATTAACAGTGAAACACGACGGACCAGGTGACAGATCGTCGTGAGTACGACGGACCATCATGGGGTTCGTCATGTATTACTTTAAACTATGTTTATGTGGAGACCCTTAAAGGAAAGTCTCTGACAAGTATGGCGGATAGTGCTGGACGGACCATTGTGATTATGATGGTCCGTCATCAATGTCCGTCGTGGGACACTTACAAAAAAGTATGGAGACCCTTAGGAAAGGGGTCTCATACCTTCATGACGGCTATGCGGGACGGACCGTCGAGGGTATGACGGTCCGTCGTAGATGTCCGTTGGAGGACACTTAGAAAAAGTGAGAGACCCTCAGGAATAGGGTCTCTAACCGTCATGACGATATGTGTAGGACGGACCAACGTGGGAATGATGGTCCGTCGCATGTGTCCGTTGGAGGACACTTAGAAAAAGTGAGAGACCCTTAGGAAGAGGGTGTCTGACAACCAGAACGGTTGTGCAGGACAGACCGTCAGGGGAATGATGGTCCGTCGTATGTGTCCGATCGTGGACACTTGGAGAAAATTTGACAGTGGGGTGTTAGGGATGTTGGAACGGACCCAATGACGGTCCGTCATGGGTACGACGGTCTGTCATCGTGGTCTCGTTCATTCATTCAGTGACAGAACTGGGGATGCCCCATTCATCCCCTATGACCCAAATAGAATTGTTAGTGTTTTAACCTACATTTGTCTAACCCACATACCTAGTAAACTAGCAATGCTAAAACACCTATTTCTAGAGTGTTAACACGGCAATTTTGAGGATTCTCAACCTAGGTCAGACAGAATTTGTATTAAAAAATAAACTCATCAAGAAGAACTAGGCTAATACTAATTAATAAACAAAAATGCAATGTAAATGGGTAGAAATCAGAGACACATACCTGAGAACTTGAGAAAAACAAGTGAGGAAGGTACTTGGTGATCAAGTAAAGAACCACAGCAGCAGACTCCAACTAGTAGTTAGTGAATTTTAGGAATTGAGGAATTTGGGAAAATGATCAGTTGTAAGAGAGGGGGATTATGAACTTGGAAGTTGAAAAGGGAGAAAAATGGGAGGAAGAGGGAAGGAAATGGGTGAAATGAAGGGGGTGGGGATTTTAAATGTTAAGAATTTTTAAAAACCCTATCCAGGTTGGGTCGGGTATGCTTCATTAATGACGCGATGAGTACCAAACGACGGTCTGTTGCTGTTGTAATGGTCTGTCATTGGTTCCGTCGTGTGTGCCCTAGTTTTGAAAATAACATATCGACGTACCTGGCTTGACGGATTCATGCAACGGTCTGTCGCATGCGTGACGGTCCATCGATGCGTCCGTCAATGACTGCTGCAGAGTGATTTTCTGCAGAATTTCCTGGTGATGTGCCTACAAATTTAAAGCCCATTAGTAGAAAATACTACCATTACTAAAAAGAAAAAAACTATAAGTATTGGGTTGCCTCCCAACAAGCGCCTGATTTAACATTGTGGCATGACTGAGGACACTTGATTACTCAACCTTCATCAAGATCGTATGCCTCTATAATTTCATTCACCGATGTAGTATGCCCAAAATAGAGTTTTATTCGTTCTCCATTCACCTTACAGCGCACTCCCTCCTTGGTTTTTAACTCAACTTATCCATGAGGGAATACTTGGGTAATCAAGTAAGGGCCAGTCCGTTTGGACTTATGCTTTCCCGGAAGCCAACGAAACCTTGCACTGTCTAAAAGCACCAAATCCCCAACCATAAACTCTCATTTTTTACTTTTTAGGTCATTATCCTTCTTCATCTTTTCTTTGTAGGATATAGAAGATACCGATTTGAGCTCACCACTCTGCCTTATGGACCTACAAATGTTGAAGGTAGCTTCTTCATTGTTCAACCGAAATTTCATCTGCCCCTTTTCCATATCAACTAAGGATCTACCTGTAGCAAGGAATGGCCTCCCAAGGATAATAGGCACTTCAAAATCGATTTCACAATCAAGAATAACAAAATCTGCCGGAAATATGAACGACTCCACTTTTTCTAGCACATCGTGGAGTATCGCTATAGGCCTTTTAACTGTTCGATCATCCATTAGTAGATGCATTGCAGTGGGCTTTGGGTCACCCAAAACCAACTTCTTGTAAATCGAAAGGGGCATGAGATTTATTCTTGCCCCCAGATCACATAATGCTTTCACAAAATGTAATGACCGGACTATACAAGGAATAGTGAACGCACCCGGATCTTTTTTCTTTTGTACGAGAAATCTTGTAGCAATAACACTACAATGTTGCATTCTATCATCATCCTCGAAAGTGACCGATCTTTTCTTTGTAACCAGATCTTTCATAAACTTGGCATGACCAGGCATTTGTTCTAGAGCTTCTACCAAAAGGGACATTGATAGAAATTTGCTTCAACATTGTTATAAAACTCCGATATTTACCATCCTAGGTCCTTTTCACTAATCTCTGAAGAAAATGTGGGGTGGTATAGGCATGAGACTTACCTTTATAGGGACTTCTGCATCTTTTCCAGTGTTATCTTCTGTTTCACCACTACCTTCTACCACCTTATCATTTTATCTTTTCTCACCTTTTCCTCATTAGACGGCATAGGTGGGTCAATGGTTTGCTTACCACCCCAAGTAGTGATTTCCATACAGTGTGCATCATTTTTTGGATTTTGGACAGTGTTGCTAGGAAGAGTGCCCGATTGCCGTGTGTTCATAGTCGCAGATAATTGAGCCATTTACAACTCAATCTGCTTAATCAATATTGCATGTGTATCGACTTTCTGTCCAATACCCGCTAAATCACTCCTTAACTTTTTAATGTGATCATCATTAGCATCGAACCTCCTCATCATTTTGTGCAACATATCCTCAACTCGCTCCATACTATCTCCACCATCCCTAGGAGTAAATACACGATTTTGAGGAGGGACATAGGGCTCATTCCTATCATTTCTGCTACAATAATTACCCCTGTTCAAGTTGTTGTCGCGGTTGTAGTTTCCATCTTGTACGTTATGATACTCACAGTTATAGTTACCATAGATCCGACCTTGTTTCCTTGACCTTGGCACCAATTCTCCTGATTAGAGCCTTGGGTACTCGGTCGGAAACCCCCCGTCTGCTTGTTTACCACAAAGGAATCCTCCGCATAATAGCATTCATCATTTGGTGGTGGTGGTTTAGACAAGTAGCTAACTGCATTTATCTTTTATGCACCCCAAGTGATATGTTTTAATACCAACCAAAGCTCAGTTCTCATCTGAGACATTTCTTCACGAATCTCATCTATGGCAGGGTTGTGAGTGGACTGCACTGCGAAGGTATTTCTCTCGGTATCTGACTTCCTAGTACTCCAAGCTTTATTGTTCTGGGAGATTTTCCCTAACTTTTCAGCAATCTCAGCATAAGGACACTCCCCATAAGATCCACCTGCTATAGTGTCCAACACCGCTTTATTTTATCATCCTGTCCCTGATAGAAGTATTTCTTCAGTGACTCATCATCTATATGGTGATTGGGGACGCTTCTCAAAAACGAGGTGAATCTATCCCAAGAACTACTAATTAACTCTCCTGGTAGTGCCACAAAGTTGTTCACTCTGTCTTTGTGGTTTAGTTTCTTGGAGATCGGCTAGTAGCGTGCTAAGAAAACATCCCTTAGTTGGTTCCAAGTGAAAATTGAGTTACACGGGAGCTCAGTGAACCAAATAGCAGCCTCTCCCATTAGTGAGAGAGGAAACACTCTTAGCCCTATTACATCCAATTCCAAGTCAGGCCTCCCTACACAACTTTTACACACTGCCCTTACCTTAGCTATATGGGCATGTGGATCCTCAGAAGGTAGCCCTGAACACAAACCTCTGGCAGTGAGCATTTGCATCAGGCTACTAGTTACCACAAAGGTGTGGCCTGGTGGTAGAGGGGGCGAGAAAAGTGGCCCATCGGATTCTGCTATATTGTCATAGCCTCTGTAGTATTCTTGGGGCCATGGAGCGGGATTGTGTCCCCTCTGTTGGTTTTCACCCTGAGCATCGTATAACAACAGATCATGAACATCAACCGGAGCTGGGATGTTCTGGTTTGGATCATCATCATTAATTCTCAAGTTTCAATTCATGTTGCGTAGTGCACGCTCTAATTCGTGCTCGTAGGGAAACAAGGATTCTCTTCCTCTCCGTGTATTTGGCATAAAAGGAAGATGGTTCTGCAAGAATCAAAAACAATAAAACAAAGTAAAATCAAGAAAATATCAACTAAACTATAGTAATAAGTTTAAGTTAATCTAAAAGCTACTCATCCCCGAAAACGGCGCCAAAATTTGATACGCTCAAACTTACTTTTCAAATAAGAAGTAAAGCGGTCGTGTCAAGTAAATAACCCAACTAATAAGGTTCGGATCGTTTCGAACTTCAATCTATTATTACTATTGTTCAGTCAATAACTTCCTTGGAAAGCAAAAATGATAAAAAAAAAAGGGGGCGGTTCTATTTCTAAATAAATGAAAATAACTAGCGAAATTCAAGGAGACAACTAACAACTTCAAATATTGGAGTTTAATCAATTAATAAAAGTAACTAGGGTTTACGTATTCCCCACAGGTTCATAACTTAATAATTCTAACTATAACATTTCTTTCCTAGTATCTTGCATGTAAAGTGATAAGTTATGTATTTCTAAATCCTTGGTCCGGCATCTAGAAAATTTCACTCTGGACCTTGGTCCGGCTACGTGTGTTGCTATACTAACCCTTACCTTTACCTCATATTAAGCATTATATTTGATATTTGACTAAGTTATTACCTCGTACCAATCAATACTAGCCTATTAGATGGTATACACTAAATCTATGTTGACAACTATTTTCCTATTATCTACCTCCTTAGTCCGGCAAGTAGCATTAAGGCAAGTTCTAACGTTGTCCATCCGATAAAAAGACTTCTAAGCGAAAGAATTATCAATACATGCAAGACACAATTCTAGAAATGTTATTTTAGTTAGGTTTTACCCCATTATTCACTTATGGAGTTTATTTACCCATAGTCAAAATCACAATATTCAAATATGTAATATAAGAATTCATGCACTTACTTCAATGAGAAAGAATATAATTCAAAAGCTCACTTGATTAATCAGCAAAAGTCACCAACAATCAATTACAAGAGTCTAAAATATTTAAGAGTCTAACCCCAAAAATGAGGTTTTTCCAACTATTTATTAAAAACAAAAACCTAATTATATAAGGACTCTATTTGCTGGAAATCTGTCAAAACGTGGCTGGGTCGACGGAAGTCGTGGTCACGACGAGCGGTCATGGATTCCCTCGTCCCATACTTGTGCAATTTCTTTTGCTGCTCTCTTCATTACCCTCGACGGCAGGTGTGATGGCTCGTCACAGGCACAACGGTCCATCGAGGGTCTCCATTCCAAAACACTTGAACTCTTGGAATTTGGGTACTAGGACTACTTCTCTGATCTTCATGACAAATCAGCATGACGGACCGTCTATGACGGTCCTTCACGCACTCCGTAACCCACACTTGGTCAGAATTCCCCATCTTCCTTCAGCAGCTGCACTACGATTCCACCTACGGACCGTCACGGGCACGACGAACCGTCACAAGCTCCATAAGTGGTAATTTTCTGTATTTCTTGCTCAAAAACCTCCGCATTCATATTTTAGACAGATTTCCTGCAAATAAAGACAAACTTACATAAAAATTAGTACAAAAGGCTTTTGGACACACTAAACTTAAGGAAAGAGCATTAAAAATATCGTGAAACCACGGTATATCATCTGCTCGAAAATATTATGCTAGAAGTAATGTTAAGGAGAATGTGGAACAAAAAGCCCCTCCCTAAGTTCCAGATGATCCTTTAGCCGAGCAAGTTACAAATTTGGAATTTAAGGATGTTTTTCAAATCTTGGCTCAAGCCATTATGGCCCGAACCAAAAGTGAAGTTTCACTCCTTGTTAACCCAAATGTGGGTTGGGGGTTTCCAGAGTGACGGACTCCACTACGATGAATACTCTGAAGTTTCATGGTTCAATAGTTGAGAAAGATTCTCAATATTTCAAAATGAGGTCTATAAGGTATTGATGCTGATGGGAATTCATTGGTTGGCCGCTTATCAACAAAAATATATTTCTCAAATATGGTATAACCAATGGAATGAAGGGACACAGAAGATGCGGGTCATCCTGATTAGGAGAAGTGTAAGGCTTCTTTCCTTGATAAGTTTTCCCCTTCATATGAGAGAACCCAAATTGCTTGAGTTCATAAACCTTAATCAAGAAAGTATGATTGTGGGCGAGAATGCTTCGAACTTTACATAATTGTTTAAGTATGCTCCAATAATGGTTGTTGGTTCTAGGTTATGGATGAGTAAGTTTGTATCGAGCGTTCCAAAAATAGTGGTCAAAGAGTGTAGTACCACCATCGTCATTAATGTTATGGAATATCTAATGTATGGTTCACACACAACAGATTAATGAATAAAATCTTAAGGAAAGTCTAGGGAGGAAAAGAGCGTTAAGATCGGTGATGGTAATTTCTCTCATGCAAGGTCTGATGGATATTGTTGTCATAGGTTTTAACAAAGGTTTATGTTCAAGGATGCTCCGATTCTCCTCCTAAGATAAGGTGTATAAACCTAAGCCTCTAGAAGTGAATGGTAGTGTATCTTCATTCCCTATGGCAACTTGTACTAAGTATAGAAAAAAACGAGGGTAAGTGTCTAGCCGGCACGGATAGTTGCTTCAATTGTGGTAAAAGTGCGAATAAGATGAGAAATGTCCCAATTCTTAAGGCTAAGGGAAAAGAGGGAAAGAAATCTCATCATAGTTTTTTGGGCTCCAATTCTTTCAAAAAAACCAATTCTATGCACTTCAGACTCATGGGGTACAAGAGGGTTCTCCTAATATGGTTGCTCGTATGTTGAAAATCTCCAACTTGATAGTTATTCTTTACTTAATCCGGTGCTACCTTGTTTTTATGATGCCAAATGTGTCTATGAGGTTTGATGTTCTTATGGATGTGTTTTTTTAGAAACTTTTTATCGTCTATACTCCTTTTAGTGATTCTATTATGGCTAAGAGGGTCTATAGACAATGCTTGTCCCATAGAGTTACTCTTGTTGACTTACTAGAGCTTGATATGCGAGATTTCCATTTGATCCTTGGTACGGATTGATTGCATTCTTGTTGTGCTTTTACTTATTGTAGAACCAATGTAGTAAAGTCTAAGTTTCAAAATGAGCATATCTTAGAGTTGAAGGGGGAAATTCTATGCCTGAGGGTCAATTTATCTGTTATCTTAAATCTAGAAAGATGATTTCTAAGGGTTGCATGTACTATCTAGTTAGGGAGAGGGAGGTGGATTCTGAAACCCTTACTTTTGAGTCAGTCCCCATTTTTATCGAGTTTCTGGAAGTATTCTTATATGATTTTACTGGCATGCAACCTATTTCTATTACTCCTTATAGAATGGCTCGTGCAAAACTTAAGGAGTTGAAGAAGAAAATGAAAGATTTGTTGGATAAGGGTTTCATCTGGCCAATTATATCCCTATGGGGTGCTCTAATTTTATTTGTTAGAAAGAAGGATGGTTTTCTTCGTATGTTCATTGACTATCGCCAGTTGAATAAGTTGACCATTTAAAATAAATATACTCTTCCAAGATCTCTAAGATTGATTTTCCGTCGGGTTATCTCAAATTGAGGGTGAAAAGAGATGACATTCCGAAGATGGATTCTCAAACTCGGTATGCGCATTATAATTTTTGTAATTTTTCTTAGGTTGACATATGCTCTGAAATCATTCATGGATTTGATAATTAAGGTGTTTAGACAATACCTTGACATTTTGTCATTGTGTTCATTGATGATATATTGATTTACTTAAGGAGTGAGAATGAGCATATTGATCATTTTAGGATTGTATTGCAAATTCTTAAGGACCAAAAGGTTTTCGCGAAGTTAAGCAAATGTTAATTTTGTTAAGGTCTATGGCATTTCTAGGTCACATTGTTTCAAGAAAGGGTATTGAGTTAGATCCTATTAAGACAGATGTGGTCAATAGTTGGCTAAGACCTCTATCTCCTTCGGATATTAGAGGTTTCTTGGGTTTGGCCGATTACTATAGAAGGTTTTTGTAGGGTTATTTCGATTGTATATCCTTAGAAGACTTTGACTCAAAAGAAGTTAAAATTCATAAGGAAAAGTTTCCAAGATTTGAAGGATAGACATACCTCCTTTGCAATGTTGACCTTACCGGAAGAGATAGATGGATTTATGATTTATTGTGATGCGTGGGTTAGGATGTGTGCTTATGAAATATGGTAAATTCATTGCATATGAATCAAGAAACCTTATGATTCATGTGAAGAATTATCCTACCCGTGACCTTAAATTAGCGGCGGTTGTATTTGCCTTGATAATTTGGAGGCAACAGTTTTATAGTGTTCAAGAAGATATGTTTACCGACCATTAAAATTTGAAAGATGTGTTTAGTTAAATGGATCTAAATCTTTTCCAAAGAAGATGGCTTGAATTACTGAAAGATTATGATATTAGTGTTCTCTATCACCCCGGTAAGGCAAATATGGTAGCGAAGGCTCTTAGTCGTTCATATATGGGGAAGTGTTAATTATATAGAGGATGAAAGAAGATTTGGTTTGAGATGTTCATAGATTGTCTAGGTTAGGAGTTCAGTTAGTAGACTCTACCCAGGGTGGTGTCGCGGTTCACAATGGTTCAGAATCATCTTTGGTGGCGAATATGAAAGACAAGAAAGATCTTGACCCAATTTTTGTTGAATTGAAGGAAGTGGTGCTTAAGAAGTTCGTTGAGCGTTTCTCCCAAGAAGGAGATGGTATTTTTTAGATATTAAGGTCGTTTGTGTGTTCCTTATGTTGATGACTTGAGGGAACAGATTTTTTCAAAAGCTCATAGTCCTCGGTGTACCATTAAACAAAGATCCACAAAGATGTACCGTAATTTGGGGGAGGTCTATTGGTGGAACTATATGAGAAGGATATTAATGTATTTTTTGTTAAGTATCTTACATTTCAACAAGTTAAGGTAGAACATCAGAAATCGGGAGGTTTGTCCCAAAACATTAGCATTCCTACTTGAAAACGGAAGGATTTAAAGATCGACTTTATTGTTATTTTTACTTGTACTCGAAGACAACATGATTCAATTTGGGATATAGTAGATCGACTAAAAAATTGGATCATTTTAATCCTGTCAAGGTTTCCTATTCGGCGGAGGATTATGCTACGTTTTATTTAAGGAAATGGTAAAATTGCATAGAGTGCCATTATCAGTTATCGTGGTACAAAATTCACTCTCAATTTTTGGATTCCTTCCAAAAGGGTCTTGGTACTCGTGTTAAGCTTAGTACTTCTTTTCATCCCCAAATAAATAGGCAAGCGGAGCGTACTATTCAATCTTTGGAAGACATGTTGAGAGCTTGTGTAATTTATTGTAAGGGTAATTGGGATGACCAATTTTCATTGATTGATTTTTCTTATAACAAAAGCGTAATGACCCAAGAGCACCCCCTAGTCGTAACATGGCGAACTCGACCTCTCAGAGGTCTTTTACAAGACCTTAGACATCTTTCATCGCATAGACATAAAATATTGGAAAATTTAAAACTTTTTCATCCCATAACACAAGAGTAAAAGTCATTTCATTTAAAACCATTAATACAAAGTTGAAGTACTAAGTCTCATTATGTCATCTTACACACGACTTCCATATATACAAAAGGACACGGCCCTTATAATACAAAAAGAACTTTACTAATCAATTACATGAAGTTAAAGAAACTCTTAACATTGGGTCCTTGAAAATTTAAGGACACATCCGAAGTTGGGAATAGTAATCCAAGATCTTCATTGTAGGAAGGTCCATAAGCCGCCACCACCTACACTTTTTGTAAAAATATGAAGAAGAATGGTGTTAGTACAAGAACACACTAAGTATGATAATCATGCAAAAACATGCTTTAAAGAGGACATTTAGTTAGAAATCATGCATCATGCCATCTTAGAAAAAGTTCATGAACATTCATACAATAGGCACAACATAGACCACATACCTCATCATACACATGGAAGCCATTTATCACATTTGAGGTATATCCAATACACACCATACATTATGTTCCTTTTTATCTTAGTTCCTTTCTTTAAGCAATCCTTAAGTTATACTTGGTAAATGTATCACCTTGAGGTCACAAAAGATGAACTTTCATATAGGTTTCATCAATCAAACCACATATATTCATAAAGTCATAAGAACATCATAGGGAATAATCTTCACATAAGAACCATCACCTAAGACAACCCCCAAGTCACATTAGTGCTATGTGAAAGTAGCATCTCATAATACTACTCACTCCAAGTGTTCCTAGGAAGCCACCCTAGACTAGGCACATCATATTCAACAAGACATAACATCTTCATGTAACATTAGAAATAACACCAACATACTTTATAACATCACATACGGACTCATTCATTTACTACATCTTTAGTCATAGCTCATTCAGTTCATATCATAGGTAAACCATCCTCACAACTCCTTCACAAGTTCAATTATGTAATGCACACATGGAGTCTCATTCCTCTACATATACTAAGCAAGCCCATTAAGAAGTCATAAATGTAATTCACATGCATAATCATACTTCATATATTAACATAAGCAAAGTCAACCTTAACATGCATTCATACTAATCATACATAAACATCAGTCTTTCTTTCATGAGGGACTCTAATCATATCCTCTCTTTTAGTCCACTTATGCAATGCATTGGTAGGTCCCATAGTCCTACCTATACTAAGTAAACTTTTCAAGGAGTTATGACTTGAGTTCATATTCTTATCGTAGTTCATTTATTAAATTTCAGGAGATATAGCTATAACCAACAAAGACCATGCGAGCTACACGAAATCTAGTGTTCTACTCCCAAACCGAAAAGAGAGGGTACTACTTGCCAAGGTAGGACCTTTATACATTATATCTAGCTAGTGGATCCACTAAGCTAAGACCTACAGGGGCACGTAGTTATGAAACAAGGAGATTACCACTAGAAACCTTGACTTGCTAGACGTGGAGGTTTCCATCTCAAGAGACAACATCTATGTTGCGAACCTAGACTTCCTAAACGTGAATGTTCTCTTATGGGAAGACGGACTTGCTAGACGTGAAGCCGCTACTCTCAGTTTTCATGTTCACTCAGTGCTAATCTCAAAATCAATTTTTAAACATCTTTAAGCCTTAATTTAACATTAATTCATAAAGTAGGCTTTAAGGACATAATTCCCTTATACATCATATAGCTCAAAGGTTTCTAAGATGAGAATGACCTTTCATCATAAAAACTACACTATGTGGGAATGTCCTTTAACATAATCATATCATATTTATAACATAGTCTAGTTTAGAGTACAATTGAGGAAACCATTCAAGAGACACACTTTCACTAGACTATCATAAACCTTATTCATTCATACATTCATGTGTGTGTGTATAAATGTGAGAAAAACTGTTACATAAACACCTTTAGACAACGCATGTTCATACTTCACTAGTCATATACTTTTCATGTGTAAGAAGACATAAAGGTGAATATGAGAACTATCCTTCTAATAAACACCCTAAATATATCCTACTCATAATATGCATGGAGTATGTGTATGTATAAATTGGTCCTAAAAATGACATAATAGCAGCCACATTAGTATTGAGGAAACTTCACTTCAAAGGATCACTACACATTTACAATATCCCTCAATTCATGAACAACTCACACATAGATCATTTTAGGAACCATACACCTTCATTCCATCATTAAAGACAAGAGCACATTCAACATTTCAATAGATAACTCCTAACATGCATAAGATCACATATTCATATATGGATCATATAGGTAGGGGTCATTCCACACTAGTACTTATCAAAATCAAGCATGTAGACCTTGTCTTACCCTAACATTCTCATACACATTATACTTCACATTTCAATACATGTCAATCATGATACTAACATTGAGGACTACATACATAACCTTTATGTCACACCTTCATACTCATATTCATCATAATAACAATTCACTTTACATATATTGCCTTCAAGGCCATGATCACAACATGTATAGGTAGACAAAAAGTAAACACCACCACCATAAGTGGAAAAAACCATACAAGATCAATTCACATACTATAGACTAGAAGTTAAGTCACTTACCAATTCTTTGAGCCATGATCAACATAGATCAATCCTCCACAATTCATATTCAATGGATATAAAAGTAATAACATCTAACAATTCAATCCAATTCAAGTACAATTAATCATTTATTCATCATTCAAATGACTTAGAAAATCATTTGACAAGGAAACCATGCTTAGATTGGAAATTGGAAAATTTGATCATAAAAACTCTTTGAAAAATCTTTGATAAAACTCCTTGAATGAAAGGTTATTCAAGAATCAAGAGTTACCATACCTTATTGATTGAAGACCCATAAAAATTGGAGAAGAAATCAGTTGAAAACTCATTTTCTAGCTTGATCTAGAGCTTGAGCTTGGCCTCCAATGGAGTTTTGAGAGAATATATTTGGGAGGAAAGGGTTTAGTTTTTCAAGAATGAATTCTAATTTCGGGTTTCCATGTTGTAACCACTTAAAATACACTAAAATAGACAGAATAATCGTTTATACAAATCTCCAAAGTACCCAAAACACCCTTATACTTAAATTTGACTTTTATAAACATTCAACTCAATTTTAATTACTCAGTCAAATGTGGAACATGGCTACACGTCGTGGAGGCACTCCCCAATTTGTTTCTTAAAATTAATTTGAGGGAGAATGGTGTCTGCCAAGCCCGCGATGTTGAGGCAACTTTTAGCCTCTGTGTGACAGGCACGCGTCTTGCCTTGGCCTCCATAAACTAATGTATGCACTCTGCTTTAGCAGCCCCTCTACAAAAGCTTAGGTCCTCCTCAAGGACCCTTAAGTTAGTTCTTGGGAAGTCGTACCCAAACCCTTTAACCTTAAACATGATTATTAAGACAGTATGGTCACCTACTATTTTTTGACTCCAAATGACACATAAAAACATGAAAAGCATACTAGAACACACCAACACATAAAAGACTAGCTTTTGAACGTCTTGATCTTCCCTTGATGTTTGACTTCCAAAGTCTTTAAAATTAACTTCAAAGTCTCTACTTCAATACTTTAACAAGTTATTAACTCATAAAACTCATGTGAGACTCGATTTCATTCTATTGCATTTTGAGGGTCGTTACAAATAGCTATCACGCGAGTATTGATATGACTCTATTTGGGTCATTATATGATATAAGGTATAGATATCATATAGGATGGTTTGAGGTGGGTGAAGTTACCCTAATAGGTCATCAATTGGTACATGAAGCTATAGAGAAAGTTTGAAATATTAGAGAAAGGTTGAAAATGACTCGAAGTTGAAAAATATCATATGTCTATGTTAGAAGAAGATATCTTGAGTTGGATGTTCATGATTGAGATTACTTGAAAATCTCACCCATGAAAGGTGTAATGAGGTTTGGGAAAAAAAGGAAGCTTTGTCCCCATTTTGTAGGCCTATATCAAATTTTCAGACCAGTTGTTTATATGTAGTAGATTAGCCTTATGAGTTGGCATCGGTGCAACTACTTTTCCATGTCTCTATGTTAAAGAAATGTGTTGGTGATCCTACATCCATAGTTCCCTTAGAATGTTTGGAAGTTTAGGATAATTTTTCTTATTAAGAGGTTTCAATTGAGATTTTAGACCGACAAGTCAAGAAGTTGAGGAAAAAGGAAGTTGCTTACATGAAAGTGTTATGGAGGAGTCACTTAATTCAAGGTTCTAATTGAGAGGCCGAGGCTGATATGATGTCTCGATATCCTCATCTTTTTCTTTATATTCCTACTCTAGCTTAAGGTAATGAGTTCCTCATGGTTTGTTCCATAAATAAGGAAATCATGGGAATATCTAAACGACACATGACACCAAAATATTAAACCATGAGGAAATCATTACCTCAAGCAAGAGTAGAAGTAGATAGAAAAAGATAGGGATAACGGGGCATCATATTGGCGGCATCCTCCCAAGTAGAACCCTCAACTAAATAATTCCTCTATGACACATTAACGGAAGCAACTTCCTTGTTCCTCAACTTCTCGACTTGCTGGTCTAAAAATCTAATCTAAAACTTCTTCCTACCAAATATTCTCCTCAATTCCAAACCTTCTAAGAGAACTATAGAAGTCAGATTCCTCACATATTTCATTAACATAGACACATAGAAAAGCGGATGCACAGATGCCAACTTATTAGGAAAATTAATTTCATTAGAAATCGTACCGTCATGTCTCAAATCTGATATGGGCCTACATAACAGGGACAAAGCTTCCCTTTCTTACTGTACTTGATTATACCCTTCATTGGTGAAATATTTAAGTAAACACAATCATAAACATAAAACTTGAGATTTAACATCGACATATCACTTTTGTCAACTTTGAGTTGTTTTCAACCTATCTGTAATAAGACAAAATTTATTCATAGCCTCATCTACAAATTCAGGACATATTAGGTCAACTTCCCCTACCTCAAACCAACCTATAGGAGATCTACACCTCCTACAATACAATTCCACAAATAGATCCATACCAATACTAGAGTGATAGATATTGTTATTGGCAAGCTCAATCAATGGAAAATGGTCATCCCAATTATATTTATAATCAATCACACAAGATCTCAGCATATCTTCTAAAATTTGGATAGTATGCTCCGCTTGACCATTGGTTTGGGGATGAAAGGTCGGACTAAGGTGAACATGAGTACCAAGAAACCTTTGAAAAGATTACCCAAACTGATAAGTGAATTGAGTTTCATAATCAGAGATAAGGATAAAGGCACTCCATGAAATATTAGTGTTTCCCTAAAATACAACCTAGCATAATCCTCCGCCGAATTAGAAACCTTGATGGGAATAAAATGAGTCGATTTGTCATCAGATCTACTATAACCCAATCGAGTCATATTATAGCAGAGTACGTGGCAACCCTACTATGAAGTCCATATTTAAATCTCCCAACTTCGAAGTAGGAATACCAATTCTTTTGGACAAACCTCCCGATTTCTGATGTTCAACTTTCACTTTTTGGAAATAAGACATTTATCAACAAACTCGCCATTATCCTTATTCATCATAATCCACCTAGAGATCTTAACACCTGAAAATCTAATCAGCTAGAGTAGGGCTAAGTGAAAGAGAAAGATACAAAGAGGGGAGAAAGCTTGTCCAACCTTCACCCAATCACTAGGAGTAATAGGGATATCACGTGGAATAAAACGTAAGGGGAACATGGAATAACGTCTATTAAGAAGAAGGAGGAGGAGGAGGAGGAGGAGGAGATTATGTATATTCTTATGAAAATAATGTAAATGTTTTAAGGATACTTTGAGACTAAATTATCAATTATGAAAAAAGAAGGTGTTTCTTTATGAAAGAAGAGTTCTACAAACTAATGCATGAAGGGGAAAAGTATTAGATTCTGCACGTTGTTATGAAATCAATGTAAATGCTTTAAGGATGCTTTGAAAGAACATTCTCATAAACACATATAAGCATGATGTGAAATGTTTTCTAATATAATAAGCTTCCTTAGTTTGAAAGGCTTTCTCACCTAATTGAATCAAAGGCTAAAAGCTCTTATGAATGATCATGGATGGTGTAAGTCAATACTTAATAACTTTTCTTTGGGATTTAAGCTTCAGACCGAGTGGCTATTGATGTGAGATGGAAGCTCTCTCGTAGTAGAGGTCGGGTTTCTAGAAGCAATCTCTTGGATTGAAAGATCTCCCGAGTAGAGACTGGGTTACTAGTACAATATCCTTAACCCTTAAACTATGTGCCCTCATAGGTTGATTATCTAGTGTATCCACTTAATAAGTTCACCGTTCTACTTGGGAAAGTAGTACAACATTTTTCGACGTGGGAGACACCGGGAGATCATGGTATAGCTCATGTGGTCCCTATGGCGGTTGTCTTATTCTCACAATAACATGAATAATGAACTAATGTTACTCCAAAAAGTATCGCATATGAGTTCAATGGTTTTAAAGAGGATGTTAACTTGCATTGATCATATTTTATGAAGGATATTTTCTAACTCCTATTTTTGTTATGTTTTAACTTAGTTAATTGCATGTCATGAAATGAAATGTCCCTTTTAGCATGTTTTATGAATGGCAATCATTCTTAGTGGATTTTTATACTAATGCATTATTTTTCCTACATTTTCCCAAATATAGGGTTTGACGATCAGAGTCATTAGTTTCATGGCTAAGTATTGATTTAGAGATTTCCGAGCTTTGGTGAGTCCTCATTCTTCAAGGACGAAGTTTATTGTTTTTTATTTCTTTCATGTATTTACATTTTTTGACATGATGTATGGTCTAGGACCAATTTCATCTATTGTAATATATGGTTACGATGAGACAAAGTGTCTAGACTTCAGCTTTTCATTTTTCTAAAATGGTTGGACTCTAAAATGTTATTTTATTTTTATTGTTCTAATTCTTGTGTAATGAGTAATTACAAATAAGTGGCTTGTATGGAACCCTTTGGTGTTCTATACGCCATATTAATCATACGTGTACCCATTGGCCGTGACAGATCTCCCACAAATCACAATGCACCTTGGTGGCTCCCTGGTAAATGGAGTACCAAGAACTATGGGCTTCTGGCAAGATATGTTCCCTCAAGTCATCAGCATTAGGAACACATAAATGACCTTGATATCTAAGTACTCCATATCTCCCTTGGGAGAAAGCATCAACAGACTTCCTAAGTACCATTTTTTCAAGTCAATCAATATTAGATCAAGACCTCATAGATTCCACATACGCCATAAAAGATGATTATGAACCATAAAATCGCCGTTGGTAGAGTCTACTAATTGAACAACCAAACAGGCAAAAGTATAAGCATCTCGAACCAACTCTTTCTTATCATCCTCAATTTGAGCATCACAACCCATAGATAACAAATTAAGAGCGTTCACCACCACATTCACCTTATTGGGGTCATAGAGAACATCCATATCATAATTTTTCAATAACTTAAGCCACCTTCTTTGTCAAAGATTTAGATCCTTTTGGTTAAACACATATTGTAAGCGCTTATGGTCGGTAAAAACATCACATGAACACCATAATAATAATACCTCCAAATCTTTAAGGTAAATAAAACCGCCACTAATTCTTCTCATAAATCTTAAGTTCCCTTTAAGTGTAGGAAAAAACATTCCAATTGTCCATAAGAACACATCCTATCCCAATTCTAGAGGCATCACAGTAAACCACAAAACCCTCTGTCCCTTCTGGTAAATTCAACACTAGATCAAAATTAAAAATATATCCTTCAACTGTTCAAAACTCTTCTCACAAGCTTTGGGATATATACTTAGCTTTCTTGTGATTCAATGCAACTAATGGAGAGTTAATCTAAGAAATCCCCTCGACAAACCTTCTACAGTAACCAGGCAAACCCAAGAAACTTCTAATATCCAAAGGAAATAGAGGTCTTGGCCGACTCTTGACCGCATCTATCTTAATATGATCTACCACCATTCCCTTACTTGAAACAATGTGAGCTAGAAAATCCACTGACATTAACCAAAATCACATTTTCCAAATTCTGCAAAAAGTTTTTGGTCATTAGGAATTTGCAACACGATTCTCAAATGATCAGTATGTTCATCTTGACTTCTGGAGTAAATCAATATATCATCGATGAACACAATCATAAATGTATCAAGGTTTATCTAAACACCCTATTCATAAAATCCATAAATGTTGTTGGAGAATTATTCAATTCAAACGACATTACCAAAAACTCATAATGACCATACCGAGTTTGAAAAGGCATCTTCGGGATATCATCTACTTTCCCCTTTAGTTGGTGATAACCTGAACGAAGATAAATCTTAGAGAAGTAACCTGCCTCTCAAAGTTGGTAAAACAAATCATATATCCGTGTAGTAGGATAATTATTCTTAATGGTAACCTTGTTTGACTGGCTATAGTTAATGCACATACGAAAAAAACCATCCTTCTCTCTAACAAACAAAACAGGAGCACCCCATGGGGATATACTAAGTCATATGAAACCCTTATCGTAAAAGTCTTTCAAATTGTTCTTTTAAATATTTTAGTTCTTCCGGAGTCATACGATAAGGAGAAATTGATTTAGGTTGCATATCTGCAGGAAGGTCAATATGAAAGTCTATTTCACTTTCAGGAGGAATATTGGGTAAATCATGTAGGAACACTTTTGAAAACTCATTAACAATGGGTCTGACTCAAGAGTAGGGTTTTTGGAATCCAAATCCCTCAAACTAACTAGATGGTAAATACAACCCTTAGAAATCATCTTTCTAGCTTTCCAAAAGGAAACAAATTGAACCTTAGGCATACAATCCCCCTCTCTCCACTCTAGGATAGGCTTATTCGAGAACTGAAACTTGACTATACGGGTTTCACAATCAATAACATAAAAATCTAGCATATTAAGCTCTACAAAATCAACAAGAGTAACTCTATGGGATAAGGAAACGGGACATTTCTCATAGACCCTATCAGCCGAAATAGAATCACCAACAAGAGTAGAGACAAAACAAAAGATCTAATCGGGCTCGCCAAGATAATATGGCGGATATTTGTCTTCTCCTTAGCTCGCCTTTCTCTTGCTTCAGTATTCATGTGTTTGAATCTCATCTGGTAAGCTGATTTGTATCTGTCTTTCACGTTCAACGGATCATTGAGTACCACCTCGTTTGTCGTTTAAAACTTCATATTTCATCCAAGACTTGTCACCTCCGGCGATGGTCATTTAGTTCGTCCATCTCTTTCGATGAGTCACTATTTTGCTCATTAGTTCTCCGAACCTCAAATATCTTTAATTGTAAGCACTGTCACTTTGCGAGGTCAGGAAATTTGGGCGATTCCCCCTTTCTTTTTAGGTGACTGCCAACGTGAAGTTTACACTTCTTTCCCTACTTTTGGTCATTCTTTCAAGTATTCATCTTTGCCTTGTCATATCATCAGAATAGGACATAATTAGGCATCGAGGACAATACTTGTTGAACTAAAAGATATCTCAAATGAGTGTAAATTTACCACTCATCATAGCACTAGTCATAGCCCTAAGGTGCTATATCTGAATTTCTTTCCAACTTCGATTGTAAGTTTCAACTTTGCAACTTTTAGCTCTTTTTGGTGTTATTCTCCACATCTTTTACATGAAATACTATAGGCATAAATGAATAGTAATTAAACAATTATTTTCCTCGAAAAAAAATAAAACATGAAGAAAAAATTGGCAAAATGAAGGTAAAATTAGCCTAAATCATGTTTCAATAAATATTTGGCGATAGTTAATTAAGAAAGTCTCACACCCATAATTCAGATATGGAACTCAAAAAAAATTAAAACATTTTTGATGTATTTTTATCCCTCACTCAATAATAATACAATTGATAACTATCAAAAAAGATACAAAAAGTTCCAAAAGACATGAGAGAAGATGATAGACGATTCAAAAGATTCGTTGTTAGGAACATGTGGAAAATGAAAGAAGTTGATGATATGGAGCAGCTTGAATGTGTACAACTTTTAATTGTTATAGAGTTTAGAGTCGCATTATACTACTTGTCAACTAAACTGTTGTATCTTATACTGGCTGAAGTAGACTAAGTTATTATACTTGTGGTAGTAGTAGTAAACCTAGATTTGTGTCAATTATATATTTATATTATAGTATGGTTCTCCTCCTGTATAAAGAGCATATACTTGACAGTTTTAATCACCAATAGATTAATAGAAACTTTGATTCACTCTAATCTTAACGTGAGATTTCTACAGAAATGACAGAAGAAAGAGTATAGTAGGACATATATATATATATATACTAGCTTCTGGCTTCTGGATACGCGTCACGCGCGTGTGGTCATATAATTAAAAAAAATTGTGAAGATTGTGTATTAGCAATATTTTTAAGTTATATTATGTGTTATAAAAAAAGAAAATACAAATTACATATTCTTAAAATTGATAAGCATCCTATATGGTGTTTTTGTTTCTAAGATTCAAAATCCAAAAAACTATACAACTACAATATTTAAATGAATAAGTGAAATGTTATGTGCTACGATAATGAAATTTGTGAAAAATCAGTAACATATAGAATTTTTTTATCGTAAAATTAATGTCGTGTATTGCACATATTAAGCCCTAGCAAGGAAATTAAATAGTAAGTGTCATGAGTGTATTCTTCACTAAGAAATTTCTTTGACGAATCCAACAACATCCATAGCTGAATTTTTGCACAAATCCAACAACGTTCATAGCGTATTTTAATAGCCTTTAACTTTGACATTAATTGAGAAAAAACTGCTCAGAAAAATGATATACTCTTTTTTAGAGCCCATAAAAATGGAGAGGGGGCTTGAGGAAAATGAAAATTATTCTTGGCTTTATATAATACTTTCACTTTAAATGATTAATTAGTCCCTTTAGCTTCTTTTCATGTATTTATCATTGAAAAAAATAACATGTATTAATATATTAATTATGAGATTCATTGTATTGAAATCTACAAACTTTTAAGATTCTAGCAATGTAAAGGTAACTGCTTCTATATTTTAGTTAATGTGCAACTTAAATCTCTACCTATTTGCTCTCATTAACTAAGATTTGTCTCTTCATTTTCTTTAACATTTAAAGTATTTCATTTATATAACTCTACAAATATTCTCAATTCATTAATTGTAAAAAAAGTTTACTGCTCAATATTTTTCAAAAATAAAATAATCAAATATGAATATAATATTTTTATTTAGTATAGGGATAAAATGGTAATTCAACTTTACATCTTGGAGCTTCACACTTATAATATAACTAGTTTTAGGACACATGCGTTGCACGTGTATCCGTTTTTATTTTAAAAATATTTTGAATTAATACAAGTTAGTTATAGTAGATTGAAGGGAGAAAATGCAAGTTTAAACTAATGAATGGTGAGTTTATTCGACCGACTTTATTGATGGGCATAAGATTATTAGGTATGATTTGAACAATTAAATTTAGCGGTAAAATTATAATGATATTCAACTTTACCGTTTGATTGATTTTTTAATATGTCAACAACACAATTTATGTGTGAATACAAGTGACATTGGCTAGCAAGAAATACTTTACTTCTAGTAGTTTTTCGAGGTGCATCCTTAAGAAATGGTAGTCTCCTTCCCTTAAGGTTCAATTAATATATGTCTTCTTTAGGATGAATATTAGTAATGTCAATAATGGTGTAAGGTTGCAAATAAATAAGATTTCTACTGCCCCAATTTACCTAGTTAGAATTTCTGCAAACAAAAAGTGTCATATAAATTAAATTGAGGGAATAGTTATTTGTGAAATAGATAGTTAGTAATTACTGACATTAAAAGTTCTATTAAAATTATAGTTACATGTATATGATCTTTTTTCCTTTTTTAAAATTATAACTACTTCAATTTGTGAACTTGAAAAAAAAATATTATTATAATGTATAAGTAGAATCATATAATCAAATATAACTTATACTTAAAATCAAATATCTTTCAGGTACAATATAGACAATTATTTCAAGCATTTTATGTATTAATCTCATATGGTAATAGAAAATCAGTTCAATATAGACCTAATAATAAAATACATTATACAATTGCATTGCCCTCTTGTGTATCCTGCAAATTTTAACTTTTCAATTGTTGATAAAAAAAAAAAGTGAAAGGCAGAATGATTAGAAAAAATTAGATATTTTTTTATAATAAATGTAAATATATGTCAAAGGCTTACATTTTATAGGCCTAATTGTTGAAATCCTGTGTGAGTTTAGCTTCAAAATACTTGCTAATATAAATCTGAATGTGGTATTCCAGATCGATATATCTAAATTGAAGATCAAAAAATAATAATTAAAGAAGCACAAAAGGAGAAGGTGAAAACATTATAAATTACTACTAAAATAAATATCAGAGAATTCAAGAAGATGAAAATTTGAAAAGTAAAAACTTATTTATACTGTCATATCTGAAGTATTTCCAATAACTATGACAATTTGTATACTCCTCAATAAAAAATGATAATAATTAAGAAAAAAATAAGAGATTAGAGATAATTGAATCAACCAAAATTCTAATTGGTAAAAATCCACAAAAAAAAAAATTACTCATTTCCCTTAATATGGATATAATGCATTAAGATAATAATTTAAAAAAATAAGAGATTAGAGATAATTAAATCAACCAAAATTCTAATTGGTAAAAGTCCACAAAAAAATTACTCATTTCCCTTAATATGGATATACTACATTAAGGTTTTTGCATGGAAAACCAACTCCGAACTCATATTTCTGATAATTTCACATGTAATAGTATCTGATATATTACAAAGTCCTTGAATAAATGAACTTTTAGGCATTTCAAAGGTTACAGTTACACTTCTAAAATGCATGTATTATCAAAAGTTACAAAATGAAGGGCAAATCAAAGGTTGCAAATGTTTGGACTGATTCTACGTTTTTTTGTTTTTTTTTTTTGTTATTTGGGTTAAGTTTTGTGTTTTTAACATGATTAATATTTAATTAATTAAATAGTAGTATATGATATGATTATATGAAGATGGATTAGTATTTAATTAAAAATTTAATTACTTTTTAATATATTTGGATTAAGTTTTGTGTTTTTGACTTGATTAATATTTAATTAATTAAATAGTAGTATATGATATGATTATATGAATATGGATTAGTATTTAATTAAAAATTTAATTACTTTTTAATTTATTTGGATTAAGTTTTGTCTTTTTGACATGATTAATATTTAATTAATTAAATAGTAGTATATGATATGATTATATGAATATGGATTAGTATTTAATTAAAAATTTAATTACTTTTTAATTTATTATAAGGGCTAAATGGTAATTCAACTTTAAAGATGGGAGCTTCCCACTTATAATAATACTAGTTTCTAGGTACGCGCCACGTGCGTGTGGCAATATAAATAAAAATATTTTTGTGAAAATTATAGATTAGCAATATTTTAAGTTATATTATGTGTTATAAAATAGAAAATACAAATTACATGTTCTTAAAATTGATAAGCATCCTGGTGTTTTTGTTTCTAAGATCCAAAATCCAAAAAACTATACAACTACAATATTTAAATGAATAAGTGAAATGTTGTGTGCTACGTTAATGAAATGTGTAAAATCAGTAACATATAGAAATCTTTTACCGTAAAATTAATGTTGTGTGTTGCACATATTAAGCCCTAACAAGGAAATTAAATAATAAGTGTCATGAGTGTATTCTTCACTAAGAAATTTCTTTGATGAATCTAACAACATTCATAGCTGAAATTCTTGCACAAATCCAACAACATTCATAGCGTATTTTAATAGCCTTTAACTTTGACATTGATTGAGAAAAAAAACTGCTCAGAGAAATGATATACTCTTCTTTAGAGCCCATAAAAATGGAGAGGAAACTTGAGGAAAATGAAAACTATTCTTGGCTTTATATAATACTTTCACTTTAAATGATTAATTAGTTTCTTTAGCTTCTTTCATGTATTTATCATTGAAAATAACATATATTAATATATTAACTATGAGATTCATTGTATTGAAATTTACAACTTTTAAGATTCTAGCAATGTAAAGGTAACTGCTTCTATATTTTAGTTAATGTGCAACTTAAATCTCTACCTATTTGCTCTCATTAACTAACATTTGTCTCTTCATTTTCTTTAACGTTTAGATTATTTAATTTTCATAACTGTTCAAATATTCTCAATTTATTAATAGTAAAAAAAAGTTTACTGCTCAATATTTTTCAAAAATAAAATAATCAAATATGAATATAACATTTTTATTTAGTATAGGGATAAAATGGTAATTCAACTTTACATCTTCGAGCTTCCCACTTATAATATAATACATGATGATATGAAATATATATATAAGATGGAGAAGGTCGATAACGCCGTATTCACATTCAACCTTCCACACTATGTAGATAGCTTTATTACAGAGACGCTAGAATGTTGACGAGGGGACTCATTCTAAATCATCGACAGTACAAAGCTTTCAGCCAGCCACTTAGAATAGATTCTTCTGTCTACTTATATACCTGAATTTCAATATTCCATTTGTACATCTCTTGTTGTGGAACTGGGATATTCATAGTCAGCAGTCCATATTCTTTGTTGTAGTGATAGAGGGTGTCTGCTCCATCTATTGAACATTTGACGGGTATTTGGGAAATGTAAACGCCAAAGCGGCCACATCCCCTGACCTTGAGTGAGACTGTTGCAGTTCGAGATTGGCTTGTACCATCAGAATGTACTTCATACTGATCAATGGCACCACCACTGTTGATCATATCCATCAGCCCAATTGGAGCAAAAGATATGTTTGTCACAACTTCCTACAATTATAATAATAGTTTATTTTAGTTATAAAAATAGAAAGTGTTAAAGAAGCAAAGTTAAGAAAAAGGTGTTACCTTGACAGGAGAAAAGTGGAATACTTCATATTCAAGAACTTTAAGTGTTACAGGCAATGAAGCACCTCTGGGTAGGAAAACCAGTTTCCCTATATATAGATTGAATAGATTAATTGCTAATTGTACACCAGTCATAAATTGCTAATTGTACCACCAGTCATAAATTGCTAATCCTAACACCAGTCATTGGTTTACCTGATGTAAAGCAATAGGCTATAGAATCCCCATTCCAATCAATGGTCTCAACATCAGTTGATTGGACTGAAGTTGTAAGTGTGCCAGGGGATGCATCATGAATACGCGTCTTCTTTGTCACCTTGCACCACCCAGCACCTTGGCAGTTAAATACACCAACCACACCACTGTATTTGTTCACGTTCCATATTTTGAGTAAGCTGTCCAATATAAAAACATCAACCTTAGCTTAAGCTTCATCACATTTTATCCTCCTACTTTTAATATTTCATTACCATTTTCACCTTTACTCTAAATATAATCAAATTTTAATTACCTTACAAAAAAATAACAAATCAAAATTACTATGCTCAATGAGAATACAAACGTAATAAGCAATTTATAACATTTAATTTCCATCAAGTTTCTTAATTGCTACATGCAAGGTTCTACTCCCCCTCAGTCCTGTCCAATAGTGAACAAGTAATAGGAAGAGAGAACACAAACTAAATAAGCAATTTTAACAATAAATCACCATTAATTTTAATAAACTCGTAATTGTAATTGGTGTAACCCGTGCTATTAAGTACTTACTATTTATCATCTAAAACATTAAATATCATAAAGTCAAGGATAAAATAGTAATATTACCCCTATTATTTATTGTTTTTTTAAGTGGCTTGCCAAGTTAATAGTGAAAACTATTGTTGGACACAGAGTATTAAAAAATCTTTTATTGTATTGTTAAAAAAAAAACTTTTTGTTTGTTTAAAAAAAGCAGTGTGACATGACAGCCTATTAAGAGAGCAGTGTACATTTTGAGGAAAAACAGAAAATAGTTGGACTTAGGATGATATTGTGGTCCTAAAAAAACAAAAGAAATATTATAAGGCAAATTCTCAAAAATGGATGACTATCTAAGGTATTTACTAGAAGGACACAGAGAGAAAAGAAAGAAAGAAGGATGAGGAGGAAGAGAAGAAGGAAGAATAAATCATTAATGGCTAAAGTGAAAGGAAGAAGAAGAAGTGAATTCCAGACAATTCGGGTAATTTAAAAAAGTTGGGCCAATTTTCTCGTAAATCGAATGGCCGATTGACAACATTGCCTAATTCTTTCTATTATTCCTATATTACTATTTATACGATTCTAAAAGTGGGAAGATGGAAAGCATAATAGTGTAAAGTAAAATTACAAAAACATATTCTTTAAAAGTTGAATTACCAAATATTCTCTCATCTAAAAGTAAGAACACTTTGCATTAAAAGTTAACATGTAACATTTTCTTTTAATTATTATTACGTATAACAATTACACCATATCTCCAACTGTATTATTTATTTTACCCTTCAAATATAGTGTTTTTTATTTTTTTAGACAACCAGCTTCAAATCAATTCTTTATTTGTTAGACCATCATATTTAAAAGAGTCTTTTAGAGTTCACATCGTATGTTAAATGCAATAGCAGTGCCATTCTTGTTGTTTCTCTTTGTGTATGACCTTTTGATTACAAAAATGCTAATTGATGAGCTCAAGCAAGATATGGCAAGCTTTCAAAATGTCTGATCTTGGTCTTGTGAAAGGAGATTACTCAAGGAAAAGATGAGTTTTTCGTTTGCCAAGAAAAGTAGGCAAAGGAAATTCTCAAGAAATTCAAAATGTTTGGTCTTACAACAACAAGACCCGATATATTGTATGTTGTAAGTGTTTTATCAAGGTTCATCGATTATCTGAGAGAAGTACATTTGCAAGCATCCAAAAGAATTGTGTGATACGTAAAAGGTATCATCACCTATGAAGTAAAGTTTTAGAAGAGACAACCTATGGAACTTTGTGGGTACTTCGACAGTGATTGGGGCGGTTCCGAGAATGATGCAAAGAGTAATACAGGGAATTTTTTAGTCTTGGTTCTGGCATTTCCTCACGGAATTGTAAGAAACAAGATATGGTGGCTCATTCTATTGTCGAAGGCTGAGTTTGTAGCAGCTGCAACAGCAGTAAATCAAGCATTGTGGCTAAAGAAAATTTTGGTTGGTCTGCATATGGAGCCGACTGGAAGCATCAAAGGACAATGAAGAAGCAAATAGCTATATCTCATAATCATGTGTTTCATTGAAGAACTAAGCACTTCAAAATAAAGTTTTTCTTCTCGAGAGCAGCGCAAAAATATGGAGATATAACGCCGGTTTATTTGCCCTGATTTCTTACCATAAATAGGTTTTCCTTTTAGGAAAAGGTTTTGAATTGACTAATCCTTTTTCTAGTAGGAAAAGGTTTAGGACTCTATATATAGAGGAATGTTCATTCTAACTTAATCAGCATTCACAATGTAGTCTTAAGGGCTTTGAGAGTTTTGGTTAGGGAGAGAATTTGTGGGTCACAAGCATGATACGTTATCACTTGTGTGAACCTCCCATGTATTCCGAGTGAATTGGTTGAGGTTGTTTCTTTCTGTATTTTGTACTCTCATATTTATAGTGGATTGCTCATCTCCTTTGTGGACGTAGGTCGATTGACCGAACCACGTTGAATCTTTGTGTCTTTTGGTATATTTCTCGTTGTCTTCTTACTCGTGATCTTTTGAGGTTTGCTTTGCTAGCTACCGCGTTACACCTGCTTATTTTCGATCCTAACAACTGGTATCAGAGCTAAGGAGATTCAACACGATCACTGAAGATGGATAGTTCAAAGCTTGGAATCGAGAAGTTTGATGGAACCGATTTCAGATTTTGGAAGATGCAGATCGAAGATTATCTGTACCAGAAAGATCTTCACGAACCGTTGACCGGGGTGAAGCTGGAATCCATGACGGAGGAGAAGTGGAAACTCAAGGATCGCCAGGCTCTAGGGTTGATCCGGTTGACTTTGTCAAGAAACGTGGCGTTCAACATCGTGAAGGAGAAGACTACATCCGGTCTGTTGAAGGCACTGTCAAACATGTATGAAAAACCATCGGCTATGAACAAAGTATATTTAATGCGTAGATTGTTCAATTTACAGATGTCTGAGAATGGATCCTTTTCTGATCATATAAACGAGTTCAATATGATTGTGAGTCAACTCAATTCTGTGGATATTAATTTCGAAGATGAAATTAAGGCGTTGATTTTGATGTCATCTCTGCTCGAGTCTTGGGATACTGTTGTTGCTGCGATTAGCAGTTCCCGTGGATCTGAGAAACTGAAGTTTGATGAAATCCGTGATGTTGTTCTTAGCGAAAGTATTCGCAAACGAGAAGTGGGAGATTCATCGGGCAGTGCTCTCAGCGTAGATCAAAGGGGGAGAAGTAAGACGAAAGGCCAAAATCAACATGGTCGATCAAAATCAAAGAATCGAGGAAAATCCCTGAACAGATCAAACGTGACTTGTTGGAACTGTGGAGAATACACTTTCGGACGAACTATACAAAGCCAAAGAAGAAACAGAATCAAAAATTTAGAGATGACAATGATTCTGTAAATTCAGCAGAGGACATTGGGGATCCTCTAATCCTTAGTGTGAACAGCCCGATTGAATCATGGATTTTGGATTCTGGTGCATCTTTCCATTCGTCTCCAAACAAGGAGTTGTTCCAAAATTTTAAATCTGGAAATTTTGGAAAAGTATATCTTGCTGACAATAAAGCCTTAGAGATTGAAGGAAAGGGGGATGTTGGCATAAAGACCACCTCGGGAAACCAGTGGACATTGGAGGATGTCAGATATATTCCTGGGATCAAGAAAAATCTGATCTCTGTTGGTCAGTTGGATAGCACGGGATATGCAGCAGAGTTTGGGAAAGGTTCGTGGAAGATCGTGAAAGGTGCTATGGTAGTAGCTCGTGGCACCAAATCTGGAACCTTGTACACCACTGCAGGGTGTATAAACATGGCCGCTGTTGCTGAAGGTGCTTCCGGTTCATGTCTGTGGCATAACAGACTTGGACACATGAGTACTAAAGGAATGAAGATGCTGGTTGCAAAAGGAGCATTAGAGGGTCTGAAGTCTGTTGATATGGGTCTTTGCGAGGGCTGTGTTATGGGCAAACAGAAAAGAGTAAGCTTCACAAAGACTCCTAGAGAGCCAAAGAAAGTGCGGTTGGAAATGGTCCATACAGATGTTTGGGGACCATCTCCAGTATCATCACTTGGAGGATCCAGATTTAATGTTACCTTCATTGATGATTTCAGCAGGAAGGTATGGGTTTACTTCTTGAAGCATAAGTCAGATGTGTTTATAACTTTCAAGAAGTGGAAAGCTGAAGTTGAGAATCAGACCGGTTTGAAAGTCAAATGTCTAAGGTCTGACAATGGAGGAGAGTATGACAAATCAGAGTTCAAGGCATTCTGTGCAGCTGAGGGAATCAGATTGATGAGAACAATTCCTGGTAAGGCAAGGCAGAATGGAATTGCTGAGAGGATGAACAGAACATTGAATGAGCGTGCAAGGAGTATGAGGATACACTGTGGGCTGCCCAAAACACTTTGGGCGGATGTTGTGAGTACAGTTGCATACTTGATCAACAGGGGACCATCAGTTCCTTTAGGGTTTAAGATTCCAGAGGAGGTGTGGACAGGAAAAGAACTCAAGTACTCACACTTGAGGACTTTTGGTTGCACTGCTTATGTTCATGTTGATCCAGAAAAGAGAGACAAGCTTGACGCCAAGGCTATGAAGTGTTACTTCATAGGATATGGTTCTGATTTGTTTGGTTACAGGTTTTGGGATGACAAGTACAGAAAGATCCTGAGACATTGTGACGTGACATTTAATGAGTCTGTCCTGTACAAGGACAGAGAGCAGAAGGTTCTAGAGATTACAAAGCAAGTGGGAGTTGAGGTTGAGTTAGAGAAGAGTAACCCCAGAGATGTCGAAGCAGATACTTTACCAACTCCTACTGAAGAATCTGAAGTGGAGCAAGTTACACCTGAGCAGGTGTTAAAGAGATCATCCAGATCCATCAGGGCACCAGATAGGTATTCACCTTCATTACACTATCTATTGTTGACTGATGAGGGGGAACCAGAGTCTTTTGATGAGGCCCTACAGGTGGAGGTCCTAACAAGGGTATCAGAGCCAGATTCAATGATAGAGTCAGGTTCAGTGATTCGATAATCGATGATTGAACCAGGTTAGAAAGAGGTGTTCATCTTGACGGGTGTAGTTCTAGCCGCAACCTTTTTGACAGTAATGAAGATTTTGTTGGAGAAATTATTTCAGAGAGGTTTTCTGTGTTGAGACATAAATTTTGCAAAGGAGATTATGGAGAGAAGAAGCAAGTTGTTGAAGATTAAGTAAAGAAGGTGGACAAAATTATTTTGTCAGAAACTCAGGCCAAGGGGGAGATTTGTTGGGTTTTATTTGCCCTGATTTCTTACCATAAATAGGTTTTCCTTTTAGGAAAAGGTTTGGATTGACTAATCATTTTTCTGGTAGGAAAAGGTTTAGGACTCTATATATAGAGGAATGTTCCTTCTAACTTAATCAGCATTCACAATGTAGTCTTAAGGGCTTTGAGAGTTTTGGTTAGGGAGAGAATTTGTGGGTCACAAGCATGATACGTTATCACTTGTGTGAACCTCCCATGTATTCCGGGTGAATTGGTTGAGGTTGTTTCTCTTTTTATTTTGTACTCTCATATTTATAGTGGATTGCTCATCTCCTTTGTGGACGTAGGTCGATTGACCGAACCACGTTGAATCTTTGTGTCTTTTGGTATGTTTCTCGTTGTCTTCTTACTCGTGGTCTTTTGAGGTTTGCTTTGCTAGCTTCCGCGTTATACCTACTTATTTTCGGTCCTAACAATATTCACTATGTCTTTACCAATCAGCAAGTTTGAGATTCTTAGATAGAGAATCTGAGTTTGCAGTTTTCAGAGCATGGAGGAGTGTTAGGAATTTACTTTTGAACTGCAGTTGATTTATTTTTACTGCTTTATATTAAATAAAACGTAGTCAATTAGTTGTTAGCCATCTATTCCTATTATTTAGGAGTTAGTTAGTGATTTAGGGAATCTGCGCTGATATTCTTCTTACTTCTCTGCCTTCTAATATCTTGTAGTTCTGATATTATTAACCAACAATATTGACTAGAAAGAGCAAGATATTATGAAAAATTAAATTATGTCAGTAAGGGAAAGATAAAAGGAGTAGAAAAGTAAAAATCAAGTCCTGAACTACATAGGTTTAAGACATTTACATTCAAGCAAGAATCATTGATAAATTAATACCATTAAAGACTATATTATCTTAATTACCTTCACATATATGATCGCAATGCAGTATCCCACTTTCATGAACTTTTATCTAATGAATAAAATATAAATGATAAAATTAATATTGTTAATTTCAACATTTCCTCTTTTATAACTCAACCTTTTAATTTTATAGAAGTTCAATAATAATGATAAGGGACAGACGAGCAACGATATATACAAGGAGAGAATTGCAAACCTTGTCCCGTCTCTTGCTGGATCAACAAATAGGCAATCTCGAGTAGGTCTGCCAGGCAATTGAGCGCGAAGTACTGATCCATCAGGAAGGATAAGCTTCTTCAGAAGCTCGAAGTTGTGATTTCCGGGTTTGTCACTGAATGACATAAAAAGAGACAAGGTTAAGTAACAGTTCCAAGTTTTAATAAGAAAGAGGAAGAACCAGACGCGAATAAAAAAAAATTACCTCACATAAATTGGTGATCCTCCAACTGCTCTAGCTGCAGCATGATATTCTGCAGTATGGTGAAGACTCTGCAATAAACATCTAAGTTATTGAATTACCTTATTTTACATCTAATGCATTCATTACTGACTCAGTTCAAATGACTATCATATGCAAACATCACGCACCAACATTGAATCGTCAAAAACAAGTATAAAAATAAAGGTAAATTAAATGTCAGACACTAACGTGGAACATGTCCCAATCTGGTTGCATGAATTCTCCCAAGAACAATGAGTTGTAGCAAACAGAAGATATATGGATGGTGTGAGAAGCTGGATCACGAGGATAATAATCATCAGAAGCTCTGACTAGAGCGGTTTGCTTAGAACTGTAGAGCCCATCAGTGTTGTGATTCATGCAGGCAATGCATCCATTGTCAGGAAAGTTTTGAGCAATGGATGCTTCAAGGGCCTGGATATAGCTTCTTGTGATGGATACTCTACCACCATGGCCAGCACCAAGTGTTTCAATGATGTTCTGGACATCAACCTTGACTCCATCAACCCCACAGGATGCCAGATAGGCATGTAGTTCATTATAAAAGTTAAAGACCTTTTTTGGGTGCACTAAACCTAAGCCATTAGCTGCAAGACTATCCATAACAATGTCAGGTTGGTTTCCCATCACACCAGGAGACTGAATGGGGTACACCAATGCAGTGTCATAGTGCTCGAGCCCAGGACCAGCAGGGTGCACTCCACCCCAGTAACCAGCTAGGGCATGCCATACGTATACATACCTACATAGAAAATAGTATGTATCACTTCACTACCAGTAGATCCTTTGAGAAAAGAGGAAAAGATTCGAGTGCTGAGACGTCCTTTAAATTCAACAGAAAACTAAGAATTCAATTATAAGTAAAAAGGAATAGTGGTGTGTGCAATTTTTAGAAATTCTATAAAATACAACGATCGGAAGTTGCAAGCCTACTTAACACTGTGTTGTTTCTTGGCTTCCTCCACTACATGCTTCAGGCCTTTTTTTTGGAACTTGTTGTTTTCTTTAATTCCTGTTAGCCTGTTGGCGAACCTACAAAACAAACATGGGAGATCATACATGCAATTTTATTTACTATAATTCTACAAGTTACGGTAAAATAATTATTGAACATAGCAAGAAATCTCACTGTGCTCCTTCTTGTACTACACAGTTAGTGTCCTTGGGTGCTTCATTGCCAATCTGTTGCCAACCATCATCAATTATCAGGAAACGTGGGCGAACACCACCCTTGGATAAGCTGTGGTAAAAGTATTTAACATGAATTAGTTCGAGCCGAAAGACATGTCCAAGCAAAAACTAAGAAACAACCAAATTACCTGTTGAGACCATCCTCGACACCCTCTGCTGTGACCTCAGTGTAAAAGGCATCCCATGTGCACCACCCAAACCAATCAATAATTGAGGGCAACTACATGATAGAGGATATTAACAGACCTGGTTCAGATAATGGTGATATCACAATAAATAAACAACTAACTATTACCTTCTTCTTCTCTCTGTGATGGAAAGTTTGCAAGTGTTGCTCAACAGATCTGTTGAACAGAACACATTATTTACAGAGTGTAGAAAGGCTTGTAGTTAGAGTAGCAATGACATTACTATTTCACACTACTGCAAAGTTATTTTCAAATAAAGAAGTTGGAGCTTACTTCACAGCCTGTGTAATGACTTGAAAGGGATTGGTCCCAGCATGGGTGTAGACAAGATAAAGGCCTTGGTTGGTTTTAACAGCATTATCTCCTGCAAAAACAAGGCATAATTGGTTGTTTCTAGTTTCTATAATGGATGGAAGAATATAATTGAGATTGAAACTGACCACTTTCAAGGCAAATCTCGATTTGGTTCATCTGATTGCCTTGAAGAACAGCACGAAACTGTCCTTCAAGTAGAGGGAGGAAGACGGTGTAAATAATTGGGCCCTGGTCGTCTTTGGTCTCGAGAAGCATGAACTGGGTCTCCAAAGGAATATCATTTCCACATGTCCCCATTCTCTGAGTCATCCACCATAGCTTGAAACGGAATAAACACATGAACCGAGTATCCCTGATAACAAGAAAATGAAAATCCATTTGGCATGGTTATGGGGATATAAAATAGACAAATAGATCTTACTCTAAGACCCCAACAGGGAAGAGATGGAAGCATTTGGTCTCTGAAGCAGTTGCTCCAATAAATGCACCAGTAACAAGTCCCACACCAGATCCAGGTGTTAAGATAATGTTGTCAGGTACACTCTTGAGTATGGTGTTGCCATGGACAATGAGGTTGCCATCATTTATGGAGATGTTAGGTGTCACTGTCATCTTAGGAGATGTTTCACAATGAAATTATGAGTCAAGGGAAAGAGAGTCAATCACATAGATTTAATGAGT